>NW_027526203.1:95876178-96476178 GCF_048455015.1 Haemaphysalis longicornis
ACAGCGTGGCTGGGCCCTCAACTGCTTACCCGTTTCTTTTCTATAAGCTCTTGAAATTTACAAGCAGGGGATATTTTCTGGAAAGTAATGGTAGACTTGAGCGCTTGAACAAAAATGTGCACGCATTTTTTTCTTCACTAAGGGCTCGAGACAGAAACAATGGCTGTGCCATCGGAAAATATCTATTTTCTGTTTGCTACTTGTCTATCCGATAATTAATATGTTCTTACACTATTTGAGTTCGTCCTCCGTCAGTCATCTTTCGAAAAATGCAGCATGTATGAAGCGAGTGACACATTGAACGAGATCTGCAGTGCGCCCCAGAACTAGCGCCCCGTCGCGGCTAAGATGCGAGCGAAACGGCTCTTAAAACCAAACAAGCAAGCTTGCAGACACACGTCGTAGAAGTGGGGGGCTCCGCTCGCGACTCGAAAGCAGTGACGCAAGGCGGGACGGCCCTCGGCGCGCGCCACCTAGCAGCTGAGTGGGTGAACTAAGCGTCCCTACGCGTGGCCTCTGCGATTTGCTGCCGGCGGCGCGCCGCCGGTAGCCGATCGCGGAGGCCACGCCCTACCTTCCCATTGGAAGCCGGCGACGGGTTAGGCAATAATTGTAGAGGCGAGTTTGTTTTACAGATGGATTCGGGGCCTTTTCAAACCAGCTTTAGGAAAATCGGTTACTAGCCGCTTACAGTGAGTACTGTGGGCCAATAACAAAAATTTAAGCCTGTGGAACTCGCATTTCGCAGGTCCTTAGCAGAACGCAGTAAACCTCCCTACCAAAATACTCTTATGGCGCCTGCTGAGTTTATTCGATGCTCTTGCCTACCTCTAACATGTACGGAAAGCAGAACAGTTGTTTGTGTGCACCAATTGATATATTCAAGAAAACTTTAGAAAGCATATATGTTCAGGAACACTTTAGTAAGCACTCCACAGCATTTTTCAAGCTGGAGTGTGCGACCCCGGGATTTCCTCCTTGCTATTCCCGTTGTTCCAATGCCCGGGCATTCGGAAGGTTGTAGACTTATGCTTTGGTAATTATTATCGCCACACATGCACACCCTAGATAAAACAATCGCACAGTAGAGTGTTTGAACGGACGAGGCTTGCCTAGAAAAGCCACCAAGACCCAACCCATGGAAGAATTTGGAAAAAATATTGAAAGAACAAATGGTAAACTTTGAAGCACCCTATTTCAAGCGGACGCAAGATAAACGACACCGGAAATTTACGGTACCGTCGGTTGTTACATTTGTTGCTGTGGGGGATGATAGAAAAATGTATTGATATGGACCATGGCCTGCTGTATTTTACACTGCCAAACGCATCGCTCGCTTCCCAATGGGAGTGAATGGTGCTCCTGCAGTGTCCATATGTCGCAAGGTGGGGCCCCGAGTTGAACCGGGATCACCCGACTGTAACTAAATTCGAGAGCGGCTTGTGCCTGGTTGCCAAGGCAACCGATGTTTGAGGTTGTCGGAGTAACGACGCTCTCGCTAGCGTTAGAAAACTCAGACCCGCGGTGGAGCACGTTTCGCCAGCGTTGCCCAAGATGGTGCGCCACCACGCGTCGCCCAAGATGAAGCGGTCACATTACTAAAGCGCTGGGAAGGCTAGCGATTGGGGGAGAGTGGCCGGAGTAGAAGGAGAGGGCTTGGTTGGCCGGTACGGCCTGATGCGTTTGGCATTGAAAAAATACTGGAGGCATGTACGTCATCGGGTTCTAGCCTATATCACCATTGGAGCGTGTCGGCAAAGGCGGGAATCAACTGACGACTGTGAAGAGCGTTGTGCGGATACGCAAGAGGTCGCAGAGTGGAATGTGCGGCAATGGAGGGTGTAATCAAACCGCTCGTACTTTTCACATACACAACACTTTTAAAAAGCCTTTCCCCCGCAAGTTAATCCCGCTCCTTGGTTTACGTCACAAAATTATGAGAAAAAGTGAGGTGCTCTAGAAAGGCAGGCTGACACGCCTCATTGACATTACCAAATGCACGAAGCCGACGAGTGTTAAGGCGTGGGGAAGGCAGGAGCTCAAAAGATAACTGGCTTCATCTGCTCTCACGGACGGGTTGACACATCAATTTTTGCGCGAAAACTAACCTACACGGAAACAACTGCATGCATTCGTTGATGCTTTCGTCTCTATCAGATTCCGGCCTGCGACGAAGCACTAAGAAAGCGCTCATCAGTATGAAAAAGAACGTGAAATTTATGACGCAACCAGTGGCGATGTTTCTGTAACAATTAGACACGTCTAGTTGCTGTCCCAGACTTTTGAACGTTGAGTGCAGGTAATACATTTTGTTATTAGGTTCACGCCATATTATTTCTAGTTTTCAGTTTCGAATTCGCTACGTGAGGCAGAAACGAAAACTTTGTATTTAAACCTTCCGTTATAGCACATACCACAAGTGTACACAGCGGGTAGGAAACATGCACTGTAAGAAATCGCCTCTGGAGTGCGTTCTATTTTTTGCTCTAATCGCATTCTCAACATCGACATTATCCCGAATGCGCCCAGTTGGCCCAACTGATATTCGTTCTGGAGCTTCGTGGTGAAGGTGACCTGCGGCAACTTCTTAGAGAGCTGAAGTTTTGGCATGTAGGTTCCTTACTCTCTTTTTCAATTGAATCCCTCCCAATGCAGTCTAGACCGCGATTAGGGAGAGTAACAATATTTTGCTGCAACACCGAAAACAGGAGGTGTCATGAGGAAATGGGAACTGTTGAAGCAGGATAAATGACAACTGAGCATGAGATAAAAATATTCGCTCTAGGTTATTTCTCGCGCAGTGTCTTAGCTGCTCGAAAAATTGTTTATTTTGATCTCCTAGCTCCAGAAATGTAAGAACGCGTGCTTGTACCTTTTCTAACAAATCGCATTGTACGTGTTCCTTGGTCGTGCGCGGGCGGGGGTTTCTAGGAGAGATGGCATATAGAAAATTATGGAATGGTACTCCAGTACTAAAGCCAAAGAAAGAAGGGCTAGTGGCACCCTATCCTCACAAGAAGAAAGTTTGCGCAAAATAAACACTCATGTAATGAAATTGTATTCATATTTTTGCGACGTTGTATACAAGTATCTACACATGCCTTCCAAAAACAAGTCTGACTTGCTTTAAAGCATCGACGTTTTTATTGGTATTCCATGCTACGTGAGCGAGTGACATGCGTACGTACCTCTGTTTGGGTCTGAAAAATAGCCAATTGGCGTTTTTCATGGCAGAGTGTTTTTTCTAGTCAAAGAAGTATTTCCTAAGGGAGCCCTCAGCGCAGAAAGTATTGTTCCTTGAAAGAAATCAGTCATATTATTGTAAGATCACGAATAAAAATTGCCTAAATGGAATTTTATCCTGCTGTGTATGATGTCATTCTTTCATTCACTTCACTGAGTTTCAAAATGAAGGCCTCAACCTGCGCGCGAAAAAATGAACAGCTGCTTATACCACCGACTCATTACGTACAATGAGTACGTTCTGCAATGTGGACGTGCTTCAGCACGTTCACAGTGGTTCTGCTACGCGCCCTGTGTCGTTTAGTTCTTAAATGGCGGTCGATGCTATACTTGTCGCTGCATTACAAAGTTGCTGCATTGGCTTCCCCAGTGTGTGCTCATCTCCTGTGCTTTTTAGAGCGAAAGCTCCATCGCAACGCCATTCGTCATGTTGCAATGACCTTGAGCCACCAGAGCGCAAGTGTGGCGGGTGTGACGTCACGCCACGTGATCGGCTACGGAGAGGCGTCGCAGCTACGCTCACTCGGATCATCGCTGCTGCGGTGCCACGTGACTAACAGTCGGCTTTGCGGCCACTTCGCCGGCTCCTGGGTGCCCAGTGTCGCAATGGATGGCGCACCGCCACCAGAGGGCCTGTTTGGCGGGTGCCATTTAACTGTTATGAAACAATGCGTGCGGTGTCTTCGCAGAACCAAGCCAAACAGATCTTTTGATCGCGATAGCAATGTTTACTAGGGTTAAACCGGACATTTCACTGGAAAGCAGCAAATATTTCACCCCCCCCCCCCAATTTTTATTCCGGTGTCATCGATTTACTGGGCGCCGCTCCGGCACTCCTCGTCACCCCCGCTGGCACCACTTTCACAACTATTTCCCCCCTCGCCTCCACCAATGCCCCTTTGGAAAGTTGCGCAGTGGGCTGCTAACGGCGGTAGTGCGGTTATCAGATTATTGCGAAAAATAAACAGAAGAATGGATGGGCACAAAAAATGCACCGGCAATGACTGCCCTGTGTAAAATGTGCGCCCAGCACGAGTTGAGCCTTTTCGGTCACGGCGCATTTCTGCTGCGTCTAAGGAAGTCAGCGTGATCAGCGAACGTACGGCGGCGTGCGCTGCTCTGCTGCTAGCTGGAAGTGCGCCATCGGCCAGCATGTCCAATCATGTTTGAACCTCCTGCGCAAATGTCACGTGCCTCGGATTCACCCCGCACAAGGAGAGCACCGAGCATGTTGTTGCATATCGTGTTTGAGCCCCCCGCGCAAACGTCACGTGGTTTCGATTAGCGGAAAATGGAGCAGCGTCTGGGGACAGTGTCAGGGGGAGGGCGCTCCTCGGTGGCTCCACATGAAACCTGTGTGAGGGAAAGGCAGTGAGAGAGATGACGCCGTAGCCGCACCTGTCGCGCTCCACTTCACCCTTCGCTAGATGCTCCTCACCATTTTTTTTCTTTTGTCGCTGCTTCGTTCGCTGACTCGGTTACGCGGACTTAAGCAGACGCCGCTCCTGCGAAGCCATGGTAACGGCTGCGGAAGGGCTGCCCCCTAAAACAACCGAAGCCCGCAGTCGACATTTTCACTCGCATTCACTTTGCCAGTTAGCTGCGAATCCCTCCCGGTAGAAGAGAAACTTCCCCAGTTGGAATACCGGTTTGAGCTCATATTTCTTTTTCAGCTTGGAAGGCCTTCCCAGCGACGTTTTCACCGGTGTCTTTCACGCCTAAGTATGCGGCAGCACCGGTTGCCGGTTTATGCGAGCACAATTTGCCGGTAGAAAAAGGGGGGCGTGAAGGAACAGCTAGGCTTCATACCGCTACCAATGAAATGCCAGTTGTGCTGGTATTTAAATGCCGAAATTACGGCTGAATGTGGTTAGTCGGCTGTCCTTCTTAATTAAGTGGTTCGGGTGTGGGTTGATGTGTTACGCAGACAGAAAAATGCATACGAGGGTGAAGGAAAAGGGACAGCCACATGATTGTATGCGAGAATAGAGGCCAAGGGCTTCCAGGTTTTAAATAGTTGTGGGGCGGATGCACGCCGTTCGTTTGGAGAAAGAAGAGCAAGAATCGACGCGTGGCCCGAACACCAGCGCGAATGGGAGCAAAAACAACGGAAATCTGCTTGCACCGCCGTTACCGCGTTCTCGTGGAGGAGCGGCGAATCCCTCCAGGATGAACAGTAAATTGCCCGGTTGGAACGCCAGCGTGATTCAATATCACTTCTTCAGAGGTCTTTCAGGGGATATTTTCGACGGTGTCTATCACTTCTAAGCACGCGCACATGACCGGTTGCCGGTTTATGCGTCGGTAGGTTCGTAGTTGAGAGTAGTGGGAGGGAGGAGGGGAGGCGTGCACGCGCAGTTTGATGCCCGCACTGTTGGAAGGCTTGTCTATTGTGCTGGTGCGATATTTAAACGTGGACGTTAAACGGCCCAATGAGACCTGTCCAGAGACCTTAGTGGTAGAGCGGGTTCGGTTTGTGTGTTAGGCTATGTTCAGATCCGACGCAAAACCCGTTTCGTGATCTATGGACGTAAAAAAATGTCATGTCACGCAGTTGGTTTGGCTGAGACGTAAAATGACGTTATTGTTTAAAGTTATTACGACAGTTGCGGCAACAGTCGAGAACGTGGCCTTACACAAACAGAGAGATGCTTACGAAGCGGGGAGGGGGGCGGGGGGGCACAGGCAGTTCGATGTTTATCGGCAAGAACAAAGCTTGGGCCGTAATCAGAGATTCATGCAGCTAACTGGCTATGAAATATGCTCCATCCCAAATTACGGTAAACGTGTTTTGTTTCGTGAACTCCGTGGACTGTTTCCAGCTTTGCAGGTCATCCTTCTTCACAGAGTGGAAGGGCACTAATTTTTTTTTAAATCTTGTACTCTGTGCGGTCCTTATTTGTGAAATTCTGTAAACATTCAGATTGTCATGGCCACCTCCTTAGAGCCGGAGAGAACTCATGGATCGGCTGGGACAAGCATAATTATTAAGAATTTCCCGCAGCCTCGGCTCTGAGATATGGCATTGCCATTTGTCAACTTCGGATATCAACTTATTTCGGAAGGAAGGAAGGAAGGAAGGGAGGAAGGAAGGAAGGAAGGAAGGAAGGAAGGAAGGAAGGAAGGAAGGAAGAAAGGAAGAGTACAGGAAAGGCAGAAAGGTTATCCAGGGAACTGTCCAGTTGGCCACCCTATGCATGGGGATGGGGATACAGGAATGGAAGTGGAAAGAAAGGACCGCAGTACATAGGTAAGAGAGAACATGACTAATAAAGTCAGAAAAAAAGGCGTCTGAGGTAAGTAAAAAAACGGTACAATGCATGCACGAAACCAAAAACAAATCCACAAAACAAAGGACGCCACATGCTAGTAACATCCCTACAACGGTTCGGATAGGGATGCGTCTTTCAAATAGTGAAGTAAGCTTTTCTAGCCTTTTGGAACTGTCCGCGCTGCAAAGGGGTGGTCTTCGAGTTTGTGGAGTGTGGTGGAGAGCTGCGGCCTCGGCAGTGTGAAATGGTCACAACGGCACAACACGAGTTCACTAATTTTTTCAGGGGCGCACACACCAGAAACAGGGCTGTCGGACATGCCAAAAGCGACGGAGAAAGCACTGGTGTAGGCAACGCCAAGCCACAGGCGACAAAATAAGGTAATGTCCGAGCTTAGCACGTCATTAGGTAGGTGCCTCTGAAAATCGGTGTCGAGCAAGTAGAGACGACGATTGTTCGAGGATTAATAATAACAATAATTATCATTATTATTAGAATTACTAGTTGGCGCTTCCTTCATGTCTCACTCAAACAGCATGGCGTTCAGTGAATGTATAAACAGCGCAGGTATACAAGAACCTAGTTATACGGTAGACATAGTAAAATGTTTCAAACATTTGTTGGTTGGTAATTTAGAATCATATACACTCAAAGGTAGTCAATCTGCCCAGCAATGTTTTACGTAACATGGCATCAAAGGCTGAGGGCGAGTTAAAATCGGTAGGAGCCACTCTGAGCTAGTAGTAAATGGTATCTTTGAAGATAGGTGCGGCGGCGGCCTTTTTCGTATCGTCGGCAGTGTGTGCCCCGCAACAGGGGGTAGATAAGCTTGTTTCCGCAAGCAACGAAGAGACACAGTAGACACCAAAGTGTGGTAGAGTGAAGCTTCGGAAATTGCTCCCACCAACGCCGCCTGTATAAACATTGCCTAAAGTGTCGCGTGCTTTTCAATGGGAAGGGTATAGAGGCTTAGTTCAGGCACTAACCCGCTATGTGGCGCGCGCCGGTGGACATCTAGCCTTGCGTCACTTCCCGCGAGTCGCGAACGCTGCACCCACTTCTACGACGTGTGTCTGTCAGCTTGCCTGTTGGGTTTAAAGAGCCGCTTCGCTCACATCTTAGCCGCGACGGGGCGCTTGTTCTGGGGTGTACTGTGGATCTCCTCCAACATGTCGCTCGCTTCATACTTGCTGCATTTTTCCAAAGGTAACTGACGGAGGCGGAACTAAAATAGTCTACGAACATATTAATTGTCGGGTAGACAAATAGCGAACAGAAAAACGATATCTTTGGATGGTGCAGCCATTCTTTTACTGATCTTTTTCTCTCTGGATGATTTAGGGAAGAAAAAATTGCGTTCACATTTTTTGTTCCGGTGCTCACTTCTACCAATATGCTCCAAAAATATCACGTGATTGCAAATTTTAGAAGATTAAAGAAAATAAAAGGATAAGCAGCTGAGAGTCCCGCCACGCTGTCCGGGCGCTTCTACAGTACAGTCCTCAATATTAAAGGGGTCCTGAAATACCTCCCGCCGATGCATGGATGTACATGTAACCAAATAAAGCAATGTATTAGCAATCTCCTCCCGCCAGAATTTTGTTAAAGCGATGAGTATTAGCTGAGAAATCGTAAATAAAAAACCGCGCATTATCGCCCCGCCGCATTTCCTCCTCCTTTCAAATTTTTCTCCGCTGTTGACGGCGCGTGAGCCTTCCCTCCCATGATGCTGCGCTCCTCGGCGGTGACGTACTTCCGCTATCGCGCTGCTCGTCTGCTACGGGCAAGCTTTGTTGACACCATGAATCCCGCACTACGCTCAAGGCTTGAAAAGCGAACGAAAAATCTGGCCGCATGTGTGCGGCGGCCTGGCCTTGCCCTTTCGCGGTGTACGTCGGTGCAGTTACTATCGGCGGTACGTGACTTTTAAGTGCAAATGCACTTCTTAAGCGACCCTGAATCACTCGTCCACCGTCCGTCCAACAGGTGTTATCGCGTCCTCCTCGCCCCTAGCAACGGCGCGAAGCGGAGGGAGAGCGTGTGTAGCAACGCCGCGATGACGTAGTGCGCTCGCCTGATGTCGCGCGCTCTCTCATTTCACCGCGCGAGGTGCGGCGCAGTTCAGTTGGTTCAGTCTAGCGCGCGCCTCCGTCGAGGTCGGTCGCCGGTTCCGCAGTCTAGATGGATTCTTGTGAATGCCAGAGTTGATCACAAGGGGGTGATAATTTAACTAAGAGGCGAATGCCAACACAGTTCAACATAGCCCCCCTCATAGCATCAACCGTGCATTCGCAATTCCCCATGCTCCCCCTCGGGGAAATGCGGGTGAATTTTTATCGGCGGCGAACTCGCAGCCGCACGGGGAGGATCATGCGCTCGTTCCCTTTGAGATGCACCGCGCACTGTTAATCCAAAAAGCGCCGTTTCAGATGTGGCCCCGCTGGTGCCGGGTCTTATTTTGCGGCGGTGGTAATTCCTGCGGGCGGCATGTGAAAGAGACATTTTAAACCAATACAGAACCCGTGCACAAAACGCTTGAATCATGGGACCAGTTCAGCTTGGGGCGACGCGTGGTGGAGAGCGGCAACGTTGGCAAAACATGCTCCGCCGCGCTCTGAGCTTTTTAGCGCTGGAGCGAGCGCCGTTTCTTTGACAATCTCAAATCGGTTGCCTTGGCAACAAGGCACAAGCCGCTCTAAAAGTCAGTTACGGTTGCGTGATCCCGGTTCAGCTCGGGGCCCCACCTCGCGACATGTGGGCACTGCAGGCGTACCCCTCACTCCCATTGGGAAGTGCGAGATGTGTTTGGCATTGCAGGAGGCGATGGCGTGTGTGTTGTGGACGCCTTTGTTTCGCGATGAAATGCGACGTTTTGCTTCTGCGGGTGGATAGTGCTTCCCATGGTCTGGATTATCTTTCTCGGTTGACGTACGACTCAACCTCGCATGTGGTATGTGCAGTGTGCGTGGTTAAAAGCCATCTCGGCTTGTGCGCCAGGGTTAAGTGACTTGCAGTTCGTCCCTGCAAACCGCGCGCGAGGTGAGTGCCGAATTTACGACGGGAAGGAGGAGGCAACCCATCGTCTGTCAATCGCGCTTCAGACTTGCAACGCATGTTGTGACGTTGTGTTCATTCGAAACGCATCTCTGGATTGTTTTTTTTTATCTTTTTTAATCCGGAGCCCTCCACTACGGCGCGCCTCATCGCCTGCGTTGCGTCGGCGCGTTAAACCCTACAATCAATCAATCGATGGATTGTTTTGAAGTTGAATAAAAGGTATACGTCAAACCCGGGCATTCGGCTCAGGGCGTTCTCTGCGATTGCACGAAAGAAGTGCCACGGGGCTAAGACGCTTTCTTTATGGTACGTACTCAGGTAAGAGAATATCCATGTCGTGTTATGGCCGTGTTGCATTCAATACAAACGGTTAAGCGTTTGTTTACACTTGTTTCGTTTGTCGTAAAATGTCCAAGCACTCCGGCACTCCGCTGGCAGATCAGCCGGCGAGCCGACGCTGAGCAGACGACTCATCTCTTTCCTGGAAGTGCGTGAAAAAGCCGCCCAATAGCAGGATGTCTAGCTCATGACGAACATCTGGGAATCGATGACGTAGACATGTGAAGATGGTGGCGGCCAAAAACACGACGGGAAGGGTGAGAAAAAAGCGACAAACTTTGCAACAAAAGTGTGAGCTTTCCGCTACGCGTAGAAGACTAATACTTGGCACAGATGACGTTGACGACCCAATCTAACGATTGCGCTAGTTCATTTAGTTTGCTCAAAACGCCTTTCAGGGCCCCTTTAAAAGAGCGTACCGAAGAGGAGTGCGAACAGCGAGGACAAAACAAGACCAAAATGCGGAGGGGGGAGAGGGGGATGCCCCACTCAGAAAATTTCGGGGCCCGTGATACAAGTACATTAGCGCGCAAAGCCAGCATCAGCCTGCGGCAAAACAAGTGACTTCGCTCCGCGGCAAAGGCGGTTTTACCAGCGACAGACCAAGACAGACGGGCATGGTTAAAACGAGGAGGCGTAGGAGCGCCGCCTGGGGAACGCTAAACAAACTTTCAACTATTTTGTATAGTTTCCGAGAAGCAGCGCTAGCCGGCGGACATGAAAGCGCGCAGGAAGTCCACAGAGCGGGAAAGGGTTGGAGACAGCAGCAGGAGAGTGGCTGTTTGGCCATTTTCCGCTCACGCGTTAGGCAATGATTATACAGGCGGCGTTGCTCCCACATGATTGGCGCTCCTCACAAACTACCGGAACTAAATTTTGCGCCTAACCCCCCCCCCGCCTCTTTTTGCTTTATATTTCATTTATTTTTCTTCACCAAAGATGAATTCGTTGAGACGACTTATAAACGTCATACAGTACGTAGTCACTGTATTCAGTTATTGCCATAAAAGTTGCATAAAAGTTTAGGGGCCTAAATTTGTGCTTGATTTTCAAAAAACAAACTGTCAAACGTATCTTCAGCTACTTTTCCGCAAACTACAGCGTGGCATCATGGCGGCACTCGTGTTTAGACAGCTTTGAG
Source organism: Haemaphysalis longicornis (assembly GCF_048455015.1). NCBI lineage: Eukaryota > Metazoa > Arthropoda > Arachnida > Ixodida > Ixodidae > Haemaphysalis > Haemaphysalis longicornis. The sequence goes on from NW_027526203.1 coordinate 95,887,231, forward strand.
GGCCTGCTTTACCCGCCTGCCTAGAGGTTCCTCCTTTCCATCCTCTCTCTGGCAACAGTATGCACCAGTGCTGCGGGACGCGTCACTGGACTTGTTTTGGGTTTGTGCTTTTTTATTAACGTGTGCAAAGCACTGAAATGGTGGTGGAACCGTTGGGACTTTCGTTTATATATGCACGTGCTCCTCGAGTGCTCCTCAGTCGTCGGTGGCCTCGGATCTTGGCATTACCCTGCGTGAGTCATGTGAGCCCGCCTGAGTGCTGCTCTTCTAATCGTCGCTGTTCATCTCACCATGCAGTAAAACAGTTACGTTTTACTCTCGGCTGTTTGTCGTCAACCCCGGGGCAGCTCTTCTGCTCGCCGATCGTCCACCACGCTACCACTAAATGACGGAACGACAGAGTTCGGTACGGGTATGCCTTCGCCAATGTAACAGCCTGTACACGGACGATAATCGTCCTTGTTCGGTTGTTTTCATCTTACATGCTAAACATTTGTGACAGAACTGATATTTAGTAGAAATTACGTTCGCAGATTATTGGCTTCCTTGCTTATTTAAGTTACATCACGTGAGGACCAGCTCCTGCTTTACAGTTACCTTCACAATACTTGAGTACAGTGATGCTAGCCACAGCCATGTGTAACCATAAAGAACGGAAACTCCAACACGAAAATATGAACCAGAACAGAGAAATATTGCAATTTCTCACCTTGCAAGTCAAAATGGGACGTGCATAGGATGCAAAAACAAAGTTGGGAAATTCGCCGCTTCGAATATACCAATAGCGCGTCATTATTAGACCTCAACGAGCAGTAGTTCTCCATTTTGCGTGTTCTGTTTCAGATTTTCGTTTTCGCATTTAATTTTTCCATGACTGTCGCGTACCGCACAACAGTAACTGGTCACACTCAGTCTCACAACCCCAAGGTTAACAGAGTGCCCTTTTCAGCGGCAGCTGAAAAAGGCGCTGAAATCATCACTTTCCCTAGCCACCACCCTCCAACATTCGTCATACTTTCGTCATACCAACATTCGTCATACTGTCTGTGGATTGTTTGAAGAGAACACGGTTCCGAGTTAAATTCATGTCGTCTCACATAGATGCCTAGAGGCTAACCACTTTCTGCACTTCTTTCTGCAATGAATGCTAGCTCGTCAGGGCAAAACAGGCAATGTCCGACCGCATGCGCTGAAGGAAATCCCAGACTTCGTATTCTTTGGCCTCAATTCTACGACCCACGGGATCACCGTAGACGCCCACAGACAGCAAGGACAAATATTTTGAAAAATAGGCGGATCCCACGGGTACCTGGGGTTCGACGTAAAACTAAGCTTTTACATCGCCAATAATGTCAGTGTTCTGAACTGCACAGTAATTATGGAGTTCATGGAGCACAGTTTGAAATGCTTGCATAGGCGTCACGGCAAAACTCAGGTGAGATGGAAGTACGTGTGACAATTTTGCCCCGTCTGCCGCTTTCGGGCACCGCGCTCGTCTTCTTTACTTGCCGCCACGTGTCGCTGCCTTGGGTGACGTCTTCGAGCCAGCATACCCAGCCAACGTTCGTGGTCTGCGCCACGTTTCTCTGTTAGCGAAGAGGTCCCTGGTCTGTGTGACGCTTCTTCTGGGTCCGGGAGTCCTGCACGCTGCGGCAACGGTGTGAAGCAACTTCGCTGAGGCCTGTTGCGTGCTCTTCAGACGCACAAGTGGTTGGGTACCAGCGCCTCGTTTTGCAGTTGTGTGAGAAGCTCAGGACCATCCTTCTCACCACAGAAGTAGCGGGCGAGGAAGAACCCTGGGGCACTAGCAGTGTGACCGAATGGGCAGCCCCCCTCTATTCCTATTCCATTCCGAGGAATCGCAAATTTCCTCCATTCCATTCCTTTCAATTCCGCGGAATGCCAGAATTTTGGCCATTCACACTGCTTCGGCCGGGAAGTGTACTTGCATTTCTATAATTCCTCAACGTAGAAACTACCTCCGTTTGCGCGCATCGAGCTACCTTTGAATGCAAAATAGATGTGACGTCATCAGACACTTTGAGAACTCCGAAAATATGCATACGCGTCGTCAATATAGAAGGATGGTAGCAGTTCATTGACATCTCGTGCAGCCCAACCGGCACGAAGGGCCAGTATTCTCGATCCCATTGATGATGATATTTGTTTGTTTTCTGGCGCAAGGGCGAAGGCCAATGAGCGCAAACACAATGGTTGTGTCGTTTCTGGTGTAAGATTTTAAGTAAAATATAAATGTGGTAGGTTACTACGGGGTGTATAGAGTCCCTTATTTAAAAACAAACTCTGGAGTGAGCCAGATGATTATGACGTTAGAGTAAAGAGTGAATGTTCATTCAAAGCTACCCCGCTGAGGGGCTTTGTTATCATATGTGGTATGAGATGCCTTTTAAAAATCCAATGTCTCCAAGGTAAGCAAAGAGACGTTTACTAGCATTGAGGGGTTTATCGCCTAAAAACAATGATGGATGAAGTGAAATCATTTGAGTGTACAGGTCCCGGTAATGCTTCTTTCTCGCACTATGGAAATGCTGACATTCAACGAGAGCATGCATTACTGACAATGTCCACAACTGTTGCATCGTGGCGGTGGGGCTTCATTTAAAAGATGGGAATGAGTTCAATATGTATGACCTATACGTCGTCTGCACATGTACACTTCTGTTTTTTTTTTGTGATGTTTTTCTGTGTAGTAGCTGCCGATTTGGGGTTTTATAGAGTGGGGTTTGTTTTCAGTCTGTGTGTCCCAGTGTTGCTGCCAGCGTTTTCGTAGTGCCTTACGGATGAGCGGTTTTATGTCAAGATAGGACAGCTGAGGGACATCGATTTCACAGCGGAGTGCTGCTGCGGCGGCGCTCTGGTCAGCGAGCTCATTGCCAGGAATTCCGCAGTGTCCAGGCACCCAGCACACTATAATGGTCTGTTTTAAAGCATACGCTGATATTATTTTTTTAATGACCTTGTTCAATATCGCATTTCTACTTTTTTTGCCTGAGCGTAACGGTGTTACAACACTTAAGGATTCTGCGAATATAATGGATTGTTGTGTTATGTGATATAGAGTTATTAAAATAGCATGTGCCTCTGCCGTGAATACACTTGTGTTTCTGTTTAGCGGTCTTGTGCTGAAAAAGTGGGGACCATGTGCCGCACATGCCACTGCAGTGGAAGACTTTGAGGCATCCTTATAAAAAGCAGTGTATAGGTACTCTTATTGCAAGTGTAAAAATTTTTGCAAAAGGAGTTCCTTGGGTGCATGTCTTTTGTCACTTTCCTTAAAAGACAAGTCACAGGTGACAGGGGGCAGTTTCCAAGGTGCAATAAACTCAGTGATGTTTGTTTGTAGGTGTCGGTCAGGGTGACACCAAGGTCCTCTGCCTCTGCTTTCACTCGAAGAGAAAAAGGCCGAGGGAGTGACGGACGGCTCTAAAATAACATTTCAGATAATGTGTTTCGAATAATAGCCTGGAACGGATGATTCCTCATCGACGTCGCTCTTACGCAGTACAAAAGCGCCATGTATGTGCGTTGGTGTTCTAAGCACCACTGGTCAGTTTCAACAGACAGACTTTCTATAGGGCTTCTCCGGAAAGCCCCAGACGCAAGGCGGAGCCCTAAATGCAACACTGGGTCGAGCATTTTTAGAGCTGCTTTCGAGGCAGAACCATACACCACGCTGCCGTAGTCCATTTGCGATAGCACTAAACTATGTAAAAGACGGAGCATATTGAAAAGACGGAGCACTGTCCAACCATATGATTGGTTAGACAGTGTTTTAATAATGTTAATAGTTTTAGTGCATTTAATTTTGTGTTGTTTAATATGGGGGATAAATGTGAGCCTTTTGTCCAGCAGAATACCCAGAAATTTGCGCTCATTTTTGACGGAATCACTAAATTATTAATACGTACTTCACGGTCAGGCCGCACTCCACGCTTCTGAGAAAACAGTGCACATGTGCTCTTTTCAGGATTAATCTTAAAACCAGTTTCATCGGCCCACTTTTCAAATTTATTAGCACTAAGTTGTAACTGCCGCCCAACGATTGAGGGATTACAAGACTTATAGCTGATTTGAATATCATCAACGTACACCGAGTAGAAAATTGCGGGTGGCAGTGCCTTTTGGATTGAGTTCATTTTGACAATGAAAAGTGTACAACTCAGTACTCCACGCTGCAGGACCCCGTTTTCTTGAATGTGCATTCTAGAAAGTGATGCTCCGACCCTTACGCGAAAACTTCGCTCAGACAGGTAGCTTTCTATAGTATTGAGCATATTTCCAGATGCACCGTAAGCTTTGAGGTCACGCAGGATGCCGTAGCGCCATGCAGTGTCGTATGCCTTCTCCAAGTCGAAGAAAATAGACATGCACTGCTGCCTGTGGACAAAAGCATCTTTAACGTACGATTCCAATGCCACAAGCTGGTCGGTTGTAGATTTTCCTAAACTGAAACCTGCCTGACACCTATCTAGCACACCGTGGTATTCTAAAAAGTACATTAGCTTTTTATTGACCATCTTCTCGTACAGTTTACCTAAACAACTGGTAAGTGCTATCTTTCCCTTGTTTAAGCAGTGGCACCACAATTGCCTCTTTCCAAGCCAGTGGAAGATGTCCTGCACTTCATATCTTGTTAAACAAATTAAGGAGTGTTTCGAGGGCGTCTGCGTGAAGGTTTTGAAGCATTGTGTATGTGATTTGTTCTGCACCTGGTGCTGATTTCTTTCAAGTCGCCAAGGCAACTTTAAGCTCGTGGATAAAAAATGAACAGTTGTAAGAGTCTTGAAACGATTTCTTGATGTCCCTAATAGATTTGCGCTCAGGACATGTTTTGTACCTCATGTCTGTGTAACGTGAACAGCTTGATATAAGTTCAAAGTGTTTGGCTAGTGTGTTTGCCTGGTCTTCTAATGTGTTACCAGTGGCGCTAACAAGGGGTAAAGCTGTTTTGTACCCTTTGAACTTTCTTATTCGGGTCCACACCTTGCCTGTGTCGGTGTAAGAGTTAAGATAACCCACAAAAGCTCTCCAGCTGTTGGTTCTGGCATTTCCAGCGAATACGCATTCCAACTGCCTTGGCACGCTTGAAAGCAATAAAATTATGTGCCGTTGGGTACCTTCGGAGGTTACCCCAGGCCTTGTTTTGTGCTTTGCGTGAGTTTTGACATTCCTCATTCCACCAGGGCCTCCTGGGATTTTGAGGAGTACCGGAGGTTTCAGGGATTGAACTCGTGGCAGCCTCTTTAGTGTGGGCGGTAACAATTCTACAATCTTCATCAATCTGTAAGTGTTTTATGAATGTGTAGGAGAGCTGTGACCTTTGCTTAAAAGCCACCCAGTCTGCACGGGTTTCTTTAAACCTTTTAAGGTACATGAGAGTATATCTAGACACTTAAGAGTGAAAGGGAAGTGGTCACTTCCATAAGGGTTGGAGTCAACATTCCACTCGAACGAAGGAAAGAGCATGGATGAACCTATGGCTAAATCGAAGTGTGAGTAGGTGTTATAGGCTGTGCTGTAGTATGATGGCTTCTTTTTATTAAATATGCAGGCACCAGATGACAGTAGGAATCTTAATTAAAGGAGCCATGATAGGAAAACACAAGTTTGGTTTATTCGAAAGATTGCCTCGTTAGAACCATAACGACACCACTTATAACGCAAACTTCGCTCAAATAAGCTACATAATTAGGAAAAAGCTAAATGACCATGCGACCCACCAGCTCATTTTCCGCAACAGAACCTATGATGTCACTCGAGAATGCTCTGCGACTGGCGGAGGCCGGCAAAAGCAAACGCATGTTAGGCAGGGCTTACAGTTTGCATAGCGAGATAATGCCCGTGAAACATACCGCACATTCTTTTTATTACAAAGAACGGTGGAGTAAACGGTTGAAGTACCGAACGAACACGCAAGCGTGTATGCCAATGTGTACGAAACTACCGCCAGCCGAACTCGACATCTCGCCGTCGCCACCGTCGCGCAGACGAATTTTCTGGTTCGAGCATGGAGGAAAGAAAAGGTTGGTTCGAGGCTCTTCGGGGCCAACGAACCGTCCCAGCACGCACAGCCGCGACCTTGCTTGGTATCGTATTTCCTTCACAGGAGGTTGGCCGTCATATCGCCAACCAGCAAAGGTAAAAATAGAAACAAGGGGAGTAAGGAACACAGAGCAGCAACGAGATAGTGCCACTCGTCGCACAGGTTTCGGTATGGAGGTCGTGTTGGCTTGCTGCTGTCGTTACGAGCTCGTTTACAGTTTACAACCACTGAAAACTTCAGTTTGTTCGAGTACTTTACAATGAAATTTCGTTGCTGTGTTTTCAAATGCCCATGTAGTACGGGCAAATCGTCGAGGGAGTGCAACATCCCCGCCGGTGAGATCTCCTTTCATGTGCTGCCCAACGACGAACCTCGGCGAAGCAAGTGGCTACGTTTTGTGAACTTTGCAAACGGAGGAGAAAGAGAGCTAAAGGAAGTACGAGTGTGCTCGCTTCATTTCCGAAGAAGTGATTCCGGCAGAGACCCGGACATGCTGGCGCTCGTCGACGACTTCGCCAAATCGCCGTAAAAGCGCTCTGACCTTGGGAAAAAAAAAAATTGCCGTGCACACCGCGCGTTGACGCTCGAATCTTTCTGGTCGGAGCAGAGAGCTCGAGCGAACGGCTTTCCATACACGACACCGGCCAACTGGCATAAGCGATACTGCTACTGAAATTGAAAATACGGCACATAGGTACCAGTCTGTATTCGTCCGTCGCGACGGGGCTGACGAGGCAGCGGTGCCGACGGCTGGGCGTTCGTCTGTTGTGGCTATCGCGGAATGGTCGCTTTCCCGTCCACCGCATATCCCACAACTCTTGCCGCTCGTGCACTTAGAAGCATTGAGCGTTCAAGTGGTGTGAGGTTGTTAAATGCAAGCCCGAGCTCCTCGGCGAGAGTTTTGTTCTCCGGATCAGACGATTCCATGACAAGGGCTGCGGGTGCACTAGGTTTTACTACTATTTTTAAAATGGCCGCCGTCTCGGTCGACTCGCGCGTGTGGGTGCTATATGGATTCGACATACTAAGTATCTGTTTCATGGACCGGCTCGTATGACGCCATTGTTCACGTGACGAAATGTGCAATTTTAGCGGGCGATTTAAAATTTTGGCTTAAATTGCCTTATTTCTCAGTGAATAAAGCATCATTTCCTTCCGGGAAAGCGCTTGGGGTGCTATAAAACACCTAATCTTTCGAATAAAACAAACTTTTGTTTTCTCTTCATGGCTCCTTTAAACGGCCCCGGCCATCTTCGCGTGCTGATCCCCACAGTTTACTGTGCGCATTAAAGTCGCCCACCAGTAGGAATGGGTCCGGTAGCTCGTTAACAAGGGATTAAAATTCTGGACTACAAAGGCGAAAGTCAGGAGGAATATATATTGAAGCTATTATTATTAACCTGTCTGTGATTATTACACGTACAGCAACCACTTCGAGGGTTGTGGTCAAACCAACAAATTGACAGGGAACAGACTGTTGTATAACTATAGCTACACCAGCAGAGGAGTGAGAACAGTCGTCCCTATCTTTCCTAAACACAGAATAGCCCTTCAGAAGCTTTACTTGGTTTGATTGTAAGTGTGGTTCCTGAAGACATAAGGTGGTTGATTGCTTTTTCCATGAGTGAAACTTGAGCGCAAAAATTGTTTTTTCACAGGGACGAGAAAGGGAACGACACAGGCGCACAGGTTGACTGGTTTTTATGAAGAATTTCGTATATGTCATCCAAGTTTTTCATTAAGCCCCTGCAGTTCCATTGTGTAATGCATTGTACTGCCATAAGTGTTTAAAGAGAGAGTGCAGCGTGTATCTGTGTGTTGCAGACGGGTGAGCCTGCGTTAGGGCCAGTTATGCGTGGAGCTAGTTTTTTCCCGCGGCCGATGTTGCCACGCTGCTCGTTTGGCTGAACAGCTGACCCAGCTGGCATGGGTGTTACATCCATCTCCTCATCCGACGGCAAAGGAGTAAATGCAGGATCTCCCTCCTTTTGCCGTGGACATCGGGGAGCGCCACTCGTGTTTGCCGCGCGGGCCAATGGCAGCTGTAGCGGTGTTGTGCGCGTAGATGTGGATGCAAGGCTCCCCACCTCGCTGCCCACTGTGCCCAAGGGCGACAGCGCAGCAGGAGCGAAAAGCAAGCTGTGTCCACCTACGGTGTTCGTTGCCACCTTAGCCGCAGTACAACATTTTGGGCAGCAGAAGCCAGCCCAGTGGGGGGCGGGGGTGGGACCAAGTCAGCGTTGCTGCACTGGCTCCCCACCGAAACCTGACGCCGCCCCATTCCCCGGCGAACAGCGTCAGCGTAACTTCCTGAGAGAAGCATCGAATGTCTTTTCCGAGCTTCTGGGTAAAAAAGGTTGTGGGTGGCTTTGAGGTTTATGATTTGTTTCTCATTTTTGAATTTTTTGCAAGAACGGGAGAACGCGGCGTGGGGTCGTTCACAGTTAACACAGTGAAATTGTGCTGTATTACACTCATCTGTCTGGTGGTCGTGATTCGAGCATTTTGCACATGTGTTTTGCCCTCGACAGTTGCTGATACTGTGTCCGTACCTTTGAAATTTGAAGCAACGTCGCGGTTTTGGGATGTACGCCCTTATCTGACAGTGGGGAACCCGGCTTTGACATTTTCTGGGAGCGTACTACGATCGGAAGTCAAGATGATATGTTTGGTTTTGATCTCATTTCCGTCGCGCCTCATTGTGATACGTCTAACATGAGTCACTCCTTGCTCACGCAAGCCCTCAAGAATATCTGCCTCAGTCTCATTTATGAGTTCAGTTTCCGAGAGCACACCTTGGCAGCTGTTGAAGGTTCGGTGAGGTGTTACAGTGATCTGTAAGTAACCTATGCTTGTCTGTTTCAGAAGGTTAGCAGATTGTTTCTTAGTTCTGACCTCAATACGCATGTCACCAGACGAAAGTTTCTTTGCGTCATAGTTCTTTCCAACTATACCTTCAATGAACTTGGCGATCAGGAACGCAGATTTTGAAGTTATTGGGGCGGCTTTGTCAGCAGTCTGCAAGACAAGGAAGCGAGGAAAGTTGTCAGGGTTGTTGAAAACGACGTTGGGTAGGCGTTTAAAGATTGCTTCGATGCGGGCCCTTTTCGGGGCCCGATATTTTTGGAAGAAAGGGTTTATATAATACCATGCGTCATAGTATAACGCAGGGGAGGGGCGTACTTTCTTCTTTGACTTTACCCTGATGGTCAAAAAGTTCCCGGAGCTCGCAGCCTGATAGACAGACAGGGAGCCCATCGGCCGGAGCATCCCCAGGGCTCCGACGGCCACCGTTCACGGCTTCTAACCCTTCACCTTTCACCTTCTCGCCACGGTAAGTAACAGCTTAAGTATGGGGGGCTCGGGGTACGCGGGGTCGCCACTCACCGTCACCAAGATTACTCAAGGTGCCCCGTGCAGGGCCCGATCCCATTATAATATTTGCATGATAAGCCTGATATAATGGCTTGCTCATGCACGGCGCTAGAGGAGGAATTGATTGAATGATAGATTCTATAATGTCATAGAGGAAGCCCGGATGCCGCTGGGGAGGGAAGAGAAGCGTGGGTAGGGGACGAGGTAGGCACCCAATAAATTGTGCGAGCAAGGCTGCTAGGAAGGCCTACCTACGATAATATGACTAGGTACTGTGGCTGTGAGTATGTCTATCTACAGTGTGACGACGCAAACAGGCGCTTCTGTGTGTGGTGCAAAGAGCGCATGCGTGCGTAAGAGAAAGTTATCTTCGACAGGAAAGCTGATTATAAAAAGTCAGTTGTTGTTTGAAATATGGTCTTGTGAGGAGTTAGATATGCGCCACACAACACACTGCACATGCGTTAGGGGGGGGGGGGGGGGGTTGCCTGTGTGCGTGGGTTCGTGTGCGGGCGACCACACATCAGCTTAGACCGCGTGAGGATCTTTAAGATGCGCTCTAATCTTGTACATGGGCGTTTTAGTTTTGCTCTCTGTTGGAAAAACAGACGCCGCGGCCGAAACTACTGGCACCAACGTTGTAGGGCGCAGCCGCACAACACATCACGCACTTGCGAGCAGAGAGCTTTATCTTCCCTGCGCATCTCCAAGATTGTGCAACGTATGGCGGAAGTCATCTCAAACCTGTATTGACGCTCGGAATTACGGAGTGCATATACGTGTCCTACAGTGCGTGCTCGTGTGTTGTGTTGTCGTGATCAATACATCAAATGAAGAAAAGGGCGCGCGTTCCTCCGGGAACAGCCAGCCGCACGGAACAGCCAGCAGGGCCACGCCGAACTTCGACCTGTCGTCACACAATCTCAGAAACACACACAGCGCGCAAAAAAACACAGGACGAAGAACGGAGGGATGTACAACACAAGAGCTGACTCTCAACTAGTTTTTATTAGAAACCCAAAGAATATATACACACAAGTGTGCACATGCGCATTCAAAAATAGTAAAAAAGGGGCATCGCGATGTCTACCCTCGGATCAGCATTAAAAAAGTCATGCCACCATACTGCGGAAAAAAGCTTTGGTAATCAGATAAGCCGCCTTCAGGCAGCAGAATTTCCAAACCATGTTATAATTTCGGTGTGTCAGACCTTAGTCCGAAAGATTAAGCACGGAAGAAACGAGGTACAGAGGAAAAAGAACTGGGGAAAAAAACGAGTCGTCATGCCTTACATGCACAAGTTGGCACGCGGGCTGAAAAATGTCGGGTGAAGATATGGTGTAGAGGTTATCTTCTCGGCAAAGAACAAAATAGGCAGGCTTTTTTCTATGCTGAACAAGACACGTCCACTTGGTACCAGCCAGAACACGTGCAGTGTCAATCACAAGCGAGCCGTTGTGGCTTGAAAATTAGGTGTTGTGTACCGCATTCCGCTGTCCTGCAAAAGAGTGTATGTGGGGCAGACGGGGCGGTGCCTGAAAACGCCGGGGAGAGCACGCAGGGACAATGAAAAACTGCACGTATGCAAATCTGCCCGCACAATGTAAAAAGTGTGAAACGCGTGGATGTGCACCTCTTTTCGCTGATACCGAAGTGCTCTTCGAGCACAGAAATCTGAAGGTTCGGGAGATAGTAGAGGCCTTCTACATTAACCTCTATCAAGATGACTGCGTTAGCCAGACTTCCATCACGCTCCACGAAAAGGAAGCAAAGATAGTTGGCCATATGCTTGCGTGAACTGTCAGTTACTCGGCACGTGCCTCTTTTAAGTTGGAGTGTGTGCTTGCTATTTAATCTTTTAGCGTATTACGGTGTGATGTGCCGCTTTAATTGTATGTGGTTCTTCTGCGCATGTGCACACTTGTGTGTATATATTTTTTGGGTTTCTAATAAAAACTAGTTGAGAGTCAGCTCTTGTGTTGTACATCCCTCCGTTCTTCGTCCTGTGTTTTTTTGCGCGCTGTGTGTGTTTCTGAGATTGTGTGACGACAGGTCGAAGTTCGGCGTGGCCCTGCTGGCTGTTCCGTGCGGCTGGCTGTTCCCGGAGGAACGCGCGCCCTTTTCTTCATTTGATGTATTGATCACGACAACACAACACACGAGCACGCACTGTAGGACACGTATATGCACTCCGTAATTCGGAGCGTCAATACACGTTTGAGATGACTTCCGCCATACGTTGCACAATCTTGGAGATGCGCAGGGAAGATAAAGCTCTCTGCTCGCAAGTGCGTGATGTGTTGTGCGGCTGCGCCCTACAACGTTGGTGCCAGTAGTTTCGGCCGCGGCGTCTGTTTTTCCAACAGAGAGCAAAACTAAAACGCCCATGTACAAGATTAGAGCGCATCTTAAAGATCCTCACGCGGTCTAAGCTGATGTGTGGTCGCCCGCACACGAACCCACGCACACAGGCAACCCCCCCTCCCCCCCCAACGCATGTGCAGTGTGTTGTGTGGCGCATATCTAACTCCTCACAAGACCATATTTCAAGGTGAACCTATCTATTACAGCATAACTACTTGGACACCAGTGCGATCGTGGTATTCTTTTCAGAGCTGTTTTTTTTTCTCCCCAAAGGGATTACAAAAACACGTTCTTGCTTTGCTGACGCAGAAAACAAACTACATCCGGTTTTTTTTCGGTGTAGCACGGACGCGAGAGTGTTGGTTCTTGAGAAAAACAGGCAATGGACAGAATAAAACCCGCTGTCGCTGAGATCGGTAACACAAAGCGTTAGCTCCTCAGCCATCGTTACCATTGCGGCTTAAAGTGTGGCTCCTTGTTTTTTTTTTGTTTTTTTTTTTTTTTTGCACTTCCTGTACATACCCTGTCACAAATAACCTTAGACTTGTCAAAACAAGAAGCAGGAGTTGAACAGGGATGCATTATTTTAGGCCACGTTCGAAGCGGTTCGCGTCCAAATATTTTAGTCAGAAGGACGTGATTTTGCATCAATTGCGTAAATCAGTTGCATATTAAACCCTAATGGTATTAACATTGAAAGGCGAGGACCTACGTTTACCTTACGGTGGGATTTATGTAGAGCACAAGTTTTTTTTTTTTTAAATTACCCACTAGAAAGACCTGTCCTTCCTCTGACTTCCATCTTCTGTTCTTCAGTACCATACGTCCTGACAAAAAAAATACCGCTAGCAATATCCTTATTTGCATTTAATTGAGTCGTCCTGCGTCGAAAGAAATATGAGGGAAAGCGCAACCTCAGGCGCGAATACAGCCTAACTCATCTACGTTCAACAAACAAATTAGGTTTGTATGCAGGTTTGAACGCGTTCCGATAAGAGCCCCTGTCGCAGAAAACCTGGAGTCGTTGGCAGCGTGGACCGTAAGCGACAAAGTGACTTCAGCGGGAATCCCGTAGCAGCATGTTGCGGCGCCTACTGAAACCTCCGGGATCAACAAACAACGTGCGATCAGTTGCGGAAAGTTTTCACCACGCGGAAAGTTTTAAGCGATGCGAACGTGGCCCGATTACGCCATCGGTTCCACTCCTAAAGTTTTATAAGAGGCTGTTTTAAGCGAATTTCATTATATCGACTACTCATCATTCTGGCGCTGAGATTTACGAGTCCTATAACGTAGGTAGCTTATAGGCTTTGTATGTGCCGCCTGAATACCCCATGTTAATAGGTTGTACGTAATACCTCGTTAACTCGAACTCGCATATCTCGAAAAATCGGCTAAGTCGAAATTTTCCGCGGCACCGAACATTTTCCTATGCGTCCAATGTATATTTTTCCCTTTATCTCGAAGTATTTTTGGGTTGGATTGCGGATAACTCGAAATCTTGACTGGGAGTGGAACGAAAATTCCGCCGCCGGACCATTTCACAAGATTCGCGCGATGCTGCAAGATTCGTCGCGCGACTTCACAGACTGTGAGGAACATTGTCAAGAGGTCATCAAGCTTACAGGTAACGGTGCCGCCAAAAATTACGTGACTTTTCTGGAGTACGCGTTGTGTGAGCAGGATGTGGCGGTTACCGGAGAAATGACTAACGCCGAAATTGTTCAAACGGCCACTAACGTAGGTGACGGCGGAGACGACGGCGATAACGAACCACCTCGAGATGTGCCGACATCTTCTGAGACGAGAAATTGGCTGCGCTTGCTTCGAAATAAGGTCGAGTGTAGCGGCGGGGAAGATCGACTGATGCGATTCGTCAAGCAGCTGGAGGACGCCTTCCTAGGCCCGAGTACGACCGCAAAGCAGACGAGCATTAGGCAGTTTTTCTCTGCTAAATAAAATGGCAGTGCGGCAAAACCCAGCCGGTTAAAGTCTCTTGTATGTTATTAAGTGCGAATGCACTTCTTACGCGAGCCTGAAGCGTCCGCCGCCATCCGCATAGCAACAGCTGCGAGTGCGCGCGCTCCTCGTCTTCCTTGGCAACGGGGGGAGATGGGCGCGCGCTGCCTGGCCGCTGACATGGCGCATACCCACGTGGGGGATTGGCCAGGAATCTCCTCGTCTTCCTTGGCAACGGGGGGAGATGGGCGCGCGCTGCCTAGCCGCTGACATGGCACATACCCACGTTGGGGATTGGCCAAGAATCGGGCGTGAGAAGGGCTAATGCACCCGCTTAAAGGAGTACTAACGCGAAATTTCAAAGCTGAGATCCGCTCTAGCAATCAAGTACAACGACAACACAAATAGGTGTCTGTGAATAAATGCATCTTTCTTTCTTTGTAGTTGTGTGTGTGTGTGTGATCTCTCTTTCGCGAACATTACCGAACCGCGCAAATTCAACTCGTGCATTCGCACTTTCACATTCTTCCCCTCGGGGAAATGCAGGGAATTTTTTTTTTCTCTTTTAAACCTGCACGAGAAGACAGATTAGAAACTGCCGCTGAAGAGCCGGTAAGTAGTAGTGATTTTTCTGAAGAGCGCTCATTTTTCCCGGCGATTAGCGCAACTTTGCTTATCTCGAAAATCCGTTTATCTCGAAATTTTCCCTGGTTTTTACGACTTCGAGTTAACGAGGTATTACTGTAGTTGCAAAACACGATCCGTGGTATACCCTTCAAGGCCCTGTCATTATATGTTGATGAAAATGGCGCCTGGCGATTTAATTCCTTTACTGTTACTTTACAATCTACAACACAAACAAACTAAAGCTCCCTTGGGAATAGCGCTGACGCCCATTCCTTTTTTCCAGGGCCATCCTACCTCTGATAGTATTCATCTCCGCTATCTACCTGGTTCCCCTTACAACGTCCGGGCCAGACCTGATTACATTCACCCGCAGGTTCTACCACGAAATATCGGAGCACTGGTGGCACCTTTTGCTCCAAGTGCGGAACTTATACGCGGCTGACCACAAGGTGAGCGGAAGTCTCTACTATTGACTTACTGCAAGGGACCTGGAGTGGCAGTAGCCTGGAGAAAATTTCGTGGAAGGCAGTGAATGCATTACAACTAAGGTGGCTAGAGCCAAGAACTAAACCTTTTCTAGGTTTTATTTTCTGTATGTTCGATAGTTCGCAATAATACCACCTAAAATAATCGATATTTCGCGAATAGGGCTGGCTGCAGCCGCTCAACCAAATTATGTCCACACATTTCGGGCCAAGGAAGGGAAGGAATGCCGCGGGCACCGAGTTCTCACTGCGCAATTCACAGTCTACTAAAAGGGCTATTTTTCTTTAGCTCAGCATAATGCATCATATCGATGGTAGCTGCAGAATCTTCGAAAAGTGCGCGGTAGGACTCAGTGGTGTGTGACGTAACATTAGGAAAATGGAAAATATCGAAAATCAAACACAAAATATTTTTCTTGTGATTGCGCAAATGGGCCTATCGCATATTTGCAGTCCAAGTAATACAACTTTTACTAATGAAACCTTTTAATGGAGTGCGGAACAAAATAAACTTACGTCTAGACCCTTGATGCTCACTGGGCCCAAAACTGACCACGCACAGTGAAAGGGACAGCAAACAAGCGCTGTTTGTTGTCCCTTCGTCTATTTCCGGTGCGTCTTTTTTTGCTCTGTAAGCATCATGGAATACGAACTGGCCGGTACCCGCATGCTTTTAGTTATATGAAGATAAATATTTCTTATTGCGCAGACAGCAATGAAATTCAGACTACAGGGATGTTAACTCAAGCGCACGTGTGGCCAGATGTACAATTACTTGCACAGCATGCGGGAGTCTGCTGTCAGTACGTGGCCATCGACGGAAAGACTAAGGTTACATAAACTGGCGGTAACTCTTGTTTTATCGAAACTATACCGAAACAAGTTTTATGACATATAATTTTCAATTATTTCAAAGGAAGGTATACCTATGCGTATTGATTTCACCAATACAGTAAGTCACCGTAGGAAACCTACTATCCACTACTAATGCTTTGCTGGTCTTCCATCTTCACAGCAGTGGAAGGGCTCACATTTAATCACACTTATTGGCGCTCTGGAGCAATGTAGTGAAACCGTACGGCAGTTATTTCTTAGAGTGCACCGAGAGCTGAGAAATGAAGTACGCCGCTGTTACTTTACGCCTTCAAAGGACTCATCCTTGAGATTAACTGAATTACCGGATGCTCATCCATAATCCTTCTCGTTTGCTGGAGCGCAGGACTGTTTAGTGCACTAAAAGGCACCGGAAAGCGTATACGTACCTGCACGTAACGTGTTTACCTCGCGTATGAGTTCACTGGCGGAGTTGTCGCGAATATTCTGCGCTCACAAAGAAGGCTGTAAATCCGAAAGGATGGTGCATCACTGTGGAAAGCTTTTGCTGATTGAAGCGTTCGATAGCTAAAACTTTAATTATTTGGTTGATATTGTGGAAACATTTTTTTTATCTAAATGAGCTTTTGACGTCACAAATATGAAGTCAGAAAAAAATCTTGTTCATTAGGCAGGGCACAATGACCCAGTTGGCACTGGGAAGCACTGGGAACTAGCTAGCCCCATATAAGTTGAACAAGAAAGCTACCTTGATCAGCAGGATTTATTGGTCAAGTTAAGACAATAACGTAAGGATAGTATTGCTATCTTTGTAATAACAACAAAATTGCACAATTTCGCTTACCTGTCACCCGTCCACTGAGTCCCCAAACTTGAGGCGAGTTGACACGCAACAAGACTTTTCTTTTAGCACACGGAAGTACGTTCTGCGCTCTTTTTTTCTACTTTTTCAAGGTACAGGAACCTTTTTCAGTCAACAGATTGTGTGAATGATCGAAGAAACCGCAAATTGCTACAGAAAAAAATATTGTTTGAGTTATGCTCCTGAGCAACATTGGACATCAAAGAGTGAAAGTGCGCACAATATAGAGCTGTTACATATTTTGTGGCCGTGTATATTTTGTGACAGAGGTGATACTCGATATGTTATCCGACTGAACGTAATTCTCCCGCCTACAGCCGAGGTCTTAGACCTTCTTGATTTGTCAGTGCACACTTGGAAATGGAGGTAATAATTCATGCAGATATACTCCAGCGAGAAGTGCCTCGAATGAAACGCAACATGCGACGGTAAATTTCTTCTAAGGCTATACGCACGGCATCGTGCAGGCTAAACAGACCCTGAAAAAAGCCGCTAAATATTTTTCATAGTCACACTGGAAAACTTTCACAAATAGAATTGATTTGTCGTATTGTGTTTTTGTTCCTAATAACAATCGTTTTGTCTTTTCTTACATAGCGTGCTGCCTCACTTGTGGTACATCTCAGCTGATTTCCAACTATTTATGATTTCGCTTCCCATATTCGTCTTTTCCAAACAGTAAGATTCATTCTGTACAATAAAATAACCACAAACACGCTCTTCCTAACGTAACTGTTCATTTAGTCATTTACAGGCATATAGCAGCCGTAATCTATTAAAGAATGAATAAAAACAAAAGCCCATACAAAGTACCGGAAAATGCTGTCAGGGGCGCTAAATGCTTAGGGGGTGTCCTGTAAGCTATGCCTTCTTTTGTAGACTTAAGGATAACCATTTAGCCACCTCTTTCAATTTCATTGTGGGCTTACTCTGATAAAGAATCGAGTACAAAGGCAAGTCTTAGTGGGAGGAATCTTCACTGAAGAAGGTTAAGGACATATTTCGAAAGGTTTAAACACCCCCCAAATTACCGGGATGACCACTCAGCTCTGGCTCACCACTGCACTTTGACTAGAGTAAGTGTTTAGGGGACAGCCCCGCGCTTCAAAAAGCATCCAGAGAAGGCCCGTAGGCAGAGGCGACGGTCACCTCAAGTATGACGGCTGCGGATACTACAAATGCACTGTGTCGCTATGCCGACAGAGGCGCCACCACAGTTGTAGAGCTGCTGAGTTGTTGGCACGTGTTGCCGCGGTGTTTGTTGTTTTTTTTTCATAAAAACATCT
The DNA here is from genome assembly GCF_048455015.1 of Haemaphysalis longicornis. NCBI lineage: Eukaryota > Metazoa > Arthropoda > Arachnida > Ixodida > Ixodidae > Haemaphysalis > Haemaphysalis longicornis. Next base: position 95,905,087 of record NW_027526203.1, read on the forward strand.
GGCATATCCATGGTACGGCATGTTTATGGGCGCATTTATCTGAAAATATTGCAGACAAATGCACTCGTGCAAGCGGGAGTGAGTAGATCATGCATCAGTGTACAAATAAAAAATCCCGCCATCTCCACGAAGTGAATGATGATGAGAGGGGCAAAGCTAAAATGCTTATCGGTAAAACCGTGAAACATTCGTCCAAACATCATATAAGGACTCGACACGTCAAGCTTTCCACCGCTCTGTTGACAAGCCCATCGACGACGTCGATGTTTGTGGTGATTATGTAGGGCTTGTTTGGGAGAATGAGAATCTAGTTGGCGAATTCGGTGTGTGACATTTTAGCCACCTTGGCCGTCGCCTTCCGCAGAGCGTCTTGTGTCGCGTACCCACGGTACGTGTCTTCAGCTCGCAGGTGACGAACGACAACCTCTTCTTCTTCCTCTCCTCCTTGTTGGGTAGCAACGAACGCGTTGAACGTTTTGACCTCTTCGGCCAATCTTTGGTTGGCCAATCCCTAGGGGGATCCAGCCACAATCATCATCATTCTGCCGTGTGTGGCAGTAACGAGGGACGGGACAGGGCCCGAGCAAGAGTCTTGAGCTCGCAGGCGACAAACGACAACCTCTTCTTCTTCCTCTCCTCCTTGTTGGGCCGCAACGAACGCATTGAACGTTATGACCTTTTCAGCCAATCTTTGGTTGGACAATCCCTGGGGGGATCCTGCCCCAATCATCATCAATGCGCCGTGTACAATCTGCCGTTTACGGCCGGGACAGGGCCCGAGCAAGAGGAGCTTCGCCCCTCAAACAAAAATGGTACAGTAAAATAAATGTTGTCAGTTGCCCTAAACTTGTCGAAGCGGTGAGCCACTGCGTTTTCAGAGGCTCGGTTTTGTTAAAAACGCGTCTATTTCTTAGTGCACGTTCCAGTACTATCCAATTCATGAATTAACTTCCCACCAAAACGGCGACTGTGCAAGTATTGCAATCGACAATGCGCTGTTGCATGCGAATGTCTGTTGCCCCCATTTGCGCAGCGCTGCGATGCTGTCACGTACTTCGCGGCTAGGGTGGTCAGTGCGATGACGAGTATTTTCTAGCGATATTGTTGGCAAAGCGCGCATAATAACGACAGTCGCTGGAGAGAAATGAGCCGGCGGAGGTAGTTGTCTGAAATTTGCTCACATAGGCCACGGATTTACGCAAAAGCGTTACCCCGCTAGTTTTCCGCGATACGATGGTTCCCGACAGCTGTTCCCGGAAATGGCGTCATCACAGCAAAGAGAAACTAAGACAGCCACTTCCAGGTATGCGCCAGATGGCCTCACATTGGCTTGTTTTCACATCGTCAACCAGCGCCAGCAGCTTTGCATAGCGTGTGTTAAAAGCGCGACCCCTGTGCAACCCTGTGCGTTTCCGCAGATAAGATGCCTTGATAGCACGGTTCTCTGTAATCACCACCGATGGTGGGGATGTAGGCGGATGCCCCAACCGGGAACATATCTTGCATATTTATACCGAACAAAAACCGCTTCGTGTCCCCAACTATTCCCTCGGGTGCACCGGCGCCCGCCGATGTATCATGCTGCCTGCCGGGGCTTCATACTACAGATATCGGACCTGCACCGCAGAAAGGGGAACAGTTGAGGCCGAACGTTGAGCTAGTTGGTATAGAAAACAATAAGGCACGATTACTAGCGTAACTGTGCAAGGATGTATATCCGGGTAGTGTCATGCCGTGTCCTTTCTCGTCGTCCTTGTACGAGAACAGTAACAAACATGTCTGATTATGTAGAAGACGGAGACGGATTATTAGCGGCCGCGGGGGGGGGGGGGGGTGAAGGCGGGGGGAGTGCTGGCAAGAGCGATCAGACTACGATTTACCCACTAAGATCTCGTTGTTATACACGCTGGAGCGAAAGTTTGCTTTTTTGCAGCATCAGCTCTAAGACCCGACATTGCAGCATTCGTGAACACGGCGTTCGCATCGTACATGTTGACGCATCGCCTGGTTGCATATTTGACACCTGGGCGCCTATACGCGCCGTACTAGAGCAATTGAACAACTAATAAAGGTGTTGGTAGACTAAAGCTACGTAACAGACACCAAAAGACCGATTTGTTCGACCAGGATGCGTAGAATTACCACAATAGAAAATGTTGCAGTAAACAAATGCTGGTTTAGATAAAAAAAAGTAAGAAGGGCTCTCTACCCACTACTCTACCCCTAGGCCCTCGAGGCCGAAGAACGAAGCCCATTTAGCAGTAGTTACTCATGACTTTTCCGGAGCGCTACAGCGCCCTTGTCCACACGAGTGTGATCAAGTCGTGTGAACAAAGGGATCAGTAGCGCTTTTGAAACTTGTTTTGTATATCTTCACTTTGGTCAGTCCCCAGCAAACGATTTCAAGTATGCTTCCTGACCAGACTGCAGTTACTCAAGAGAACAGAAGTGAACCAGTAGATGGCGCTGGTGGGGGTGCGTCAAAGCGGCTAAGTTTGTAAATCACACGTCCCGGTTGAATGTGCCAAGGGGGTACACGGATATGCAGTAAAATACCCATCGAGAGGAAATGGTCAAGCGTTGTGAAAACAACTAACTAAGGATATATTATTGATCAACCCATAAAATCACTCAGCAACGGAAATCAGTTGGTAAATGAGTCAATTAAATCAAATAATAAATATAAAATAATGACTTCACCTGGTGCTGAAACTCGCAGCCCCCTTGAGTGTGTCCTTCAATTGTACAAACAGTAGCCCACACCAATGGAAGTCGATTGGTCAAGGCTCCATAAAACAGCTCACCAAGTAAATAATTTTAACCGTTCAGGTAAAATCAATTAATTAATCTTCGTGAACCGATCTTGAGCCGATGCAAGAACTGGGAGTGCATCTTTGTACTTGTTCACCACATGGAATTTTATGTTGACCCAAAAGTTGAATGCTGAATGGCTAACTCGAACTTTGGCCGCTTTGAAGGAAACACCACTCAGAATTCCGCCGCTATAGGAGTTCACTTTTTAGAGCCAGTTTTAAGTCATACTGCCAGGTGCTATTGTTTCAGCTATTGATAATACTGCACGTATTACATGGAATGTAATGAGGCACTTACAATTGAATTCGTATACCTCTTTCTTTTTTACAGGCGGAGGAGGCTGGCGATTGGCATCTTCGTAGTGCTGTCTCTGGCTGCCTGGGCAGCAGTAACTTGGCAAATTGCGGGGAACGGCATGCCGCCATTCGTAATGATCCTTCAAGAGTCGCCAGAGTAAGTATGGCGCTCAATAGCAGTCTTTGCGGGCCTGGGTAAAAGCTGCATAAAATGTCTCGTAGCGCTGTCTGGGGTAGTAAATAATGTGATCCAATATCCACCATTTTTCAGTATTTATTATGCCTCAAGTACTGTAATATATCTCTAATTATGCAGAAAAGGCAATCTTCTCGGAGGCTTGGAGCCACAGCCTTCAGAGAGCATGATATTAAAATATGGGAAATGCTTCCTGGTGTAAATTGCTTCATCAGATAATAACCGCCAGATAATAACATATCCGCGTGCGCTGGGGAACGTAGCCAAATTTTGACACAGCTAAGTAACAATTTAGACCACTGGAGGTTTGCTGACGTCCTCTGGAATCTGGTACGCACCAGGTGGTCAAAATTAATCCGGAGCCCTTCACTACGGCGCGCCTCATCGCCTGCGTTGCGTCGGCACGTTAAACCGTACAATCAATCAATCTGATTCCCTTGGACCAGAAAAACTTGTTTAATCGGGTGTCCACACGGACGTCCGATGTGCCAATCTGCTTCTCCGCGAACTTCTTGATCTCCTTGATGGCAGGAGGAGCCCGCTTCTTGAAGCCGACACCATACAACCGCTTGTGAAGATGCATGGTGACAACTTCATTGAGCGTGGACTTGCTACGCTTCTCGCGCTTTCCTTCGCCCTTTATCTTGTCCATCGTTTTCACGGCACCTAGATTCAGTCGGAAAAAAACCCGAAAAAAACTGTCAAACCCGAAACTGACACGAATAAATGATGCTGTAAACAATTATCTACGCTGGGACTGATCGTCTATTGTGCCATTCTGTGATTAGTGGGCTGGTATCCATACCAACGGAAAAGACGTGACGCGAAAATTTCGTGTCAGTACTTTTTTAAAGCATATATTGTTTTTTTGTGCACTTCCGTAACACCTTGGCACTGGCGCTTACCGTCGCACATTGGGCAAAACCCATCGAAGCATTCCAGAAACGCCCTCCTAAAAATCACGCCCATCGTTTGCATTAGCGAGAGACCGCGTGCCGGAATTCTAATCTCGAAATTCTCTTTTGCTTAAAACCAAAGCGAGCGAGAGAAGAAACGAATATGTGGCTACGGCCTCTCGCCTTCTTTTCGCTATGTTGGTTTGCTTTATCGCTGATTAGCACACCGCGTAAGCTATTTATGTTTTATTCCAGCTCCTTCCCTCATCCGGACAAACAGGCTACAGTTCCTGCAACAAGGAAAACAGGCTACAGTTCCTGGATGTGAAGTTCATGTTTGGAGAGCACCACGTCTGCTGGCAATACTCTCCACGCACGGAAAAACCACTCCTGAATTACACGTCTGGGCATTCAAGGATTGTAAAAAACGGCATCACCATGGGATGTGTCAAAGCCGCTCTCACCAAGACTTGCAAGCACAAAATGGGTGAAGCATACCGGGAGCAAGAGCATCGCCACAAAAAGGCGGGGTACCCGACATCGGTGTTGCTGACTGCGAGTGAAAGGCTATTGAAAAGAATAAAGCCGGAGTGCAAGGCGAAAGAAAATAGCCCACATAGTAAGTTTTCAGTAATGCCGTACGTGCACGGACTGTCGCACAAACTTAAAAAAGTTGCAGCCAAGTATAACGTAAATGTCGTTTTCACAGCAAAGAACAAAGTGGGGAGTGTGTGCCCTGCAGTGAATAAATTGTACGAAGGAAGAAAAAGACCTGAAACTGGGAAGTGCACGATGAATCACAAACCCAGGTTTTTAGAATGCAAAAAGAACGTAGTTTACAAGATTCCTTTCACTTGCGGGCAGCACTATGTCGGTCAGACAGGCAGATGTGTAAATATTAGGCTTAGGGAACACTTGTCTGGCTCGAAAGGAAGGCCATATACGCATTTGGCAAAGCACGGTGAGCAATGTACTGTAGACAAGTGCGAACCTTTGTTGAACCAAACTACTATTGTGTTCTGTCACCCTAATCAGACTACCAGGGAAATTGTAGAAGCTTGGCACACGGCTGCGATCAAGGGAGCATGCGTGAGCCACCCTTCAGTAGCTTTGTCAGAAAAAGAAATACAGTTGCTGACCAATACAAGATAGTATAATATTGGTGCGAGGCGGCAGTTCGCCTTATCAAGTCAGTTTGTATGTACGGTTATCATGCTTTGCATTTTGATGGAGAGTGTACTAACCTGCTCATGCGCGCTGATCAAGGGTTGTTAGATAGTGTATGTATATATATGTGTTGTTTAAGAAATAAATTTCAGTTATTAGTCTGCGCTGGTCTTCGTGTTCCTTGTTCTATCTGTCCTAGTCTTACGTTGCGCAAAACTTCAGCATGAATTCTGAGTACCAACTAGCCCGCCTTACGGTGTTATTATAGGGGTCAGATCGTGAAGCGTATTCTAAAGAAAACCCACGAGTCCCGTGTTGATGTATGGCTTGGTCTTTTGGCTTATCGATCTTCTCCCCTTGACAGCGGTCAATCACCCGAAGAACTACTACAAGGTCGCCGCCTGCACGCCACACTTCCTGAATACAATGTCGACGGAGGGATCCCCGTATTGAAACAGAGTCAATTTTCCCGAGGCAGGCCACTACCACCCTTGGAAGCCGGAAACGTGGTCCGGATCAAACACGGAAGCTGGTCACGCCGAGTGAAAGTCGTAAAAGAGACTGCACCGCGATCATACGTGGTGAGAACAGAAGACCATGGCCTCCTCAGACACTACCGACAGCACTTGCTGCGAACGGATGAAAACTTCGACGGCGAGGTCAGCCACGTGGGTAACGGTAACCTGCACCCCGACGCTAGGACCTCGACGGAGTGTACTGATAGACATCGAGGCAACATCACGCCGGGGAACCCACAAGGCAGTCACCAGGCGGAACCAGCTCATCCAGGTGATGATTCTAACGCCACCACTTCACCAGACTCCAGGAAGCCCACTGGCTGGACTGCGCAGGTCAGGACGCCAGCGCACCGAACCGAAGCGCCTTCACTACGGGCCATCCTTCCTTAAAGTAAACGAGTGCAAAACAAATCAGTGTTTTGAAAATGTGAAAGACAAGATGTAAAAGACCAGACCACGGAGCAACATATAAAGAGGAGCGCCGACTGTGGCCCAGAAAAAATCATTTGCTCGGGCCGATAATGTCCACGCGCCGCCGGCCGCCCAGCTTTCCCTTTGCTCTCTTCCTTCTTCGTTCGCCTTTCTCGTCGCTGTGCCTCTGTACATGGCTCTTTCCTTCTTCACTCTCCCCAGATGCGCCTTTTCTTGCGCAGCGACGTCTGTCTTATGTCTGTCCTACTATGCAGGAGGAAGGCGTTCACGCGCGGAATTTAAACCCCCGTGCTCAGCCGCAATAGACGGCGCAGATATTTGCACGCCACCGCATACGTGGCGATCGCTTATTCCCTATCAGGGGGTGTTAATTCTGACGTTATGAAGACCCGCTAAAAATATTCTACTAACCTAGCAGATGTAAGACGCAACTGAACGACGACGACTTCAGAAGCACCAAAGAATGAGCAAGAGTAATATGCAACGCCACAACATACGATCTAGCGTGATGATTCTGCTTACGACAAATCGATGCAGCGCAAAAGTTACCCTTTGTTGCTAGCCCGCTCTCCGGCCACATGCCTAATTATTTATGCTGCTTCTGCGCACGAACAACGCTTACAAGGGTCGCCCGGAGTCTCCATCGGCAAACGGCAATGATGCACAATTCAGTGCTATTGACTCAATTGGACGGCTGCCCTGTTGTATTAAGTATACAAAAACACTGTCGGCTTGATACGGCACCCAAGAATATAAAACGCAATCTTCATTGTAACTCGTGCCACAACTTACCACCCGATGTTCACTGTCGCTTTACGCTCGTGTTGTCTCGTCGATAACGCCGCGGACTTCATACAAAATGCTGCGATTTGTATGGCTTCAATTTTGGGCCTACCAGGTTTCCCGGCGTTTTTTTCTTTAAGCGGCTGACCAGCAAAACAACCGGCTCGTCAAACCTTTTCTTTCGGCGAGTGTCATCACCAGAGATATAGCGTGCGGACAAATTCAAATATCGTGAAATGAGGGCTTGTGAAAAGACCGCACTGCCAGGGCCTTGATCTTGAGCATGTTGCTACGTCGCGGGCAGTCGCGGGTGATGTTATCGCGTTTCTGTTCTTTTCTGATGAGGGTATTAGTGCCGGTCCGTGTTCTAGGCACACTTTGTTTTGGACGTAAGTTGGAAAACTGCGAGAAAGCTGCGGCAAATTTTATAATCGCTATTGTTCAGAACCAGTTGCTCCTTTCGCCTTTTGTAAAACCTGTTCAAACACAGCCGAATTGGTATTCACAAATTTGCAAAACGGAGTCGCATTTACGGCAAGCACTGTGCGAAAGGTCGGGATTGTATAGCAGCCATATGTCTATATGTGGTCTCTGCATTTTAAGCAAAGTGCAGTATTGGGCGAGTTGGTTATCCATCATTACTAAACAGCGCAACAAAAACACGGACTATAGCTGAGGTACACAGGACGAGCGCTGACTTCCAACTGATCTTTTATTGAAAAAAATACATATTTATACCCCACACACCTACACACACGTGCCATAAATGCACACAACAAAACAAGCACTTCATCACAGCGGTGCTATGACGCGCCACACACGCTCTAAAAATTCCCATTAGAACACACGCACTTGCTGGCAGTATGAGCCCCGCAGTAACAAGCCACTACTTCCTTTCTCATCGGGTCACTCCAAGCTGGTGAAAAGGGCGATAGTGAAGATGTGCCTTACTAATGCACTAAGAAGATCGTGCCCCCACAGGATGCAGGATAGCATCCATGCACAAGAAGCGCGCCTGCATAGCTCTGGCTATCCACATGACGTGGTGACGCCTGTGGCGGGGCAGGTTCTGAGGGAGCTGAAGAAAAACCGCCGCCGGAGCGAGGGCGAGGCCACGGTTGTGGTAGAAAAGGAAAAAGAAAAAAGGAAGGTTGCAGTAATCCCATACATACATAATATAGCCCATAGGGTGAAAAAAATAGGGAATGCCGCTGACGTACAAGTGGTTTTTTCCGCCCCTCGCAAACTGGGGGCCCTTTGCAAAAAGACGTACCTCCCGAGAAAGGATTCCCACAAGTGCTCCATTGAGCACAAAACGAAGTTCGTCCCATGCGCAAAGTCGGTAATCTACGAGATTCCTTTGCCATGCGGAAAAAAGTACGTGGGCCAGACGGGAAGGTGTCTTAATACAAGGCTCCGGGAGCATAGCAACAATGTACGAACAAGTGTCAAAGGGCAGCTAGGCATTCACTGCCGAGATTGCAAAGGCACCACCGGAAAGTGCATTCCCATGTTCGAAAAATGCGAAGTCATTCAGCGCCATAGTGACCAGATGACAAGGGAGATAGTGGAGGCAGCGAAAATTGCTAGGTTGGGGGAAAATTGCGTCAGCGTACCTTCGGTTGCTCTGTCAGCCAAGGAACTTGATTTTTTACAAGGGGGAAGGAACGCTACATAGAAAGTAATCTAGGGGCGCAACACGTGTGTCATGGCTTGAGAGGGCTTTTTATCATTTCAAGTGCGTGTGTTCTAATGGGAATTTTTAGAGCGTGTGTGGCGCGTCATAGCACCGCTGTGATGAATTGCTTGTTTTGTTGTGTGCATTTATGGCACGTGTGTGTAGATGTGTGGGGTATAAATATGTTTTTTTCAATAAAAGATCAGTTGGAAGTCAGCGCTCGTCCTGTGTACCTCAGCTATAGTCCGTGTTTTTGTTGCGCTGTTTAGTAAACTCAGCATTTTGTTTTCCCGCCATGCAAACCAATCCTTATCGTATAATTGCCGTACGACCACTCAACTCCTTCGGGTCCGGGTTATCCAGAAGGTGCTGTCGAACAAGTTATTCAAGCCGTGCGAAGGAAACGCGCAACGAACGCGAAGCGGCGCCAAAGCAGGCCCAAAGCACTCGCGCCCAATACTACCGTCGCCGAAGCAGACGACAAAAGCCGACGGAATGCGTTCCGCCAACGTGCCAGCCGGCGCACGGGGAACGTCGGCGCTGCGCCATTCGCTGCGCCATCTACATTGTGCTCCGCGACTGATGGACATTAAGAGCCCGCCGGAGAGAGCGAAGCCGGAGCTCCTGTTTATCTTGCTCCGTTGACCAGACTATCTGCTATCGGCATTCGTCCTAGGGAATATCGCCTCGTCCTCCTCTCCCCCTTCCGCCTGCTTTACTTTCCTTCCTGGCTTTCTTTCCCCCTTTCCCGCTGTGAACACGGCTACTTAAGCGCAGCAAATAAACGGCCGGGGGTCTTTCGTCTTGGCACGGCCCAGCCAAATGTTCATCGTCACCTTGTTTGTCAGCCAAACGTTACAGTCAGTAATATATTCGTACGTGTCGCGATTCGTCAGTCCGTTCCGTAAGCTGAGTGTCCCGATGAGGGCATCTCTAACCGCAGGCCTTTGTCCATGCTTCAATTGCCTTCCTCTTCCTGCGTTCGTGTCTGCTGGTCACTGGCGTTCTCATCCCAGCACGTTACACTGCAGGGACCAGCCAACACGCTTCTCGACAAAGTGGGTTCATCAATGCCCAGGATTGAGATAAGCGACTGTCCTCTCCCCCTTGCACCCCATACAACACGAGTGGAGGAGGCACAAAAGAGTGCTGGGTTGTGAGCCGCTGACGTCACGTGGAGTTCAGCGATAGCTTCTTTGAGTTAGGACAGAGTGAGTTGTTACGCCACGCAGCCTCTAGCACTCCCTAGCTTAGCCGGCGCGAAGGGATATAAAAGTAAAAGTAGTGCGACACGTTATTTTTCGCCCAACGATATGGGTGGACCGTCTGGTCAAGGAGCAGCTTTATGACATAAGGGCCCAGGTATCACTACGGCTGTGCTCCCACTTCACGCCACGTGGCATGATAATCCCGCAACTTTTTTTTTATTTTCTTTAAGCAGACAAAGAGGCAACGTACCAGAACAAAAGGAAAATCAGCTCAAGTATGCCTACAGACGCTTCACATGTTAAAACTGTCGAGGACTGTGATGTACTCTAAATGCGAGTTAACCCCTTAAGGATCTTAAATTGTACGGCCAGTAAAATGTCATGGACCCGGCATCGTCGGCAAAGGCTTGCTAGGGATTCTGCGGACTCCTAATGGGCCGTTCTAAATAAGGTGAGGCATTTGCTGGTGCAATAAGGTGAGGCCACTGTACTCGAATCTCGAACGCACCAATCAGCTTTAAATTTATTTATTTATTTATTTATTTATTTATTTATTTATTTATTTATTTATTTATTTATTTATTTATTTATTTATTTATTTATTTATTTATTTATTTATTTATACTGCGATCTTTCACAAAATCATAGCAGGGGTGGTACAAAACATGAACATCAGTGGTAAGTGGCAAACAAACAATCAAAAACGAACGAAGTACAAACGTATGTAACTGATAGCTGCAGTGATTCTTCAAAAGCAGAGAATCAACAAAAAGCAAAGCACAAACACACATAACAATCATTACTGCAGTGAATCTTCAAAAGCAGACAATGTACTTAGCATAACAACATCATTATGTGGATTATTCCAAACCACGATTGTCCTAGGAAAAAAAGAATATTTGAAACAATTTGTTCGTTGCTACAGTGGTGATATAGTCAGATTGTGTCTGTCTTCTCGCGTAACCAGATGCACAGTGAATGATGTGCGTTGTGTCAACGGGATAGTGACCTTTTATCAACTGGAAGAGAAATTTTATGCGCAGTAATGGATTTCGGTCCGGAATTGTTGGCAATTTGCTTTTCAAGAGAAGGTTTGTAATCGAAGTAGGACCGTACGAGTTATAAATGACCCTAACAGCCTTTTTTTGTACCCTTTGAAGTTTTTGGATATCAGTCTGAGTGAACGGGACCCATATGGCCACAGCATACTCCATTATAGGACGGATAATGGCATTGTAAGAGAGGAGACGAACAGTTGGTGTGGTCGATCATAAAGGAGTGCTGACACCAAATTTTGACGCCTAGAAAATGATATAATTGGCTTCAGTAGTTTGTACAGATGCCTCACAGAAATTTTTGCAGCGATCCGAGGCCGGAATCACATCTAAAATCGATTTTGATTGTCCAGGCCGCGAGCTTCCACAAATCGGCAGCACTAGCGAAATCGCTTTCGGCGTGACGAAACATCGGCCTGCACGTCTGGCCGGTTCAGGGTGACGTCATATATTCGTTTTCTGAACCGGGAACGATATCCTGCGCTGCTGTTGTCGGTGGTATTTGTTTGGGCAAGAGACGTGGGCGTAGCTGTGTGAGCAATGCTTGTAAACGTTGCGTGTTCGACGTCTTTGCTCTTCAGCTCGTGGCCGGCATATGGTGTTCCCTTGCACTGGTGCCGAAAACTGCGCGGTGCCGGCACCGCGCGGTGCATGATGTCGACGGGCACGGACGCCAAGATGCATTATTTTCAACGCGACGACATGCAGCGCTAAACGTGGACTGAGTTCGTGCGCGGCGGCGGCCGCAAGAACTGTCGCCCAAGCCAGCGGGCTCGGGGTTGTACGGGTCACCTTGGGTGTTGGGAACTTTAGGCTTAGTATCGTGGCGACTATTTGATCGCTGGTATCTGTACAACTGCGAATGACCAACCCTTACACAACTTTTCACCGCACTATCATCGCCTTTTTCGCGTATGGAGCTTTATTTTGGCAATAATTTCCGTTTCAACGATCGGTTACCAAGACATCTGCCGCGGCCTGTTTTGATTCTAGCGTGCAGGTGACGCCATCTTTCGGCCGCTCGCCGTACCACGGTGCCGGCAGTGCTGGGTCGGAGCGCCGAACCTCCGCTGCCGGTCAGCGTAGGCTTACCATCGCGGCAAATATCTGAACGCCACTTTTAAATTCAGCGCTGATAACAACCCCTAGCACAATTTTTCAACAGACTAACATCTACTTTCTCGCATGTGGAACTTCTTTTTCGCGATCAGATTGATTAGAAGAGTGGCGACAAGCTGTTGCTATCACGGTCTGCGCCGGTTCGAGCCGCAGTGATATTAAAAAAAGCCGCCCGCCCGCATCTTCCCACGGGGGGAACTCGAGTAAATGCGCCGCATACGGGTGGTTGTATTGCGTGAAAGTTGCGTAATTGGGTAGTTTGTGGTTACCGTTTGGATGTGGGGAGGGTTTGGAATGCTTAATTATTTCTTTCGTCTTTATTATTCTTATTTCATGTTTCGTGATTTTCGGACACAGGGACAGGTGAAGGTATTGTCATCATTATTTTCTTTTATTCCTTGGTGCTGTCGTTGTAATGGATGGAGAGAACGACTGCTTTATGGTCGCTAAAGTGGACTGTCAAGGGAACTTTGAGCAGCGGTCGTGCGTTGGAGTAACTAGGTGAAGATGAGGTCGATGCAACTGCCGTGGATGGTGGTGGGTTGCTTGTTGTTGTTGCTGGTGGATACGCAGTGCAGGCCGTGGCGGGTCCCCATGTACGGTGGGGTAACGTTGCCTTCAACGAGTAGAGTGACGCTGCTGTTGCATTCTGTCGCACCACTTGTTGACGGTACCGTTGCTTCCATCGCTTATACTTCATCTGGAGCCAAACGAAAGGCAAGCAAAGACGCACCTGACTGAAGTTCGAACGCGCGCTCCGCCGCTTATATACACTGCGCGGGCTGTCGAGGGAGAGGAGTATGGGGGAGAGACGCGCATGCGCGCACTTCCGTACACAAGCGCGCGACCTTTCCACGCCCCCCACCACGCTGTTGTCACGCAGCTGTCACGCCGCTAGCACGGCGCTATCACGCGTACACCTGCCGCTGTTGCTGCTGAGCGCGACGGAGCGCACGGGGTAACTACTGCGCATGCGCGCGCAGACGCGTTCCCCCCGCACCGCCGCAGCTGTTGTTGAGAGCGACGAGGCGCACGGGGCAGCTACGGCGCATGCGCGCGCAGACACGCTCCTGCCGCACCGCCGCAGCTGTTGTTGAGAGCGAGGAGGGTACGGGGGAGAGGCGCGCACCAGCGGCTCGACGTCACGTCATGAGCTCCGGACGCCTATGGACGGAGGAGTTGGCGAGCCTAAGATATGCTCCGCATTTAAAACGGACGACTGCGAAGACCTCGCCGGCCTAATCGCCTGGCCAAATAATGTTGTTCTGTCTGCCGGGTGGCAGTGACTCATCTGAGTCTGACGATTCAGACGACATGTCAACTGCGCGGGTGAGTGCGGACCATGTGCAATCGTAGCAGGCGATGCGGCGAACGCATGGAGGAAAGAAAAACGTCCCTGACGTCACGGGTGAGACCGTGACGTAAGGCTGGCCCGCTTGCATGCTGGCTTTCGAACGGCCATTTTCCCGTGCGGCGACCAAATTTGAAATTGGTTGCAATAAACGTGCTATAATTAATTCTGTGTTGGCGGCTGACGGCTTTCGGTTCGATTTTCGTAATTACTAGGCCAATAGGTATCCTTTACAGCATGAAAACTGAAAGCGAGAAATTTCGTGTCAATACTCCTTCAAAAATCGTCTTAGGAATAAAAGTTTGCGGAGGGATTTACCTACTACAAAATCTGTGTTTTGACCAGGATAGATTTTTTCTAATCCAGAGTCCAAGGTACTTCTATTGCGCTACTTCTGACAGCATTGTATTGTTGGTAGAGTACTGGAACAAAAGACGGTACTTTTTAGGTTAATTCTCATTAAGAATGTTTTAGCAAATTTAACAGGCATCTGTCATCTGTCACAGCAAGAAATTACTTTTAGAAAGTCCTGATTTAGTATAATTTGATCGTCAACTGAGGTGATCTTTTTATACAAGACACAGTCATCGGCATACAACCTAATGTTAACATAAAGGTCAGTGACAATATCATTTATATATAACAGAAAAAAAGGCCTAAGGACGGATCCCTGAGGAACGCCTGAGTTTACAAAAGCGTGTTCAAAAGAGGTATTTTTTACCGCAACTAATTGACGCCTATTTGTTAGGTATGCTGATATCCAGGCAAGTATTTTTTTATTTTGTAGAATACAAGTAACTTGTGGAGCAATTTCGCACGCGAAGCATTATCGAAGGCTTTCTGAAAATCCATAAGTATGCCATCTGTCTGCTTGCCTTCGTTAATCAGTTACAAACACCAAGGGCCGAATAAAAAATATGCCAAGTTTAGACAAACTGCATTCATTAAGCTAAATTATTAGAAAAAATAAAAACAGGGTGGTGATTCCCCGACTCCGTTTGCGCTCTCGCTGGCTGATGTTAATAGGCAACATCACTGATCGTCCTGTGCAGATGGGTTGGTTACGATAAAGACCAATCCAAGTGAGGCGAACAAGTATCGCTATCTTTACGTATCTGCTGCGCCAAGTATATCACCAAACCTTCTGGTATGTGGTACTACGGTTTAAAAAACGGGTAGTTCAGAATCCCCCCCCCCCCCACCCGTAAATTCAAATTACTCTATGCAAGGTACGCGGCTTCAAGCTGAAAAATCTCACAGTCAGTTAGGAAGTGCCACACCCATTAAAAAAATTGGTGCGTTGCAGGCATGAGTCCTTTAATGCACAAAATAGTTTGAATTCGAACTATTTATGGGCAAAAACTCAACTCTTACTTGTCTCCGCTCTGCGTTTTGTCGCTACATGCAACTGAAGTGACCGGATCAGGGCCAATATCACGTGTGAGCATTCCATTCTGGGTGAAGCACACAGCGGCGGCCTGAAATATGTAAATACCACTCATTACAAATTCGCTAATGAGGAGCGTAATCGCTCAGATACCTCGTTTCATTACGTTCTCACAAACAAACTCGTCACTTCTGTCGTATACTGCGATGTTGCAGAAACCACCACCAGTTTTATTAAGATGTGAGTAGAGCAAACAACGATGGAATCGGAGTGGTTTTATTGTTGTTTTCGCCCTTACTTTATACGTCTCATTTTCCCCCCACATATTTCAAATGATGCTGCTGTTCTTATGCAGGCTCACCACGAGGACCATCAGCGAGTATTATTTCCGGCCGTACTACCATGCCGTATGCTATTTCGCCGGTTGCATCACTTTCCTTTCCATGAAAGAGTTCACTATGCGGAAGATTCCAAAGGCAAGTGGGACGGTTATGCTACTAAGGTCACCTGAAGTGCACTCTTGAAGTGCTCTCCTCTTGTGCGCCTCTTTCGTGAACGAAGAGACAGTACGGTTTAACGCTGAAAGGGTTTAGCTGCAACTAATTCAAGCTTTTACAAGTGGGCTCGCCTCACTCCGTGTACAGTGAGTCTGGTTTTATCATTGGTATGTCTCGTGGAGCACCAGCGAAAGAGACGCTGAAATTCATTCCCGTGCTGGGAAGGACAGCTGCTTTTCTCCAACTCGGCATATAAAATTTAAACTCCCTCTGTTCTGCTACAACCGTCTTTCTACTCTTTGAGTTGGTAGCATACTTTTTGTTCCAGTCTCTTTAAGAACCACAGGCCAGGACTCTTCGCTCCCGATTTCTTCCTTAGATACCCTCTGGGTTGTCAAGACTGCGCAATGTTTTCATGTACCGAAAGCGGCGTGGGGGGGGGGGGGGGGGTTTATAGTAATTTTATCAGAAAAAGCCCATGCATACAGGACTCTGGCAGTTAGCGGTCAATTTTGCTAGCACCTCCGGGATGCCAAGCCTCGTCTTAAACTCGCACGACTGCATCTGCATAGATATTTTGCAGCTCTACTTTCCAATCACCGGCTTTTGCCGCTGCAGCTTGCGGTTCCTCAGCCTGGCTCTGCGCAGTGAGCTGATGGGGGGTCACAGGATATCCGATCTGGCACTTTTTATACATAACCTTACGGATCTCAAACTTGTGGCGATTTGTCACAATGCCAGAGTGCCACTGCGAAGACTCTCTCTATCCCTTGGGTATTGTTTTTCAGCTTAATGTTCAAAATTTTGAGCTGTAGTGATGTTCCCAGGGTACGTTGTTGCATTAATTACAAGAAGAAAGCGGAAACTATTTAGTTCATGAAGCACTGATTGACCCTGCTTTGACCGACCGGTTCAAGCTTCGAGCCCCTTTTCATTCATGCATTCATTCATTCACCCATCCTTCATTCGAAGAAACCAAAATACATAGTGTGCTACAGGGACAGAAACTCAAGGCTTCGCGATGGCTTCCGTGTTAATGATAAACTTCTTGCTTTATTTTTAGTGCTGCCACATATTCGCCGATCACTTTGGGCATCTGATGGAACTCTGGACTTGGTGGACTTAGACTCGATTTTCTTGGTTCAGGTAGGGTGTGATTGTTTGAATGCCATTGAAGCAATAGCCATCAGGTGAGGCTAAATCCACAGAACAAACTTAAAGATGCCAGGTCAGAAGGCGCTTGGGAGAACTCACTTGATACCCACCTCCCTATCTGTATAGGTCATTGTCTGTAACTGCTTTTAAACCTGGTAATTATATACAATTCTCCACAATTTTAAGGTTTCAGTTGAAGGAAGGAAAGATATCAGTACCGGTTACTGCGAATACCAAGAACCAGCTCTCACGAGCAGCAAGCAAGAAGTTGTCGCAAATTATCGTCAATCCTTAATTGTCAATAAAATAAATAACGCAAGTTGAAACAAGCACTTCATGAAAAGAAAAGTTTCACTATTTTAAGAAAAGTTAGCAGTGTAGTGCTCCCAAAGTTGACGCTTGATGTAGTTTTGCATCTGTAATTAGCGAATCACTTTCCGCTCTATGTTGACCACTCAGAAGCGAATGAGTTTATGATGCAAATGTATTCCGTCCTATTACCAAAACTTCACAGCGTAAAAGGTTGCAAAAGTGCACAAGGGCGGAAAGATAATAAAAACAGACGTGTGTTTTTCGCGCTGTTCGGTTTTTTAAGTGCGAATGCACTTCTTAGTCGAGCCTACTTCGTCCGCCGCCGTCCGTCCGCCCGCAGCCTAGCAACGGAGCTAGCTAGCGTGCCTAGCAACGGCGCCGGATTTCCGACGCGTGAGGGCGCTCGCGTAGCGCCTCCTCTCCCCCCTCGCCTACTCTCCAGCTCGCAACACCCTCTCTCGGCGCGCCAGCCAGGCCACTACACTATATAAACAAAAAACAGCATCCGGCGCCCGGTTTCGATCCGAGGACGTTGCGGCCGCAGCGCGACACTCTACCGACTAAGCCACGGAAGCCACGCCGATTTCATAGTTAGGAACGCTGCTTATATCTTTAACGCATTCAAACTACGTCGTCAGCGGCGTTGCGTTGGCGACTCAGCGGCGTTATAGCGGCTTGATAACTGCGTGGTGTACACGTCATACTACAAACCCGATGGAAGAGATGGAAGAGAAGGCGGCGAGGCGGTGGGCTGCAGGTGCCGAGCGCAAGCGCCGCAAGCGGGCCGACAACCGTGCATTCGCACTTTCACATTCTCCCCCTCGGGGAAATGCGGGGGACTTTTTTAAGTGCAATGCACTTTATAAGCGACCCCAAACCTTCCACCGCCGGCGGCGCCGTCCGTCCGCAGTCCTCCTATCCCCTAGCAACGGCGTGGAGCGGAGAGGAGCGTCGGTAGCAACGGCGCAGTGACGTCACTCACCACGTGACGACACGCCCCTCACCGCTCCTCACGGCGCCACGGCGTGCGCCGCGCGCGTCCCTCTCCCTTCCCCGCGCCGTGACGTCACATACTCCACCTCCTCTCCCCGGCAGCTGCCGTACGCCGCTGTGTGTCACTCTCCCTCCCCGCGCCGTGACGTCACGCACCCGCACCTCCTCTCTCCTCGCTCGGCTGCAGCTGCCGTGCGCCGCTGTCCCTCTCCCCTTGCGCTCACCTCCTCTCTCAGCCACCTGGCTCGGCGCGGCGTACCCCACTATATATGCAGCGATAAACCGCCAGACCTCCGTGGGTCGGCTCGCGCGCGCTCTCTCGCTACAGTCTCCTGCTCGCTCTGCTCCAGTTTAGACCGTTCGCCGGCTGGGCGCCTCTCAAGGCGATCTCAGAATTACTACGCCGTGTACTCTCGGCGCAAGAAATGCATTCGCACTTCCTCACGATTCCCTTCGGGGAGGTGGGGGCAATTTTTTTAGATTGGGGCTTCTGCGTTAGAAATTATATGATAAACGTAGTCTTCTTTTTAGGGCGGGCTTCTTTCCTTTTTTTTTCGTGTACTCTGGACTGGTGGAACAATGTGTTGCTTCAGGAGACTTTTCGGCTCTCTTAACTTGAATTCCGTTATGTTGCTTACAGTCGTTTCGTCAAAGGGACATTAAAGCGTAACGGAAGTTGGCTTATATCGGAAGGTTGCATTGTCGTGAATGGAAACGTACCACTCGCATCAGCAGTTGCAAAAACAGGTACGCAGCCCTATATATTTCCCCGCCCTACAATATGTGAACGGATGGTGAGGTTGTCTCGACCAGCTCAGAGAGATGCAAGCAGGAAAGCCGGTGACGGGTTTGAGAAAACATAAAGCAAACTACTAAATAAATCAATTTCACACCCCCGATAACAATCAAACCTCAAACTCAATATCCCTAAAAACAATTCAAAGCAAAACCCAAAAGCGTTTAAATAAAAGTCCACACAATGAGCGCATTACACTCCTTACGTCGAGTAGTAGTTATTGTCCTTCCTACCACAACTCCCTAGTTGTGTCCTACGACTGTGTCCCTAATGGACTGGCCTACACCGCTGTCGTCGGCGCTGAAGTGTCACACCCGCTGCGTGGCCGCGACTCGGGGGTAGCCGTCCTCGTCTCGCTTCGGTGCCGGCGTTCGATGCGCGCGGCCGTTCCTTCGATGGCGTGGGCTCCGCGCGTCCTGAAGTTCCTTCGGTTGCTACTCCTGGTAGCCGCTGCCTTTGGAGGTCCCAGGTAGGTCTCGGCAGGAACGTAGCCCTTCGGGGCCGTCGAAGCGAAGGTCGACGGAGCGTGGACTTTGGCTGCAGGTGCCCGACCGCCGCCGCTGGGGTCACGAAGACAGGTTCGTGGTGCGCCTAGGATGCCGCAGCCGATGCGAAGTCAGTCCGCTCCCGCCCAGGCTTGGTAGGCATAGTCGTTGGCCTGGCCAAGTCCCCCTGGCCTGTTCCTTGAAGCTCACGTCCTCCTACCACCTCCTGGTTTCTTGCCTCCTCGTTTCTTGCCTCCCCCTTCTCTTTGTGCGCCCGGCTTTTATCCCCTCTGGGCTCTCTCGTGGCGCACTCTCATTAGCTCCTTGCCTTTTCGTGTCCATATATGGTCACCCCACAGCTGGACTCCTGCGCGGCGTTCTCTAATTGGCTGACCAGTACGCTGCCATATTTGACCATGATGCCTCGGGGTTTCGGCTCTGGCGTTCGCTCATTGGTGTGCTCCTGGCGCGCACTTCAAAGTTCAAACTGGCATTTCTTTGTTCTTTTTTTTCACTTTTTTGGGGCGTTTTGATGCATCCCCTTTCAGGGGGTGCTGTGACACATGAAAAACATCACAAATCGTGAATGGCGAAACAGGATAGGTGGAGCTCACACAAGCGTTTCTCTGAAACGAACACTAAGGCAAGGAAATGTAAATGTAAAATGACACACGCCCCAGCTATAGCAAGCATAAGATATGGTGCTTCAGCGCAGGTGGTAGGCCTTGTTCCAGTTTCTACTTCGTTGAAAATTTTCGCCTCGCGTGTAAGCGCCGTCAGGAGAGGAGATGCGATTAGTGTGAACCCGACACCCAACGTACCTACTTACCCCTAACGCATATGTATGAAACATGCAGCTGCGAAAGCGGATTTGATAAGAGTAATCGACTTTAGACGAGAGGGCGGCCAACTTCTTTGATGAATGCTACGTGTATTTTCAACGCCTGCTCTTAGGTGTGAAACATGGTTAAGTAGCGCGGTAAGGACGGGACAAAAGTAAGACCACACAGGACTAGCGCTAGTCCTGTGTGGTCTCTACTTTTGTCCTGTCCTTACCGCGCTACTTAACCACATTTCACAGTTCGAACCAACTAGCCCACATTGACGCGTTGACAAGTGCTCTTTGGTGGCAGCACATCCTGGGCCTTCCTGGGAAAGCTTCGCAGGCGTCATGAAACGCTGCACACAAAGAGCGGAAACTTCATTACCAGTTTTGCTGTACGCCGCCACATGAAGATGCCGCTAAAAAGACTCTCAATTTTTGGTATGACACTGAAAGCCAATGAAGACGGGCTTTTGGGGAGATGGCAACATTCGGTTAAAATCGGGCTCGGCTCACTCTGGAAGCTTGGTGCTGTGTTCTGAAACGTCACAAACAATGGGAGGGAAACGGCGGAGATAAAATGAAGGTGTTAATTAACCACTTCTGATCAACCGAGACATTGTTCGCCGTTGAACAAAGCCCGCTTGGGCGAGTACACGCTTGATCTATCAGTTAAAAAAAAACGTTATACAGCCTTAGGGTCCCTTCCACGTGTTCAACGTAGACTATTTAGATTTTTGTGCACTTTCCTGTGTCAGCAGCCCTTGGCCATTATATATTAACGTCAATATTATCTTACCAAACCGTTGCGTGATAAATAGAGAAAATAAACATGAGATGTGGTATTTTGTGCAACCTAATAAATTAAATACGCTAACTTTTGTAAAAAAAAAGTCGTGCATCTTGTTGGCGTCATAGGAGCTCAACGTCATTTTTTATCTAGTGAAGAAACAAAAAATAATGTTGCCTGCAAGGAAGCTTCTATTTTCTTTCCCAAAGTGCACGCAACACGCAAAAATAGGGCTTTCCGTTTCAAAACATCAAAAAACATGCTTGTAGCCTTAGGTCGCAGCAGCCTCAAGGAACACCTCAATAGCGACCACATTTCGTGAGACACTGCCACCCCTACAAGAACAAGTAAAGGTTTCTCCGTCATCAAACTTCTAATCATGCCTGAATGTTTCTTGTGCGCAGAATTACGGTGGCGTTCTTTCCTTTCTTAACATGTCTCTATGAAGCTATCATAGAGCTTCTCCCGGCCTATTATCTGTTTCTACCGGTCGTGTACAAACCGTATAAGCTCAGTCTGAATTTGGGGCCAAATGGCTCATATAATGGTTCATACGAGAAGTAGCGCAAACACGGACATTACCAATCGAGCATATATACAACAGGAGCGTTCGTGTTCTGTACTCTAGGTTGTTGGACCCTGTTTTAAGCAAGAGCTTTAGTACGCTACATCTTTCAAAGTCATGATGATGATGATGCTTAGTGGCTTCCCCTTTGTAACGGGGAGGCGTTGCACAGCGGCCTTAGTCGCAACACCACTGTACAATCACCTCGCAAAAAATACAAACAAAAAAATAAAAAATACTGTCAAAATAAACAGAAAATACTGTTACGAAATTTTTGTGCTAGTCTGACTTCTTTGTTCGCATGTCTTCCCAGATTGTTCTCTGCTTTTTTCCCACCAATACTCTAACCTCTTTTTACTAACCTCTACTGCTGTCCAGTTCACTTTTCCGCTAACCTTCCGCTAAGGGCTTCCGCAAGCTGGATGGCTCCATCACTAAGGACTGGACGGATACTTTTGCACTCCGTTACAATATGTTGCATGGTTTCTGGCTCATTTCCGCAGCCTGCGCATAGTTCTTCCTGTACCGGCTCGCAGATAAGCGTTTTTGTCCGCAAGCAACCCGATCGGGCTTCAAAAAGCAATGCACTCCCTTTGGTATTATCGAATAGTTTTTCCCTTGTGATGTCCTTCTTCCCGATCCTGTACATATCTAGTGACTGTAGATATCATTATTCGCGTCGCAAGTGACCTCCAGCGGCCGGCGCACAAGGTGCTCCTTTCTTATCCTTGCTCGCTCGGAGCCTCACCTCTGCTGTACCACGTGACTATGACATCGCTGCGGAGTGGGCCGTGTGTGCGAGCGCTTCAGTGCAAACGAACCCCGCGAGAAGGCTCCTTCCGCGCCGCTTGGTTCCTTAGTATCACAATCGATGGGCTGTACTTGCGCGCCATTTAGAGCAAGCGAACCGACGAATCCAATCGTCCAGTCTATATAGCTAGTCGGCACGCTGGGAAATATCGAACGAAGTCAACATTGTGCGCATAATCTTTGCCTTGGCTCGTGACAACTATGTTTAGAAGTTAAGAAATCAGGAGGATGAGGTGGGTATTTCACTCTAAAATGTTTTTTTAATTCCCCCATGTGTGTGTATCTCATCAAGTGATATCGCTTTTTTCTTCGCGCCGTCTTAGGGATAAATGGCCCTCACGTTTTCCATTTAGAGACTACAAAGAGCTTGTGGAAAAATTTCATGCTCTCGTTGTTGCGTATAGTGTTTGGTGTTCAGCGTCAATCGCGTGCGAAACATAGGATTAATTGGTCTTGAAGCCATAAATATTGCAATGTGAATCTAGCACCGCATGGATAAATTGTTTTTGCACCGCTTGGGTTAAGCCTCTATTGCTTGCACACCTTAGAAGATCTGTGAATAGGTGCCTTGCTTTAGGTTATATTGTTCAAGTATTGATAACCAATGCGGGTACATTTGCTCGCTCGGAAAATCACAATTAGTAATGACATTGAGGATCCCCCAATGAAAATACATCGGCGGAAGTATAGAGATTATCTTGAAATCAACAATATCATTTGTTACCTCTCGACCTGCGCTTGCGGGTCGGATTATGAAGTTTAATGCTCCGACGCTACACAGGCGATGAGGCGGGCCGTAGTGGAGGGCTCCTGATTAATTTTGACCAACTAGGGATCTTTAACGTGCGACGAAATCTCCTACACACGGGCGTTTTCGCTTTTCGCCTCCATAAGAATAGCGGACGCCGCGGCCGGTAATCGGACCTGCGTCCTTGGGCTCAGCAGCACAATGCCTTAGCCTCTGAGCCACCGCGGCGGGTCACTTGCTTGTCCAGGCCAACAGCCGGGCCTAAGTCATTCCGCTCCGGGAGCCTGCGTGAACAAAAAGAACACTGAGCGAAATGAGCAACTTTCGTCCCTCCAGCTAAGTTCTCTCTTCACCGCATCAAAATCAATCCGAAGCCCTCCACTACGGCGTTCCTCATCCCTGCGTTGCGTCGGCGCGTTAAACCCTACAATCAATCAATCAATCAATCTCTTCACCTCAATGATCTAGCACTATTGCGGAAACACTTTTTTACAGAACCTAGCGCTGGGGAGCCACTAGCCGTTTTATTTTGTTCTGCCGTTTATAACCGATTCTGTGAAATAACGTTATATTTCCGGGACGTGCAGGCACTGCATTCGGCGGGATGGTGCCTGGCAGCGGCCTGTGGCTTGTGCGGCCTGTTCGTCAAGCTTCCCTGGTATACCAGCCGACGGCCAACCACAGAGCTTGGCAAGCTGCCGATCGCTTTCTTTGAACGCATCCTGTGGTCGCTCTCCATCACCTGGGTAACCCTCGCCTGTGTGGCAGGCCGTGGAGGTCAGGGTCATGCTTGCCAGTCAAGGTGCGGAGCCGTGCATCCAATTGATTCAAATCGTAAAGCGAACTCCGGAGATTTGTATTGCTTGAACCGGACCTTTAGTTAAACCTCAAATGGGTATCCCAAAGGGAAATCCTACTATATAATAAAGTAGACTGCCTTGTACAGACTCCAGCAAAACAGGAAATCCGTATTTCCAATCTCTCGCCAAAGTAGACCTTTGATCGAAAAACGGGCAGAAAATTATCTTCTTTTATGGGGATGTATCCTCTGTTGAAAATAATGCCCCTGCCTCTAGGTGTACTTGTTGCCTTTGTCTTTAGGCGTGCCTGTTAGAGTTAAGAAATAAAATAGTAATCTTCAGAGGAAACAGTGTCAGGAGTACCTCTTCGTAAACTCATGGCTTAGTTGTTGGGTTATGAGTTTAGGGGTTAGCTCTTGGCTGTTGGGTCGTTCATAGCGGGAAACGCTGCTCGCGGGGGGGGGGGGGGGGTGGGGGGGGTGGGGGGGGGACGTTGTTGTTGTTGTAATCCTTTATTTCGAAGGGAAGGCCATCCCAAGCAGCATTGGCCGATAGCCAATCATTGGACGCCCCTTGGCTTCCCTTTGGCTTCCGATAGCTTGGTCAGACGCCGGCCTGTACGCAAAAGCCATTCGTGGACAACGACCGGCCTTGAGGACACGCATTGGCCGGTGCGCAAAAAATCACACTGGACAGCCGATAGCTTGGCCAGACGCCGGCCTGTACGCAAAAGCCATTCGTGGACAACCAGCGCTATACGACCGGCCTTGAGGACACGCATTGGCCGGTGCGCAAAAAATCACACTGGACAGCGCGCTCATTCAGACGTAATTTTTGATCATAAAATTTTATGAAGAGTAGTAGCCTATATGTGACGCAGGTATTTATGAGTGCCTTTGCGCACGTCTTGGCATGTTCTTGTTAGTTGAATGACCACTCAAGTTCACTCAAAATATTACTGAAGTTTGCGTGTTTTTGAATTTGTTTTCACGCGCAGCGCACAACAAAAAAAGTAGTTCCAAATCATTTTCAAGCTTGTGTCAAGTAGCACATTTATATAAAAAGTATTGGCAGGTGTCAATGCCGACAGCCTTGCATATTGTTGCATGAAGTCTCACTGTAGAGCACTCGTGTGCGTTATTTTGCGTGTGTACATGCGCACCCGGCGCGCAAGCAGCACCACTCGAGGGCAGCACTGCGGTCGTTGCCCGCGGCGGTTAGAGCGCGGTGAACAGGCCAAAACCGCCAAAACGCAGCAAAAAGTAGTTACCTAAAGAGCCACAGCACCGTGCCACGATACAAAGCGTACTTAAACTAAAGTGCAGCTTATTCAAAACAGCGTGAGAGAGAGTGTTAAACGTTCAGTAGGAATTGGTCATTTGTGTGTCCTAACGCAACGGTGAACGTCGAACTACTTCAGCGTTGTGCCTTTGCGCGTTCTTTGAACCCGCGGCGGGGCCCGTGGACGGGCGCTGCACCGACGGCTCCGTCTCTTTTGTGGCATTGAAACTGCGGTAGTACTCCTGTACGTGTCTGTGAGGTGCGTTTTGGTGTCGGTGGCTGTGTGAAGTATACCTGACTGGTGTAATAACATCGTTTGCCTGCTACGGCCGCCGCTGAAAACGTAAGTCACCATTTCATTTTTTCGCGGTGCGGGAGTGCTCGCACTCGTTCCCGCCAAAACTTCAGCTGTCGTTTATAACTGGCGCTCGCGAGTGCTGCTTAGTGTTGTTGGTTCTTGCGAAGAAAAAAGTGGTCACATACATGTGCTTCCAATTGTGTGACGCCAGTTCTAGCTATCCTTTTTCCGGCTTTGTGTTTTCCGAACAAGCAGCCGTGCTCCCACTGCAGGTTCACGACGTTCAGCAAGCGTTGAAGCAAGACTCGTGTGCAGTATAAGAGTTGCGGATGTATTAAGCTGGCTTAATTAAACTCTAGCTATTAATGAAGATTTCCTTTCATTATTTTCTTGAGCAACGTAAAGGTATTGTCGAGCGACAAAGTAATTACACTACCGCTGGGCTTCTCCGTCGGTTCCGTTCGCGTCTTGCGCGTCTGACGGGGCAGAAGTGAGCGAAGGCACAACAAAATTTCACGGAACCGCTGGCGTGTTGCTTTGTCTACTGGACTTTTTATATTACCTTGCGCGACTGCAATACGAGTGAAGCCCATTTTCGGTGAAATTCTGGACTGCTGTCTCAAGAACGAGCCAAGTAACTGCTCCCGTAAAACGCAGTATTGAAAAATGAAGTGCAGTACGTTTTATGTTTCATAGCGAGTGTTAACAAGGTAGAACTTTAGGCTGAATATTTTGACACGGGCATGTCGTAAGGCTTGTATAGGTGCTGTATTTAGTAATCAGCGTGAATTGGCCATTATAGGGAACTATTTTTTTTATTTATTACAGGCGCTACGACGCACAGGTGTTTCCCGTGGACAAGTGGCGGATGCAGCAGTGACAAGCTTTCCAAACTGGGCTATTCTACAATAGTGCTATTCAACAACATATTGTGATCTTGGCACGTCGGCGAATTACCGGGAATGAGCGTCCTGTTTTCATTTACCTGAATGCTTCTGTTTTGTAGGCATCTCAAGCAGTTAAACAAATGATAATCGGTTCGCGCTTCATGAGCAGCGCTTTTTAAAATTTTTTCTCGACTGTTGTGTTTGTGTTCGTATTCTTGCCACTGTTAAGCCAGGTTTCTCGTATATTTGATGTGCATAATAAAAAAGCTACACAGAGAGACTCGGTGTGTTGTGTTGCTGAATTGTTTTTGGCAAGTCACGTATGTATAATTGCTTCGCAAAGTTGATGCAGTTCGCTTATTGTGCCTCGCGGTCCCATTTCTGTTTTATACATGCCATTGTACAGGAAATTATTTAACGAGTGCGCATTATTTATTTAATGCGCACTCGTTAAATAATTTCCTGTATAATGGCATGTATAAAGCAGAAATCGGGCCGCGAGGCAACTCATAAAATAAGCATTGGCCATAAGGACTGGCCACAAAGCCAAAAATGTGCATGAAAATAGCGTGGGGTCCACCCATTGGCATTATCATGGCAAGATACTTTGCCAAGCGTTGTCCAATATTGGGCTTCCAGGGCTTGGCCAATTGTTGGCTTGTCACCTTTCCCAAACACCAGCCAATATTGGCGACCGAGGTATTGCCAAGCTCGGACACATTGGCCACTGATGATTTGCCATGCTTGGGCTTGGCAATTTCTGCTGCTTGGGATGCGGCCATAATAAGGGAGGAGGGGTAAGAGGCAGGGAGGAGTAGCCGAGTAGCACAAATGGTGGGTCCTTGAACGATTTAGAAGAGATCACTGCCGTCAGCAGAGCCAGGCTAGGGTTACTGAGATGATGTGAGTGCAGTCAAGTCAACTTTTACGACCGGGGTAGGCCCCGGTTTACACTAATCTCGAGAGACCACTCTCTAGGCCGAACACCCCGAGGGCTGAGAGAAAATTAGCGTCTTCGAAGGGGGGCTCGTCTTGAGAGGAATCACGTGGCAAAGCGTTGACGAGTATTGGGCGGTACAAAGAAAATGCGGCGCAGTGCCAGATTAAGTGGTTGAGGGTGGCGAACACTAACGTTTGACAGTAGGGGCAGTAAGGAGGTGGAGATTTTGCCGGGTGAATCCATTTTCTCATGATGTGGGGTGTGAGGGCTGCGTTAGAAATAGTTTTGTTGATGAAGATTTCCGCAGAGCGAGGCATCGGAGGAGCCAGAGCCAGGTAGCCAGCGGGAGTAACGGACGCAAGGCGTACTTTCCGAGCATGGCGTGCGCGGTCAAGTTGTAGGCGAGGGTGAGGAGAGGGGCGCGACGCGTCGTCGACGAGAAAAGAAACTGTTGTTTGGTATTACGGGGTGGGGGTGCACGTAGCTCGTAAACTGTGATTCGCTAGTTGGCAAAAATATTTGGTCGTTGTTGCGGTTAGCCGACGAGCCTGTGAGCGTTTTCGCCGCTAAAATTTTTATCCGTCTGTCACAGAAAGCGCAACTTGGACTTTGTAGGCTAGTTGCGGTATGGTCGCCTTTTTAATTGGATGGTCTTTCTTGGACTTCATCAATGCGAAACTTTCGGCACTTCTGTCTGTAACTGCCAAGACAAAGGGAAAAAATACTTTATTCTCAAGGTATATATAGGCAAGACTGTTCCAAACTGCTTAACCTGCTGTCGTGGGGCATATATGCCCACATTATTTAGTGCAAACAAACCTCAGGAACATTCAAGGCTAAATTTAAGTAATAAATTAATAGCACCCGCGTTCTTTTAGGAATACACGTCGGGTTGGTTTTTCCGATAGTAAATGAAAAGAAAGGTTAAAAATGACGCAGAAGGGCCAGGTGTTCGATCTTGGGATGTTCTAGGCGGAACTTTTCCCTTCTTCTAGTCCCGTCTTTCGGTATCCATTGTTGCTCTCGTGGCCTACATGTCAGTCCGTCGTACTACATGGCCAGCCCAAGCGTCATCTGGGCAGCATCTTTTCGTAAACTCAGTCTTTAAAAATGACACTGACATGAATTTGTTAAGCTCCCGTTTTTGCTTGAAGAGCGTAGACTGGCTCAAATGAACAAACGTTTTATCGTTTATCCGGGCGATAAGGCAGCATTCATTTTGCAAAGCCTGAAAGAAGAAAAACTACCATGCGCGGTTTGCGGCGGCTGCACGTAAAAGTGCTACGTGATTGGACGATGTCCCAGATTAGCTTTGGAAGAAGTTTCGGTTCGGTTCTCTGAAATAACATGCTTGGCATCCGACGTTGTCGTTTTATGGGCATTCTGGATATCTCAGTAATCACCGTACTGGGCTTCTGCCATGTTGTCGGCTGTAAAATGCGTCAGATAAGCCAGATAAGCCTACCAGGACGGCTTTGAATCGTAGTAATCAGTGTCCAGGCCTACGCAGTGGATGAACACCCTCCCCGTCACCGCAGACTCTCAAATGCCATGCGCTTTTCCCCCACTGTGTTCGCACGAGGCCAAAGGTCCGCTGATTCTGCCCTGTGCCCACTTCCCGCAAGCAGTCGGTGCTTATGGCAACAGCCCGTGAAGGAGAACCCGCTAGCGCGTCAGTGTCAGTCTGCGCGCGTTCTACGAACTCGCTCGTGGAGCAATGAACGTTACAGCACGAAAATGGTGAATTCAGTATACAAAACAACGTCCGAAAATGACGAGATCAACTTACAAGAAAAAGGAATGTATGCTCGGGCATTCGAATATGCGACTTGTAAAATATCTTACCTACGCTCTTAATCTGGTTCCACATAAGATCCTCTCAGTAACTGGAAATTTTTTGCACAAAAGTTCCAGTTATATATTTGGAAACGTGTTCCACCTACCCTGAAAGTTAGGTGGAACAGTGCATTACATATTTTTGCAACTAAATTATGTGGATCGGTGTTCCAAATAAAAGTATACGGATCACTGTTCCAAATAAAAGGGTAGTTTAAGTTACTGGAACATTGATCCACGCAAAATGATCATGGAATTTATCCGGTGCACCGTTACAGGTACCTTCAGACCAGCTGTTTATATAAAACAGAGTTCCTATAGACATTGGAAAGCTGTCTATGCAAGAGACTCCACTTTTCCAATATTTCTGCTTTTCCTGTCGGTATACACCGAGGTCATATGTCAGGCTGGCGGATGCATTGGTATCAGCAGAAAACCGCAAGCGCAATCTTAATACAGCCTTGATATATGACCCGCCGTGATACCAACAATTGGAAAGCAGAAACCACCGCAGCAGTGTGGTCCCTGACAGTTCCCAACAGTTCCCTATCGGAGCACAGTTGGTCTGTACCCCGATAGTACATAAAAGTTGGTCTCAGGCACCTAGAGCGGCACAGTCTTCGGCTTCACCCGCAGAATCCCGTTTTGGGTTTTAGCTGCATGTAAAAGAAAAAAGATAGTTGCATTAAAATGCACACGAAACAAACTATTAAGACACTGCTTTTCAATATACTATACAGCTTTATTGTGTGGTAGTATGCGTACATTTTTGAGATATAGATAGCTGTCTATTTTAAATTGCACCGAAAATGACCCACGTACAAGAAATAAATACCATAACGATAACACTAGCTCTGAGTGGCATTTTCACATATTCACCTTTACTCAAAAACATGGGTAATAAAGACGGTTTTAGGGGCAACTGCGTCACAAATAAATAGACCCGTGCGTCTACCACGGCACTCACACAGACATTATACAACAGTGAGCATAAAATATGCTGTCTAATCAGATAAAATAAGGTAACTCAAAGGCGGAAGTACCCACTGCGCTTGCCATACCATGTTTACGCATAACGGTTTGGGAAAATGCAGTTTGCTATTAAATTGTAGGGAAATGCCTAAAACTGAGCCACACACAGTTGTATTATCACAAACCTACAGCAGTGCAGTGTAAGAGTTTAGGAAAACAATGGTCGAGCCAAGATTGACGACAAAACATTCCGACACGAGATGTCACATGTGGGACTATCCCACAAGTAAAACATGAATATTCAAGATGGTCCAGTTTCCTGACACCAGACGTAAGTGTAACATCAAGCTATTTGTAGCCATAACAGGCTTTATGAGCGTCCTGAAAAGACCTTTGACTTAGAGCACGTTACTTGCCCAAGCAATTTGTGGTTTAATATAATTCACCCAAAGAAATCTCATAAAAGCCAGCGCGAATCTTATATAATTTCGCAAACAACGTAGCTGGGAGCATGTTACACATATTAAAATTTAACAAGCGGACTGATTGTATACACGTCATCAGTTCCAGCGGGAACAAGTGAGAGATCCGTAAGAACCAAACAAGCCAGCATTGAAACATACAGGTCACCAGTTTTACAAAGCAGACTTGAAAGCATTTTTTCCCGCCTCAACATTTTACCTGAAGTAACATTCACAGTTGCGTGCAATAAACAAATCGCGCCAATCCACCCCGTAAATGTGGTTGGAAAGCAAAGCTGTAAACGGCACCCACAACGATTACCCATATAACGTCACTTAAATTCACTCACATCGCTCTACAAATAGCAAAACCAGAGAGAAGTGTAATGCACTTAAACACACAATTTATTATTTCACAGAGATATTCTTGGTAAAGTTAAATCAATGCATGATGCATGAAAAGTGTTTGGTTCAGTTGTATTGGTGTAGCACAAGAGTGGAAACTTTTTTTTTAAAATTAAATTAAGCTCCAACACGATCTCACTTCTCCGTCTCTGCGCCGCGGACGGAGGCGACGAGATTGGCGGCAGAGAAGGAGCAGCAGGAGGAAGAAATACTTCTGTTCAGTTCTCTGAACGGCCCAGAGTGCAGCCCTGGGGAGTGAATCCTTCTTTTGTGGGGCCGATACGCAGCCCGCCCGGCCTGGGTTCTGTCCACTCGCTGAAGCTGGGTAGGTTGAGAGGGCCTGGACAGCAGCATATCCCATTGCTCTTGCTGGGTAGTTGACGGAAAGAGAGGAGGGTGCTCAGGGCTAAAGTCGCACACTCCGATTACGGGGCGGAGTGTTGCTACTTCTGAGCAAAATTTACATTCAGCGTCGTAGCGATTCGGATACATTAAGTGAAGACGCATATTTCCATGAGTGAAACTTTTGCGCTTAAGTTTCACTCGTGGTAATTGCGAACCAACTGCTCGTCTCTCCATTTTGCTTCAGTTTATTTGAAGATGCATAGGCTGTGGGAAGGAGCCCGGATTTTATGAGCCGTAGGGTAGTTTGTTGTTCTCTGGAAAGGTCACGGTAAGGCGAAGGTACGGTCTGTCTCAGAAGGCGATAATGCTGGGGTATCTCCCTGAACGTGACAAGCGGGTGACTGTCCTCGTGCAGCTCCATAGAACGGGAGGTGAAAGCGCAGGCTTGTTGGGTTGGGGTATTTGTTGCCCTCCATTGACGCGTGAGGGGGTGTCGAGATGAGCTGAGTGGAACCGTTTGGGGAGTGGTTTTTTAGCCCGCGCAGTGCAGGTCAGGACACCTAACCCGACTGGTAATTCCAGTAGGCTTGCTGGGAATCGTTGACTATCCTCCGCACCCCTGGTTGAGCGAGAGCCAAGGTGATGGCTGCCTTTTCTGCTGCCGTAATTTCTTGGGTCCTAAGCGAGGTACACGCAAGGAGGTTGGTTCTGGAGGTAGCCACGATGATGGCGTATTGCTGCCCTCGATGTTTGGAGGCGTCTCTGTATATAACTCCATGAACCCCACCGAGGGTGGTGCTTAGCGCTTGCGGCCGTGCTTTTCGGTGAACCCTCGTCATGTGAGGGGTTCATATTTCTAAGCAAAGGGAGCATCTTTAGTTTTAGTCGCAAGAGTCAGGGAGAACGTCAAGCGGAGTGACATTCTGGGCTGCCCAGCCAATCCGGTGAAGCATGCGGTTACCCACCGCAGTTCTGAGTCGGACCTTCTGGTTAGAAAGATGGCTTTCTATCAGCTCATCCACCGTGTTGTGGAGCCCCGTGCTAAGCAGCCTCTGTGTGGACGCACTCATGAGAGGAGCAATGGCCTGCTCGACCGCCTTTCTAAGCATTATATAAAACATCTCTATGTCTTCCTTGTAGAGAAGACGACAGGGTGTTGACGTAAGTGACTCCCGAGAGGAGAAAAGCTTCAATTAATCGAAAGGTAGCGGATTCCTTTAGGCTTCGCTTCTTGGTGGCAACTCGCTTGATCATGTGTGTGATTGGATTAATGCTGTTTTTTAGGCGCTGCAAGGATACGTCACTCTTGGTGTTGCCCTGGAAATGTAGGCGCAGGATCTTGATGCAGGGGCTTGGAGTGATGGCCTGGCCATGAAGGAGTATTTGAATGTATTCCTTTGTTTGGTGTGAGGGCGGACGACAAGTAGGTGTGATTGTTTACGTGAACACTGGAGGCCACAGGCTTTAGCCCATTGGCGTACTAGAAGTGATATGCCATGCATTGGTGTGAGCTTCCTTTAATTTTTGTAACTCTTAGCACATGAGAAAGGTGCGCACAGGGCCGCTAGACGGGCGTGAGTGGTCGTGTGACGCTTTCACATGGCATTCAGCGATAACGTAGGCGGTAAACCCGTAGATGTGCTTTGTGAGTACACCACCTGTCAATGCGTAAATGTGGGCTAGTTGGTTCGAACTGTGAAACACTGATGTAGGCGAAAAGCAAAAACGCCCGTGCGTACGAGATTTCGGCGCACGATAAAGATCCCCAGGTGGTCAAAATTAATCCGGAGCCCTCCATTACGGCGCGCCTCATCGCCTGCGTTGCGTCGGCGCGTCAAACCCCACAATCACTCAATCAAACTTTGAAACATGGTTAAGTAGCGCGTTAAGGACGGGACAAAAGTAGACACCACACAGGACTAGCGCTAGACATCAACTGAATTTTTACTACACGTATCGAAATATATATAGGAGCGCGCATGCGTGAACATGCTCAAAATACAAAGAAAAATCATGACAGGGTCAAGTGGTGCATTCTGTTACACACGTGGCAAGTTCGAATTCAGATACTCTATTTATTTTTTTGACAAACGAATAGATGCCGTGCTTACACACTTATCACCGACTTTCATGATGCGCCGCGCTTCAAACAATTCACGGCTGGCTTGGTCCTTAAAACAACGCAAAATTTGTGTCTTCTCCTAAAGTGGAACACATTGTTGAACGCACCGGCAGCGGCGGCAATGGTCAGCTAAATGGCCCCCCGCAGCGAGCGCTTGAACAGCTGTACGGTGCTCCCGGGGCCTGTCGTTAATGCACCTACCAGTCTGCCCGATATAGCATTTTCCACACTTTCAACTATAGCATTTTCCAGGCACTTCATATACGATACCTTGTTTGCAACCAACAAACTGTGTCGCATGCCTCTTACCACAGCGGTTGCCCTTTTTCTCCCCATTCACCACGAGCACATTCGTGCTAGTTTATCGGGGGCGGAGAACACAACGTCGGCGCCACATTTCCCCGCAACCTTTTTAAGGCGGTGGGAGAAATTGTACACGTAGGGGACGACCACAGGCCTCTTTTATTTGCGAGGTTCATCTCGCCCTTTACGTCGTGCCGCTGACTTGACGTCACGCAATAGGATTTCCAGCACTGATGCTATTACTTCCCGATGGAAGCCGGCATCTTTGAAACGTGCAACTTGGTGCTGAACACTATCGGCGACTAGGTGCTGACATGACTTTTCGAGGGCACCGAGAAGACAGCTAACGCCAATACCCCTTTTCACTATCTTCGAATGTGCTGAACGATAATCCAAAATTGCCTTTTTGGACCGCGGCCTATACGCCCAACACACTTGTGTTCCACTAAAATTAAAACAGACATCGAGCAACTACAAGGACCCATCATTTGGTAATTCATGGGTGAAATTCAAGCCATCCGAACACTAGGAATGTTTGCCTAATGGTCTTGACTAAAGCGTTTACTTCCTCTAGCTTCACCCACCTAGTAACAACCATGTAATCATCGACATACCTAAAAATCTTTGCTATCTTAGCCGTGTCAGTATGCATCTCAATGCTCCTGTCACACTTTGCTAAAACCAAATTACTTAAAACCGGTGCAATACACCACCCGATATAGGCGCCTTGTTTCTGGATAAAAGATTCATTGTTAAAAGTGGCAAAACTGGCAAGAAGATAAAATGACAGCAATTTTAAAACGTTACCTACAGTTATACCCGCCTTGTTCTGGAAGGATACTGGCCCAGACTCTTCAATTGCATCTCTGACTGCAACCAGAAGTTCCCCTTGAGGAATTGAATAAAAGAGGTCCTCTACATCGATAGAAAACACAGACAAGTGGTTCAACACACTTTCATTCTCATGAAAAAATGTCAAAATATCTTTTGAATTGCGGACCAAATACGGGTCGTTCACTTTAAGACTACTGAGATGTTTCTGCAAGAACCTAGAAATGACTCCTTGCCATGAACCTTTCTCAGTCACAATCGCTCTAAATGGAATGGCTTCCTTGTGGGTCTTAGCCGAAAAGAAAATAGACAGGCTATCTTTTTTTGCAGCTGAAACATACTTTCGAACGCCTTCGAGATTAAGCTGCTCACACAACGCTAAGGGTTTCTTCTTCACTTTTGACGCTACCGAATCGAATTTTACAAAGTTCTTAGCGACTGCTTCTGTGCCTTTTGATTCATAAACCGTCTTTGGCATGACAGCGAACCTGCCTTCCTTGTCCGCCACTAACAGGGAAAGGTTATTGCTCCGCAGAAATTCAGTTGCCCTTTTTACACTGTTAGGGACATATACACTTCCTTCTCTTGAACTAAGGCAATCAACGCCTTCTGCAATACACCTTTCTTTGTTATCTGCATCAACTCTGTCGGCCACTTTTCTTACAATCGTGAGCATTCCCACTGGCGTCTCTACCGGTTCAGTACAAAATTTAGGCCCACAGCTTAGAATTCCTTCTACAGACGCAGGCAAGTCTACCTGTCCAATACAAGTCACCTTTCCAGGACACGCGGCGACTTTCTATTGGCCTTTCTTCATAGCACGGAGAGAGGGCAAACACTTTGACCAGAGAAACTCTGTCACCCTGGCTGCGTCTCAGGAGAACTGGTGGTACAGTCCTTCTGTGTCACGTGCACCAACTGACGCACCGTAGACCCGAAGGCAGTCATGTAGGTTTTGCGTGGTTTTAAGGACCAAGCCAGCCGTGAATTGTTTGAAGCGTGGCGCATCATGAAGGGCGGTGATAAGTGTGTACGGCATCTGTTAGTTTGTCAAAAAAAGAAATAGAGTATCTGAATGCGAACTTGCCACGTGTGTAACGGAATGCACCACTTGACCCTGTCATGATTTTTCTTTGTATTTTGAGCATGTTCACGCGGTCTCTACTTTTGTCCCGTCCTTACCGCGCTACCTAACCATGTTTCACAGTTCGAACCAACTAGCCCACATTTACGCATTGACAAGTATTCTTTCTAGTACATTGGGCCCTATTCTTCCTCCTGTTTTATGTGCCAACACATCTGCATCTTTAACAAATCTCATAGCCATAACGACATGCCGTGCAAGATGCTGTTCCTTCGCCTTGCGACACCGACTCAACCCCCCGGAGGTTGAAGCGCTTTTCCGTTCTTGCCTCCCTTCGCTGCGACATGGTACAGGGATCACGAAGATTCTGAGGTCGGAACTGAGGCGACAGGTGCGTTACCTACATGACTGCCTTCGGGTCTAGTGTGCCTCGGTTGGTGCACGTGACACAGATGGACTGTACCGCCAGTTCTCCTGTGGCGCAGCCAGGGTGACAGAGTTTCTCTGGTCAAAGTGTTTGCCGTCTCTCCGTGCTGTGAAGAAAGGCCAAGAGAAAGTCGCCGCATGTCCTGGAAAGGTGACTCGTATTGGACAGGTAGACTTACCTGCGTCTGTAGAAGGAATTCTAAGCTGTGGGCCTAAGTTTTGTACTGAACCGGTAGAGACGCCAGTTGGAATGCTCATGATTGTAAGAAAAGTGGCCGACAAAGTTGATGAAGATAAAAAAGAAAGGTGTATTGCAGAAGGGGTTGATTGTCTTAGTTCAAGAGAAGGAAGTGTACGTGTCCCTAACAGTGTAAAGAGGGCAACTGAATTTCTGCGCAGGAATAACCTTTTCCTGTTAGTGGCGGACAAGAAAGGCGGGTTCGCTGTCATACAAAAGACGGTTTATGAATCAAAAATCACAGAAGCAGTGGCTAAGAACTTTGTAAAATTTGATTCGGTAGCGTCAAAAGTGAAGAAGAAAGCCTTAGCGTTGTGTGAGCAGCTTAATCTCGAAGGCGTTCGAAAGTATATTTCAGCTGCAAAAAAAGATAGCCTGTCTATTTTCTTACCGGCTAAGACCCGCAAGGAAGCCATTCCCTTTGAGCAATTGTGACTGAGAAAGGTTTATGGCAAGGATTCATTTCTAGGTTTTTGCAGAAACATCTCAGTAGTCTTAAAGTGTTTGGTCCGCAACTCGGAAGATATTTTGACATTTTTTTCATGAGACTGAACGTGTGTTGAACCACTTGTCTGCCTTTTCTATCGATGTAGAAGACCTCTTTTATTCAATTCCTCAAGGGGAACTTCTAGTTGCAGTCAGAGATGCAATTGAAGAGTCTGGGCTAGTATCCTTCCAGAACAAGGCGGGTATAACTGTAGGTAACTTTTTAGAATTGCTGTCATTGTATCTTTCTGCCACTTTTGTCAGTTTTAACAATGAATCTTTTATCCAGAAACAAGGCGCCTGCATCGGGTCGTGTATTGCACCGGTTTTAAGTAATTTGTTTTTAGCAAAGTGTGACAGGAGCATTGACCCGCATATTGGCACGGCTAAGATAGCAAAGATTTTTAGGTATGTCGATGATTACATGGTTGTTACTAGGTCGGTGAAGCCAGAGGAATTAAACGTGTTAGTCAAGACTGTTAAGCAAACATTCCTACAGTGTTCGGATGGCTTGAATTTCACCCATGAATTACCAAATGATGGGTCCTTGTAGTTGCTCGATGTGTGTTTTAATTTCAGTGGAACACAAGTCTGTTGGGCGTATAGGCCGCGGTCCAAAAAGGCAATTTTGGATTATCGTTCAGCCCATTCGAAGATAGTGAAAAGGGGTATTGGCGTTAGCTGTCGTCGTGGTGCCCTCGAGAAGTCATGTCAGCACCTAGTCGCCGATAGTGTTCAGCACCAAGTTGTACGTTTGAAAGATGCCGGCTTCCCTCGGGAAGTAATAGCATCAGTGGTGGAAAGCCTATTGCGTGACGTCAAGTCAGGGGCACGACGTCAAGGGCGAGATGAACCTCGCAAAGCAAAGAGGCCTGTGGTCGTCCCCTACGTGCACAATTTCTCCCACTGCCTTAAAAAGTTTGCGGGGAAATGTGGTGCCGACGTTGTGTCCTCCGCCCCCGATAAACTAGCACGAATGTGTTCCGCGGTGAATGGCGAGAAAAAGGGCAACCGCTGTGCTAAGAGGCATGCCACGAAGTTTGTTGGTTGTAAACAAGGTGTTGTGTACGAAGTGCCTCTATCTTGTGGGAAATGTTATATCGGGCGGACTGGTAGGTGCATTAACGACAGGCTCCGGGAGCACCGTACAGCTGTTCAAGCGCTCGCTGCGGGGGGCCATTTAGCTGACCATTGCCGCCGCTGCCGGTGCGTTCAACAATGTGTTCCACTTTTCGAGAAGACACAAATTTTGCGTTGTTTTAAGGACCAAGCCAGCCATGAATTGTTTGAAGCGTGGCGCGTCATGAAGGGCGGTGATAAGTGTGTAAGCACGGCATTTATTAGTTTGTCAAAAAAGAAATAGAGTATCTTAATGCGAACTTGCCACGTGTGCAACGGAATGCACCACTTGACCCTGTGATGATTTTTCTTTGTTTTTTGAGCATGTTCACGCATGCGCGCTCCTGTATATATAATTCGATACGTGTAGTAAAAAATCAGTTGATGTCTAGGGCTAGTCTTGTGTGGTCTCTACTTTTGTCCCGTCCTTACCGCGCTACTTAACCACGTTTTACACCACCTGTCTTCCCCGTCTTCGCGTGGGCTCGTAGCTAAATCGGTAAGACAACGGGCTCTCGCTTTGTTAGTCTATTATTTCCAAGTTCGATTTCCGGCGGTGCCAGTAAATTCTTTTATTTGTTCGCTGGAGTTTTCTGGTGACACCAACGGTCGCGAAAGAACCCTTGGGGGTAGAGGTAAAAAGGTTTGCTTTAAAACCGTCCCTTCTTGCAGTCAGTGTAATTGTGACCAAGGCCCTGGTTCTTCTAAGCAAGAAATGCAACTTTGGTCAAAGGAGAATTGTTGTTCATGCCAAATACAAACATTGTCAATTCTTCTAGGGCATGGGTGTCAGCTCACATAGTGCGGTAAAATTTATCAATGAAGGCGGAAGCCGTCTGCGTAAATAAGCAATGCCACTTTTGCATCAGCAGCAGCACTGTCATGAAAAAACACCTCATGAGCTACGCTTGAATAATAAGGACGTTACAATGCGGTACCTTGACTACATTAACACTCACTTAGGTTCAAAGGCTGCCTGCGCATTGTGCCAATGATGAAAAATCGTAAAGCAAGGCCCGACTTCAGTGTTCAATTGACATGCAACTTGCATATGCCAGTAACTTAAACCTCTTCATCAGACCTGACCCCCTTCATGCCTTTCACACGACCTCCTTCATGCCTTTCAAGAGAGACTAACTTCTACTAATAATTGAAAATCCCAAGTAGAGCTGACCACTTCAAGTATTTCAACAGAGACTCCAACTTAAATGACACCAGGCCACTCAAATTGCTCATGCTTTTCAAGAACTATCTGTAAAAGTCCTAAGAACTCTCCAAAGGCACATAGGCATAAGAACATGATGACACGATGAAAAAGATGACAAATGCGGCGAAGAGGATGACCACATCCTGTAGTGACAATGCAGGCGGCGTATCCATGATGTGTTTCTTGCGGACAATATTGATGCTGCCATTACTTTCTCTCAGAATAATCGGGCCTGGAGAAGACTTACTGCTTACCTCCCGTACCTTTAAAGAAACAAGAAAATTTTGTTACATGGTCTCGTTAAATGAGTGAGTTGCTTGGGACCGTTCATAACACAGTAAATGATTTAAAATCAGTGATTTCTTTGGGTTTTTTGGGAGTGCTGCAAAAGGTAAAAGTGCGCTAAACAACATCAGCACAGACAATCAATGACATTGTGCTGATTCTGAAAACTCTGCTGCCTCGGCAGCCTGAATATAAGGTTTTTTATCTTTGGGAGGTTTCGTTTTTTAATCAAATATTATAATCACCTTTCGGCATTATGTTTTACAAACCTTCCCACTGCAAAAAATGTTCTCTCTACTCGCTAGAATGCTGTAGAGAGGCTGTCTTAATATAACGTACAGCTAAACGACGTTTCTACCGCAAAGAAATAATGGTCAGTCATAGGAAATCATAAATAGTGCACTGTGGCAGAAATTTTTATGGAGTTATTTCCACCTAAAATATTTCCCTCTCGATATGTATTACCTCCAAGGTGGCGTAGTGGTATGAGCCAGAAGTGTAGCTGGTGTATTTTGAACGAGGCTGTTGCACAATTTTCTTATAAATCACAACTACAGCACATTTTATTGCAGACGTCATTTCCGTGTTGTAAACGGTTCCCTTCAAAAAAGAATGAACCCTTATTTAGCAGCCCCCTATCGAAATACAATGCAAGCATTACTCATGCTACACCTGTATTTGGGAGTATTATCGGGACTACGGGAGTATTAAAAGAGGGAAATTTAAATCTTTAGTTGCCACCGTATTGTTGCGTATCCGTGGTGCTGTCATATCACTGCAATAACAAGCAAGGTGTAAAAGATAAATATTTAGTAAACATGTATACAAAATAGTGGTCTTTTGGACCTCTGTTAGAGCATCCGTAATGGGCGGAATATGAACACAGTGCTCAATATTGGCGTTCACGACAACTTCTTAACAAAGAGATTTTATGAAATTGTACGCTACCACAAACTGAGTCTTGCAAAAACAAAATGCCAGCTTACCGAACCAAAATTAAGATCTGGGTGTTTCTGCTAGGGCCATCTCAAAGTTTTTCTGGGTGTTTCTGCTAGGGCCATCCCAGGAAAGTTTTTCCAACGTGTACCGAAAAGCTCCTGCTGTCACCTTGAACCACCGGTCACGCTGTCACTGAAAAGAAGTTTCAAACCATTATTTATAAAGCAACTACCTAAAAACGCACCACGAGAGACCCAAAAATGGCAGTGCGCACTTGTAGAATGCAATGATTTCATCCCGTGCAAGAGCTTTAATGTGTTGCCTTGTGATTATACACTTCCAAGAAGGGGTTTAAATACAATTAAAATGGCCATATTCATTCCTTGTTTTGTTGTTTTAAGTCTATGCTCGCCGTATTGCCTACAAAATAAACAGTACAAAAATATCAGAGAATAAATTTATGCCTTGCTTTACCCAGGGAGCACGACAAAATATTGAACAATGCGTCAATCGCTCTATGAAACTGTAGTGTTTTTTTACAGCGGAAGCCCTGGTAATCTTTTCTTGTGACAATTTTAGATATCAAAATATTTGAACATACTGTAAGCTCACCTGTCCTTGGTCTATGCGCACTGGTGAATATATGCACAATGTGCACAGGGCATTCATAATCCGCCACACTCTCCCCGACGACCCTTCAGCATGCCGAAGATGTCTTTAGCCATAGTGAATGCCACAGCCATGACTTGAGAGGTTCATGTAAGGAATGGCAATAATTTCTTTTCATTTAAATTTTGCAGAGGAACAAAAACATCTGTCACAACCTATCAGAGGAGGGCCAAATATCTCCACTGTGAGCCATAGACTGTTTCTGGACAGGTCATAGAGAGTGAATCAAGAATGTAGCAATCTGCTTTCGCAGTATAATTTTTAGGTTCGAGGAAGAGCAGAAATGGATTAATGTTTGGTGCAAATCGTGATGCAACAACTTTGCTCCTAAGCGTTTAGAAAATTATTCCGACTCTCGAGCTTCCACTGACATTGATAACATAAAATTGCAGCCACGGATTATTTAAATGTACTTTGTGAACTTCTAATAGTCAATACGTGAGCTTTCATAGGTCTCAGGTTACCACTGACTGCCACTGACATTGATAGCATAAAATTGCAGGAATGGATTATATTTAAACATACTTTGTGAACTTCTAACTGTCAATACATGAGCTTTATGGGCAATTAATCTGAAATCTCAGGTTACCACTGACATTGACAGCATAGAAGCGACCCCACACTTTCTGCGTGTTTCCGCCTGCCTTCCCCTCCTCAAAAGGAACGTTTTGTTACTACGCTACTGCTAAGACAACCACGTTCCCTTGCATTTCACTACACGTCAGGGCGCCAATTAAATTTGATAGTGTAAATAGAACATCTGAATTCATCGAAGGCACTGGAAGAAACATGGAACAACTACACACACAGCACAGATAAACGTAAGCAGTGCTGCCGCTAACGCTTTGAACGCACATAAACATTAGGAGGAATAGCGTGATTATCACAGGAAATTTATGGTTCTCAGCAGACCAACACAAGCAATTAACCCGAAAATTTGAAAATACCGGTAAGTCTAAAGACAGACGCTCCGCCGAACAAGTTGTTCAGTGTGTGCGCGCGAGACAATAGCGAGCGACTAACCTGAGAAGATTCAGTACCACTGACAGATACCGCAACCGTCAATATAGAACTAAGAAACACCACACCACAAAGGGGCATGTTGCCTCGAGAAATGCGCGCACCAGCAACTTTCTAAATAGCACTAGCTAATGTACGCAGTCAGAAATGTCAAGCCGACTCCGACCCACAAAGACGGAAGCTTTAGTGAATTACGGGAGCCAAGATTTTTCGCGCATGAACGACAGGCAATGGAGCGACATGTTTATCGGACGCAGTGATGAATAAGTCAATGAACAACAACCGTTACCAGCAGCACTTACCTTTTTTTGCGCCTTTTGGCAAAACTACACTCCGTCGAACCGTAAATCCAGCCCGAGGATATGACGGAATCCGCAGTTTTCCGCCTGAACCAAACTAGTAACGGTTCCTGCCACTCTGGCCTAAAGAAAAATCTAATACATCAGGCGCCTAACGCGAGCAATCGAGAAAACCGCTATAGGACGCCACTAGTGGCGCTGCATGCGGAAGAACAAAAACTAGCGGCGTAAACGTTGAGAGATAGGGGCGCTGCTGTCGTTAAAAGTGTTCACGAAGTCCCATTTTTACCTCATCGTCGTTGTACCCCATGGAGGAAAGAAAAGGTTCTTTCCTCCATGGTTGAAATGCTAGGGGCCTCTCCTGAGTACTCTTTCCTCCATGTTGTGCCCGTTGCAGTCCCACTAAACCTTGCATCAGCGCAAACGGCGCTGCCTTGTGGCTGCCGAGGCATGCGCATGGCATGCCGCACTGAAGTGGCGGTCGTTTCGCAATGGCTTCGTGGCTCTGTGGCTTTGGCGATGCGCGCCGTGGCCATTGACCAGTCCACGGAAGAGATCCCAAACTCGGCAACCTTGATCGCTTTTATTTGCTTCGGAAAATGGAAATATCCCTCTAAGCGGACGTCTACGTGGCTCTGAGGCTGGAACAAAGAGATCAGATATTGGCCAATTTAACACGTTAGTTGGGCTAAAGTGGTTTCTCGCCGCGGGCCGTGAGTGCGTAAGAAACGTGAGCATAAACCTTTATGACAGCTTTTCTGCGTTGTTTGCAGAGAAAAAACGACGCTGCTTTATTTACTGCGTTCTCTGGAAAACAAGCCTTTCCAATACCAATAAAATATACTGCGATGCTCTTTGATACCCACGTTAGAGAAAACTACTTCCGTATAGTGAAGCCAGGGTGACATAGCTAATTAGCGAGTAATAATACATCTGCCCGTTTTCCAGCAGTTTTGCTTCCTGAACACCAATGGTGCAGGAAAACAGCAACTGGGGGACCAGAAAGACAAGGCAGGTCATTCGGTGAACTTGAATTAGTACGAAAAGTAACAGCATTAGGATGACGCTGCTGATTTTCCCGATATTGCAATGCATAATTTGAAATAACAATGCCATTTCGGTATTAATATATCGAAAGTAAGGAAGATACCGCATGGTAGATTTAGTTCTCCAAGTTTTGTGTCGTTCTCCTCCTGCAAAGTGGCTTTCGTTTTTCCTTGTGGAAATTAACCACCGGTACGAGCCAAAATACACAAACGAACATCTAAGCATATAACTGCATGTGTAGCATGATGTGTGCGGTGCAAAATGTGACGCAGTCGGTTAACATGATGTATGTACCCAATCACAACATAAGTAACGTGGACTAAGTACCTATTCCACGACAGGATGTGGCCATTTATGCATTCCTATGACGCACTTAAAATTGTGCGCGTACTACACCACAGCGAGATGATGACTGAGCGTTGAACAAAAACTGCCGTTTCTGCGAAGCTGTGTAAAGCAAATGCATAACATGTAATAGCCTCAACAAGTATTTCCTTATGAAGGTGCTCACAAAAGCACCACGAATTCTTCCGCGCTATAGCAGTTATAGCTTCGCCCGAACAGCAGATGGGGAAAGGGAAGACGTTTAGTCCTTCTCAAATTCAAGTAACTGGTGATTTTGTACTTCACGCCTCAAATGAGAAAAATACGATGTTCGCGGAAGCGGTTTGGGTGTCGCAGAACACCTGGAAATACCCATTTCCAGGTGTTTTTCCTTTTTTCCCTAAGATATCCTTCTCTAGACATTTTTAACGCTTTAACGGCGTTGGCAAAGAAGTGGGATTTCGTTTTCTGTCAAAGGGCATCACTAAAACTAGACCTTAGCCGTATTATGCAAGTGAACTGCTGCAAGGCAGTTTCATAGATATCGGCGAAGTTCATTAAGTTTTATATCGGGTGTGCGCGTGTATTTTAAACGCGCAAGTGCATCTTCGGTCAAGAAGCACAAAATATATGCGG
Organism: Haemaphysalis longicornis; assembly: GCF_048455015.1. Taxonomy (NCBI): domain Eukaryota; kingdom Metazoa; phylum Arthropoda; class Arachnida; order Ixodida; family Ixodidae; genus Haemaphysalis; species Haemaphysalis longicornis. The sequence goes on from NW_027526203.1 coordinate 95,949,221, forward strand.
TTCATTGTTCCAGTTGAGGCATGAAAGAGTGCATACTTCACTGCCGTACACGAGTCATGTTAAACAAGTCACTAGAAAAAAAAAATCACGCCAATCCACCCCGTGAATGTGGTTGGAAAGCAAAGCTGTAAACGGCACGCAGAACGATTACCCATGCGACGTCACTTAAATTCACTCACATTGCTCTACAAATAGTAAAACCAGAGAGAAGTGAAATGCACTTAACCACACCATTTATTACTTCAAAGAGATATTCTTGGTGAGGTGATTGGACCCTGCCGTTAAATCAATGCATGATGCATGAACGGCGGTTGGTTGAGTTGTATTGGTGTAGCACAAGAGTGGAAACTTTTTTTTATAAAATTAAAGTAAGCTCCAGCCCGGTGTTAGACGATCTGACTTCTCCGTGTCTGCGCCGCGGACGGAGCCGACGAGATTTGCGGCAGAGGCGGAGGAGGAGGAGGAGGAAGAGGAGAAGGAGAAGGAGGAGGAGGAAGAAGAAGAACTACTTCTGATCATATTTCTGAACGGCCCTGAGTGCAGCTCAGGGGAGTGATTCCTTCTTCTGTGGGGCCCATATGCAGTCCGCGCGGCCTGTGTTCTGTCCTCCCTGTGAAGCTGGGTAGGTAGAGAGCAGCTGGACAGCAGCATCTCCCATTGCTCTTGTCGCGTAGTTGACGGAAAGAGAGGAGTGTGCTCAGGGCTAACGTCGCACACCCAGATTACAGAGCGGAGTGTTCCTACTTGTGAGCAAAATTTACATTCAGCGTCGTAGCGATTCGGATGTATTAGGGGAAGACGCGTAGCATGTGGGAAGGAGCCCGGATTGAATGAGCCGTAGGGTAGTTTGTTGTTCTCTGGAAAAATCAGGTTAAGGTGAAGGTACGGTCTGTCTCTGAAGGCGATAATGCTGGGTTATCTTCCTGAACGTGACAAGAGTGTGACTGTCCTCGTGCAGCTCCATAGCACGGGAGGTAAAAGCGCAGGATTGTTGGGTGGTCGTACTCGTTGCCCTCCATTGAAGCGTGAGGGGGTGTACAGATGAGCTGAATGTAACCGTCTGGGGAGTAGTTTTTTCGCACGCGCTGTGCAGGTCAGGACACCCAACCTGACTGGTAATTCCAGTAGGCTTGCTGGGAATCGGTGACTACCCTCCGAACCCCTGGTTGAGTGAGAGCCAAGGTGATGGCTGTCTCTTCTGCTGCCGTCATTTCTTGGGTCCTAAGCGAGGTACACGCAAGGAGGTTGGTTTTGGAGGTAGCCACGATGATTGCGTATTGCTGCCCTCGATGGTTGGATGCGTCTGTGTATCATGATCCCCACCGAGGGTGGTGTTTAGCGCTTGAGCCCGTGCTTTTCGGTGACACTCGTCATGTGAGGCGTTCATATTTCTGAGCAAAGGGAGCATCTATAGTTTTAGTCGCCAAGAGTCTGGGAGTACGTCAAGCGGAGTGACATTCTGGGCTGCCCAGCCAATCTGGTTAAGCATGCGATTACCCACCGCACTTGTGAGTCGGACCTTCTGATTAGAAAGATGGCCTTCTATCAGCTCTTCCTCCGTGTTGTGGAGCCCCGTGCTAAGCAGCCTCTGTGTGGACGCACTCATGAGAAGATCAATGGCCTGCTCGACCGCCTTTATAATCGTTATATAAAGCATCTCTGTGTCCTCCTTGTCCAGAATAAGAGAGGGGGTTGACGTAAGTGACTCTCGAAAGGACAAAAGCTTCAATTAATCGAAAGGTACCGGATTCCTTAGGGCCTCTCTTCTTGGTGGCAACTCGCCTGATCATGTGTATGATTTGATTAATGCTGTTTTTGAGGCGCTGCAAGGAGACGTCACTCTTGGTGTTAGTCTGGAGACGTAGGCCCAGGATCTTGATGCTGGGGCTTGGAGAGATGGCCTGACAATCAAGGAGTATTTGAATGTATTCCTTGATTTGGCGTGAGGGCGGACGACAAGGAGCTGTGATTTTTTACGTGAACACTGGAGGCCACAGGCTTTAGCACATTGGCGTACTAGAAGTGAGATTCCATGCACTGGTGTGAGATTCCTTTAATTTTTGTAACTCTTAGCACATGAGCAAGGTGCGCACAGGGCCGCTAGACGGGCGTGAGTGGTCGCGTGACGCTTTCACGTGGTATTCAGCGAGAACGCAAGGGGTAAAACCGTAGATGTGGTTTTTGAGTACACCACCTGTCGTCCCCGTCTTCGCGTGGGGTCGTAGCTAAATCGGTAGGACAACGGGCTCTGCTTTGTTAGTCTATTAGTTCCGGGTTCGATTCCCGGCGGCGACAGTAAATTCTTTTATTTGCTCGGTGGAGTTTTCTAGTGACACCAACGGTCGCGAAGGAACCCTTGGGGGGTAGAGGTAAAAAGCTTTGCTTTAAAAAAATTCCCCCGCACCTCCCCGAGGGGGATTGTGAGGATGCAGAAATGCGAACGTCGAAGGCAACGTCCTCGGGTACCATGCGAGGAAGGCACCGCACAGCCTTCGATACGTCGATGGGCACGTTCACCGCCTGTCCCTTGATTCCAAACTGCCCGTTGCCTCGAGTCAGCCGCCTGATGCTCATGAAGGGGAGTCGAGGCGCGATGAGCCGCTCTTCGACCGGGTTCAGATCGGGAAGATGCGCTGGCCGAGGAGGATAACGGTAGCCAAAACTCACGCAGCCCTCCTCTTCGCAGCTTTGTCTTCTTCTCCTTTTTCTTCTTCAGCGGTTCCCCTACGGGAAGATGACGATGGTGGTTGAACGCGAAGCTATCTCGTGATGGATTGTTTGGTTGGCCAATCCCTCTGTGCATCATGCCACAATCATCATCAGACGCGCTTCGCACGCCGGCCAAGGGACGCACGACAACCCCCGACTATAATGCATTTCTGCATAATATACAAACGCACTCTCCACAACCGTTTACTGGAACAGTAACCCGAACCGCCTACAGCGTATGACCCCATTTTTTCGGTTCCAGATAAAAACCACAAACATAAAGAAAACAAGTTGGCGGTTCCAGATAAGATCCACCTATATGCCTCGTTCCAGTTATGTTTTGTTCGGATCCACATAAAATATGTGGATCACCCTTTTTAACTGGAACTTACATGGAACCAGATTAAGAGTAGCGCTCGAGACGACTCGGCCAAGAGCCAGAACTGTCGGTATTGGAAATATAAAGTATATAATGTATAACCCGTTTACATTTTTCTTAAGTTTTAGCATTCCAAGAATCTTAGATACCTATTTCTTAAATAACACTTGTGCCGTACGCGTCCCCCAAACTCGCACAAATATCTCATCTCTAGCGACTGCATTCCTTAGGCCGAAGAACGTTCGCAGATGTGTGGTCGTGCTGCTGACCACTGTGCTTGTTCCCCAGCCCAAAAAATGCTTCCTGCACCCTAGTGTTAGGCCGTAGGGTGAAAGATTCGGTTGATTTTATTCCCTTCGTACCAATATTAACTTAGCTGCTTCTTCTCCCGCCTTCAGTTGTCTTTAAATTTTCCTGCTGGCGTACCAGTCAGCGAAGCGTCGCGTGTGCGCTTGTGCAGCGCTTGTGTGGAGCGAGCTACACTTGGAGCTTGATAGAGTGTACAAACTAACAAGTTAAAGAAAGTCGCTTTGTACCATTCACAAACGTGTCGTGGCTTGGTTTCAACTGAGCGAACAAATTGCGGCGATCCGTCGGCGGTCGGAGGACTAAACGCTGGGTCGAATGACTCTGTCGGAAGGTCGGTGAGTCAAGCCAAGCCATTTTTTTCCTGACCTCATCGAAAGCGCCACCGAAAATGGGCGAGGGTGAAGAAAGGAGGACAGCATTTTCCAATTGATTTTTTTGTTGAATAAAGTCACGTAAACGCAGCGACAGTGGTTGAAACATGGCCTACTGCCTCCAGACTACAATTTGCGCTTGTAATCCCGCAATGTTTACAAATCACTTCAGTGTCCCTTTAAGACATAAGCTTAAACATGCTCCTGCAAGTGCCGCAATGCTAACCTACCTATTCATCTATCATAAGATTGAAACTGGAGTATGCATGCATAATATCGGATCCTTACACAAAAAGAAACATTTATGCACTTGAGATCATTCAGCATAAAGCCGCTCGGTTCATTTATTCGCAATACCGTTCGAGCGATTTCTCAACCCAACTTATAGGACAGCATAACATCCGGCCATTGGAATTCAGGTGCGAAATATAAAGAAAAATATATCTTCTCAAGAATAATACCTGGTCAGTGAGTCCCGAGCAATGCATTCAAACACTCACAGCTCGCAGAACACAACACCGGCACACCGATTTCTTAACGCCCTTCGATGCTAGAACTAACGTTTTCAAATTCTCCTTTTTCCCGCGGACTGTAAGCGAATGGAACCAACTACCAGCCTCATTCATCAATAGCATCTACTGGATTGACCATATTGCATTTCCACCTGTATTGTGAATGTGTTAATTTTTTTGTTTCGTTGGTTGTTTATGTTATGTCTAATTTTCGTGCTTTTCATGTTGTGGAAATTCTGTCGTCCATATCACATTGTTTGACTTACCGACCGACCGACCGACCGACCGACCGACCGACCGACCGACCGACCCACCGATTGATTGATTGATTGATTGATTGATTGATTGATTGATTGATTGATTGATTGATTGATTGATTGATTGTGGGGTTGAACGCGTCGACGCTTCGCAGGCGCGCAGGCGATGAGGCGCGCCGTAGTGGAGGGCTCCGGAATAATTTCGTCCACCCGCGGATCTTTAACGTGCGCCGAAATCTCAAACACACGGGCATTTTCGCTTTTTGCCTTCATCAGAAAACCAGACGCCGCGGCCGGGAATCAGGCCTCTTGTCCTCAGGTTCAGTATCACATTGTTTGCAATTAAGCCCTTCTGGCTGGGCCCTTTAACGGGCCTGCAGTATATTGTACATAAATAAATTTTGTGAAGAAATACGAGGTGTGTGATACAAGGTATGGTGAACCAAAAACCTTTTTAAATAGCTATATAAAATAAAATAAGAACATCGTTATTCTCCTTTCCTTACAAAGGATATACCAAACAAAAAAGCTGCTGTCTCAAACAGCTTGGCACGGTACTGGCAGCATGATCGCCGCGCATATTACAAGAAAATAAACTTATACAAACGCACACTCGGTATACATTCTTATTTGTGTAAATGATTAAAGCACACAAACATAAAAAACAAGGCACACAGTTGGACTCACACACATGAAAATAAGAAGGTACCTGTAATCCCCTTATTCGTGATAAAAAACAAATCACATAAGACACTATGTACCCGTATGGACTGAACCCCTTTAGAGTTGGCGCCCCTAATACACACACCTTCATTGCTGGGAAAGCTTTTTTTAGGGGAATAATGAGGAAACAGATATCAAAGTATGCTGGCCCAAGGGACTTTAAATGAATGTCTCCAACAGAGCCCTTCCAGCCAAAGCAGTGTTGCACAGCGAGCTCCTTCAAAGTCGAGTTCACTACTACACACATGCATTGCTTAAAAGATAGCTTTAGGGGACAATACCAGAACTCTGATATCCGTGTATAAATACCCTATACTACGTGACAACTTAAGAACGGCACCGGAAGTGCCTTATCACCTTATCACTGTGCCTTATCACCGTAGCCGGATGTTTCTCCGCGCGGCGCAAGTAGGGCGTTACTGGGAATATTTTGAACATGGCGTGAGCCGTTCCCTTGATTTTGTGGACCTAATATGATTATAAACGACTCCAGTGACGACAAACAAACTGCGTGAGACAAGGCAGACGATATCACGCATTCAGAGCAAACCCCTTTCAAAACACGCGCGCACTGATGTCACGGGTCCGGCGCTTTGGCGGAGTGATACACTACATGAGGTGGTGCCTTTCATGAGTTGTAACCGAGTATCCGCTGGCATGAGAATCAGCTTTTTACGGTTCCGGCTGTTTCGTTCTTGTTTTTTTTCTCCCTCCATGCTTTTTTAGCCTTGTTGGCCTCGTAAGCCTCGTCTCGTAAGTGGTTTGCCGTGTTTGCGCAACGAATGCAACATCGCAGTTCTGGTTCCAGTCGTTCGGTCTCGATTCTAGACGCCGAGGCTACAGGGCTCACCTCCTGTCGCCTCGTTCGAGCCATCGTTGTGAGTTTGGTCCTTCATTACCACGTTGCCGTATTCTAAATTCGGTGGGTCGTAAGCACTCGCGAAGTTGAGACCTCTAGCCTCCGTGAAGATGCAGTCGCAAGGACTCAAACAAAAATAATTGACGCATTTTGTAGTGCACAGCGACTCATTGTTGCCAAATCAACTTTGTGAATGTTGTGCCTGCGCTTCTTGTAGTTTTCTGGCTTTCTGAAAACTATCAGCTACAGTCACTTTCCTGTGGTTAGAGTTCCATGAAATGCCCTTAGAAGTGTTACGCACATAAATTTGCACCTTAGAACATCTCTCTCAGTAAGCGAAACTCCTGTTAAACGGAACTAATTTTTCCGGTCCCTTGAAGTTGCGTTTATCGAGAGTCTACTGTATATACACGTCCCATATCTTCTACCTGATCTACGACGTTACGATCTAAAAGTCCACGCTTCTGTGTGCAGGTTTCGTGAAAGACTTTCTAGCGTGCAAGTTTTTCGTGCCTCTGGGCAGACTGACTTACGGCGTGTACCTCATACACCTTCCCCTCATCGAGATCGTCCTCCACGTGTCCAGGGAGCGCGTCCACTACTCACCGTGGAACGTGGTAAGGCCACCCGTTGGATCAAGGGGTGACGTTTTGAGCTAAAACTGTTGGAGTAAAAACGGAGACACCGACCAAAAGAAACTTAAAAACTTTAAAACAACAACAAGACGTTTCGGCTTCGTTACTGAAGCCTTGTTCACAATGAGGCGAATAAAAGTTCATGCACGCTTATGTTCTCTTGAGCACGTGACGTAGGCAGCGCGTGTACGACGGGGGGAGGGTTCCATAGACTCCCATTTTTGGACGTGCTTGTCAGCCGATGCGATGGTACGCTCTCGTTTAATGTGTACAGAAAGGATACGCACACTGGCCGATACCTAAACTTTCTGTCCGTTCACCCTGACGCTCACAAAAGGTCTGTTGCTGCCTCGCTCTTCAGCCGTGCGAACCGCCTTTGTACGAAAGCAGAAGACCGTTTCACCGACCTCGACAGGGTACGAAACGATCTCTCGGCAAGCGGCTATCCCCGGGCGTTCTTGAATGGGGTGGAACGCCGCCTGTCCAATCCTGCCGTTCCGGTTGATCGCCGACCAAGAAAGCGTGCTGCCGTTCCCTACATCCCTGGTGTAAGCGAAGCCTTGTCCCGCGTGCTGCGTAGTTATGACGTTGAGGTGGCACACGTGCCTGCGTGTAAGCTGCGGAACGCACTCGTGGGCGGTAAGGATAGGCTTCCAAGAGAATCGTTTCCTGGCGTAGTCTACAAGATTTCATGCGCAGATTGCGATTTCGCTTACATAGGTGAATCGGGTAACTTCAAGCAAAGATTACGGCAGCACCAGAACGATGTAAAAAACAAGCGTGTGGCGTCGAATGCTCTTGCCGAGCACGTGGGTGCAACGGGTCATGGGATTGATTGGGATAATTCCACAATCATCGGCCAAGAAAGGAACTTGAGATCGCGGCTCTATCTCGAGTCTCTGGAAATACAGACGACACGTCATACACTTAATCGAAATGAAGGAACCCTCCCCCCGTCGTACACGCGCTGCCTACGTCACGTGCTCAAGAGAACATAAGCGTGCATGAACTTTTATTCGGCTCATTGTGAACAAGGCTTCAGTAACGAAGCCGAAACGTCTTGTTGTTGTTTCAAAGTTTTTTAAGTTTCTTTTGGTCGGTGTCTCCGTTTTTACTCCAACATGTTTCCCGACCAGACGGGTTTCCGTCAAACCCTCGACTTCACTTGAGCTAAAACTGGCACTCTCCACACTGTGGAACGAGAATGTACGAAGTTAACATGAGTGATCTGCTTATCGCCCGTAAACTACAAAGCACTGTAAGATTTCACGTGCCTGATTCATTGCGTTTGCAGCATGTTTCCAACACTCCGCGGAGCCTCTTCCTTTGAGGGAAGGGGGGGGGGGGGCTGGTGGTCGTTGTTTGTGCACATTCTCACTTGCGTTTGGCGAAAAAGGAGCGCTGCAATGTGGCATCGTTAAAGTCAGTACACACAGAGAAAAAGTGCGGAGAATAGCTGCATCTGATAATGATGATGATTGATGATTGATGATTGATGATTGATACTGGTATCCCTGTTGTAGCGGGGTGATGACGTGTCATCTTACCAAAAAAAAACAAAGAAACTAATATTCCTGTTTTACACTCTTCATTTAATACTAGCGCCGCTCTTAGGGTACCCATGAAAAAAACTTATTAGGCACAAAATACTTATCTTTTCGGTTACAGGTGGTAGCTGTATAGGCAATATTTCCCTCTCTGCTTTTCGTCCACTAGCATTCTAATCTTCTTTTGGGCGCCTCGACCGCCTTGAAGTTAAATCCCTCTGTGCTATCCTTAAAATAAATCCTATGGAGCTTCTGAAAGCCGAATATTTCCATTCTAACACTATATGCCGCATAGTTTCTGTTTCTTTTCCGCAGCCCACGCATACTCCAACATTTCGCGCATACTTCCCCCAAAGCTCTTAGTTCGCAACAACCTCCTCTAGCCTCAAAAAGCAAAGCACAGCTGCCTTTGGAATTATCGTAGAAATTTTCCTTTTTGGTGTCTGATTTCTCAGCCCTGCACATCTCTAACGAAGTTTTAGCTTCCAATTTCATCTCCCCATTTATTCTTTTCTACCTGCCGTGCCACTTTTTTGATTACCTTGGCTGTCTTGGATTCTCCACTGTTCTTTCCGTATTTCATCTTCCTTAGCCACTGTGTGTCCACACTTTTTAGCTATAGTTACCTAAAAACCTCAGCTGCCCACCTACGTTGATCAATTGCTCTCGACCTCATCTCAAAACATATTTTACTCTGCGCTTCTGGAACTTCAAACGACGCCCAGCCCATGTCTCCCTACACTGCTTCCTGTTCTTGTTTTTCCATGGGCGCCTAAGGTCACACGGCCTACCGTTCTCTGGTTCACTTCAAGTCCTGCTGGAGCGTCTGATTTTAAGCTGAGTACGGCATTCGCAAATTTGAGACCAGAAACCATTGCTCCTTTCCCCATTCCCCTCACTACTTCATATTTGTTATACCCCCACAGAGCCCTGTGCTTCATTATAGCTGCGTTTCGCTTTCCCTTACCCTTTAGTTGCTCCTCGTGAGTACTTAAGTAGTTATTCCCTTCGTTTATCCACACTCCCAAATATTTAAATTCTTTCACTTTGGGTAATTCAACATGCTGGATTGACACTGCGTAAGTGCTAGTGTAATTGAAAACCATTATTCTTGATTTTTCAGCGCTAAACTTTAACCCGAGGTGAGTGGCTTCCTGACCGCTGATATTTATGAGCCATTGCATATCGGTCTGGTTATCAGCTAAAAGACCCATGTCGTCCGCGTAGCGCATTCCGGAATACGCTGTTGTACCACTTCGTCTTGCAACATATGCGTTAGGTTGAACCTTAATTGTCTTTTTTCTAGTTTCTTTTCTAACCCTTCCACGTAAATCATGAACAGTATTGGAAATCCGCGATGGGTGCTGACCTGCTGTGCGCATTTCTGTCCTTCCCATGTCACCGGCACTCTATTATCTTTATAGATGGCTATAAGGAACTGTATTAACTCGTCGTTTAACCCCTGGAGTTTCAGTATTCTCCGCAGCAGTTCTCTGTTTACGTTGTCATATGTTCCCTTAATGTTCAAGAACGTAATCCATAATGGTCTATTCTGCGCTTTTGCAATTTCAATGCATTGAAACCCCTACTCCTCTTCCCCGCCCTCCTCCACCTTCCCGCTTTTCACCAGTACTCATTTAAAATTTCCAGTTCGAAATGCCGTCTCCGAAAACGCCACTCTTAGTTTTCACAGTGGGGTATAAACTTGTACAGAACATTTAAAACACTATTTAAACCCAATTGGCAGCATTACATAGCAGGGAGCGAGAGCGAGAGAGAGCTTTTATTTGGGCAGGGATACTAAGCCCACTTTGGGGAGGTGTAGAATGTGGAAGTGTGGTGGTGCTGGCATCTGAGGAGACTGTAAAACGTGCGCGCAATATGGAGACGGCATCGGCACAGAACGCTGCCAAATAGGGAAGTTTGCTAACTGAAGGAGTTCCCGCGTCAAATTCCTGCATTTTTTTTTGCTTTGTTTACAAGCGTATGGTAGTCTGTCTCGAATAGGTTCACCGAGCGTCTGAAAATTGAAACTTTCATTGTTTTACGGTAAATAAATTTAAAATCACCGACGGTGTGTGAGTGGGGCAGACGGGGGGGGGGGGGCACTCCAGCTGAGTTTTCATTTTTTGATAATTACAAAGCGATGTAAATAAGGGTTTAAAAGTGTTACCAGCTGGAGGTATCAGCCATGCTCTTTATAATTTCTGAGTCACGAAAAACAACACTCCAGAAAAGATTTTTTTTTTTTTTTGCAAATGTGATTACCGCATAATATTTAGCTTTGCTTTTTGGGCTTGAATCGAATGCCCCAATCCGCAAGTCGGTCCCTGCGTACGTGTCGCACTAAATATCGCACACAAAAGGAGGCACTGAGGTCGCCATTATGCCTTTGAAGGCCTCTCTTTTATGCAACTTCGATGTTTGTGCGCTTCATTTCAGTGTCATTAATCTCGCCTATTTAATTTCTATTAGAGCCTGGGTAGTATCTTTGGAGAGTGAGGTTTAGAAGTTACCACCCCTCGGCTTGATTCACGCGTTCAAGTATATATCATATATTGTTGTGAATTAAAAGCATTCGGTGTCATTTCACAAGGTAAAGGGGTACTGACACGAAATTTTCGTGTTATGTTTTATCTTCCACGGATGCCTACCAGCGCAGTAATCGTAGAATGGCACATTAGATGGTCGATCGCAGCGTAAATAATTGGGTACAGCCTCGCTTATTCGGGTCCGCGCGTCGGTTTCGACGAGACGATGCAACGAACGGGCGCGCGCGCTCTTGACGCCACCGTTCTCGTCGCACCACGGCAGTCGGCCCGGAGGCAGGCTGTGGTTGCTCGCGCCCGGGCAGCATGACGTCATTCCCAAAAACTGACTTGTTTCACAATAAGGAGCAGCACGCGCCAACAGCAGCCAGCACCTTCGTCACGTCACTGGAGCCCTGACGTTGGCGGTCGGGGGCGTGACACTGAGCGCGTCGTGCTGATGCCGATGTCGAAAGGGCATGCACCGTTCTGAGCTTCGTCGTGCGTCCGAATATTAAAAGTGATGTAAAATATCTTCTACTGGGCGGTCACGGTTGAAATTTTTGGGAGGTATCTTCATATACAAAGGAATATTTTTACGTAGTTGTCTCGGCTTCGAAATTTCGTGTTAGTTCTCCTTTTAAACGATAAGTACGCTGCATCAGCGAAATTGTTCAGTTTTCAAAAAGCAGGAAATAGTACCAAGGCGTTGGACTGGGCTAGTTGGTATATGTTTGAATGGGTTAAAAACCAGCGGTAAACACAGGACCCAGTCAGAAGAAAACGACGGGACAAGCTGGCACTAACAACTGATCGAACAAAGCATTTGGACGCCTAGAAATACCTTCCGGCAACAGCATTGCGGATGTGTGAATAGTCATGCGTCGCATGAACGAAATGTTTTCAAGCAACCACTGGGTTTAGAAAGTTCATTTTTTGCTAGACAGGAGCAATGACGTGTCACTGGCGCCTGAAGGGGCCGAAAAATTTAGTTCCGTTTAACAGGAGTTCCGTCTACTGAGATAGATGTGTAAAAGTGCAAATTCATGTGCGTGCACACTCTTAATACCATTTTATAGAACTGTAAGCTCTATTAGGTGAAGGTAGGTGATAGTTTTTCAGGAAGTAAGAGAACTGTAACAGGTTTAGGAATAGCATTCACAAAGTTTATTTGGAGACAATAAGTCCCTCTGCACTGCAAAATGCATCAATTGTGTTTTTTTTAGTCCTTGCAACTGCATATTCACGGAGGCTAGAAGTTTAAAACTTCGCGAGTGCTTACGAGCCACCGAATTTAGGAGATGGCAACGCAGTAATGAAGCTCGAAACGCGCCACGATGGCATGAACAAGGCAGGCGGCAGGAGCTGAGCCCTGTAACCTCGGCGTCTTGAATCGAGACCGAACGACTGGAACAAGAACTGCGATGTTGCATTCGTTGCCCTAACCCGGCTGACCACTAACGAGAGGAGGCTTACGAGGACAACGAGAAAAAAAAAAACATGCAGGAAAAAAACAAAAACAAGAGAGCCGGAACCGAAAAAAGCTGATTCTGATGCCAATGGGTACCACAAGAAGTTCCATTTGTGGTTCCGTTCACAGGGTGACGCATAAATTTTAGTTTCGATTACCGAGACTTTTTTTACATTATCTGAATACAAAACCAACGAACTTACAGGCTACTATTCCGTTTAAGCGGCAATTCCGTTTAAGCGATTTTTGTTTATCGAGATTTCACTTACACCAGTTCAGAAATTGCATTTCCGAATCCGGACGGCGCGGGCTCCCCTGCTCCGTCGAAGCTGAGGGGCAAGTGTGCTGGCGCGAAACCTAGGGGACAAAAACAGGACTTTGCTTAATATTTACTTAACAACAAAACCCAATAAAATACAGCTTGTTTTCAAATGAGAAAACGTGAATTAGGTAACATATACTTTCGTTTTTAAGGTTTTTTTATAGCTTACGGGAGCCGCCTCAAGCACTTGAGCACTAATTCACCTTTATGCCAACAGGTGACAGGATAGTCAACTTGCCCAGTGCTTGCTCCTGTCTGCACCAACGCAGGGGGGTAAACCGCGGACCGGCTGGGGCCTATGAGGAGTTTCGCAGTTGATATAAATTGAGTAACACTGGATGCAAATACCACCACAAATAGCAATGAACATTATGGGGCGGTAATTTAAGCGTGTGAATATTCACGCTTGACCGAAATTCCTTTAACTTGTACGCAAAATTCCAGCTCACTTCGGAGCGCCCATGCGCTCAGTGGGCGAGGCCATTACCGGTTAACGGTAGGAACATGGTTGAAGCGTTAGATTACAGCTTAAAGTAAAATGGTCGTCTAGGTTGCTTAATCTTTCGGCACCGCATAATCTATGGTGGGAATGAAGTATGTGGCATATGTGGAGTCGAGCAACGCGGAAAGATCATGACGCCACTGATCGCTGACCTACGTGCAACGGACGCCGTTGTTTCATGCGCTCTACACGACAGCAGCTTTCCGCAGCAGAAAAGGCAAAATGCCGCTACGAGGCTGTCCTGGGAGGTCACCGTTTACGGCGATTGGGTGCTTGAGAGGAGGGAGGGGATTAAACATAAACGCCTGATTTTTGTATTTTGTACAGATTTAGGTGCTATATGCCAAGATTCCACCGCACGCGCGCGGCGGAATCTCGGAGGAAATGGCCGAGAGGACGGTATAGCTTTGACGGAAGCTTTGAGCGTCCATCGGTGTTTCCTTTTCAGATCTCATTCTATTTTTCTGCGTCCGCCTGGAGCCTAATGCTGGCTTACGTTCTCTACCTGGCGTGTGAAGCACCGATGGCTAGACTGAGCAAGGTACTCCTCGAGGCTTCCTGCCTGAAGCCGCGGCCGGCGTGTGGCCAGACCAACGGAACCAAGAACGAACTGTCGGACTCTGTGGCGAAAGCGTGAGACATTGGGGCCTGCTTAATGGCAACACCTCCAATAGTTGTCGACTGGAGTCCCGTTTGGAGCCTTACAGGCGCGTGGATAATTTGTTAACAAAAATGCGTTCCGTGCAATGCGTACCGTGCATTTTTACACGAAATGAAGTGACCGAGTCAATGTATACGCTAAGGTTAAATGTCTTTAACTTAACCAATACGAAACGCACGTACGAAACGCACGTACGAAACGCACGACACGAAATACGAAACACACGAAATGCACGTATGTGCTCACGTCCGCGTCTCTATTCGCCTGTATTTGTGTGTGTCTGCGCTTGTGACTTCTGCAGAGACAGAGAAACATTTATTTGCCCAAAATGTGCCTCAAGGAAAGGAGACTGAGAATCTCCTTCCACATTCGTTACAATACAGAAGACAACGAAACTAACCGTGGCCGGCTCCCTTTATAATAAGCCCATGTGCGCGTTCTCGCCTGCATACGTGTGCGTATGCGTGTGTTTGTGGAAAACGTACACAGGTACGAAAGCCCGTCCGCCGTATCTACCACCATTTGTTTTTGTAGTACAGTGTTTACGCCAGTTTGCTGCTAATGCACGGTTGCCGGAGTCCGTTCAAGCGTCTATAATGGAGCTTTTTTTCCGGTCACCATCTTAACCTTGTGTATTCTTTATGGTAAACAATAAACAAACTGATTACTGAAACCGAATCTGAATTTGTGAAATAAATGGTATTCTCTGTATTTCCTGTTCCCAGGAGACTTAAAGTTTGGCTGAAGTATATGCAACCTCAGGGCATCAAAATTGTCGACTGGTTGGTTGACATGCTGCGCGATAGCTAATGGAGCCCTTGTTCAGAATCTCTGCCCAATGACCGTTCAGACGTAAGACCATAGGCTGACTCGTTTCTCTTGCATACTGATTGTGACACATTGATCATTCTAACATACAGACGATGTTGGATGAAGTGCATATAAAACTCGAAAAAATCTTGTGAACGTAAGTGCTGGCGGTGCTTCATACAATACATTCTGTCTGCAAGAACCTGCAAGCCTTGCATCTGCGACGGAAACGGGTGGTTATGATAGCTTGTTGTGAAGGCACCATGTTACCATGCACTAAAATATCTTTTAGATTCTTATTTCCCCGGTAGGTAACACTTGGTGCTCCGGGAACGTCATTTTAAGTCGGTCGTTACGTGCTAAAATGGGGTAGTATTTCCGCAGGGTATTGTTTACGTTAGGTAGGGCGTTTGAGAATTTAATTATTAGGGCAGGCGGCTGGACGCTTTCATTTTGACGCTGTTTGTTGATCACCGCGTCCCTTTTGTGATTATATGAACGTTGGTGGGCGTGATCGAGCAAGTGTATGGGTAGTTGCTATTTATAAGAGTGGATTTGAGTTCGTCGAGATGCTTTACGTAGTTACTGTCATCACTCATACTCTTCTAAGTTTGGTGGCTTGTCCTAAAAAAATTCCTTGTTTGCAGCAGTGGCTTTTATAATCTAGATCCTGCTGCCTGTTGGTTATCTAAAAAGTGTGGTTCTAAGTTTACCTTCGCCTAGAATGAGGGTAGTATCCAGGAAGTTCACTTCTTTTTCAGACTGCTGCCACAAAACTTTAATAGTCTGATGCGAAGAACTGAGGCCCGACATAAACGTTTATAGAGTCGCGTGTCCATGCTCACAAATCATGAATATGTCGTCTATGTAACGAAGGTAAACCTGAGGTGTATGCGGAAAACAGTTTACAGAGTGGCTTCAAGTTGCCCCGTGAAAATACTGACATAGGTCGGTGTCACGATTTGGCCCACATTTGTGAACGTAGGAGGGACGGCGTATCCTCCAGCCGAGTGACGACCTGCAGCGTGCTGGTGGTGACGGTGACTAAGCGGCCAACGAAGATTAGAGTAGGGGGGGCGGCCCCCCCTTTGCACACCCTCACCCCCAAGTTTGTTTGTCCAACACAACCACAAAACTACACCTGTCACCCGGCGAGTAACGGTTTGGTCGTCTCCCCTGTCTTTCACGCCACCTGAGCACAGGTGTCGATGTAGGTGTGGCAGCATCGGTTGCTACCTGTGCCACTCTCACACCGTCCGACAGCCTTGCAGATGGCACCGGACTTGCAGGAGGCGCCGCAAAGGCGCAAGCAGCACCAGCCCCTGGTGCTGCTGGAAGCGACCGGTGTAGCTGTTTGCTCCCCTGCGCGTTGGCTTCCTGAAGGGGTGGGCGACATTGCACAGGCGAGGCCTCACATGGTCAGCATGCCGGTGCCACGTGGTCCCGTCCGACATGCGGATGAGCAGTGATGACGCTTTGGCTGGAGTGACCACGTGCCCGGTGGACCTGGGTGGACCAGGCCGGAAGTTCCTGGCGAAGACTTAAGCCGCCCCAGACTCCAGCAAAGGCCCAGGACGGCAACCTCGGTCAGCCGCCAGCTTCTGCTTGAGCTGCTTCAGGAGCACTGTGGACAGGAGGTCTGGGTGCAACACGTCCAACAGTGTCCACCATCCGGCCCAAGAGGAGCTCGCAGGGGGCATGGCCCGTGACGTCGTGGGGTGCGGTCCGGTACTGGAAGAGGACCCGGGCAACCTGCGTCCAGAAATCTCCAGCCTTGCTCTTCTTGAGCTTTTCCTTCACAGTTTGCACCACCCGCTCGGAAGCCCCATTTGACGCAGGATGGTACGGCGGAGCCATCGTCCCGCGGATTCCGTTCTTCGTCAGCCAGGCCAGGTACTCCTCGCTGGTGAACGCGGGTTCATTGTCGGACACAATGACGTCCCGCAACCCCTGGGCTGCGAAGATTTGCCGCAGCGCCACAATGGTTGCTCCTGTCGAGGGAGTGGTGACTGGCAGTACCTCCACCCACTTGGAGAAGGCGTCCACCACCACCAGGAAGTAGTGGCCCTTGAAGGGGCCCCCGAAATCCACGTGCAGGCGGGTGGGACCACGGTCTCTTTGGGAACGTCCAGGGGGTGATCTCCACATGACGCGACGCTCGCTTGTTCTCCTGGCAGACGTGGCCGCTCTGCACCATGCCAGCGATGTCCTGGTCCAGGCCAGGCACCAAACGATGGGCCGGGCCACCATCTTGGACTTCTCCACGCCTGGATGACCCGCGTGCAGCAACTGCAGGACCCTGGACCGCAGGCTCTGTGGAATCACCAGAACCCCACAGCAGGCAGCCCTGCTGCCGGCTCAGCTCGGCAGCCTTGTGCCTGTACGTCCGCTCCGCCAACTCCTCCCCTCGGAACACCGCCTTAACGACCTGTGACTGGACTGGCTCCAGGCTGGCTTCCTGCGACACTGCCGACCTGGACAGCACCTCTGGGTAAGCGTTCAGGAGCCTAAGCAGGCACCTCCGGCAGGGGCAGTCGGCTCAGGGCATCAGCAGGTGCCAAGTCCTTTCCCGGACGGTAGACCAGCCGGTAACTGTAGGCCGCTATACTCAAGGCCCAGCGCACCACTCGAGGCGATGCCTACACTAAGACCGCCTTGTCAGGCCCCAGCAGTCCCAGCAGCGGCTTCTGGTTCGTGAGCGCCTCGAACTTCCAGCCCCACAGGTACTGGTGAAAGCGTTCGACCCCGAATATAAGGGCCAGGCCTTCCTTGTCCAGCTGGCTTTACCGCATTTCTGCAGCATGAAGCCGACGGGACGCAAACGATACAGGGCTTTCCTGGCCATTCTTCTCCCGGTGGGCCAGGACGGCTCCCACGCCGTACGGCGACGCACCTATGGTCAGGACGACAGGTTGGGCCGGATCGAAGTGCACCAGCACCGGAGCCTTGGTGATGATCTCCTTGCAGCAATGGAAGGCCAAGTCCTGTTCCTTCTTCCAGGCCCACTGCTGCCCATCTCGAAGCAGAAGATAGAGCGGCTGTAGATGCGACGACAAGTTCGGCAGGAAGCTCCTGTAGAAGTTGATGAGGCCGAGGTAGCTCTGCAGCTCCTTGTTTTGGGGCTTGGGCGCCTTGAGCACAGCCTCAACTTTCCGGGGTGCCGGGGCCAGGCCTGCCTGGGAAATGACGTGGCCCAGGTACGCAACGCTGGGGGCCAAGAAAATGCACTTCACCAGCTTTAGCTTCAGCCCGGCATCCTGCAATCGTGCCAGGACGCTGTGCAGGTTCTGCAGGTGGTTGCCATAGTCTGTACCGGTCACCAAGTACACCACCACTTGCCTCAAGCCCCTGAACAGGTTGTCCATCTCCCTCTGGAAAATGGCAGGTGCTGAGGCCACGCCGAATGGTAGGCGCGCGTACTGGAAGAGTCCCAGAGTTGTCGATATGGTGACGTACTTCCGGGACGACTCCTGGTGCACCAGCTGATGGTACGCATCTCTGGGGTCGAGCTTGGTGAACTTCTGTCCCCCGGACAAAGCTGACGAGAGGTCTTCAATACGGTGCAGCGGGTACTTCTCGACCGTAGTGACGGGGTTGATGGTGACCTTGAAGTGCCCGCAGATCCTAACACTGCCGTCTTCCTTGAGGACTGGCACGATGGGAACGGCGCACTCCGATGATTTAATGGGCACGCTTAACGCCTGGATCCAGTTCCGGCCCAGCAGCGTCGGTGACGACCCCTTGACGATGTACAGGGGCAGGGTGGCCTCCCTGTCGCAAAGGCGAACGCTGACCTGGACTTGACCCTCGACCTCGGCGAGGTGTCCCTAGTAGCTGCGCAGCATGATGCCCGACGCCTCGACGGACACTCAAGGGAAGGTGCGTTTTAGACTTTCCCGGCCATGACCGACCCTCTGTCCCCTGTGTCCAGCTCCATGGAAATGGGACGCTCGCAGACTTCGACAGTGAGCATGTACGATGGCACCGACGGATGAATTATACCCGCGTGCCACATGTCGAAAATCTCCGGGTCTTCGGCCACGAAGTGAAGCCTAGCCGTTGCACCCGAAGCTGCTGCCGCACGCCCCCGCCGCCTAGCTTTGCGCTGACTCCCTTGGCCGTGGGATGGCGCGGAACATGTTCTCGACGCCGGCTGCTGCTTCCGTCCGTTCGCCGTCCCCCCTCGGCACGCTCGAGCAATGCGCCCAGTTCTTCCACACGCAAAGCATTCCGCTTGCGCGAACTAGCACTGTGAGGGGGGGCGGGGGTGGTCACCACCGCAACGACTGCACCTCCATGCCGTGTCGCCATCTTGTTCACCGCCGCTTCCGTCGACGGTTAGCCATCCGCACGCGCTATCTCGCCCGCGTCCTTGGCCGCAGCATCCATCGCCAGCCCTGCCTTCACGGTGTCGTCCAGCGAGGGGTCGGGAAGCTCCAGGAGTCGTGCCTGCATAGCGGGGTCGTTTATGCCGCAGACGAAAGGGTCCCGGAGCAGCGAGTCGAGCTGGTCTCCGAAGGCGCATCCGCTCGCCAACCCTCGCAGCGCTGCGACGAACTGCCCGAGCGTCTCTCCGTCTCGGCGGCTCCGGTTGTTAAAGCGGAAGCGCTCCATTAACGTGGACGGAGCCGGGCTGAAGTGCGAGCAGCTCACCCAGCGGCTTGTCATGCGGAGTGGCCGGGTTGAGGAGGTCGAACAGGAGAGCGAAGACGCGGGTACCGCAGCTGGCCAGGGAAATGTCGCGTTGTTTTGCCTCGGGTGTGTCGTTCGCCCTGAAAAAACAGGCCCACTTGTTCCTCGTAGACTGGCCAGGTGGACCCTTCACCCTCGAACGGCTCGAGTGCAGTGAACTAGAATGTCTTGATCCAGTGGCGCGAACGGGAGCGCTCTGCAGCGTTCGGCTGAAGCAAAACGCGTCTACCGCCGGCAGGGGCGCCACTGCGCCTTCTCTAAAACGGTGCCGCGGTTGAACGGGCCGTTGCTTGGGGCGCTCGCCAGGTATTGCCGCTGCCGTTTTTTAGTGTGGTACAGTAATTAACCTTTATGAAAGAAAGATTCTCACTTTTGTTGCCCCTGTACTTTCTAGGAACGTTTTGTTGGTTATCAGACCCGTTTGAGCCATCGGGCAACGGCTACAAAGTAGTGCTCTGTCGTCTGCTAGCGGCGCAGACGATGCGAGTGGATGTGCGATACGTTGGCGGCGCGCGGTCAGACAGACTGTCCATCTGTTTATGGTCGAGGCTGGCCTTGCATTTTCTGCGTGTTTTACGTTTCTGTGATGTTCCCCTACAGCAGCAAGAGCAATACAATCGTCAGGTAAACACTTACTGCGAGCGCTGTCGAATAGAGAATATAGACAGGCCGGGTAGCCGCGATGCCAAAATGACGGACGGACAGCTATTGCTTCGCTCCGGGTTGTCACAGTGGTTACCCAGGTGCTCCCGAGGCGTCGTTGTTCGCCGCTCCCCTGGACGATGAACTGAGCAAAAAGTGGGAACAAAATTTGGGAAGACTGCACAAACCCTTGACCATATCTTCAGCTGTCTGTGAGCGCCACTTTGAGCCCGAGTGCATATTACGGGATTACATCCACGTCATAAACGGCTGAGAAGTGCGACTTGCACGCGGGAAGCCGTCACTGGCTCCAGATGCAGTACCTACCATTCTGCCTGACTGTGCATCGAATCCTGTACGGAGCGCGCGGAAGCCGCAAAGAAAAAGGCGGGCAACAACAAGAGTTTCAGTTTCGGTAGCCAGCAAGAAGCCACGACAAAGCTCAAGAGCCGAAAAAGATGAGGCGCGCCAGCCACCCCTCGAGGCTTCTTTATCTCCGCAGGGCTCACCAAATGAAGTCGCAAGTTCTGTGGAATGGGATGCTTTCACAATAAGCCTTCTTCAAGAAGTCAAGCTTCCTTCAAAGCTCTGGTGCCGGCTAAACTGTGCCGACGATCGAAACGTTCTTTTCGCTACCACATCGATACAAAGAAAAGAAAAGCTAGAAAATTTTCACGAGAAATCCGTGCTCTTCTGCCCACATGACAACAAAGTGTCGGCGCAAACATTTTCCCGCGGTGTGTTATGCGAAAGCGGTGAAACAGATTCCCTAGCTGTTGCGAACAGTGTGCTGGAAGAAGCTGACGGTAGCCCGGCCTGCAAAGGGGCCATGGCGGCTACGGAGTTTAGTGATGTATTGCACGTGCTAACACCGAAGCTGCAATGTCAAACGACCACAATTGGAGACGCTGCCTTCAGCACTAATTGCCTGGGGAAAGTTTCTTTTGAAGGCAATTTCTTCATTGCAAACTTTGCTGCTGAGAAAATCACCTGTGTCAGCATCTTGCGAGTTATTCTCTCGTGCCAACCGCGTTTTGTTTTGTTTTGTTTTGTTTTTAGGTGCCGTTTGCGCAGAATGCAAGGCCACACGGAAACGTCTGCAAAGTAGGAAGTCCCGCACCTCATGACCAAGAGTTCACGTGGAGAGAGGAAAAGTCGCAGCTAAGCGATTGAAGGTTGAAAAACAAAAGGCTGCACGACCCTCAAACCGCACTAGAGCCCTACAAAAAACTTGCAGCAACAGTGGCCAAGAACACGAACATTTCTGAAGACGCTCTCACTGCGAAGATAACGGGGCTTCCACCCAAGCAGCGTGAGGCGGTGCGTCACATTTTCAAGTCTTCCTCGCGGAGAAGCACTAAAGGCATGAGATATTCAAATGAATGCGTGTTGGAGTGCTTGATGATGAAAACTGAGAGTCCTGCGCTGTATGAGCACCTGAGAAAGGGGAAAATACTTGCAGTACCCAGCAACGCAATCCTCAGGAAGTATCTGAAGTCATACAAAGCAGGGTTTGGCTTCAACATGACAGTTTTTGATGTGCTGAGGGAGAAAACGATCTCAATGAATTAGCTTCCTGGCTGACGAAATGAAATTGTCTGAGCATTTGTTAGGCAACAACGCTGGTCACATTGAAGGCTTCGTGGATCTTGGCCCCTTCATGTCAGAAGAAGATAAGCACACCGTCTGTGACCATTTGTTGGTAAATGGACTCAGCTGTTTGCAGAATTTGCCACGAAAAACAACATAAAAGGTAACCTGTTTGCAAAAATAATGCTGGAAACCGTAATTTTGGCGGAGAAATCAGGTCTCAAATTCCACTTCACAACAACCAACGGAGCAACTTGGAACAGGAAGATGTGGTCCTTGATGGGAATTCGTGCATCTTCAACAAACACGAAGTATTGCGCACCGAATCCTGTTGATCCAGAGCGTCGGCTCCGCTTCCGATTAGACTTTCCCCATTTGATTAAGTGCCTCCGCAATTACCTGCTGACTTCCGACAACATACTTACAGAGGGCGATGTAAGTTACGTTTACACAGGTTGAACCGGATTCATAATGATAATATTTATTTCATCTAGGGAGGTACATAAACTACAACCTTTTCTCTATATTTTAGGTGTCTCTTCAGGCTGTACGCGAAGCGGAGGCTTTGGATGGAAAAAATGTTGCTCTGCAAGCCCTGCATGGAATCACTTCTAGTCACACAGATCCCACCGATTTCGAGGTCCAGAGGGTGTCACTAGCTTTGTAGCTCGTCAGCGACAAAGTGATCAAGCGACTGAAGTTGTACAGGGCGGGGGTCAAGGAGGCGTGCGGGGACATTTCAGCTACGCTACATTTTTTTGAGTGAGTATACGAAGTCAATTCCTTAGCAGGTAACAATTGTTAGATGTAACCATGAGACACCCGACTTGTACTTCCTGATGTGCGCTATAAAACGTATGCTATTGTTTCAGGGCCATCCGTGACCTCATCCAAGTGATGAAATCTCGCTTTAGTGCTGAAGCTTTACGACGAAATGCTTCGTCGGTGGACAAGCTGCACTACTTTTTGTCCTTCCTCAGTGCATGGGAGAAGCACACCAACGGAAAGGATGGCTTTTTAAGCAAGTCGACAGCTACAGGACTGCGTGTGGCACTGTGCAGAGTGCTGTCACTGTTGGAGTACCCGCACAATATGTAGGTTTCAAGTACGTGATGACTAGCCGTCTCAGCCAGGATCCTGCAGAGTATCTCATCGGAATCGTGAAACAGTCGTCCGGCTGCAATTCGAACCCGACGCCTCAGCAGTTCGTGGTTACTGTGAACTGTCTAGCATTCAAAAACCTTGCCCATTCTGTTTCCAAGGGGAACTGCGAGCCTGGCGTCCTTAGTTCACTGTTAGGTGCAGATGCTAGCCAAAAAAGGGCTTCCAGCGGCGAGCAGGAACTCGTGGAGAAACTCCTTGATCAAGGCAACATCGATGCAGCAGACACAGCACTCCTGGGAAAGCTTCCAGATCATTCCCAAGAAGCATCGAGTGACAGGCGGCTCATTTTCCCCATCGCTGGCTATGCAGCAAGGAAAAGTATATAACAGACTGGCTGTGAAAGCTGCCTAAATTTGGTTTTGATGACCAAAAAAGAAGCGGGAAACTTAAGCCTAGCTGAGACAACGGAGGCCTTCTATACCCTTCTGCGCTTCTCTACCAGTTTGTGGATGATTTGGAAAATGCCTTCACTACGTGTTTTAACCTTCGAGAGTTACACTCAGACAGCATTCTTGATATTGTGCAGTAGGTAAAGGCAAAAAGGGAGTTCCAGCTTGGCTGCCCTGACCACTGCAAAAATGTGGCAGCCGAGCTCACTGCGTTTTATCTAACAACCCGCCTTCATTTTTTCACTAAGAGCATTAACAGCAGCAACACTCGAAAGCACCAGGCCTCGAAGTACTTGAAACTGTGTCGCACAACCTAAACTCGCAGGTGTCTTGCTTTGTTTTGAACACCTTTATGCGACATAACTTCGCTTGGCTAGGCCATTGTCCTGACTCCCACCTGGGGAAATGCGTTTTCATTTTTGCCTTCCAAACTTTCTTGCAGTTCCAATAAAACAACAAAAAGCTCGCCTGTCTTGTATTACTTATCGGCCTGTCAATGTCATGCACACGCTGCAAGTGAGGCACGAAAACATTTGGGGTGCAAAATATAGGGAACAGAATAGGCCGCCTAAATTAATTTTTTTTTCACTCTCTGACCAGCTGCCTGCTAGAGACGCAGGTTAACCTCGTGTCTCTAGCAAAAGCAGCTGCCACGACTCGTAACTATCCGGACTGGGAAGCCCCCCACAACAGCACTTTCCGCTCCAATAAACGTTTCTGTCCTCGTCCTCCTCACTCACAGGTGCTACTGGACGCGTGAATACTGGTTGTAATTTGCTTCCATAGAGGCAAATTCACAACTTGGTTCATGCCTGCACTTTATTACAGTAAATACAGAAAAGTAAATCCATTCGTAAAGAATTAAACACGGCAGTTGTCCGCCGGTAGCACATCGAACGCGTACGTTCATATCAATCGTCTGCGCAGGTAGCAGACGACACCAAACAACTCGATTTATAGCCATTTCTCTACAGCTCAAACGGGCAGATTTGCAAAAAACGTTCCTAGCAAGGTACGGGGATGCCAAACGCGAGAAGCCCTTTTTTGTAAAGGTTAATTACTACCCAAAATCGGAACAACGACAGCCACAACCACTGCCGACCGCCTGAAGTACAGCGACTGCCGCGCCGGCGCCTCTGGAAGAGGGAGCAGTAGCTCCACCTAGTGTTTTCTACATGCAGAGCACGCCCCTTCCTCGCCGTTCGCGCCACGAGATCATTCTAGTTCGCTATAGCTCGAGCCTCCCGTACAGCAGCATGGCGTAATCGCGGCCGGCGTGGGTGGGGTGGTCGGGGGGGGGAGGGCGGTGTCTCGGTGCTCTCGGTGGCTTCGGTCGTTCCGCGGGCTTCGCCCATCGTCGCCAGTGTCACGATTTGGCCCGCATTCGTGAACGTGGGAGGGACGGGGTACCCTCCAGCTGAGTGGCGACCTGCAGCGTGCTGGTGGTGACGGTGACTGACCGATAGCGGCCGTGCTCGTCGGTGTTTATTGGCCAGCCGTGCACAATGTTTCCCACCGAACCTGGTGGGGCCACTGAACGTAGCGGCCAACGACGATTAGGGTCGGGGGTAGTGCACCACACTTGTCACAGTCGGCGCGACAGGAGTATTTAGGCTGGTTCAAAAAACTTGCAAAAAGTAACGAGAGTCAAATTCAAAATAATTGAGAGTTAAAGCTAGTTTTAATAAATTTAAGTACACTTCTGGCGCATGGATATATATCCGGGTGTCCAACCGGAAATGAACCGAACCGAAAACCGGAACTGAACCGGTATTTTTGCCGGAACTGAACACGAACCCGAACAGTTATTTTTGAGCACGCTGAACCCGAATCGGAACTGAACCGTTAAAAGCAATAACGGTTACCGGTTCGTGCCGAAAAGGGCTCGACCCTCCGTTGTTGATATTGAAGAGTCAATGCAATACGGGTCTTTTTTCTTTCGCGTAACGTCAACTTCGTACCCTCTCGCGCACTTTCCCCTCCAGACAATTGAAAACTATACCGATCTATGTAACAACAGGGGAAATGAATGAGCACCAATGTAGCAATGGTCTGTTGCTGCTCGAGGCGCGAAAGTAGTGAAAGCTGAACAAACGAAATGTCATTCTCGGCAGCTTGCAGGCGATATAAAGCGACTTTGCCCCTCCCTAGCTGCGACTTTATTGGAGCAGTCAGGCTGCAGGAGTGCTCCACGGCGCAACAGCGAAAGCCCACACCCGATGTGTGCAAACTGTTTGCATTTCAAACTTTGTTTAAAAGGTCCGACACCTGCAAATTGTTAATATTTGACAAGTGTGACCGCAGGAGCTGCTCAGTGGCTAAGCCGTTTGCTGCTGACCACAAGTGGCCTCGATCTCCCTTCCCCACGACCGTTTTTCTGAAGTAGATGGAAATCGAGAACGTCCGTGTATCGAGATTTCGATCCACGTTTAATATCACCAGCTGGTTAAAATAAGTTTGCCGGCCTGCAACACAAGCTGCGCCTCGGAGCAGATATATAGCACGGGGCATCAAATGCGCCAGTTTTTTTTTTTTCAAAATGTGTTTATACGGAAAACAACAAAAAACAAAAGGCGAATCACGTTGTTTTTAAATATTACGCTCAAAGTAAGTAAAACCGGATAAGTAAAAAAAAGCACCAAAACGTGGATATTGCTCTATACTTTCATTTACCCTACGTTTTTACAACCAACCGTGTCATCAATGCGAAGGAAGTGAATTCCGTGTTCAGTTTTTGAGGACAGTACAGTGGACAAGTTCCGTTTTTTACAGATACAAATAACAACAGATATGTCAGGAAAAACTGTTCAGATGCGCACTTAATCCCTTGACAAGAAACTGCAGCCCTCGACCTCGGCTTCTTAAGCAGAAATAGTAATAAAGCAGATAACACGGGCTCAAAGGCAGGACCTCACACTGCCCCATTCATCCAGCTATCAAATTTTCTGCTTGTTCTGCAGTTTTGTCTCTTTCAGATCTGCTTTTTTTCGAAGGTGCACTTGTACTGACTGGCCAACTCGCTACATTACTTCTACTGCTACTCGTTCGGGAGGGGAGTACTGCTGTGGACGAATTAAAGAAGGTGTACCCCAAAAGTCCCATCTCATGCTCCGCGCGTCAAATTTCCCTTTCCTTTTGTAACATAATCTCTTATAAGAGTCCCCAATGTAGCACACGGAACGGTGTCCGGGGGTCAGGCGGTACGATGACATACTGATTGTAATTTACACATCCGGTATAGCTATCGCAAAAGGAATTGCAGTGGTCAGAGCAATAATGCAGTGGCTGAGCGTTAACTAAAGCTTACTTTTAACAAAAGTGTGGCTAACACATTCGATTAAGTGACAACTACCAAATTATTCGGGGTGACGAAGTAATCTAATTCATTGGTAGTATTTATGTGCTTGTTGTAGGTTTTTTCTGTTTTGTTACAAAAATTCCCCCGCATTTCCCCGAAGGGGAGTATGAGGAAGTGCGAAGCACGGGGTGATGCTATGAGGGGGAGTTTGTTGAAGTTTGGTGGCATTTTGCCCGTTAGTTACATTAACACCCCCTCGTGATCACGTTCGGCTTAACACGCCTCGTTTGTCCCTCTGCGGAAATCTTGGTGAAATAACGTGTATGCTCGAGAGGAGGAGCGCACCGCACCGCAGCGCACCGCAGCTGCGAAGCGCCGACCGGAGTGAAGGGAGAGGAGGCGCAGCCACGTGAGAGAATGCAGAACTAGCGGGTTTGTAGTATCACGTGTACACCACGCAGTTATCAAGCCGCTATAACGCCGCTGAGTCGCCAACGCACGCCGCTGACGACGTAGTTTGAATGCGTTAAAGATATAAGGCGCGTTACTAACGCTGATATCAGCGTCGCGTCCGTGGCTTACGTTTTTTGTTCCTAAGGGATGCGGAGGATCCTTTTCTGCGCACGTTTTTGCAGATGACTCTTCCCAATGTACTACCTGAGTTTGTTGTGTCCTCCAGTAACAGAGGACCTATACGATGCAAGGGTTTTTTGAAAGAAGTTGTTGATGCTTTTCGGTTTCTGGCGGTACGTTTCTCTTTGGAATATCTGTCTACTGTGTCCAGGAAAATGCTAACAAAAGATTTGAAGGATATTCTTTTTCCGGTGCCCCGTTACAGGTCAATGTATTGTAAAGGACCTGGTCAAAATGTTTTGTCACGTGTAAAGAAGATGGTTATCCCAGCGTCCGTGAAAACGTTTTTCTTCATGCTGCACACGAACACTCTTCCAGTAAAGACATGGATGCAGGAAAATGGATTATACGAGGTTTGGTCCAGCACGTGTTCTTTGTGCAATAAACCAGAGACTGTGGAGCATGTTTTCATGGAGTGCTGGGATGCCATCTTCTTTTGGGATGTCCTGCAAAGAACCCTGAAGAAAGAATTGCCTGTAACACCACAGGGAATACGGTATCTCCCCGTTGAGTGTTCTGATGGTGTGCCGTACGACCTCATAATGGCTGTAGCATTGCATTCAATTTGGAGGTCGCGAATGGCTGTACGCCATGCGGACGTACACGCCCAAACCGTTAGCAAGTATTTTGCACAGAGCATGACTTCGATGTACGATATTGCTACAACCCAGGGTATAGAGCTGGAATGGTTACCAATTTTGGAAGATTTGTGTACTTTTGATGTTTATTTTAAATCTTTCCGCCAGCCAAAGCATGGTCGGCGGTTTTTAACCTATCATTGACGCATTTGTGTTCTGGTGTTTATACAGGCAATAAAGGAAAAAAAAAAAGCGTCCGTGGCTTAGTCGGTAGAGCGTCGCGCTGCGGCCGCAAAGTCCTCGGATCGAAACCTGGCGCCGGACGCTGTTTTTTTTTATATAGTGTAGTGGCCTGGCTGGCGCGCCGAGAGAGGGTGTTGCGAGCTGGAGAGTAGTAAAGGGGCTTTAGGAGAGTAGGCGAGGGGGTAGAGGAGGCGCTATGCGAGCGCCCTCACGCGTCGGAAATCCGGCGCCGTTGCTAGGCACGGTAGCTAGCTCCGTTGCTAGGCTGCGGACGGAGGACGGCGGTGGAAGCAGGAGTAGGCCCGACTAAGAAGTGCTTCGCACTTAATATAAAAAAATGGGCGCCATTGGTATCAAGCGCTGTTATTTGAACGCGCCCGTACGCAGGCGTAAATTTAAGGCTTGAAGGTTAGCATGAATGGCGATTCTATAGCGACGATTGCGATTTAAACAAAGATGGAAAGGGCAGAAAATATATTCAACCATCATATCTCTTGGCGGTGGCTTTCTGAATAGTGGCTAGGACAGCATAAAACGGGGCAGAAAGTAGGTGGTAAATCGTCACCACTTCATCTATTTTTCTAATATCTCGTAATTGTAAGTTTGCTTTGCAATTGTGCCACTGCCCTTGGGGAACAGCAGCACTTTGAATTTTCGTTTGTATTTGGATTTTAATGTCTTTTTAAACTACTTTTTTTCTAATTTCAGTATAACTCAACTAATCGAACCGGTTCGGTACGAACCAGTACGAGGTTTTGTCGAACCGGAACTGAACCGCAACGAAAGGATTTCGCCTTAACCAGAACCGCAACCCAACCGGTATTTTTTTCGGTTCGACACACTTGTCTATCTATCTATCTATCTATCTATCTATCTATCTATCTATCTATCTATCTATCTATCTATCTATCTATCTATCTATCTATCTATCTATCTATATATATATATATATATATATATATATATATATATATATATATATATATATATATATATATATATATATATATATATATATATATATATATATATACAGAAACATAGGTCGGCAGTCTACCACGCCAAAGGAGGCATAGGGGTGTGCTTAGGCTCTATTTTTTACTACGGTTAATGAAGTTAAGATTTTTTTTTAAATATAAGGAAGAAAGAAAGAAAGAAAAACACGCGCCCAGAGTGGGGACCGAACCCACGCCATATATATATATATATATATATATATATATATATATCTTGAGAGAGTCGACGGGAACGCTTGAGGTCCGCTTTATTTGCGAGCGCCGAGCACGGCCACAAAAGGACAGCAACCGCCCGAGCAGCGGAGATGATGATCAACCGACGAGAAGGAAGATGAAACGAGATGAACATGAACGCGCACAATGTCTAAACGACAACGAAGCATAAAAGGGATATTGGCCGCTTCCCGTTGCAAAACCTCTCCTTTGGGAATTTCACGCTCACACTATATATATATATATATATATATATATAAGAGAAGAAAAACTTCGAACAAGGTAAAAGCACGATTGTGGCCTACGTTTCAGCAAAGAGAACTTGCTTTCCTCAGGGCGAGGAAAGCAAGTTCTCTTTGCTGAAACGTAGGCCACAATCGTGCTTTTACCTTGTTCGAAGTTTTTCTTCTCTTGTGTTCTCTACCATCTTCAAAGTTCTACTACTCCCTATATATATATATATATATATATATATATATATATATATATATATATATATATATATATATATGTATATACAGAAAAAATGCCGGCAGTCTACAACGCTAAAGGAGGCATAGGGGAATGGTTATAATATTTTTGACCATTAGTGAAAGTACATTTTTTATTAATTTACGTAGAAAGAAAGAAAAAAATTCCCGCGCCTTCCCGCGAGGGGAATACGAGTAAATGAAGACCATTGGGAGTCGTTAACACCGCGTAAAGTCGCGTTAGGGTGGGTAGTTGGGTCGTAGTTGCGTTGGTGTTGGTTTGGGGTAGAGAGAGGAGAGTAAAGTCGCGTTAGGGTGGAGCGAGCGTCAACCAAGGAAGGAAGGAGCAACGCAGTGACTGAAGCACGAGCGACCGCTAGGCGCTTTATATTTGCAGAGCGCGCAGTAGAGGGAGAGCAGTACGGGGGGGAGAGCGCGCATGCGCAAGCAGCGCGCGCCCTTCCACGCCCCACGGGCTGACTACGTCGTAGTCAGCATGCGTCGTAGTCAGCGAACGGGCTGACTACGACGCATGCGCGCGCCAGCTGCTGTTGAGAGAGAGGAGGGAAGGAGGAGAGGCGCACCTGCTGCGGACGCGGAGCTGTGGACGCCGTCCGACGCAGGAAGAGGCGAGGCTAAGAAATGCTCTGCGTTTAAAACACGCGCCCAGAGTGGGGACCGAACCCACGCCTTCGATTAGACCTCGAATGCCTTACCAATTCGGCTATCTGGGCGACTGTGTTCTCCTTCTCTTTCTGAGGTATTTATATTTACTACAACTCTATCTGACGCTTGAGGGTGGTAGCCAGCACCACTCAGACTATACGGGGAGAAGGGGACCTCATTTTCGAACAACGGGCCTGGCTCGAACGTCTACAGCCTGTCATGAGCGGGTAACTGGCGGAAAGCCCTCTTTGCTACCTTGGCATCAAGTCTGCCAGAACCGAGGCCCTCGCTAAGCTTTCGCAGGATAATATGATTTGGAAAATGAGGGGCTCGTTAGGAAATACAGAAAGAAATGCCGGCAGTCTACAACGGCAAAGGAGGCAGAGGGGAATGGTTGGAATATTTTTTGACCATTAGTGAAATTATATTTGTTATTAATTTACGTAGAAAGAAAGAAAGAAAAACACGCGCCCAGAGTGGGGACCGAACCCACGCCTTCGATTAGATCTCGAATGCCTTACCAATATATATATATATATATATATATATATATATATATATATATATATATATATATATATATATATATATATATATATATATATATATATATATATATATATATATATATATATATGTATATATACATATCAAGGTTGCAGTCGTCATTGCCAGTGCTATTCGGCTTTTTTTTTCGAAATATATAATAGGGCCGAATGACGTGTGCTTGTCACGTTTCTTTGATTCATTGATAAATAAGCGAAAATATAAGTCGAGAAAAAATCCGCCGTTTTCCGGGAGCGGGACTCGAACCCACATCTCCGCATAACCGGTGCGGTGCGGAGATGTGGGTTCGAGTCCCGCTCCCGGAAAACGGCGGATTTTTTCTCGACTTATATTTTCGCTTATTTATCAATGAATCAAAGAAACGTGACAAGCACACGTCATTCGGCCCTATTATATATTTCGAAAAAAAAAAAGCCGAATAGCACTGGCAATGACGACTGCAACCTTGATATGTATCTTTACCGAGTCCCTCGTCCCGTATCTCTCTGTTCTGCTATATGTATATATATATATATATATATAATATATATATATATATATTTATTTATATATATAGATATATATATAGCGAATCAGAAATGGGAAATGAGGGGCTCGGTGAAAATAAGACAGAAAATAGAGGGTTACGAGGGTTCAACGGTTCAACGCTGGTCGACCACTCTCGACATGTCGTAGCCACTCGAGTCATGGCCAGGGGGTTAAAAAGAAGGTCCCCTTCACCCCGAGTAGTCCGAGTGGCGCTGGCTACCACCTCCAAGTGCAGGAATAAAAAAATACGTTAACATAAATACCCGAGAAAGTGGTGGGGAAACAGCCCCGCCGGTAGCGTAGTGGTTATCGCACCAGACCGGTATTCTGGAGGTCGTGGGTTCGGATCCCACCCGGCGAGCATTTTTTCACCACTTTCTTTCTGACTCCAAAAATTCATCTGTTTCTATGACCCACCACAACCTCCCCTTTGCTTTCCGAGGTTTTCTTGACTGCCAACCATTATTTTCTGTCTTACTTTCACCGAGCACCTCATTTCCCATTTCTGATTCGCTACATGCATAGCGAGGGCCTCTGTTCTGGCAGTCTTGGTGCCAAAGGTAGCTTAAGAGGGTTCAACGCTGGTCGACCAGTCTCGACATGCCGTAGACACTCGAGTCACGGCCCGGGGGTTAAAAAGGTCCCCTTCACCCCGAGTAGTCCGAGTGGCGCTGGCTACCAACCCCAAGGGCAGGAATCACAAAATACCTTAACATAAATACCCGGGAAAGTGGTAGGGAAACAGCCCCGCCGGTAGCGTAGTGGTTATCGCACCAGACCGGTATTCTGGAGTTCGTGGGTTCGGATCCCACCCTGCGGGTATTTTTTCACCACTTTCTTTCTGACTCAAAAAATTCTTCATCTGGTTCTATGACCCACCACAACCTCCCATTTGCTCTCCGAGGTTTTCTTGACTGCCAACATTTTCTGTCTATATATATATATATATATATATATATATATATATATATATATATATATATATATATATATATATATATATATATATATATATAGTGGGTAAGAGGTGTGTCCAAAGATGCCGCAAACTCTGAGTCCTACCTAGCCTGATGCATGCGCCCGGCGTCTTGGGCAATAGCTGCTCTATTTAGTCACACTAGTCGTGCCTGGCCTTCAAAGATATTCTGCAAACATAATCTATGCCAGGAAGACAAGGTGGGGGTCCCATTGTCCTGTTGTTAACAGGCGCCTTATCATCCATGATGCGATTTCCAGGCTTGTTATGTGCTTTCCTTAAGGGACCCTAAAACACTTTTTTCAACCTTTTTTGAAATCTTAAATGCTTGCAGAACGTAGTCATCCAAGAAAACCAGTTACAGGGTCGCAAAGTACCTAAGCCAAAATATACTGCTCTATGCCCGTCAGATAACTTGTAAACTCGCTCAAAAGATTTTGCTCTCTTTCCCGGTCTTGACGTTCTGCGACGGCCCGAATTACACCACTAACCCCACGCAGCCGTTCGCCGGTTTTCTTCAGTTGCAGCAATGAACGTTTTTCGACAGCAACTTTAAAAAAAGCCACAAAACAAAGGATAAATTGAAGGCGTATCTGGTGCGAGGAGAAAATCACGCAGTGCCGCTCCGTGCCAGGTATAACTATAGCTTTCGCAGTGGTTATAGACGCGAAGGAAAGAGTGAAAGCGCTTATCGGAAGTGTCGCAGGGTCCATTTAAAAGAATTCTGAGCTCTGTGCGGTATGCCCGACTAGCCTGACGCATACGCTCGGCGTCTTGGCATTTTTAGTCACGGAGATAGATTTGCCTACGGCGATGAAACTGTTTGGAGGTAAAAGTATACAACTTTGCCGTAAAAACAGAAAGAACAAAAATGAGGGGAAGACACACGAGATAAAATGTGACGCGTTCAAGCACACCTGTCATTAACCCGTGCGCCATCAAACTCACGAATTCCAGTTGCTCTGGCCGATAGGTCCAAAGATGGCAGGCTGATAAACTTGTCTTGCGCAGTCTCAATATCCCCTGCTTCCCCTATACCCCTGGTACACTGGGCTCTCAATTTGAAAAACACCTCACATATTTCAAGTAGCGGATCACAAGCCCCATCTTCGCAGTATGTGCTAAGTGTCCCTTATTGTCACGGCGTATATTATTTGCATGTTCACGAAAACAAACGTTAAGGCAGCGTCCTCTTTGGCCTACGTAAGACTTCCCACATTTCAGAGGAAGGCGATTAACTACGGCTTTAACACTTTTAACATGCTTATTCCGATGCTGGATGTTGCACTGCTTCTTCTTTTTGAGTGAGGGCCGGTGCGCACTCATAACCTTTACAACATCTGAGGCGCAGAGAATACGACATCCACACTCATCCTACTCCCTATTTCCCTCACGTTATGTGATTTCTTTTGGATATGTGCTACAACAGGAACCTTGCCTCTTCCCCTGTTACCCTCCTCCTTCTGCTGTGATTCGCGAACGTCTTTCTGAACTTTTTTACGAATTGTTTCCGCTACTGAAGTAATAAACTCAGCTGGATAACCAGCCTAAGGGAGCGGCTGTGATTGCTGGTAAAAGCTATCGTTCATTGTATGAACACACGATTTGGTAAAAGAGTTCAACAGGCACACCTGTGCAACGATAGGGAGAGTTTATCTTTATAACACTTTCTTTATAAAAAAAACACCTTTTTTCACCTGCACATGTGGTTGGTTATATGTGTCATTTAAAAAAACCAAAAACGTTTGTGAGGTCATTTAAAAATTAGATTTATAAAACCACAAACCACAACGTGTATGCGTGCAAGGATTTTGGTATTTAAGTTCGTGTCGAGTCCATGTGTTCGCGTGAGATTTGCACAGCTTCGAAATGTTTTTAACCCCCTAACAACAAGCCACATTTTCAGTTGTTCTAAAGTATTAAGTTTACCCACCGTACCATAGGAAGTCGCCTAAGGCGTCTTCAGCAAAAAGCTTGGGAATGACCAATCGAAGTGGCTTAGTGTGAAAATCCGGCAAATGACTTGGCCGAGCATTCAGTTTGAGTGGGAAAGGGCGTCTGTGGAGGATACGGCGCAGTGAAAAACACCACTGCGTACATGATTTTTTTAAGTGAAATCATAAGCTGGGCTTCGTCATTCGCCGAATTTGCACACTTTGCCATTTTATTGGTCATTCTGGAACGCTGTGGTGCAGACAACCTACAGGGACTTCTTAGAGTGCATGCTATCAAATCACCACGATCGTAGATCCATGTTTTAAAGCGTTCAATTGGGTAATTGATACTACCCTTTATTAAAAGGAGGATGGAACCATTACCTGACACGGAGGAGGTGTTTATGGGAGGTTTTCAGGGGTGTTTATGATCCGCTCTAGCACAGACGTCGTGCTCAGCGCTTGCGCCCACCGTGGGTAAATCCTTGGGTAACAGAGTTGGTGATAGGCGGGTCGGTCGGTGGGAGTAAGTGATTCTGCAGGGATGCCGTGGACAGCAGGCCTGCGGCGACTCACACGATCGGTCAATGCGGTGATTCGGGGCACGTACTGAGACACTGAATCAATTTTTCAGGGCCGCGAGGATCTGTCGACCCACCGCACACTCTTCGCCGAGGCCGCGCTAGAAACAGGGGTGGGTGAGATATTTGCACCCCTGTTGCTAAACATCGCGACACCACAGGCAAGCTATTGTTAGCACTCAAGTGACTTTGTAGTACGTTGTTCAGTACTGCCGGATCCCCACAGCTAGAGCACCCTGGTAGAGTACGAACCGTTCAAAGAGGATCACACGCTTGGTTGGAAAGCTGCGTTCACGCGCTGTGAGGTCCCCAAGTTGATCCTTGAATGACTGCGGGCTGTTAGCGGCTGTCCTGCCACAAACCCAATCAAATGATCAAATTGGAAGTAACTATGGAAGTAACTCTAGGCTTTTTGGGCTATAGTTGTGCACCGGTTACTTTTACGGTCAGATGGGCACAAGTGGATTTAAAGCCTGGCGTTCCGCTGCAATACTTGTGCCCCGAATGGGAACACGCTTGAGAAGCTCTACAAGTATCCGGGTGGCGGTATCCCGAACCGGGATACCGAGTAACTATGACTCTCTTGTCATGGGAGGGGACACGCGTGGCAAGACAGACGCCATGGCTGATTGTAGTAGGGCCGCCGGAGACACCGTATGGGAGGAGATCGGGGTGCCATTGTTGGGAGGTTACTACGGTGCTTCCGAGGCGCATCTTCCAATGAAAGGAACCCTACAACACTTTTTTCAACTTTTTTTTAAATCCTAAACGTTTGCAGCACGTAGTCATCCAACACATCCAGTACTTAGATTAGGAAGCCTCAATGTACCTCATCTGAAAATTCCTGCTTAATGCCCATCAGATAACTTGGAAACTTGCTCAAAAGATTTTTAAGTGCCATGCACTTCTTAAGCGACCCTGAACCTGCGTCCACCGGCGATGTCCGCGCACGTGGAGATGGGCGCGCGCAGCCTGGCCGCTGACATGGCACATACTCACGTGGGGGATTGGCCAGGAATCTCCTCGTCTTCCTTGGCAACGGGGGGAGATGGGCGCGCGCTGCCTGGCCGCTGACATGGCACATACCCACGTGGGGGATTGGCCAAGAATCGGGCGTGAGAAGGGCTAATGCACCTGCTTAATAGAGTACTGACACGAAATTTCAAAGCTGAGATCCGCTCTAGCAATCAAGTACAACGACAACACAAATAGGTGTCTGTGAATAAATGCATCTTTCTTTCTTTGTAGTTGTGTGTGTGTGTGTGATCTCTCTTTCGCGAACATTACCGAACCGCGCAAATTCAACTCGTGCATTTGCACTTTCACATTCTTCCCCTCGGGGAAATGCGGGGAATTTTTCTCTTTTTCATGTTATTGGCAGCCTTCAATTGCTGGAATTACATCATTGCAGCGGTGTAGCGGTTACTGGCCGGCTTTCCTTCAGTTGCAGCAGTGAACGCATTCAATAGCTCCTTTAAAAAGAAAGCCACAAAAGCAAAGCAGAACGGAAGGTGTATCTTACTTGACATGCAAACCGCGCAGTGCCGCAGCGCCCGGTCTGTGTGCCCCTTCTGTAGTCCCATTTCCCGAGCTGTTTTATGACTCAGTTATGTACCAACTGGCCCGCCTTCAATCTGTGTTGCAGTCAATAACTCTAGCTTTCATCACAGGGCTTCCAGATACGAAGGAAAGATTGAAGCGTTTATCGAAAGTGCAACAGAGTACCTTTAAACCCATTAAATCTGCAAGACCATGTACGGCAGCCTACAGGCCCAATGCAGTGCAGGCCCGAATAACCGTAAGATGAAAACGGCTGTTAAGATGTTTTAAAGTGACCTGCAATGCTAGCTCGGCGTATTAGCGTCTTGTGGCCGAACTGCAGAGTTGCAGGGGAAACAACTAGCTCTGCGGGTGGCCCTTATCTCCACGAGGGTCTCACTGGGAAGCGGGGAGATGCCAGAAAAAGTGAAATTAGGCGAGTCTTGGTCACCCACCACGGCGGCTCATTTGGCCGGCTGAGTTAGGTAGGGTAATGTGGGAAACAGAGGTCACTCCCAAAAAACAGTAAACAAGCCAGCATCTCCCATCCTCCTGCCTTGAGAGGCGGCCGAAGTGTTCGTTCTAGCAATCTGCCAACAGATGGGACCTGTGTTAGTGGTTTCTCCAAATAGGTTTGTGGGCTGTTCGTTGACGATGCGAGGGTTACACGCGAGTCCCCATCTACCTCGTTTCGCGTGGTGGATCGTAGCTACGAGTGTTTG
This sequence comes from Haemaphysalis longicornis, assembly GCF_048455015.1. Lineage (NCBI taxonomy): Eukaryota > Metazoa > Arthropoda > Arachnida > Ixodida > Ixodidae > Haemaphysalis > Haemaphysalis longicornis. Next base: position 95,986,257 of record NW_027526203.1, read on the forward strand.
CTCCTCTTTCTGATGCGTGCTGTTAAATACGAGCACCTCACTTAATTAACGAAAACTGCTAACAAGGTATCGATGTGTTCAGCGTGTTTCGCTTTATGGTTTTTGTATTGATGTGGACCGGGTGGGGCGAGAAGTGCTGCGACAGGGAATTTTGAAAGCGAAGCTTTGTACATCTCCTCCCCAAGTGTTCTTTCGCGCCTGTTGAAGTCAGCAGAAAATTCCTGCGAACAAATAAAAAAAACGTTACTGGCACTACCCCGAATCGAACCTGGAACCAATAGAGAAACGGAGCGAGGGCCCGCTGTCTTACCAATTGAGCTTACGAGCACTCCTTTTGTCACTTGAGCTACGAGCACACGAGGAGACGGGGCAGACAGATGGTGCGCACACTGAGTACGTCTCTGAGTTTAACCTCTGGATTTTCGCGGAAAGCCACGTGATAGCTTCACGCGACTTTTGGCACCGCTGTACACTCCCCTCACGGCACATGCAGTGGCTGTGTGCGCGCCTTGCGCATGCGCTAGGAGTTCGTAAAAATAAAGGAAGCTCACACCAAGGCATGCCACCTCACTTTTCCTCCGTCTCTTCCGTCGATCTCGTTGCCGCGTCAGCGGTGGCAGAGACGGAGGAGATGTGAGATTGTCGAACACCGGAGCGTGGGACATCTGGGAGCGTGGGACTGTTGAATTGTTGCTTTGATTCGAGCAATTTCGGGGGGTACGCGACTTGTTGAGACAGAAAATAAATTTTTGCCTGTGTTGGAGCCAATTTCGGCTTGCACCAAATGGGCGATAACTTCAGACGCCTCGTCTCAATAATCGCCCGAGCGCTGACCATCGCCCGAGCGTAGATGGTCAGTGCTCAGAGTTTGCTGTTATTTGGTTTGTTTTCGTCAGCGCTGTATTTGTGTTTTGCTGAATACCTTGTAGTTCAGATATGAGCGTGAGAGAGTTGGGTCCCGGGGTTATTTGTGTACACCCCTACTATTGGTCTCAGTATGATTGTGGCGAATCAGCGGCCCAATCTGAACCCTCCCAATTCTCAGATCGTGCGCCCCTTGGTAGGCGGGGCTTTCCATCAGAATTCAGGTGTTTGAGCTTTTTTGGTAGGAGAGAGGGAACCCCGCTGGATGCGAGTCTCTATCCGACCTCTTCTCTATGACCATGAGCCATGAGCTGTACTTGGTATAAATAAAGTGCAGATATTGTACATCTTGTTTTCTAGGGGTACACTCTTAATAAAAAAGCCCGTAAAAAGGTAGTAGCGGCCGTATTTACAAAGTCATTAGGAACCTTACTACTCCGTGGTTTTGTACGTAGGCTCTGCCACTAACAACTATATGGTTAGAAAATTAACTTAGTGTAGGACTTAACTTAGTGTAGTGTATGCACTAGATTAAGGTCGTGCTTGTGGCTAGGTTATGCATGGCCAGTTAGTAAACGCATGTAGCTCAGAAGAGTGCTATCGCTAGGACTTTACTTGGGGAGGTAATGGTACGTACTGCCTGCTTCAGTTAGTAATTCTACCTAGTACTAAATTTACTGCCTCCAGTTACTGAGAACCTAGTGTATACTGGGTCAAGTAACTTGTTAGTGTTCCATTAGTGAATGCCTCGACCTCGAACCGTCGTCTGCTATGTGCCGCCGACCAAGGAGTCGTCCAACCGATCATCGATCAAGAACAACAACTCGATTTTCCCTCGCGGTATATCTCTGTCTCGGCGGAACCGGTACGAAATATTTGCAAGTTGAAAACTACCCGGCACGGGCGGCTTTTATTAGTTGACCTGAGCCTTCTTTCACGTGACAGCTTCTGCGGTCACACAAGCAGTTATCTTCGTCCATCTCACTAAAAACAGGTGACTTCTGGACGGGTGATGTGTATTGTTATCACTACAAAAGACACGCAAGTTCTTTATATCCGGCGCCACACCGTGTCAACCCTACAAATTGCAGCTGCGAAAGCAATGTCGGGACACAAGGGCAACAGCCCAACCTTGCCGTGAGAATACCACAGGCTGTTGGGTAGTCAGCACCCGTAACTGACGGCGATTTCCTATCGGGCAGCTGCACTTCACCTAGGAAGTTCCGTATCTAGTGGCCTGGCAGATCTGAGAGTCCCGGGTTGGAGCAGTTTAGCACATCTTTGTTCTCTAGCACGTGAGCGGCAGCGTTTGCAACGACGGCTGCGTGTCCCAGGAACATCACGTCGGGTAAATAAATGTATTAAGTGTCCTTTTTGTTTGAACACAAATCTCTTATGCAACGGCAGAGCATCATTTGTTGGGAATCTTCTCTAGACTTATGACGGCATATCTGCGGTCTGAGAAGGGCATGATGTGGATAGCTATGCACGCTACGCCAAAGGTGTTTTGTTGGCGAGTGACCGGTAAGTAAATGACATCCATCTCGAGGCGACCATGTGTGGCTCCCCGTAGTTCTGGAGAGCCTGCCCGAAGCGGCTGGGGCATTTCACTCTGGCAAATGTGGCCCGCTGCGTCTATTCACACAACACGACCTCCATGAATACCGCGTGGTGCGTTAAACTCCCGTACGTGCTGCAGGCGCTGCTCTTGTTGCTTTTCCTCCTTGCGTTGCTTGCGATTTAGTTTCTTGGCAGCTGCATTTGGTGCATCTCCTGCTCCAAAGCGCCGTTCAGCCGCTGCAAAAGGTCGTCGCCGCGAACATGGTTTACGCTCAGAGCCACTTTGTGCGGCGATCGCGATTGGGAAAGTCGGAGTAACGCCGCAGAATTTCAACTTTCGTATGCTTACAAGCATACATTACAAGCGTACATAACGATGTACAGTATTAAGTACAACTGCTGCACCTTAGTAATTTCAAACTAAATGGCGTCGTAGGTGCTATTGTCGCTCCCAGAGGCACTCGATAAACCTTGCGAAAATGAGAGGGTGGTGTGACACTGTCAGGTTCGGTGACAACAATAATGAATAGAAGAAGAAACTGAGGAAACGAGACCTTTTGTTTATGTAACCCCAAACCCAAATCAAAATCACACAACAGACAGAGCTAAACCAAAGAATAACAGGAAACTGCGACAATACGGTATTTAACAAGATAACTGGTTCAAACGGGGGAAAACAGTCAAAGTCCGGGACTGAAGGCCGAAGACAAAGTACGGTAAGGGAACGTCCACAATATTCGTTCGCAGCTGGAACGGAGTTGCCCTACCTGACGTCCCAGAGACGCAGTCGTGGTGTGTTTCGGTGTTCAAAGGTCCAGGTAGCGTGTCGTGGCCGTGGCGGTGCAGCGTGCTCCGAGCTTCCGTTTCATGATAAAGACGAACGCAGCTCTGGACGCACCACTGTCTTTCACCGATGCCCGGCGAGACGATTTGCTTGCGAAGACCTCCTGGAGTTTGCAGTTGTGGATGACCTCTTGGGGCACGGCACGGGTCCAGTCGCCCGACCGCCGCGCATCCCGGTCGCGATCCACGGCTCTCCGTCTCCCTCTCGCTCGGTGTTCTCCGGGGTCGCTCCTTCTTCGGTTTTTTTTTCGCTGGCGCCTTGCGATTGGCCGGCTCATGAATAGGGGGTCAATGACCCCGCGAGGCGCTGATGATGATGGTGGCCTCGGGGTGTTCAGCACGTACCCCGCAGAGCGCGTCCTCTCGTCTTCGTCATCGTCGTCTGCTGCGCACGTTTCTTTCCTTGCGGTCGTCCTTTTTGTCGTGGCGATTTCTTGCCGTGACATGTCCCCCCACTTAAGCATTTTCCAAAGAAAAATGTCTCTTTCCAGTCCACGGCACCAAACCAACAGTCCTTGAGATGAACAGTCACACAATATTTAGTCCTCATCATTGCACTTGAAATAACCCCGCGATAAAGCACAACTGCACAAAACACAGACCACCATACATAAGAAACGAAGACACCATCTTCATGTATACGATGTACGCCAGGTCCAAGTGGAATAGACAGTCCAAAATTGTCCAAACAGGCAATCAGGCAAATATTTCTTTCCTTTTCCGGCAGTGGCTGCGGTGCCACTCTCTGCCTCTTACGTACCAGCGTCTAGCCGTGTAGGGATTTGACTTGCACTTCAAAGCACCAGCTAGGCGCGCTAATGCGAACTCATCGAAAATCTGGGAAGAATGTGCGCGGGAAGATTTTGTCGTACCGGTGGATTTTCTTTCGGATCTGGAGGGTTTTATGGGGTGTACTTTTCCTTTGTTCATGGCCATTGATCCTTTTTTCTTAGTTTCTGCAGTTCGACCTTTTGGCCGACCGAGGCATTGTCTCAGTGTGTTACTTATCGGGTCCTTTGTCCTCGCAACTACCTTTTCGCACTTTGCAGCAATCTGGGGGTGCAGGACCGTCTCGTCGCTGAAAGAACTCTTTTTTGTTACAGAGCACTGCTCTGGAGGCAAGAAGCTCTTCGGAATGGTTCTAGCGGCGTCCTTTACCTCGGGCTCAACTGACCCGCGTACAATGAAGTTTGATGTCGGCGCCTCCGCTATTTCAGAGGTTTCGGTGTTTCGGTCCGGATAAAGCACTCTTTGACATTTTTTGGTTGCGACAAGTTCACATGGTTGGGTGACCTCTTGTACTCCTTTTAAAGGCAGCATGATCAGGTCTGTGCTAGAAGTCGGTGGTGCGAAAAGTATGACTCTGTCATAGGTTTCTGTGCCATCCTCTGACTGAGAAGTATTCCTCCGCGTCGCCTTAAGCTCCGCGAGTCGTAGCCGCAACTGGAAAGTTTCTTTTTCAATTTCCACTCGCGCTCGCACGTGCTCTTCGCGCTCCTTCTCTATTGCCGCACGCGCCTTCTCCATTTCCGCAATCTTTTTGAGTGATTCTAGCTCTAACTCGTTCTCTTCCCGCCAGTATCTCTGCTCCTCAAGCACCCACTGTTCAAGATCGTCGCCGCTTAGTCCTAAGCGCGCCCCCAGTTCAAATAATTCCTCTGTGTCCATGCCTGGTTTTTACGGGTACACAAAACAAAATAGTCTCGTCCTGCCGTGGACGCCAATTATTGTCAGGTTCGGTGACAACAATAATGAATAGAAGAAGAAACTGAGGAAACGAGACCTTTTGTTTATGTAACCCCAAACCCAAATCAAAATCACACAACAGACAGAGCTAAACCAAAGAATAACAGGAAACTGCGACAATACGGTATTTAACAAGATAACTGGTTCAAACGGGGGAAAACAGTCAAAGTCCGGGACTGAAGGCCGAAGACAAAGTACGGTAAGGGAACGTCCACAATATTCGTTCGCAGCTGGAACGGAGTTGCCCTACCTGACGTCCCAGAGACGCAGTCGTGGTGTGTTTCGGTGTTCAAAGGTCCAGGTAGTGTGTCGTGGCCGTGGCGGTGCAGCGTGCTCCGAGCTTCCGTTTCATGATAAAGACGAACGCAGCTCTGGACGCACCACTGTCTTTCACCGATGCCCGGCGAGACGATTTGCTTGCGAAGACCTCCTGGAGTTTGCAGTTGTGGATGACCTCTTGGGGCACGGCACGGGTCCAGTCGCCCGACCGCCGCGCATCCCGGTCGCGATCCACGGCTCTCCGTCTCCCTCTCGCTCGGTGTTCTCCGGGGTCGCTCCTTCTTCGGTTTTTTTTTCGCTGGCGCCTTGCGATTGGCCGGCTCATGAATAGGGGGTCAATGACCCCGCGAGGCGCTGATGATGATGGTGGCCTCGGGGTGTTCAGCACGTACCCCGCAGAGCGCGTCCTCTCGTCTTCGTCATCGTCGTCTGCTGCGCACGTTTCTTTCCTTGCGGTCGTCCTTTTTGTCGTGGCGATTTCTTGCCGTGACAACACCGGAGCAGATCTGTATAGTACAGCCTTTGAGGAAGCTCTTGACGAAAAAATTCTGTGGGTCTCTGCATTACTCTCTTCGAATACCCCGGTCAGCGCTGGAGCTAGGCCTCGCGCGCTGCAAAAAGCTCCTTTGACGTATTTTACAACTTCTAATCTTGGTACCTTACCTCGTCAGTCTCTCAGCGTTCCTTCCCAACGAAGTTCTTATGCCGGGGAAGGCTGTTGGGAGCGCGCAGGCCTGGACGCAATTTAGCCTGCGCTGCCTCTAGATAACGATCCTACCCACTTTATTCAGAAATATAGTTAAACCGTGTCTGGACCAACCGCCTTAAAGTTCAGACAGCATTTACCGAAAGGAATTGGGGAGGAACTTCTGAATCCACTTCGGTTGTTCCCCTGTTAGGCAATGGGGTGCAACATGTAGGCACATTGGCCGTTGGGGGCCCGAATGTGGAGGTCGCGGCCACAAATGGACCATATTACCCGGCTAGCACGCTAGAACACGAAAACCAAAGCCAAAATCCTCACCGCGGCGTCGTGGCGACGCCGTTGAGGGCTCGTTCGACTCCCCGGGATGTGCGAATGATGCGCTCGGAGCCAGGCGATGTCAAAAAACCACGCTTTATTGCTCAGTCATCATTTGAAACACGCACTGGACAGGCTGTCCTGCGGCTCCGGACTTTTCGGTACAGGACGTTTCGGTGCAGGGTGTTTCGTTACGGTCTTTTTGGTGCACGGACCTCTCGGGACACGGGCGTTTCGGGAAACGGGCGTTTCCGGACTCGGACCTTTTGCTACACAGGTGTTTCGCTACGAAGACGAATTCCGGTGAGCGCTTTAGGCTGCGCGCGTTGTGAACGTGGTGGTTGCAAGCACGCAAGTCGTACCTATTTATTTCAGATGTTCTTGTTCGCAATTCTGCGTTATTTTATCCCGGCAGTTGGTTATGCCGCAATGCAAAAAAAAATATTCTGTTTATTATTAAATTATATCTGGTATATTGTAGCATTTGGACAACCTCATGCATGCATTGTTTATTATTTTGTTTTTTAGCGAATTATTATCACCAGTATTTTATATAAAAATCAGTGACAGTATCATCATGTTTTTTCACTCGGTTTTTGACGACTTATTATCACCTCTTCTAAACAAAATCAGTTAAACAATTTTGCTTTCGCACTTTGGGGAGTCCTTACGATAAGGGCTGCGTAAATTAGTGCCATAGAACGGGGAAAGAAACCTGCGCCTTTATAACGAAATGACGAAGAAGTTGTAATTTCTTGGCATTCTAGATTTGTGTGCGTTGCTTTCTTCTGATAACGCAAGTACTTAATTAAGGCGTATACGGAAAGCGCCTTCGTAGTTAGCATCAGTGCGGAGGGTTCATTGTGTTTGTGAATCAAAAGCTAGAAATGCCGTGTAGTGACGTTGAAAGCACTCTGCAATGTCTTCTTCAGCATACATACAGATATTCATCTTCGCAAGCACTGCTCATTTGGAATTCTTAGCGTCTTGCCGCACAGTATAACTGCCATAATATGGCCGTGATGTTATCTGATACCAATGTCCCCTGCAGCTCCCCATCAGTACTTTTTTGAGCCTCACAATATCACCCATAAAGTGGTGTTCGCAGAAGCAGGTGTCGGCGCAAACTATTTCGTTCTCCTTTATAAGATAGGTGTTTACTTTCTTTAACAGTAAGGAAGAGCGATTGGTGCGTGAGAAATATTTTACGGGGCTACCATGCACGTCAAAGCAGCGTCCCCGAATAGGAGTGACGTTGGATTGCGGCTTATCTCTGGAGCTCACATTCGTACTTTTCTAAAAAACAACTTCGCTACTCAGAAAAAAATTTAAAAGAATATTTAAGTAACTGAAACACCAATTCAAAGGACATTTACGAGAAAAGTAAGCAAATGAAACATGACCGAGGAACTATCCACAACAAATATTTACAGGTGAAATCGCTTAAAAAGTATATGTATTCATAAGTAGGCGCAAATGATCACAAAATGATGTCTTCGAATACCCCGGTTCGAATACCCCGGTCAGTTTGTACATATAGCAGACAGCAAATCTGGGTTAAAAACTGTCCTAGCAGGGGTACCCCAGGGGTCGGTTCTTGGTCCTATATTATTTTCTCTATTTATCAACGACTACCCCACTTCCCTAAATCACGCCGACGCAGTTATCTATGCCGATGATACTCCTTTACTCGTCTCTCATCACAGTCTAAAAGAAGCCGAAACTCTAGCAAATTTAGAATTACGTGAGACATTACACTAGTTTAACAGTAATAAATTAGTTCTAAATATTAAAAAAACAAAATTTATAGTCTTCTGCTCTAACCGAAAACAAGTAACAGACGACTGCAAGTTATACATAGGAAATACACCCCTTAGTAAAGTTCAGGAATATAAATATTTGGGAATTACTATTGATAAATCAATGCACTGGGCGCCTCACATAAGAGAGCTGAGCAAAAAGTTGTCTTTTGGATGCTATACATTACTTCAAGCGCGCAAACACTTTGACGCTAAAACACTAAGAATTATATACTTTAGCATTTTTCACTGCCATCTTAGTTATTGTATAGAGTCTTGGGGATATACATTCGCGTCATACAGCTCCGTTATTGTCAAACTCCAAAAAAGGGCGATGAGAATAATGACATGCGCCCCCACCACCACGCCATCGTCCCCAATCTTTTCAGAACTTAACATTATGCCATTTAATGTGGCAAGGGACTACAAAACAACATTACTAGTTCAAAGAGCACTAAATAAATCCAATCGATCATCCGTTGTAATAGAACCTAAACGAAACACCAGACATGCCCACAAATGTAATCTTAATTCACCAAAAATACATAATGTGTACGGTCGCCGCACTATTTCTTACCTAAGTGCCAAACTATGGAACAATGCGCCAGTGAACATAAAAATGAAACCAAATAACACTCGTTCCTTAAGAGAATTTTTCATGTCTGAACATTATACCTCACCCTGTTAACACATAGCTAAATATATTTACCTAGCTCACATTATATGTAATTATTGTAAAAAAATTGTTTGGATTCTTTTTCTGTTTATTGTAGTTATTCTGTTATGGATCCATGACTAGCCATGTCGGCTAAGGATCCAGATGACTCTTCACCCATTTTCTGTACCTGCTTTTTATGTAATAAGCATAGTTCTGAGTTCTGAATAGGAGCACAGATGCCGTTTTTGAAAAAAATAAATCCTGTGGACCCTGTTCTTAAAAAATCAAAACAAAAACAAAATAAAAGTCAAACTGATATGTTCATGCATCAAAAACTCTATAAAGCCCGTATATTTTTTTTTTATCTGGACAGAGATTTTGGACCCAAGGGGCAGCGGAATCCCGATGGACGTTCGCCGTGGGGGTCAGCAACTTGTCCTCCCCGAACTTCTCTCGACGCACGGGAAGCGTGCATGGCGCCTGCCTGCGCCGGAGCTCCCGTAAAACACTCTCCCTTGGATTGGCCCACCACTGCCGTTAGGGTCGCTAATTACGCGCTGCAGCTTCGGCTAGCCAAGGCAACCCATTCGGGGTGCAAGGCACAATTGCTTTTTTCCGCAGAAAGCGCGGAAGCGAATAAGATCACGTGGGCGACGACGGGATGGGGAACTCGAGGGTGTGGACGACAAATCCTTCCCCGTGAGAGGACAAACATTTGAGTATTTCTGTATTTTTGTGTACGCTGCGCTGCCCCGTCGGCTTCGCCGAAGAGGGATTCGATCTCTGGTAGTCCATCCCAATGCTTTTACCATTGTCACTACTCTGTAGGAATGTAAATAAGTGCACATAATTTTTTTTTGCTCTGCTTCAAACTTGCGTCTTCAGGCGCTCATTTTACTCTGCCGACGGGACGCCCCGTACCCGGAAGAGCGCAGACACATGCAAGGTGGAAAATCAACGAACAGCCACTCATGTCACCCACAAAACTCAGAATTGGAACGCTCCTCAAGCACGAGATTCATTATTCGCGCAGCGCAGCCTGACCTCTCGCCGGTAGCATGGGAAAGGCGGCTGGAGAGGCAGTGCGCCATCTAAGCCCCAAACAACGATGTATCCCTTGTATAAAGTTGCTCGCAATCTGATTAAATAAGTTGTTATAGGTTAGCAGAAGTGCATACGTTTCTTGTTCCTTAAATGCTGTCGTCACAGAGGAAATTCATCCTGAGTGTTACTTCCCATATACCCCTAAGGAACAGTTTCAATGGCCCTGAGACCAGGTAGAAAAAACATTCTAAACTAAGCACATAGCACGCTTTTGCCCCCAACATTAGCTCTGCCCTCAATAACTCCATAGCAATGACTTTTCAAAGAACTGCGGTAAGCCGGAAAGCTACACCTGGTCTTATTTTATTCAACCATTTGTTATAAGCGTATGAATAGAGGGTAACACAATGGGTATTTGAGCTAGCTAACTCAAGCCATTTATCACGGCAGACGTAGTTCGACTTTGTAGGCCAAGCCTTTGCAGGACAAATGCGTGTATCGCTAACATGGAAAAAAAGTTTGCAAATAACACCATTTCAGAAAAAAGGTACCGAGTTTACCAGACTAATGGCAGACTAATAGCACAAGGGGTGCTCAGTGACACACATTAAATGAGAAACCCCCAAGCAAACTTAATTGCTGGGATTAGAGGTGTTACAGTAAGGAAGCAATTTCAGAAATCAGAAGTCGCGAAGGTGAAATGTGCATCAGCAAGGTGCATGCCACATTACACGTCCGGAAACACATCCACCATGACATCCCAGGTACACGAGTTAGCAGACATTGGCTTTCATACAGAAGAGGAAAACGAAATTAGAATAATTCGCTGCGAAGCAAGCATCAACATAGACAGCAGACTTTCAGTTGGAGGTTATATATGCCACTTGCTGAACATCTGAAATGTATTGCTCACGGTAACACTAACCACCATGACAGAGAAAAGGCTACAAGGTACCATTGTGGGCATGCATACAAGCGGTGATACCTAACCTCACTCAACTTAACGTAGTCTAGCCAAACTAACATTCACTGAAATCTCCAATCTAAAGAACCGCAGTGCTAACTCAAATGGCAGCCTGGAACAAAATACACGAAAAAAAAGTAGCCGGAGTCAAACTTCCTCCCTGCATTGCACCAAGGAGCTATACGCCATCGAAACAGCCACGCTGGAATCGGGTATGCCCGACGTAAATTTAGACACTACGCTTTTTCAGTGTAAGTCAAATCCAACAAAACGAAAAAGAAATGCATCGCTAATTTTGTTACGTGGCGATTTGACTTTGTAATGTACCGCCTTCTCGCAGTGTGCCAGAAAATATACTCGGAACGCGCGTTTGGCGACGACTCAGGGTATATATATTGTGCTGCGCTTCCAGGGTTCGCCATGGCGAGTCCATTCGCAAGGAACTCTTTTTTTTTTACTTCAAAGGGACACACGAGAACTGCTGCTGGGTCATACTGCCAGCGGTGCCGATAGCCACCCCGCGAAACAATAGCATCAATTTCGGCAATGTCTACATCAGGAGTATCGATCTGGTATCACTAGCGAATCGCCTCACCGCTCTCGAAAACTTTCCAGCGCCACACCGCGTTTACTGTGCAGCGCTAATGCACTGCCGCGCTAATAACAAAGGCAGAAAGAGTGAGTGGGTACTTCTTAAATTTCCCTGATCAGCAGCACGCACCTCATTCCTTCAATGGTTTTCAAGTGGGAAGCATTAGCATTTCAGTCGTATTTTGCCCCTGATGATGAGCATGAAGAAAACGTATACACTTCGGGAAAGCCAAAAATAATTCATATAATTAGACTGCGAGCTACGTTCGGTGCTCAAATGTCGATTAGGATCGCTTTTCGATTGCAAGCTGGCTGCGCGGCGAGCCATCCGGAGGCTGCGTCCGGTGAATCACGCGATGCAGGTGCCGGGGGCCATATCACGATCGGTCAGGCACAGTAACTGCTTCCCCCGCATAGGTTTTTGTTCCCGTACAATCCCAAAGGAAATGAAAAAATGACCTTGCGAAACGCTAACTTATATTTCAGGTTTTTTGCCCACGTGACACAAACTGGTTTGTCCGCGCGACGGATAAGTTAGTTCGTCCGCACGACGGGAAAGCTTTGCGGGAAAGCTGACGCGCACCGCTCCTGATATTACGCGACATTCACACACAGGCCAAGAACTACACTGACAGTGGCACCGGAATTGCCAACTCCGTGCTTGGCGTACTATTCCGTAACTTCTCACAGTTCATAAGACGCCGCCGTTATCTGTAACGCGTAATCACTGCGGTAGGGAAAGCCTTTGCCCCCCGAAGATAAGTGTTCGCTGGCCCGCCGCGACGCTATCAGTCGAACGATATCAGGTGCCCGAAATATCAAAAAAGAAATGCCAGCACCGACATTCGCCTCCACAGTTCACCTCACTCGCGCTTACTTTGCTTCCCTAATAGGCCTCCTTCGAGCCTGCGGTGTAAATACGTTTTAATCGCCCTTTCAAAAAAGTAACCATGTGAGGCTTAAGCTAATCCTGCACCACGTCAGCGAAGCAAAAGAGGCAGATAGCGCGGTCGTAAGGTGAAACTCAGTTGTGAATAATAGAATGGTACATACCTTGCAAAAAGGTCCTGTGAAGCGTAAAATTCATACAACGCCGGTGTTGCAGATGTAGTCTTCCTTACTCGAAAACACGCACGGCGCACAGACCGTGGATTGCGTGGACGACGCTCCGATTCGAAGCGGCGGGAACCGGAGCGTAGGACGATGGGCGCGCATGCCCGGCGCGATAAAGTGTCGTATTCCGCGCTGCGTGCGCGGGTCAGGGGGCGATGTGCGTTCGCGGACTGGTGAAGGCCGATAAAATACGAGAAGTTATCGAGACCTCTGACCAGCCGTAATGTGTGCGACACCTGCGTTACAAACACTCGCATATTCCTCGTGAACGGGAGTCTTTCCCCACGCATTAAGGATGTTGTTACGTAAATAGAACATTTTAGCGGTACGGTACAGTTCCTGTTTCTACGTCGCAACTGCAAATTGGGTGTAATGTTGACGAACAGTACATGTTCAATTGCCGCTTTCACGTAAATTGATGGAATTTTCTGACAGTGTGGACTGGACTGAATTGGATCAGATTGTAAATCGTTTTAGCAGCAGTAAGCATGATAATTAGCTAATCCTAGACAACCAGGAAACTAAAGAATAACCACCTGAACCTCAGCTGACGCTACGTATATCCTGGCATAGCCGAGCTAAGCCACTGCTAATTTTTTCGGTTGTCTTTGGACCATTCCCCGGAGGGCTCTGTGTAGTTAAGACCACGCTGTATTGAACATGGTACGTCGCAATGTAATTGTTCCCATTTCGGGGCGGCGAGCAAAGATATCTGATTTTGATTTTGGTAATCATGATGTTGCAGCAGTAGACTCCCAGTGGGCAACACGCCGCATCGCGTGCTTCTCCGGGTCGTGCTGCCGCTGCGCGGGCAGCCCAGGCTTCATGGGTGGTGCAAAGCCCGCTGGCAGATCCCTGGCAGGCAGAATTTTTAAGTTGGTATTTAAGCCATTCGCGTACAGCATTACACGCCAGTGGCAATTGCGAGAAACTACGTGTTTTCATCGCAGTTCCGCATTCAGATCCAAAATAGTGCAAATGATTTGGTTGAATTTTGTTTTCTACGTCAATTTTGTATTTGAAACGACCCTGTTGCGCCGATAATCCGCGATAAAAAGTTAGAGTTTCAGCAGATTCTCGGGCTCCTCCGAAAGCGGCCACGTAAATAGAACATCTTTCACCATGACCTTGGCTCCGTGTATATGCCTGCGCGAGGGGCGGTTGACAATGCAACGGGTTCTAAACTAAGGTAGCGACAACTGCTCGCGAGCGCCGCCGTCTGTTAGTCGACGGCGTGCTGCTTTCCGTGAATTCTCCAGGCGCATGCAAACGCGCTCACCGCCTGCACCACATACCCGTTATTCAATTATCACTTGGAAGCAGCACATGGCTTTTAGAGCGACATTTTCGACGGTTTGTTTCACTTCTAAGCCCATGCACATGACCGGTTGCCGTGTACTGGTTGGGAGGAGGGAGGTGGGGGGTGCATGCTATGCTATAGGTTTCATACCCCCACTGATTACTCCCACTGCCTCACATCCTCCCTACCACTATTCCGTCCGTTGTGCTGGCGGGAGGTTTAAACATGACCGTCAAACGGCCCAATGAGGCTTGTCCGGTGTCCTCTCAGTGGTCGAGCGGATTGGGTTGCTGTGCCTACGATGCGGGAGTTAAACAGACAACTCCATGTTTGCCGGCGAGACTGAAGCTCGGGTCCTTCTAAGTTTCATCCAGGCCAGGAAGTATGCTCAATCACAAATTACGAACATTCTATCGTGCACCCCGCGGACTGCGTCCAGTTTCGCAGGTCATCCTTCTTCATAGAGTGGACGGCACTAATTTTCTTAAAGGGCAGAGCACTTTAGGCCTTCGTAGCTTACTCGCTGGACCCAAATCGAGCAACAGGGCGTTCCGTTGTAGCGCTGTCGTCGCGGCGTACCCCAGAAGCTTCGAAAGCCAAGCGGCTTATATAGCCATAAGCGTTCGAAACTCGTGAGCCGCTAGCGCTTGTCATACATCTCCCCATTGTTTAGCGCAAAGAAAACTATAGGTACATTTGATGCAAAATATACGTAATTAACCGGCGGCGCCCACGCTCATTTAGTTAGGAACGCTCGTTGGGTTAGTTTTTACGTAAGCGAAAAAAGCGGACGAGAAAGAAAAAACAAGCGCGTTCGAAATGCCGCAGAAATGCTCCATCCGCGTGAGAAAAAACTTACGCGTTCGACATGACGCACAACATCTCGAAATAAAAGCAAGCACAAAAAAGAGAACTCCCTCTGGCGCAGTTTCAGGCAGGGGGCACGCGAGCACTTCGAAGCGGGAAATTTGAATTGCATAGGGGAGTCGCATTGAGCGGATAGCTGCGGTACAGCCCATTATCGCGAATCACTGCTCTGCACTTCCGACCGCTTTCATATTGAGTGGAACGGTTTTAATTTTAAAGTCTGGTGTTACGACGGAGGACAGAGGGTGCTTGCTTGCTGTGGATGTTGCCTGTAGTCGATCGGTTCTTGGAAGCTCCAGAACGATGAGCGACCGCTGCTGAGAAACAAGCCCGGAAGAGCCGGGTGAAGCAGTTCGATACACCTGGGCACCACGGCGATGCACCTGTGATCTGGAGCTGGCAGGTGGCACCTGTTCGTGGAAAGGAGCATGGAGCCGCCCTTTTCTTCGAGCACTAGGGGAACCTGCATGAGCCTGGTGAACGAGCGCGCCCGGCATGCGAGCCACGTGGAAGCAGCTCGTCTTCCTGGCGCATTGTCTGGCAGCGAGGGTGCTATTCGCTCTTTCCAGAAACGTTGTTGGCGCCACGCGGAATTTGTCCGAAACCGGGAGACGGTGATCAGCGGCCCGGTGGTTCCGGCGGAGCGGCTGGCGGCATCCCTGCGGCTTCGCAGAAACGAGAAAAAAAAAAGTAATCGCCCATATAGTAACCGAAAATGCCGCATAAATATTCGGAAAATAACAAGCGTTCGTATTCTCTCAACCTTCTTGAAGCTGTAGAAGCTGCGGGTTTTGAACCTCGTCGGTGTCTGCTGCGGAAAAAAAACGCGTCCATTGGGCTGCCGCAAGTGCTGGGAGCCGCTTTTAGATGCAGAGCATCTCATTCACTCGCCTTGTCCCTCCGGCGTCGTCGTCGTTGTCGTCGTCGTCGTCGTCGTTGTCCACCCCTCCCCCATTCTCCTCGCCGCGCCAGCTGCGCTCTCCGCCGCTCACCCCTCTCCCCTCCGATAGCGAATCTTCTCTCGCGAGTGGCATTGGATTGGATTCGATTGGATTTAATTGGATTGGATTGGATTGGCTTGGCTTGGCTTGGCTTGGCTTGACTTGGCTTGGCTTGGCTTGGATTTGGATTGGATTAAAGTGGATTGTGTTGGATTGTGTTGCGTCATAGCCGTTGCAGACGCGCTGCGGCCGGCGCATCTGCAGTACTCTCTCTTCCGCGGTTTCCTCTCCTTCGGGCGCGCTGCGCATATAACCGGTGTGCCGCTCTCCGGCGAAGCAACATCCACGCTTGGCTCAAACACCTAGAGTCCACGCCGCTTTACAAGTATGCCAACGTCGTCACCGACTGGGACCGGCTTACGTAGTCCCCTCAACGTTATGCGCGCTATAAAACGCGGTCCCTTCGCCGCTCCGCCTATGCGTCGCATCTACACAGCTGTTCCCGCGAGGGGAGGTGGGAGTTTTTTGCTTTTTGTAGGCTCTTTGTATAACCGTGTGATCGTCTTTTCGATGCGACGCTGAGAGCACAAGGTAAATGTAACCGGTACCGAAGCTTCCATAGAAGCCCATACGTTAAGGAAAGCGGCTCTTAAGCTGCTCATGGGGCTTAGCGCCATCTGTGTGAGGAGGGAACACTTCCGGCGGAGCAAAAAATAAACAGGATGTGACGCAAGATCCGGACAGGAAGTGACGTCATTTTGGTGGCTTTAGCGGGAAAATTCGTCTTCAAAATAGCCTGAGCAGGCCTCTGATCGCTGAGGGCTCATGTGATTGCCATCTGGTGCAAGTTGGCGAGCCCTTGGCGTATGTGCTTCCAGTCAACTCCAGCTGAACTAGTACAGACTCGTGACTAGAGAAACGTACTTTAGCATACGGTCGTATGATTCGCCTCGGTGTTTATAAAAAAACATCTTGCATTTTCTCTGAACCCTATTCTGTATTCATGCCTTTCACTGCTGTATAAAAGCAATCAGTTATTTATTTTGATTGCAGTGGGTGGCAAACCGCGAACCGGGCACGTACCGGGCACGACGGTTGCTCTCCCCTTACGCTTGAACCCCCCTCAGCGTCGCATCATACCAGGGTTCCCGCGAGGGGAGGTGGGAGGAGGAGGAGGAACAAACGTTTATTTTACATATTTAGAGCGGATGGGCGGCCGCCTTAGCCCAGGTAGCCGCGTGCTGTCGCTGCTCGGGTGGCCCGCTGGATCAGGCTTTGCTGGTCCTGCAGGTCCGAGCTGGTCAGCGCGCATTCCCACTGCTCGAGAGTAGGTGTGGGGAGTGGGGAGGGTGGTGTGGGCAGAAGAATACGAGGTGGGGGGTTGTGTCTGGGGTGTGGCAGTCACGGCAGTTATAGGTGAAACGGCTGGGGGAGATATGGGAGAGGATGGTGCCGTTGTAGAATGTATTTGTTTGGAGACGTCGCCAGATGCGGGATTCTTCGTTGGTGAGTGCAGGGTGTGGGGGAGGGTATTCTCGGCGGGTGTGGCGATAGTGCGCTAAGATGTCGGAGTAGGTGGCTGGTAGTGGCTGTAGCGTGTCAGTCAGGGTGTCCAAGTCGCCCGGCCTCGTCGGGAGTGCCCGGAAGTGAAGTTCGCGGGCCGCAGCATGGGCTGCTTCGTTCCCGGGGAGGGAGGCATGACCTGGGGTCCAAACGATGGTCACGTTAGGAGGTGATACTACGGCTTGTAGAAGCTTGAGGGCAGGTGGAGGAATTCTTCCAAGGAGGTATCTTCGACAGGCTTGCTGCGAGTCCGTGATAATTGTGAGGTAGTCGCACGTTGCTGTATGCATTGCTAGGGCTATTGCAGTAGCTTCCGCTGCAGATGGGGAGAGGTGGCGGTATGTGGCCGCAGTGTATAAGGTGCCGTTGGTGTCGGTGACCACTAGGGTTGAGTGGGAAGTTGAGTGAGCGATGTCGGTGTAGCGGGTGTCGTTGACCCATGAGTACTTCTTATGTAGGTAGTGAACACGAGCGTTGCGACGTCCTTTGTTGTACTCGGGATGCATATGTCGTGGAATGGGGGTGACTTTGATGGCGGCCCGAATATGAGGTGGTATCGGCTGTAGTGCTTCGTGGGGTTCTGGTGTAGGACGGCCTAAATTCTGGAGGACTGTGCGGCCTGTGGGGGTGAGCGTAAGGCGAGAGAGTTGGCTGGTTCTTTGGGCTTCTATAAGTTCGGAGAGCGAATTATGTATGCCAAGTTGAAGGAGCTTGTTGGTGGAAGTGAAAGCCGGTAGTCCCAGGGCTATCTTGTAGGCTCGACGGATGAGAGCATCCAATTTGGAGTGTTCTTGGGGTCGGAGTTGGACATAGGGAGTGCCATATGTAAGCCTGCTGAGCAGTAATGCTTGCACAAGTTGACACGTGTCTTGTTCTTTAAGACCGTGTTTGTGCATGCATATACGACGGATGAGGTGGGCGAGTTGCGATATTGTGGAGTGTAGTTGGGGTAGTAGTGCTCTTCCAGATCCATCGGCGTGGAAGCTTACACCCAGGATTCGTAGTGTCTTCACTTGCGGGACAGGTTCCTGGTGAATCATGACCTTAAGGTCCGGTGCCGGTTTGGGGGGTCTTCCACGGGTACGTGCACGAAGGACGAGAAGGGCTGATTTTGAGTGGTGACAGGTGAGGCCGCGTGGTGCTAGGTAGTTGAGGACGGTGTCCACCCCTTGTTGTAAAGCGGATTGCTGGGTGCCGGGTGATCCTTTGGTGATCCAGATGGTAAGATCATCCGCGTAGAGAGCATGGTGAAGGTTAGGGATCCCGGAAAGCTGCTTAGGCAGGTCTAGAAGGGCGATATTAAACAATAAGGGGGAGATAACAGAACCTTGTGGGGTGCCCTTGGGGGGTGTGGAGAACGTTGGGGAGATCAATGATCCGAGTCGGATTGTGGCAGTTCGGTCGGATAAAAATACCCGTACATAGTCGAAGGTGCGTTGACCGCAGCGTGTGGTGTTTAGCCCATTGAGGATGGCTTCATGGGTGACGTTGTCAAAGGCTCCACGTACATCTAAAGCTAAGATTGCGCTGGGATGAATTTTGCTGTGGTTGTCTATGACCTGTTCTTTTAGCTGAAGAAGAACGTCTTGTGTGGAAAGGTGGTTACGGAAGCCAAACATGGTGTGCGGAAAGAGGTCATTATTTTCCAGATGGGCAGTGAGTCTTGCGTGTACCATATGTTCCAGCAGCTTTCCGAGACATGATGTGAGGGATATGGGACGTAGGTTAGTGGGTGCAATCGGCTTATTGGGTTTAGGAATTAGAGTAATGTCGGAGTGGCGCCATTGAGGAGGAAGCGTGCCCGCTTGCCAGTGGTGGTTAAAGAGATCCAGTATAGATTCTTGGGCCGCGTCGTCGAGATTTCGAAGGAGCTTGTTGGTGATGCGATCGCGGCCAGGAGTTGTATTTCTAGTAAGCTTGGTGAGGGCCTGGCGTAGTTTCTAGGTGGTGAAGGGGTTGTCCAATGCGGCGTTAGTGGGGCCTGAATATAGGACCGAAGTGGGCTTGGGGTAGGTTGTCTGGTGCCCAAAGAGGTGGTCACGGAGAGAGTGGAGGAGTTCTGGGGGGTAGATCGCTGTTTCGGATGAGGCGATTAATTTGGTGGGTGGTGGTGGTGCGCGTAGGCTTGTCTCCGATGAGCTTGCGAAGGATGTGCCAGGTCCGCTTCGTGCTGAGGGTGCCCTTTAATTGGTCGCAGAAAGAGTGCCAATTTTTTACTGTGAGGGTGTGTGCATACTGCACAGCCTGCAGGGTAATGTTCGCGATGCGTTTTTTGAGGGTGCGGTTGTGTTTTTGTTTCTGCCACCGTTTGACCAGGCCCCTGCGGGCTTCCCATATATGCAGCAGATGGGTGTCAGCCTCCGGGTGTTTATCGGTGAGTTGCACCGTTTTTGTGTGTTTCTCGACCAGGGCTTCCAGGGCTGCTGTCCAATCTTCGAGGCTGTATGTGATGGAGGGAAGTGTGGTTGGGTCCTTGCGGAATTCGGGCCAATTTGTCATCCTAGCCTTCCCCAATGAGCGCGTGGTGCATCGGAGGTTAGTCGTTATCTTGATAATATAGTGATCACTGCCCAGGGTGTCTTGGGTTCGTTGCCATTCCAGGCGAGTGACGTTGTTGGCAAACGTGAGGTCAGGGGAGGTGTCACGGGAGACGCTCGTACCCAGCCTGGTGGGGGTGGTGAGGTCGTTGTATAGAGTGAGGGCATGGTGCTGGGTAGCGTGGAGAAGGGCGGTGCCTTTTTTAGATGCTTGTGCGTAGCCCCAACAGTGATGTGGAGCGTTGAAATCACCGAGTAGGATGAAGGGACTTCGGGATGCTTGTTTCTTAGCGTCGTGTATCAATGCCTCAATCGCGTGAAGTGAGGTAGGCGGAGGACTGTAAACATTGAGGATATAAACACTTGAGTGAGAGTGTCGTTCAGGAAGAACCTCTATAAAAGTGTGTGCGATGGGGGAGGTGAGGTGATGTTCTTGCGTGGTAAGGTGCTCTGCCACTAACGTTGCAGTGCGGTGCAGGGGGTCTTGTGTGTAAGTGGCATATCCTCGAAGTGATGGGTTGGGGGTGTCAGGAGGTGGGCGTAATTTTTTTTCAGATACTATTTACATTCATTACCGCGTAATATGTCAACCGACATTCGCGTATGTGTTCTTTATTTGGCTGATACCACTGCCTTTAAACATATAAGCCGCAGAGGCTGTCCGATCCGCTTGGTTTTATTTCAATAAATGAAAAAATGAAAAATTTTTGCTCAGGCGAGCAGCAAATAAGGTGATGCGCTTGTTAATTAATGGCTGGATATGATAATAATTATGTTGAAGCAAGATATTTTAGCAATAACAATAACATTTGGTCTTGTAGTTTTAATGCGAGCTCTTAAACGCATTTGCATGGTAACCCCCTTTTTGTTTTCGTGATAAGCTTCGACGGAGTTATAAAAATCTTACCGGTAGTCAAATCAGCCAGGAGATTTCTCTTAAATTAATTATCGCAAGCCAAAAGCGCAACTGTAAATTAATGTCTGTAATTCTTATCTACGCTTCAAAATCGCATGCGAGTGTCTGCTACGCACACGAAAATACGTAGGCTTGTATATATATTTCTTCACATAATGCTAATACGTTCGTATGTCTACCGCATGATGCAACGTAATTGGAGCCTCGTATTGGCGGTTTTACTGCCCGAAGTCAGAACTGGGTTTTACTAAACCCAAGCAATTCAAGCACCGCAAAATGCACGTATCGCCGAAGCATATATGGTGTGCATGGGCTTCTGCTTCGCATGCCCACAGGAAAAACATTAATACAGCTGAAGTGTAACGTACACGGCAATAACGTCCCAAAACGTAGCGTTCCCATAACAGTTTGTTTGCCGAATGAGGCATTGTTCTCAATCCACTTCCGTGCGGCCTGAGCCGTGCGCAGCGGATTGCCTCGCACGCGGCGCTTTTTACACCGCACCAGACACCCTGAAACGAAGCGACCGTTGTCTGGCATTTAGCAACATATGCCTCTTTATTTTTCGAGAAAGTAATTGCTTCTAGCTGGACTTCGGGCTTTTAGGCCGCTACTGCATATGGTGACGTGCATGCTGCAACGGCGGCCCCATCACCGTCTCGTCCGCCATTGCCGTTTTCCGCAGCGCCACCTGTAGGGGCTGGAAAGAGCGAATTGTGCCAGAGCGGCCGCCACAAATTCACTGCACGTGGGGACGCGCCGACGGCGGGGCCGATTCTCGCCTCGGTCAAACCGCCAGAGACAGACGTGCCCCCGCTTGATGGGAAACGGTGCCGCACAGTCGGCTCTCGTTTCCCCTTCGCGACGGCTGGGCCGAATCATGGCTCGGACAAATGGCCTGCGGCAGACACGCATCGACACGCCTGGAAACGGCGCCTTCGCTTTCCCTGTCGTGGTGGCTCGGCTGACGCAATTGTTTAGCCTTCATTCATACATCGGATTCAAACTACGGCCAGGGAGAGTCCTGATTGGAGGGATTCAAACTGTTCGCGTATAAAAAGCCGGAAGCAGCGGCGAGGGCGGCAATTATTGGAGGCAGCCAGTTGAGACGCGCTGTTGCCTCTTTGAGACCCATTAAACGCCCTTGTTACCCTTGAACATGTTGATATAAATGCTGCTTGCCGCGCTGATAGCAAGGCAATGTCCGAGCAGTGGCGACTGCGTTAGGATGGTTAGTCGCAACAATTCGCAGCGCCCCGCGTTTTTTTTATTTTGCAACGGAACACCCGAAAGAAAACCAAGGGTGTTTCAGTCGGTCAACACCCTATTCGCCACCCAAAAACAGTGTAAATATCCAAATGGGGGTGTTCAAACTTCAGAAAAAAGGGCGTAAGGACTTTTCAACACCCTTATTCCACTTATACTAAACCTTTCTTTAAGGAGTAATGGCGTAAAACGTTTTCTGTGTATATACAGTCCTCTCAATTTTTAATGTTTTAAAGTTGATGTTTAACGTGCTAACGCTAAACTTCAGCCATGAGGCTCACCGTACATGGAAGCGAGCGGTCATATCAGACAAACAATTTTTTTTCTCCTGAACATTTCTTAGGAGGTGAAGAGGAGAGTATGAAAAAATGTCTTGTATTTCGCGGTGCAATTATAAATGCATGCATGGCCTTAATCACTCAAGAGTTGAACACTTTTTCCGCACCCTTTCAACACCCTACCAAAAACCAAGGGTGTTTAAAGGGAAGCTGAAGCGCTTTCCAAAAAATTTGAGTTAGATTAACAGTTCTATAGTTTCTTGCGCGCTGATTCCGAATATCACATTGAAATTTATCGTACATGAGTCCAAGTGGCATTTATCTTGCAAAAAGCGCGGCCCCGTTTGAAAGACGCGCGCTTTTCGTCTTTTGACGCCCCTGATTGGTTTCGCCCGTCATGACGTCAAAGGAGGACACCCTTCGGCCGCGCGGGTTGTCGGAAGCATTGCGAACGGTCGCACGCTTGCCTTTGCGGCAATTTAGCTTGCAGTTTCATTTTCGCACATGACTGGAAGTTTGTTTTATAATTTCCCGTGCTGTTGGTTCAATTATCTTGCAGCTTAAATTTGCTTTACACGACAGAGAACCCCAAAGCAGTGACTGTGACGTCGACTAGTGGGTTCAATCAAAATATTTTTGAATTAGGCAACCAGCATAGGGGGATTTTATACCTTATGTTAATATTAGGTGCTGCCTTAACTGTTTCTTATTATACACAAAACCATTTATGCCGAAGATTAATGGGCGTTTTATAAACAATCTACCAGCGAAAAGCACGTACGTGCACTGCGCGAAAAAATAGCGTTCATGCTCTGTAAACGTATATGCGAGAAACATCTTGCCGGTACACGCATAAACCAACAAGCAGACTCTGCGTCCGCATTTCCTTTGTTGGTTGTCGCCCACCCCAGCCCCGTTACTCATCCCCGTACACAGACCCACACGCGCGCGGCATTTCGGCCGCGGCGCTACGGCGCCTCCGCGATTGCTAGCTGCACTTCGATGAGTGGCGTCTTACTGCTTCACATGCATTTATTCTGAAAACACTGCAGCATACTAGTGCCTCCTCAGCATTATTGGCTGTAGTAGGGCTTGATTTTCGCTTGTGCGTTGCGCATTCTGCTACAATATTACGGCCCCCTCGTTATAATTAACAGACCAGTCGGACAAGGCAGTTACGTTGTAGTTACGTTACTTTAGGTAACAATCACCAAATGTTTGTAATAATGAATCGTTGGCCTGTTTCAGCATTTCTAGATTTAAGCATTTACCGCGCTAGTCGGACAGAGGCCGTATATTTACTCTTCGCTCCTAATTTTTTTAGTATCATCATTATATTTTTTTAGTATCACCGGCTATCACTGGAGCACACTTGAGGTTCAGTGACAACAAGTGCTTGCCAGGTTATAATATGCAGCCACACGGAATTTAGGGCAAAAAATGAGGCCCCCGCAGTCTACACAAATTATGGCACGGTGGTGGTTCGGAGTGTTTTTTTTTTAATTCCAGACAAACATCACCTTATCGGGACATGTATACTTGCAAAATAAGTAATCTCGTTGTCTTGGTTCTTTTACTTTGTAGGAATACTGTTTACCTCTTAGCCGGGAGAGAACTTCTATCAGGATTGGCCCCTTGTTTTAGTTTCGCCAAAAAATTGTTTTTTTGAACACTGTCCTGAGCCCATAGGGAAAGAAAACCGACGCGTTTAACGAAACAAGTATTCCCTGAACAAATGTGACTTGGTTTCTGGAATGGAACGAAACATCCCCGGCCAAAGTATAGCATTATTCCCCATCCTTCCTAAATCTAGGATCTAATGTGAACATTCACGTCCGTCGAATAAAAAAAAAACGCATTGGAGCGGTTTACAAAGTATTTAACCTAGTGTAGTATATTCTCTGTCATCAAGCACAGCCACCTCGGCGGTCGCTTCCGTATGTTAACAGAACTCAGTTCGCGTCAATAAATGGGGTCATTTGTGAAACACAGTACATAAAATACGGAGTTCCACAGGGATCCATCCTTGATCCTATCTCATTCCTGCTATATATAAATGACATTGTATACATCAAAGCTTACACAAATATGGTATTATATGCAGACGACACCAACGTGGTTTTTTCAGGCGTAAATGTGCACGATTTGTTTGGGCAGGCCAACACCTGGTTAGACCGTTTATGCTCATGGCTAACTGCAAATAAACTACAACTGAACGTAAGTAAAACAAAATACATGCTTTTCAAATCAGAAGGAACACAAACACCGATTGGATTACATCTGCAATTTCAGGGTGCCCAAATACAACACACATCAACAATTAAATTTCTGGGGGTTGAATTTCACGAAAATCTATCATGGTCACCACATATTGATGCACTTAGAGTAGATATTTCCCGAGCCGTAGGAATATTAAATAAGCTGAGGTATTCTTTCCCGCCAAGTATAAAACGCGCTATATATCATGCTCTTATACACTCCCGACTGAATTACTGTTCATTAGTGTGGTCAACCGCAACCAAAACAAGTTTGGATCTCCTACAGGCACTTCAAAGTCGAGCTTTGCGTGCAATAGGAAATATTCAACTCAATGAAGACATTACTCCGTACAACACCAAATATAAAATTCTTGACGTCCGCAAAACACTGACGTATAAATTGTTCATTAAAATATTGCGACAATACAGCTCGGACAGCCTGTTTCTACTCAAATACCAAATAAAAGAATGCCCGTATGAGTTGCGAAAAACTTTATAAACGAAGCCAAGTTTCAGAACAAACTATGGTGACCAAAAACTGTCTCACAAAATACCCGATGTGTTGAACGAACATCCGGTGATATTCTAAGTCTTAATTTATGAAAAACGCCGTCACAATACAAGAAATTTATTAAACAGCTACTCTTTTCTATTGTATAGGTATGAAGGTATCATTGTAACTATAAGCGAAACAATTTTGTAACACCACGCGCTGCTCACGATGTTTTGAATTTGTTTCTGTTATTGCATTTTATTTGTTTCTTTCTTTTATTTGTTTCTTTATTTTTTACGTTTCTTTATTTGTTTCTTTCTTTTATATGTGTCTTTTATTTGTTTCTATTGCATTTTATTTGTACCCCAAATGATAAACAGCTTGGTAGAAAAAGTGAAACCCCATCCAGTTGTATCCAGTTGTATCGTGTGTGCTAGTGTCTTTATTTCCTCGCAAATTTTGCTTGTAAATTTTTTTCTTGTAATTTTTATTTTTTTCTTGTACTTTTATTTGCTTTGTCATACCGTTTGCGGCTGAGGGTGGCGTGGCCTTCGTCAGGGAACTGGTTTGCCTCTAGCCATGCCCCCAAGGCAATGTTTTGTAATATTGCCTTGAATAAATTTGAACTTGAACTTGAACTATCAAGCATCCCGGCGTGGCATTATTCTGCTTAGGAATACGGCATGATAACGTATGCCTCTTTTGGCGTTCGTGCATACTTTTTCAACACGAAAATTGTACAAATGAGTGCTATCAACCACAACAACAAGTATCATTCACAAGGAAACACGGCGAAAAGAGCATGGCCGAGGTGGCCGATCCGGCCGGAAGTCCAGGTATGACGTTTTTCAGCCGGTTTTCGCCCGCGGTCTTCGGTCTTCCGGCATCGCGCGGCGAGATGGGGGCGGGGCATCGGGCCACTTTTGTTTGCTCACTGCGGCGGTTCTATTGCATGTATTGCGAAAATATTTCGTACACATCAACTATTCAATGTGTACTTGCTGCTAGTCAACTTTTCTTTTAATTTTAAAACCGCTTCACCTTCCCTTTAAGTTGAAAGTATTTGGTGTCTCTGAACTCTTGTCCAACCACCCAAGTTGAAAACGCCGCGCCACGTCTCCTGCCATCTATCGAGGAACTGTAGAAATATCGTGCGGTGGAGGGGGACTGGCACTTCCGATGTACGCTGGATAAGCGCAGCGGCGCTTGTCAGCCGGGGAGTGCACAGCCGGGATTGTCGCCAGCCACGAGAGACCAGCCATCGCGGAACAAAAGTTCATCATCCGCGAACCATCGAATTTGCACCTTCAGGAGGCCGCACGACAGCAAGCGGTCAGCTGTTCGTCCCGCCATGCCGTAAGCCTCCGGACGTTGAAGTATTGTGGCGAAATGTATCGTCTGTGCCACCTATTTATTTATTTATTTAATTATTTATTTATTTTATTTCTTACATACTGCAGACCATCACTAGGCCTAAGCAGGCGGGCACAAAACGATAAAAGGCAAGAAAAAATACAAACGATACAAACATGGCACTTATACAGTGGGTAAATCATGCCACTTAATATCGTACCCGGAAAAAAGAACATTTGAATGGGTCAGTAGCAGCAATATGTGGGGTGAAAGAAATGGGTTTGCAGTGTCGAGTAGGTCTTGTTGATCATGGGGACAAAACAAGGATGATTTTATAGACAGTTCGACTTTGTTGAGTGAAGAAATAAAACCAAGGCGTTAGCACTTTCTCCTGGATTCAAGGCTTAGGAGGCTGTTAGTCAGCATTAACTGTGAGGGAGGATGGGTACGTGAGAATTTGATATAACTAAGCCTTGCAACTTTTTTTGAATACTTTCGAGTTTACGGCTGTAATGATTAGTAAAGGCGTCCCAAACTATGCATGCATATTTAAGTTTCGGCCGATTAAAAGTAAAGTAGCTGAGGAGTTGCACGTTTGCCGGGGAATTTTTCATTTTGTGAATTAGGAAGCATTGTTTCCAGAATGCGCACGAGCAAATTTTGTCACTGTGTAGATTCCACGATAGGCTACTGGTAAATGTGACACCAAGGTATTTATGACTGCTTGTTTCAAGGGTAATGTTCCTAGTGTGTACCGATATTCATACGGTACTTTCTTTCGTGTTACGCGAAGATACAATGTTTTGTCTGCATTTAATATCATTCGACACTTATTGCAGCATTCAAGTGTGTTAGTAATATTGGCATTAAGTTGCGACTGATCATCAGAGCATGAAACATCACGGAACGAAAGTTCATCATCCGTGAACAATCGAATTTGCACACCAGGGGTGATTACCTCAACAATATCGTTCATGTACAGAATAAAAAGCAATGGTCCGAGAACACTTCCTTGCAGAACCCCGAAGTAACATCTAGATAGCCGGATTCTGCCCGTTCTATTGTAACCAGTTGTTTGCGGTTTGTTAGATTTTAGATGCCACGCTGAGAGGAGCATCTCTTGCCGGGGACCCTGTCCTTCCTGCGTCGTCGTTGTCCGCGTCCGCACAGCTGCATCTCTCCTCCGCTCACCCCCTCTCCTCTCGCCGTGATAGCGCGCCCTCTCCCCCAACATCTGTGGCGCCCGCAGTGCGGCGCGCTCTCTCACTCCGCCGGTGGGCGGCGCTGCGTGCGGCGCAGGCGCGCTATGCGCATGTGCAGCGCCCTCTCTCTCCGCGGTCTCCTCTCCTTCGAGCGCGCTGCGCATATAAGCGGAGTGCCGCGCTCCGGCCGGTCTCTCAGTCGACGGTCATCCGCGCTACGCTTGCTCTCTCTCTCTCTCTCTCTCTCTCTCTCTCTCTCTCTCTCTCTCAATCTCTCTCTCTCGCATTACCCGACGATTGCTCACGCAATGGAACCCCCTTCAGCGTCGCATCACACCAGGGTTCCTGCGAGGGGAGGTGGGCGTCATTTTTTCGCAACCCGTGTGAATAAAATTTCGGGGAGGCCAATATTTTGCATCTTTAGAATTATTTTGTCATGTGGTACTTTATCAGGCGCTGAGCTAAAGTCAAGAAAAATTGCATCGATTTGACTGGTGTTGTCGAGCGTGTGTGCAAACAAATGAAATACTGAAACTATATTGTAAATGACTAGCTATAACTATAACAAATGAAACACTGTAACTAAATACCCTTCCTTAAAGCCGTGTTGGAAACTGGTTAGAACAATATGGCTGCCTAAGTATTCTAGAATGAGAGCGGAAATAATGTTTTCTAACTGATTGAAAAGAAGATGTGATACCGGACGGTAATTTTGAAAACACAGGCGCACAATTTTTAAAGGTAGGCACAACCATGGCTATCTTCCAGTCTGCGGGAGCTCCCCATACATTAAAGAAGTACGAAATAACGCAACTAGAAATTTTGCTCGTGACTCGAACGGCGAAAAAATATGCTTGGAATGCCATCGGAGCCACAGGGTTGTTTAGTATTAAGGTTCAAAAGCCTAATAACACACCAGGGTACGAACTAAATTTAACACCAGAAGGGCTATACATTGTGTGCGTGAGTGCACATGCGCAAGAAGCAGAGAAATATCGGATGAATATCGGAAATATCGGAAATATCGGTTGAAACGTTCAGCGAGTACATGCAGATCTCAAACAACAAAGCCATCTGCGACAATTTCTTTCCCCGGTTTCTTTTTTCAATAACTTAATTCCAAAATTAAGTGGGATTGTTTTTAATAAAATCAGGCAACAATGTTTTAAAATAGCCGTCTTTCTAACTACAAACCGCGCGCGCCAAACTGCTTTTTATTTCTTCGACAACGGACCATTGTGCTCGCCCTTTTGTTCAAGCGCTTAGGCCTACTTCTTCGCTTCAAGTGGATTATTTTGCGCGTACTCAAGAGCGTGTGCTTATAAACACTTTTTCGGTTAGTTGGAACAAAAGTTTGTTTACAGTAGTGGCACATTTCCTTAAACCAGTCCCAAAGGGCATATCCGTCGTTACCGTCAAAATCCGCAAAGCAGGATTCCAAATGTCCAATGATGCATTCATCGTTGGCCTGTGAATAAGTCTCGAAGGAACGTAACGAATATTTATTAGTAGTCACCGACGTGCCAAATTGTAGAGACGTACCTGCAAGATTATGATCTGAGAAGCCTTGTTCCATTAATACGGTACTCTCCGCAAAGTTTCGGTGAAGGAAAACAAGATCCTATACAGCACTGGGTGTACCCTTAATATGAATGGGTTCCTTAACTAATTGAACTAAATCATGTGTAAGCGTAATACCAAATAAAATATTTATTTGTTTGTTGTATTCATAGTCTGTTTGCAACCGTTCCGAGTTGACTCCAGGGGAGTTGGAGTCACCAATCAGTGATAAATAGCTGTTTTTGAGCCGCAACATGTCATCACGTAATTTGGCAACACCATCTTTTTCCGGCATCAGGTGGCCTATAACGACCATGCAGAATGAAGCTAAAGATAATTTCATACATGTGCACCCAGGCTTAGAAAAGTTGTTAATAAAAACTGCTGCTATTGATTTCTTGGTCAGAACAGCAACCCCACCTTTCTTGGGTTCTCCATCTTTCCGGTATACAGGGTGTCCCAGCTATCATGCACCAATGTTTAAAAAAAGAGTAATGGCGTAACTTGAATAAAACCTAGTGCATAATGTTTGCAGTACTGTGGAGAAGTGGACAGTATTTTTTTCGTTAATGAGACTTAATTAATTTATTGTAATTAATTATCTAACTCGAGAAGTACTGTCTTAATCACTAAAGTGTCAATGAAGCACTTGTAGGTACCCACGAGGGGCATCTAACTGCGGTATTTTCAGCGACGAACTAATTGCGTACTCATTTATTCTGACTGATAAAGAAAACCCGCGAAATATGAAAAATACCACGTGACGGCGCCTCCGCGCGCATTAGCGCGCATCGTAAAGCAATGCCCTCAAACAGGCTGCCTCTGAGTTAGCCAGAATGAAATAAACAAAAGAAAGAAAGAAGAAATCGCGACCGAGTTTGTGCCTTATCTGCCCACGCGCCCCGCGAATCTTGCTGCTGCTGCTCCTTCCATGCATGCCATTATCAAGGGGATGCGCTGGCTCTTCGGGCGGGTGACGGGCGAAGCAGTTGCTTTCAATAAGCTCATTTGGGGACGCTGCTTTACAATGCGCGCGGACGCGCCGTCACGTGGTATTTTTCATATTTCGCGGGTTTTCTTTATCAGTCAGAATAAACGAGTACGCAATTAGTTCGTCGCTGAAAATACCGCAGTTAGATGCCCCTCATGAATACCTACAAATGCCTCATTGACACTTCAGTGATTACGACAGTAATTCTCGAGTTAACTAATTAATTACAATAATTAGTTAAGTCTCATTAACGAAAAAAATTACTGTCCGCTTCTTCACAGAACTGCAAACATTATCCACTAGGTTTTCTTCGAGTTACGCCATTGCTCTTTTTTTAAATCTTGGTGCATGATAGCTGGGACACCCTGTATATTGTAAGCACGAGAACAAATTCAGTCGTCCCTTACATAACTGCGCAGCCTGGTTTGAGTTACCACTGCAATGTGAGGGTCATGCTGAAGTAACAAAGTTTCTAATTGTTCCGTCTTGTTATTAATAATTCGAGCACTTAAATTCAACAATTCGGAGTTGCCGTTCCTTTGGTACTTTGCAGTATCTCCTCTGCAGTGTTTGTCAAAGTTAACTGAGCGTTTCGTTGTGGGTGCGCTCTGTTTTAGCGGGATGTGCCTCGCGCCTGGCGCATGTTGTGGTGTCATTGGGCGGTTTCTGTTCGCGATTTTGTTTATAACACGAAAGTGTTTTATGACGGGGAACGCAGGCGTCACCGACGTCATATCCGTCACAAAAATGACTTCACCAGAAAACGTTCCATTGGCTCGGCGCCGCTAGGTTTCGAGCCCACGATCACTCTGGCCGCAACGGGAGGTAGGAAACGCTCCTCCGACTGAGCCATGAAGTCGGGAGCCGACTGAGCCGACTGGACATGTTAGAAGGAAGGAGATAAGGCGTGTTCGCCTTATCTCCTTCCTTCTAACATGTCCATTCAGATGGTGCTGCCGTCTAGGAGAAGTGAAGCGAAGTAGTGGGTCATGACGCTAATGAACGCCGATAGTTGGCGCCTCGATAGGGCAGCGTGCAGCAGCGGAAGCTGCTGTGTTTAGCCGTCCGCCGCCTATGCTCAGCTTGTGGAACGATTGTGGAACGCCACCGCCGCGTTCCACAAGCTGAGCTCGTCGCAACGCAACCATCTGGCGTACACGCCACGGAGCAGGATCAATGTGGTCGCACCTTTGCCTAAGCCACCCGCCACCTGGACGTCGCTCGCCAAGCACGCCCACAACACTGATCCCGACCCGCCAATTTTTTTATTTTTTTATTTATTTATCAATACTGTAGGTCTTCTGCAGACCCATACAGGAAGCGGGCATACAACATCCCAGGTATCTGATTAGATACAAAGTCAAGGAAATACAATATTTCGAGGGACGATACGCGGAACAGCGAAACACTTACAATAGCGAGTACATCAATAGAACATTGGTGCTCTTCCCATACACGAGAAGAAGAAACAAAATACTAGAAACCGCGTTCTACGCATGACAAACAACGTATGTACAAAAATTACAATACACCACTGCAATGCACGTTTTTCGCTATCACAACAACAAGAACAACAACAAAAAATAACTATACAGGCTCTGTTACCTGCTCCACAAATGAACAAAATTGATCAATATTTGTAATATTAACAGCATCACTTGGTAGCGCGTTCCAAGCGTTCACAGCGCGAGGGAAAAAGGAATATTTGAACACATTGCTATGCGCACTGAAGGGACGTATGCATTTATCGTGGTTCGTCCTACTAGAACGGCGGCCAGGCGCATGAATATAGTCGTCTTTACAGATTTTAAGGTGACCGTGAAAAAGGAGATAAAAAAACTTCATGGAAGCAACGTGACGCCGGCAAGACAGAGTTGCTATGTGCGCTTGATTGCGCATGTCCGTTGCACTGTCGCGCCAAGAGTATTTTGAGTAGATAAACCTCAGGGCCCTATTCTGCAATCTTTCAAGTTTGTCGCGAAGGTAGTTTTGATGAGGGCCCCACACTATACTTCCGTATTCTAGAATGGGCCTGACTAGGATTTTGTAGGCGGTTAGTTTAACTGCTGAAGGTGCTTTGCCCAATTTTCTACGCAGAAATCCTAGTTGTTTAAATGCCTTGGTGCATGTATTGGTAATGTGCTGTTCCCATTTTAAGTCTTGCGAAAATGTGACGCCCAGATATTTTACCTTGTCAACTTTACTAATATTAAAAGCATTAAGGCTGTACACAAAAGACAAAGGTAGTTTTTTCTTGGTTAGGCTTATGAACGCGGTTTTAGACACATTTATTTCCATTCCCCACATCTCGCACCATTGGGAAATGTTTCGTAAAGAAGAATTTAGCTTTAATTGGTCATCAATATTGCGTATTGTACTGTAAATGACGCAGTCATCTGCGAAAAGGCGCAATGTTACACCTGGTTCCGCACAAGAAGAGATGTCATTAACGTAAATAAGAAATAATGTTGGCCCCAAAACAGACCCTTGAGGTACACCGGACAAAACACTGAGGCAGTCAGAATCTACGTTGTTTAAAGTTACATACTGGGAGCGATTGGTTAAATAAGCCGAGATCCATGCAATTACTTTACTATTAATTCCAAATGATTCAAGCTTGGATATTAATTTGGAATGTGGCACACGATCGAAAGCTTTCGCGAAGTCTATGAATATTGCGTCAGCCTGAAGTTTGGAGTCAATTATGCCAGCGAAGTCATGCGTTATTTCTGCAAGTTGCGTTACCGTGGACAGACCCCTACGGAATCCGTGTTGCTTCGGGTGCAGCATATTGTTAGACTCTAAGTAATCTATAATGGCTTTGTTGAGGATATGCTCCATTAATTTACAACAGTAGGTCGTTAGCGATATGGGTCGGTACGTGTCCACCAGAAATCTGTTACCACTTTTATGGATCGGAATTATTCTTGCGCGTAGCCAGTCTCTCGGAAGTGCACCAGTTTTCAGTGAAAGCATAAATATTTTAAACAAAAAAGGAGCAAGTTGTTCTGCATAACGCCTAAGAAACGCATTTGGGATTTTATCTGGACCCAGCGATTTTTTAACATCAAGTTGTAAAAGCAGATTCAAGATACCTTGTTCGGTTATCTCGATTTCCGGCACGGCCGAGTCACGTTCAACGAGCGGCCCTTGCACTGGGCATGCTTGGGTGAATACCGATTGGAAAAAGGAATTGAACGAGTTAACTACTGCATGTGTGTTTTCAGTGACGATGCCGTTGATTTCCATCTTACGGATTGGACTGTCCGGCTTAGCAAGGTAACGCCAAAATTTTCTCGGTTGTGCCGTCATAAAATCGGTTAGGGTGTGTGAAAAAAAATTGTTCTTCGCTTGCCGCAACAGGCTTTTAAATTCTTGGTAAAACTGGCTTATTACAGCTGGATCGCATTTACGCTTCCGCATTCTTTTCAGCTTCCGTTTCATATGAATTATTTCTCGCGTTATCCAAGGAGTCCTTCGTTTTGTCCTCTTACGTTTCGTAGGAATGTAAGTTTCTTCACAGTGAAAAATTGCTTCCTTAAATTTTAACCACAAGTTGTCAACATCATCGGAAGGTTCAGCGTAAAAATCGTCCAACTTCATTTCTAGGTAATCAATAATGCTTTCGTCGGCCGCTCTGGAATAGTCTTTAATAAATACATGTGAATTTTCATTGCCACTTTTTACCGGGCTGAGATTGGGAAATTCAATTAGAACCAGTTTATGGTCAGAGATTCCATCTTCCACCGTAACTTGAGCATTTATTGAGCTAGAAATTAAAGCAAGATCTAAGATATTGGAAGCAAACCCTTGGATGCGTGTCGCTTCCGTGCTCCTTTCGCTGTGCTCCTTTCGCTGTAGCGTACTGTGACTTCACCAAACGATTCGCTGACAACCCGTTCGGTTTCATTCGCATTTCTTTCGAGCGCCTGGTGTTTTAATCCGATTCACGCGATTCTCGGTGCGTCTAATCCAGTGTCTAATACTGATGCGTCTAACGGTGCCATACCGACGAAATATAAATAGCGATGTGCAAGTCCATATTGATGCACAATAAGCATTCAAATGCTCCTGTGAAGGCACATTTCACTTTCGTGTTTTACCAATTCCTCTGAAAGAAGGATCAACCACATTTTCTTGAAGTGGTACTCTCTCATCCTTATCGCTGTCCAAGGCATAGGCTTTGTCACTTATGTACAATTTGGGGAATGCCAATGCAACTTTGTCCTGTTTATCGCGATTTGGTTTCGCACTATCCCACAGTTTCTTACGTACTTCTCGAATTTTATTGGAAAAATCTTCCCCAGTCCTGAAATTCGTAACTATCAGTTTTTTATAAGCGTTCTTCAGCATGCTGCTGTTGCCCTCGCGTCAAGCAGTTAGAAAAGTACAGGTCTTGTTTTGTTGGAGGCCGGCCTTCCTAAACCATAAATCCGTTCAATTACGAATGGCTATAGTTCCAAGGTTTTTCCAATGATGTCATTGTTCGCTGCATGCTCCAGCATTTAGCCGATTCCTATTCAACCTAACGTATTCTGTAAAAAATAAAATTTGATCGCCTGCTGTTGTTTTCTAATTCATCAATTCTGTTCTCTAGAAACTGGATATGAGCTCTCATGGAAGCCACTTCGTTCCGATAACGCTCAACCTTTTGTTCTCGTTGTGTTACTGCATCCATTTTACTTTCTATGTTTACCAATAGTGTTACATTTATCTCCTTAATATCGCAAGAAATTTCGTCTACTGCTTTTGGTGTGCGTGAGTTCGGGCCCAGGGTTTGTTTCAATATCTCCTCCGAGTAGTAATAACCAGTTCTTCAAGAGAGAAGTAATGGCACACATCATCAGACACAACAGTGGGCACGGCAGCAGCAGTAAGCAAGGGTCACTAGAACGGGCACACTTATCCTTTTGTAGTCTAATACCCCTGTCAAACGTGCCTATTTAAGTGCACTTACACGGAGTGCACTCGGCTAAAATGTCATTCGGGAGCAGCTAAACGGCAAACGCGAATGACACTTTACAAGGAACGCACTTTAAGCTGAGTGTGGTCCCCAAACACACTTTCCCGGGGCCAGCTCGCCGAGTGAGTAATCTCGTGAACAGAAGTCCGAAAATCGGAAAAATTAACCTAAAGCCGCGAGCGTTTAGATGATAATAAGTAACGTAAAAAGTTAATTATAGATATATTGCTTAGTTACTTTTACAAAAATTGAAGCAGCGACGAAAAATAAGAAAATAACCTCTCTCTCAACAACGTGCCAGCGCCGCCTGGTGGGTGTTTTGCTCCATGGCAGCCGTTCTCGGCGGCGTTCTCGTAGGTGGTTTCTTGTGGCCCTGTGATTGTGTTCATGCTTCAGCCTATTTCCGTTGTATTCAACGCTTTAAGATAATTTCCCCCAAACAATAATGCTGCTGTCATTCACTGCGCAGTGAATAACAGTGAAGATATCAGCGCCGGTGTTCAGCCGCCGTCCCGACTCTGTCTTTGTGGTTTTGTGCGAGGCGCCGATTGCGATTTTAAACAATGCAAACACAACGAAATGTTTGCATTATTCCTCACGTGATAAAGAGGGAGAATTTCAAGTAATTTCGCGTAATATTTACGCCGGCTATCGCCACTGACATCACGGCCAAGGGCACTTTATTTCGTCGTTTAGCAGCGCGCAGCCTAAGTGTCACTTCGGAAGGCCGAGTGCACTCGGCGGAAGTGCACTTAAATAGGCACGTTTGACAGGGGTATAACCTGCATGAAGAAGTTCAAGGGATTGTGAGCACATCGCACACTGCCAGTGCCGCCGTGCCCACAGGGCGTAAGGAACGAAAGATTGTTACATGTAGCCCAGTTGCACATTGGCGCCGCCTGCAGGTTGATACCTTCCGCTGCAAGTCGTGACGTGGACGATCCGGGAGATAGTTCAACAAACGGCGATGATCGAGCCAGGCAACGCACGTGCGAGCTCGGATGGTTGTCATGCGCAGGTGGGCCTCCAAGAATCTGTCCCGAATTTCGGATGTTTGCAAGGTCTAGCAAGCCGAGTAGCTGCGTAAAGATCAAGGGATTCTGAGCCCACCACATAGTGCCAGTGCTACCGTGCCCCTTGCTTCTTTTCTGCTGGTTCTTTTCTGCTGCCTAAGTAGAGCCACTGTATACTCTTGCAACGTTCTGTGCGATAGTGTTTTGGCAAGGGTGTTGCCAGAACCCCCTCGGTAGGCAGGGCTACCTGCATAGTTGATGGACACCCTTTTTGCCACACAAAAGGGGGGTAGGGCTACGAATAATGGGGTTGAGATTCAAGAAAAAAAGGTTTAATGGCCTCCCAACACCCTTTTTAAACTTATGCTACACGCCTTTTGGGCAAAAAGTGCGTAAACGGATTTAGTGTGTATTTTCAAATATGAATGACCGCTCTCAACACAACTATAAACTTGATAAACCAATCATAATCCATGCTTACCAAAGGACAGCATCCCCGGATCCTGCGAAACGACGCTTTTTTAGCACAAAGCGTGCGGTTTGGCGTGGCTAATCGCGGGTACAATTTTTTAAATATGGAGGCCCCGATCCGTAATCAATAATGAGCTTGAGAAGAGCGAAACCGGGCTGGAAAGATTACAAGCAGCGGAGCCTATGCGCTGCTAAATTTTTTCGCCAGTAACGCTTTTGCATAGAGAGACGGTTGTGAGACATTCCTTTACGTGTAAACCTATCGTTTATTTTTGTCCGCGCTTCAACGTCACCAATGGAGTCGGTTATAGCGCGTAGAATGTGTGGTAGTTGGTCGTGCGCCTCAGTCGGCCACCACACCGACGATATGGGCTTAGTGGGTCCGACGAAAACACGAAGTTGCTTGAGTGCACTTGGTAGACTGCAACGATGCCGCCGATATTTTGCTCGCCAGCTGAAGGACTCATGGGAGCACTTGAAAACTACGTATTGTTTTCTGAGAGAACAGATAGGCGAAGGCAATGCTGCTCTCTAGAATGAATTCCACGTAAGACGGTGTCAAGGAGCAAGGTGCCGGAAGATGCTCACACAATGTTCCGCCTGCGCCTAACTTTAAGCACAATATTTTTTGTCGGACTTATCGTTATTATCGGAACCTTAAGTTAGACAGGATCTCTGCTTTCATCGTTAAGACTAAATGTGTACCTTCGCACTTGCTTGCTCAACGCCATCTTGAGTACCAGGAGGGCGAACGTTTCGCCAATGCACTAACGGGGACCGAGGCCAAATGGTATGTAAGACATCGGGTGTCGGCGCATCACTTCGCCTTCTGAGAATCTTTCTGGATGGAACTCATTCGGTCGAGGCCACAGTTTTGGATCGCGGTGAATTTTCCATGATGAACGTGCCGGCAGGAATCTCGAACCCAGAGACATCTGTGCCACGGTAACACCACCTCGCTGTAAAGACTACTAGAGGGGGATACTTGCGCAATCCTTCGCTGATGACCATGTCAAATCTGGTGAGGCCTTGTAACTCGTCGTAACTGACTCGTTCGATTGTTTCATTGGAAAACGCTGACGCAATCTCATCGTACAGCTACTCTTGTTCTTGGGGGTTTCGTGCGAGTTCATCCAAGAGTAGCATAAGTGTAAGCGCCGTTGTCTCAAAACCTCCTCCTAGCGCTACAAAGCAGTTAGAGGGATTGTGCTGATCCGTGATAGTAGGATGAGTAACGTCAGAATCGCTGGAAATAGATCTGCTTTTCTTCTGTGCATCGAGAATTATTTGGAGCATGTCCTCGCTGTGAACCTCGTTCGATTTCACGCCTTGTTCCTGTACATGTCGAACTTGTATTACCTTATGCACGTGGTCTATGACGTTGGTGAAGCATCTGGCGTAAGCACAGTAAGCCCAGAGCCACTTGCCGGCTGAGCGAAGCCAGGGAAACGCTATGGCGGCATTCATTAAAAGTTATCGCCGTCCGTTAACCTGCTTCTGATGTCCGTGAGAACAGGGTCTTCCGGGAACCGCTGGTAATCACACTGGGGGAAGAGTAAGTTGTGCAACACATGTGCGCTCATAAAAGGCTTCTTCCTGGTTGCCCTGAGCATGTGAACAGATTGCGTGCGGATGATGCGGAAACAATAGTAGTGGCTGGCCAAGACAGGGCTGTCGCTCGAGAACGTCGCGCGCGCGCGTGCTTAACTGGCTGGACGACGAAGGATTTTACGTGTCGTGGGTGCGAAAACATGTTTGGTTCTGGTTGGTCCGCGGACGACTAGGAACCTCTTTCCATCTCACACTCTGTTTGTGTTTTGAAAATCGCCCGTACCTTACCATAGCTGCGCCGCCATTTCGTATTGCGCGCTGGGGTGCCTCGAATTTCGGCAACTTCAGTGAAATTTTCTGAAATTGTCCAAATAAATCAAATGACGACTCGTCAGGCCAAAGAAAATTTTATGTAGTTTAACAATCAATTTATCTGCTGCATGTTAAGTTCTTCTACAGCAGACGTTCTGCTATGCACATTTGCGAAACATGTTCAGAGGGTGGGGTTGAAAGGGACTGTAGGATGATTGATGATACAAACTCCGGACTACAGTATGAGTTCTGCGTCTTTGCTATGTAGGCATAAAAGTTTACGAGGGCAATCAGTGCAACATCCCGTCCAAGTGACACAATCTGCGTTGCCATTCCGTTTGCCAACGTATTTTGGAGATAGCCTCGATGGGATGAGAAATACATTTCCCCTTGATATTTCTACCCCCTCCGTTATTGATGCCTTTCAAATAACCCTTTCAGGCTGCAGTAAGCGAGAGATCTGTCGTGTCCTACCTTCCGTGCAAGTGCCGTTCTAGCGATGCAGTCCATCGTCAGCCCTTGGGCCATAGCTGAGACGTCAACGTTGACACTGGCCGTCCCCCAAAATCGCTGGTCTAGAATTTTGATCATTGTGTTGGGGCAGTCGTCGACAACACCCAATATCAGCCGCATTTTTGCTGACGAGAAAGTAGGATTGAGCACGCCCCGTACTTTCTTCCATTCATCTCCTGTAGAGGAAAAAAAAAATAGAAGCTGTACTATAGGATGTTTGCCGTTGTGGCTTATGAGAGAAATGTAATTTCTTCATTCCTGCCGTGGTATTGTAAAATTGGAATTCATACAGTATAAAACTTACTGACAGTATAAACAGTTCGTCTTTCTCGCTGCAACTCTAAACAAAAATTTATCATTGTGATTGGAGCCTAGGGCTCCATATACAAAAAATAACGATTGAAGATTGTGAGCTCAATGCAGTGGCAGTTTCCGTGATTGAGGTTGCAAATGTCTTCCATGCACATAAATTTAGGAGGGCGTAAAGTACCCGCCGCGGTGGCTCAGTGGCTAAGGCGTTGCGCTGCTGAGCACGAGGTCGCGGGTTCGATTCCCGGCGGCGGCCGCTTTTCTGATGGAGGCAAAAAGCAAAAACGCCCGTGTGTACGAGATTTCGGCGCACGATAAAGATCCCCAGGTGGTCAAAATTAATCCGGAGCCCTCCACTACGGCGCGCCTCATCGCCTGCGTTGCGTCGGCGCGTTAAACCCCAGAATCAATCAATCGTAGAGTAAACCGACGTCGCTCCAATGATATATATTGCAGCCATGCATAACCACACCAACCGCAAAAATTTCTGCGTGTAAGACACCAAATGGGAAATTTCATGCAGATTTAGACAAAAAAAGCCTCTTAGTCGCACCACTTACGTAAATGCTTGTCATTTTTAGTCACATGGTACGTCCCACACTCGCGGAGCTGCATGGTTCGTTGTGCATTGAAATACCACCGTGTATTTTCTTCGCCGGATTAACAAAAGTGGTGCAGCCCCTTGTCGAGTAATATTGAAGGCAGTACGCATATTGCAAAGTTTGGCCGCGGCGGGCCGTGGTTAGGTTTCGTTCGCTGTACTGTCCGCGGCTGCAACGACGCCAATCACGAGACGTTTTCCCCCTCCGAAGGGCTAATTATGCCGTGCCGTCGAGGCGTGCGCGGAAACGAGCAGTGTTGCGTCCGGCCTGGGACAAAAGACGTGGCTATCTTTCACTGTCGTAGGTGGCGCACCACCCGCACGTACGTACGTTCTCCGAACGCCCCTTACTCGTACAGCGCGCAATTAATGCCTTGCTGATTCTTGTTTCTCTTTTGCGTTTCCCCTTCCCTCAACGAGGGTATATTCCCCCGATGATGCTTTGCGGCGTCTCCTTTGTAACGGGGTTGCGTTAAGCAGCGACCTTAGTAACACCACTGCAGAATCACCTCGCCACTAAAAAAACCTTTATGGTATTTTTGTGCTAGTCAGACTGCTTGCTCGGATGTCTTCCTAGATTCTTCTCTGCTCTTTTGCCCCCAACATTCAAAGCTTCTTTTACTAACCTCTACTGCTTTCCATATCCCTTTTCTGTTAACTTTAAAGCCAAGGGCTTCCCAAAGCTGGATGTCTCCCTAACTGAGGACTTGACGGATACCTTTGCACTCCGTTACAATACGTCGCGTGGTTTCTGGCGCCCTGCCCCGACCTGTGCACAGTTCTTCCTTCCTGTACCGGCTCGCTGATGAAGCGCTTTTTCCCCAAGCAGCCCGCCCGGGTTTCAAGAAGCAATGCACTCCGTTTGCTATTATCAAATAACTTTTCCTTCTCGTTCTCCCGTTTCCCGATTCTGTACTTATCTAAGGACTTCTTCGCACCCATCCTTTTAAATGCGATGCACTTCTTAAGCGACCCTGAACCTGCGTTAACCGGCGATGTCCGCATAGCATACCCACGTGGGGGATTGGCCAGGAATCTCCTCGTCTTCCTTTGCAAGGGGGGGGGGGGAGATGGGGATTGGCCAGGAATCTCCTCGTCTTCCTTGGCAACGGGGGGAGATGGGCGCGCGCTGCCTGGCCGCTGACATGGCACATACCCACGTGGGGGATTGGCCAGGAATCGGGCGTGAGAAGGGCTAATGCACCCGCTTAAAGGAGTACTGACACGAAATTTCAAAGCTGAGATCCGCTCTAGCAATCAATTGGCGATGTCCGCATTGCATACCCACGTGGGGGATTGGCCAGGAATCTCCTCGTCTTCCTTGGCAACGGGGGGAGATGGGCGCACGCTGCCTGGCCGCTGTCATGGCACATACCCACGTGGGGGATTGGCCAGGAATCGGGCGTGAGAAGGGCTAATGCACCCGCTTAAAGGAATACTGACACGAAATTTCAAAGCTGAGATCCGCTCTAGCAATCAAGTACAACGACAACACAAATAGGTGTCTGTGAATAAATGCATCTTTCTTTCTTTGTAGTTGTGTGTGTGTGTGTGATCTCTCTTTCGCGAACATTACCGAACCGCGCAAATTCAACTCGTGCATTCGCACTTTCACATTCTTCCCCTCGGGGAAATGCGGGGAATTTTTTCGCCAGTTTGTTGTATACGATTTTTTCACTTCATTTTTACTGCCTTGGTCGTTTCCCCCTCACTTCCAGGTTTCATAGACATTGTCCTAAGCCTTCTGATTTTTTTTCTCCACTGTGTGTCCACGCTTCTTATGTAAAGATACCGTAACACTTGGCCGCCCATCTCTGGTCACCAATATTTCTAAGTCGTTCTTCAAAACATAGTTTGCTCTGCTCTTCTCTCACTTCAATGGCGACCCATCCCATGTCTCCCTGCACGGCTTCACTTGTTGTTTTTTACGGTGGGCTCCTGATGCCAACCAACTTACCGTCATCTGGTTCACTTCTAGCCCTGACTGGATCTCTGATTCGACACACACTGCTGCGTTTGCAAAGGTCGGTGCCGGTACCATTACACCCTTCCGGATTCCTCTCACTACTTAATATCTGTTATATCCCCATAGAGCTCTGTGCTTCATGATAGAGGCATTTCTTTTCCTTTCATTATTAAAAGCACCTCATGCGTTTATACATTGGCGTGGCCTTGGTTTGTCCATATGCTCAGATATTTGTATTTCGTTACCCGCGGAATTGTTTCTCGTAGAACGAACACCAATTCATTACGAGAGTCGCATTAAAAGGAGAACGCGCGACATTGCTGTGCTAAACTCTGACATCAGT
Organism: Haemaphysalis longicornis; assembly: GCF_048455015.1. Taxonomy (NCBI): domain Eukaryota; kingdom Metazoa; phylum Arthropoda; class Arachnida; order Ixodida; family Ixodidae; genus Haemaphysalis; species Haemaphysalis longicornis. Next base: position 96,028,306 of record NW_027526203.1, read on the forward strand.
TCAGTGGCTTTTTCCGCGCACATATCTGTGAGCTGCTGCACACACTGCTCGCTATCTGCTAGTTGTACTATGTCATCCGCATACACCAGACCCGGGATATGTTGTCCCACTTCCTGTCTTTTGCGGCTATATTATATATTAAAACCTATTGTACTGTGTTCAAGCTTTCTTTTCAATAAATAGAAAGCCCTAAGAAATAAAAGGTTATTTCAACCGCGGGAAAAACCGCACGCTATCAACTGCTTCTTCGGGGTCCGCGTAGAAAATCAGGCCGAAACAGTGCCGTCTGTAGTCGTGGCAAACGGTGTGCACCAAATGAATAGTTGAACCAACGTTTTAAAGACGGTGGTCCTGTTTGGGAAACTTGAACGCGTAAGTTTTGGTCTGTCTGTATGTCTGTCTGTCCGTCTATTTATCCGCCCGGCCAAAGTTAATGCAGGGGTTGAACGATACCTTTACATAGGCACAGCCATTTCTAAACATCTGCGTTCGGTGGCAATGTTCATACTTGTCAACAATGTTGATCCAAAACAAAACATTACGGATATCTAAGGCAAAATATGAATACAAAAGTTATATGTGCAGTGTTTCTTTAATTAAAATATATGGATGCTTGATTTAGTAAGAAATACTCCCAGAAAAATAGAACGCCGGTCGCCGCGGAACCGCTAGTGGCATTCTAAGAAGTCGAGCGGCAAAAGTAATGAAATGCTCTAATAGATGGCGTGTGGAACGCACGTAGGGAAGGGCCTTTGGGCGCCTCAGTTAACGCGCGTCTCCGCTGTACGGCGGCATTACAGCCCTCTTGTGATGGCTTTCAGAACTCTACTTGTCTCTCCCTCCAAAAAGTCGATGAGTGGCCGTAGTTCTGGGTCTTCGCGCTGCTTCTGGGACATGGTGGTCGTGTTCACAGCTCCCAAGAACGGAATGTCCTATTCTTCATCGTCTGCAGGCGTTACTGGAGCTCGGGAGAGGCAGTCCGCATCGGAGTGCTGTCGTCCAGATTTATAAACGACGGTTATGTCGAATTCTTGGAGCCTCAGGCTCTAGCGCGCAAGGCGCCCCGAAGGGTTTCTAAGGCTCGTCAACCAGCATAGTGAATGATGGTCGCTTACGACTTGAAACGGCCGTCCATACAGGTAAGGGCGAAATTTCAACACCGCCTATACAACCGCAAGGCATCCTTTTTCTGTTGCCGAGTAGTTCGACTCCGCACGGGAGAGCGTCCTGCTTGCGAAAGCAAGAACCTTTTCGGCAACATCTTGCTTTTGTACTAAAACTGCTCTTAATCCGATATTGCTTGCGTCCATGTGGATGGTGGTCGCTGCGTCTTCGTCAAAATGGGCTAAAACCGGCTCTGTTTGCATGCGCTGCTTCAGCTCATTAAATGCCGTTTGCTGTTCCTTGTTCCACACAAATGGGGTATCATCTCGGGTTAGGCGGGTTAACGGGGCTGCAATGTGAGAAAAGGCTGGAATAAATTCCCGGTAATATGAGCTGAGTCCCAAAAAGCGGCGTACGCCTTTTTTGTCCGTAGGTTTCGGGAAATCGGCGACAGCTGCAATTTTGTCAGGGTCTGGTTGTACTCCTTCGTGGCTAACGACGTGGCCTAAGAAGCGGAGCTTCTCGTAACCGAAATGGCACTTCCCCGGCTTGAGTGTGAGTCTGGCGGAACGTAATGCCTGGAGGACCAAGCAAAGTCTTTCCAAGTGCTCCTCGAAAGTGGCGGAAAAGACAACAACGTCATCGAGGTACACAAGGCACGTTTGCCATTTCAGGCCGGTCAAGACAGTGTCCATGAGCCGTTGACATGTTGCTGGAGCTGAGCATAAACCAAAAAGGAGAACCTTAAATTCATAAAGTCCCTCCGGTGTCACAAATGCAGTTTTCTCCCGGTCCCGCTCATCGACCTCGATCTGCCAGTAACCACTCCTGAGATCCATCGACGTAAAATACCGTGCGTGGCGCAGTCTGTCAAGGGAATCGTCGATTCGCGGTAGCGGGTATACATCCTTCTTAGTGACTTGGTTTAGCTTGCGGTGGTTGACACAGAAGCCTAGACTACCATCATTCTTCCGCACCCGAACAGGAGAAGCCCAGGGGCTTTGCGATGGCTGTATCACATCGTCCTCCAGCATTTGTTTACCTGGTCCCGTATAGCGTCTCGTTCCTTGGGAGAGACACGATACGGGTTTTGGCGAACAGGTCTCCCATCCTCCATGGTAATGATCAGATGCTTCGTAAGGGGCGTTTGTCGTACCTTGGTTGAAGAAGAGAAGCAATCAACAAACTGCTGTAATAGCTCCAGCAGGCATTGTGGCTGGGAGATCAGGGCATATGTCGAAGACGGAGGGTTCACCACCACCTGGCGCTGTTTCGGACTGTAAGGCTAGACATTCTAAGTTTTCTTCAATGTTTTCAAAATGTGCTACGGCGATTCCTTTGGAGATTTGCTGGCGTTTGTTGCTGAAGTTTGTTAAAAGAACTTTGGTGCAATTATCATTTAGATGCACTACTCCAGACTGGCGTAAAAAAATGCTTCAACACCTGTGCCACCTAGAACAACAATCAAGTTTCCTCGCGCAAAGGCAGGATATTCTTTTAAAGACCGTCAACGAAATTTGGACCGCACAGCAATCCCTTGTATCAAAAATCGTGGCCATTGGTGACAGGTTGTCCAAAATTGAGTCTAGGTCTGCCGACATCGACAATATTTTAACAGGTTTGCAAACGGTCCAAGAATCAGTTGGGGAAATTACCGGGCAGAACGCTGGCCTTCATACTCGGTTAGATGATTTAGAAGACCGTTCTCGCCATGAAAATTTCATTTTTCATGGTGTACTGACAAAACAGAATCATGGGAGGAAACTGAAAATAAAATTGTCGATATAATAAACCAAAACATGGACTTTAGACAGCCTTGCGAAGCAGGTGAGCGTTCGAATCGCGTGGGTGGTCCCTACCAGAAACAAAAGTGTCGACCGATTATGGTTAAAGTTTTAAGCTTCAAAACTAAAGACAAAGAACTCGCACAGCGTTCAAAGCTGTAACATAACGGTCTCCGAGGATTTTTCACCGGCCACTCGGCTCGCGCGCAAGAAGTTGGTGGAATTTGGCAACGCGCTTCCTAATTCCCCTACTTTCAAACTTCGACACAACAAGCTAGTTGTGAACAAAAAAGTTCAGAAACATCTACGTTTGCACCCCAAGATGTAAGGGGCGATAGCGATACTTCTACCCCTGCGGAACGTGTTCGTACGCAGCTGCTGCATTTTGAATCTATGCTTCAGAGCACGAAAAGTTATCGACAAGAGAAAGACTAGCAACCACGGTTTTTAATCGCCGCGTCCCAGGAGAGACAAAGGCTCCCGGAGTCGCGGTACATCCTTGCATCCCGGAGTGGGGTATACTGTGGTCTCCTGATAGTGAAACTCTTCCCAAATGAAGTTGAGCCTTCAATACCGCCCTTTCTTGGGTAGGAGCGTATCCATATTTTTTGGAAGAGGAGAGTTTTTAGGTGGGGTCGCCGGATTGGTGCGATGTCTGTCATGGCGCGCAGTGGAGTCCTTTCAAAGAGGGGGCGATGTGCCTGCCTGTTGAAGACCAGGAAGCAGACGCAGGTTAGAGGACACCGCTTTGTTGCGCACGAGCTGCTCGTTCGGTGGCTGCTCGTTCTCGCTTCGGTGTCGTCGTCTTCTTACCAACCAGATCACACTTTGTAACACCATCTTTTTTTTCTGTTTGGGGGTGCCTGTTTCTTTTCGAAGGGCGTAGGATGGCCCCTCTCGATTTTGTTTTTACATCAGCTTTCTTAGTGCTAGGATAGTGGTTTCTTCGATTTCTTGAAATCGTAGAAACAACAGTTCACCCGGTTTGCACGGGAAATCACCCCTATGGAAAGGGGCGGCTGCAAAAACGCAGGAACTTTCAAACCTCAGTGATGACTCAGAGGGATTCTGCTTCCGGCTGCGCTTGCGCACGGACGCAGAATGTCGAGCTCCGCCCAAGGAGCCGCTTCGGCGGGCCTTTCGGCCCGCGGTAACAGGATCCATGCTCAGGATTCCGAAGACTATCAAGTTGTTCTGCCCCAGTTTCCAACAGGCCAGTCGGTGTTAAACACAATTGGGTCATTCCATGCCAAACGTCCCAGCCGTAAAATCGACAATCACAGATTTGCTCAGTAAAAATTGTGGGTCATTCTCGCAAGGCCCACAATGCTTCCTGAAAGTGTTTTTGTCCAAAAAAATTTTGTTCTGTTTCTAGCGGCCCCTTTACCTCCAGGGTTTAAAGCAAACTTACGTCTGTGAAAAAATTCATGAAAAAGTAACTTATCTTACAATGGCAACCATTTTTTGTGAACATCATGTTGAGGCCCTGGGCTGCTCTATGCCGCATTTTTAAAGTATTTTTCCTTTTTTTTTGCTTTGATTACGCCAGTCATAATATATACGATGTCGAGAATTTTCAAACATTTTTAGCAAATACGAGCACATTCTCTCAGCCAACGAAGCATTTGTACCTGTATCTCAGCACTTTGGAAAATTGGTAAAAACTATATTTACACTGAAAAAAGGTGAAATGTGCGAGAAAACGTTTGTCAAACTTGGAAAAATCTCCTTTCTGGCCCATATTCACCCTGAAATTGCGCATTGTTGTGCTTGTAGTAAAAATATCAAACACAAGCCATTCATTAGTACAAATGATCAGAACAGTTTTTGTTTTAGAAGAGAAAAAAAATTTTGTACTGTGACACTACTTCACCCCGTTGCTCCACAGAGCGTCTTCTCTGCACGGCATGCACCTGCCTGCACGAAGGAGGCGCGAGCCAGCGGGTTCGCGTTGCAAGAATACCCTCCGCCGCAATGGTATTGGTAGAGTAAGTACAGGAAAGAGGAATAATTCGAGTGTAACTGGGAAATGTACAACATGGAACTACCGGTGGTGCGCCCATTCCATGAGTACGGGTAACTCAACGGCAGGCTGGACATTGACGTGCATTTAAAGAAGCAGGGTATTATATACGTGGTATCTTTTAAGTATGCCGAAAATTACGAAATAAACAGCGGCGGAGTCATCGAGTTATACGGATTTATTTCTATGCTTCAGCGGGAATTGCATAACCCGATGCTTTAAATGCACATCTGATGTACAGCCGTTGAGTTACCCGTACTCATGGAATTAGCGCACCACCGCTAGTTCCATGTTGTACATTTCCCACTTACACTCGAATTATTCCTCTTTCCTGTACTTACTCTACAAATACCATTGCGGCAAAGGATATTCTTCCAGCGCGAACCCGCTGGCTCGCGCCTCTTTCGTGCAGGCAGGCAGGTGCATGCCGTGCAGAGAAGACGCTCTGTGGAGCAACGGGGTGAAGTAGTGTCACAGTACAAATTGAAATTTTTTTTTCTGTTCTAAAACAAAAACTGTTCTGATTAAACTTTCTGAAATAAACTGCGATCATTTGTACTAATGAATGGCTTGTGTTTGATATTTTTACTGCAAGCACAACAATGCGCAATTTCAGGGTGAATATGGGCCAGAAAGGAGATTTTTCCAAGTTTGAGAAACGTTTTCTCGCACATTTCACCTTTTTTCAGTGTAAATATAGTTTTTACCAATTTTCCACAGTGCTGAGATACAGGTACAAATGCTTCGTTGGCTGAGAGAATGTGCTCGTATTTGCTAAAAATGTTTGAAAATTCTCGACATCGTATATATTCTGAATGGCGTAATCACAGCAAAAAAAAAGGAAAAATACTTTAAAAATGCGGCATAGAGCAGCCCAGGGCCTCAACATGACGTTCACAAAAAATGGTTGCCATTGTAAGAGAAGTTACTTTTTCATGAATTTTTTCACAGACGTAAGTTTGCTTTAAACCCTGGAGGTAAAGGGGCCGCTAGAAACAGAACAAAATTTTTTTGGACAAAAACACTTTCAGGGAGCATTGTGGGCCATGCAAGGATGACCCACAATTTTCACTGAGCAAATCCGTGATGGTCGATTTTACGGCTGGGACGTTTCGCATGGAATGACCCAATTTTAAGTGCGAATGCACTTCTTAAGCGACCCTGAACCTGCGTCCACCGGCGATGTCCGCATAGCATACCCACGTGGGGGATTGGCCAGGAATCTCCTCGTCTTCCTTGGCAACGGGGGGAGATGGGCGCGCGCTGCCTGGCCGCTGACATGGCACATGCCCACGTGGGGGATTGGCCAGGAATCGGGCGTGAGAAGGGCTAATGCACCCGCTTAAAGGAGTACTGACACGAAATTTCAAAGCTGAGATCCGCTCTAGCAATCAAGTACAACGACAACACAAATGGATGTCTGTGAATAAATGCATCTTTCTTTCTTTGTAGTTGTGTGTGTGTGTGTGATCTCTCTTTCGCGAACATTACCGAACCGCGCAAATTCAACTCGTGCATTCGCACTTTCACATTCTTCCGCTCGGGGAAATGCGGGGAATTTTTTCTTTCATGCCGACATGCGTGCACGCCCCTACCGGGTCGAGGATTTTCGAGATACCCTGACTCGTCTGGCACTGCTCCCCGATGTTTTGACATTGGGGGCGTATCAGATGAATCACGTCTGGGCCGTGACTTTCAAATCAGCTGACGGCGTCAAGAAAATCCTGGCCATGAACGATGTCAAGGTAAAGGACCGGCGCTGCATCCTCATCGACCCTGCGAACCAGCACTCTAAGAACTAAAGGAGTCCCACCAATTCCCAAAGGGAATAGAAACCCTTGTCCCATATACGATTCCCTTTTCCAGCATCAGGCAACTCCCTTTTTAGCAGAATAGCCTTACCCTTCACAAGGGAGTCGCAGGCCTCTCGCGGAGAGGGGGTCGAGGTATTCTCACAGGAGTTGCGGGAACCGCGTCCGGCAATTCCCTCACCACGGATCGAATAATTCCTCCAGTCAGGGAGTTATACAATTCTTAACCAGAATCTTGCTATACCTCTGCCAGCCCTCAGAATTACCTTATTCCACCAAACAGCATTTTGCAATACTTCACCAGGAAGGGTTAGCGTACTCTTTTCAGAATCATTGTATTCTTTCAACCACAGTCCCATAATGCCTCCTCAAGGAGGGCTAGCTTACTCTTTGTCAGAACTAATGTATTCCTTTGAAGCAGGATCTATGCACTACCTGCGAGTTGCCGAACTCTACTATTCAGAGGCAGCACGATGTTACCTTTAACAAGACTACACTTTAGCATCCACAACAGCATTAGTGTCAGCCCTCTTTACTTCATGCTTACAAACTGAAATACAGTAAAATTACTTCACAAGTAAACATAGCAAGGCGTCTTTACAAAAAAAGCTGTCGTTTGTGCTTAGCCGAAAAAAAAATTAGACAAATCGTTTTCACACTGCATTTCATGCTTTATTTTGACATCCTCACACACTTCGCTCCACCTGTATTGCAGTTGCTGCTTTTATGACCGAAACCATCTGCTCTGTCGGTGGTAGGCCGAGCATCATCTCAAAAAGCAGACAGGTCCGCTTTGTCTTTGGGGCATACTGGATGTTGAAGGTCCAGTAGACCGCCAAAAGCAAAGCGAACCCGTCCACTATGTCCATAGCCGTCAGCTGGAGCTCTTCGAAGTGCACAGTCACGGCTCCAGATTTCTCCGCAGTTTGGCCCGAGAACAAGATCCTGGGGTAAAGGGAAGTCTCTCCTGGCTCCTGCATAAAAAGCACACAAATGCAAGTACCAGAAGAAACACAAGTAACAGTATTTTGCTCTTCCTTCCTCAGTGGACAAACCACTGTACAAAGCGATTCTCAGGAAAACGAATCGCTAGTTAGTAGTCTATACAAGCTAACAATTTAGTGACTACGCCAACGATTCATCAATGTGACATTCACAATTGTCTACTGATGAGGCAAAATGCTCCCTTTAGCAAATTTGAATTGCTGTGATGGTGATTGCTGAGCCTGATTCACAAGTACTACACTGGATTTCCCTTACTCAACATACAGAAGAAAAATTTGCATACCAGCTTTGAGAGCAAGGCCTCTGGCTTTTCTTTCACCAGCAGTGCAACTGAAAAGCCATCTGAGAAGAACGAGAGCACGGATTAATTTAAAGCATCGGGGTCCTGATCCCCTATTCAAATTTTAAACCAACAAGGTCCTCCTCCTCTTTTTTTCCAACCAACCACTTTCAGAAAAAGCAGCCAGACCAACAAGAGAACCTGCAACCTCAGGCCAACCTGCAAGCACTTGGTGTTATCAAAAAGGATGGCTTGAAGACAAGCAATATTACAGCAAAACTGTCAGCCTCTCATTATTGGAATTAATCATGGGATCAGTGAACAGTAACAAGGCCGAATCATGGAGAGTAACAAGAGGGAAGCAGAAAATAAATGCCGCACAACCGCATTCCTAATCCCCATCAATCTTGAAGCTGCACATCGAATCTTACTCGTGACCAAATAAGTTTGTTAAAAAATGCTGCAGTGTTTGGCAGTTTGAAAAAGCTACAGCATTAATGCACTGCAGTGGAAGCGACACATTTTTAATCAAGCAGAAAGTTGGTTACGCAGTTATGTTATGTCTCTAATGACATTTATAATAAAACACAACTAAGGTCAGTCGATGCTAGAAAGCAAAAGTGTATGCAAATGACACCATGAAGGCTAAAAGACACATTTTTATTTGCCAGATGACTATGGCAAAGTGACCAAAGATGAAGTGTCTATTACTTACAGCTGTCGGCCGCATCAGGCATCTTTGCTCTCTTTCTGCTTCCGAACGCCAGGCTATCAAAATATGTTGTTGAACAGCACTATTGTAGAATAGCCCCGGAAACATCCACGGGAAACACCTTTACGTCGTAGCGCCTGTAATAAGTAAAAAAAAGTTCACTATAATGCTAAATGCACGCTGCTTACTAAATACAGCATCTAGCACCAGTTTTACCACATGTCCGCGTGAAAATATTCAGCCTAAAGTTCTATAGCTTGTCAGCACTCGCTATGAAACAAAACATACTGCAGTATTCATTTTTCAATACTACGTTTTACGGTAGCCGTTACTTGGCTCTTTCTTGAGAAAACAGTACGGAATTTCACCGAAAATGGGCTTCACTCTTATTGCAGTCGCGCAAGGTAATAAGAAAAAAGTCCAATAGACAAAGCAACACGCCAGCGGTTCCGTGAAATTTTGTTGTGGCTACTGTAGCCACATAAACAATTAATCGCGATGAAATGACCTGCCGTCAACGTTTTATTAGCGTTAAGTATTGTTATCCAACAACACGGGACCAGAGGCTACAAGGCAACGCACTACACAATGGGTTCGGAACGCACAAACGTTCACGTTCTTTTTTTTTGCAAGACATCTATGCCAACTTGGAGGTTGAATTGAAACCTTGTGACCTTTGACTGCGTTATATTTTAAGGGGTAACCAAATAAAGCGACGCTACCAACCTAACTGATTGGGTAATAAACTGGTTACGGTGTTGCTGTCGCCGTCGCTCACTTCTGCCTCGTCAGACGCGCCAGATGGGAACGGAAACGACGGATAAGCCCGGCGGCAGTGTAATTACCTTGTCGCTCGACAATATATTTACGTTGCTCAAGAAGATAATGAAACGAAAGCCTAATTTATAGCTAGCGCTGGACACATGTACGATTAGTACACGCGATTCGCATGCGACTGATCGTTACGATTGATCGTTAGGGCCTGTTTTGGGTCGTTCGCTGGTCCGAGGAGGCTCACGACGTGCGACTGGCAAGCCAGATGCAGTCGTGCCATCATTGCGATCGAGAGTCCGCTGAGCCCCAACCGCCCGCAACAGGCTTGCGTTGCTCGGGTCGGCTCGGGTGTTGGGAACCTTAGGCTTAGCATTCTGGCGGACATTTGATCGCCGCTATCTGTGCAACTGCGGATGACAATCCGTAACACAACTTTTCACCACACTATCATCCTTTTTCTCGCATGTGAAACTTTATGTGGGCTATAACGGCCGTTTGAGCGATCGGTGACCAAGACATCTGCGTAGCCTGTTTAGCTGCTTTCGCGCAGGTATCGCCATCTCTCGACCGCTCGGCGCACCGCGCGCCGCGGCATACACGGCCGGTCAGCGCAGGCTTGCATAGCGGCAGATATCTGATCGCCGCTTTTAAAATAAGCCCTGACAACAATCCCTAGCACAATTTTTCACCACATTAACACCTACTTTTTCGCAAGTGGAAATTCTTCTTAGCGAACAGATTGATTCGGGAGAGCAGCGACAAGCGGTTGCTACCGTGGTCTGCGCCGGTTCGAGCCGCTGAGTGTGTCGAGCTGGCAGGCGCGGCCGGCGTAAGCGCGGACTGTTCCCGAAGGCAGAAAACGCTTCAAGATTGCTTGCTTTATCAATTTCTTGCGAAAAAACGCGCGGAATCTGCAAATTCAGCTCAGAGATCGTCGTAGTTAATCATAAAGCAAAAACAGTGGGCGGAGCGACGCCGACGACACATCGCATGCGCGCATCGAGCCATGTGTCTCAAATTCACGCGTACGGCTACTGGTGGCGACAGTCGTAACGATCAGTCGCATGCGAATCGCGTGTACCAATCGTACATGTGTCCAGTGCCTAAAGAAGCCAGCTTAATAAATCCGCAACTCTTATACTGCACACGAGTCTTGTTTCAACGCATGCTGAACGTCGTGAACCTGCGATGGGAGCACGGCCGCTTGTTCGAAAAACACAAAGCCGGAAAAAGGATAGCTAGAACTGGTGTCACACAAATGAAAGCACATGTATGTGACCACTTAATTCTTCGCAAGAACCAACAAGGCTAAGCAGCACTCACGAGCGCCAGTTGTTATAAATAAAGCTGAAGTTTTGGCGGGAACGAGCGCGAGCTCTCCCGTACTGCGCAAGAAAAACTGAAATGGTGACTTACGTTTTCAGCGGCGGCCGCAGCAGCCAAACGATGTTATTCCACCAGTCAGGTATACTTCAAACACAGCCACCGACACCAAAACGCACCTCACAGACACGTACAGGAGTACTACGGCGGTTTCAATGCCACAAAAGAGACGGAGACGTCGGAGAGACGCGTCCGTCCGCCAGCCCCGCCGCGATGAAAAGACCGCGCAAAGGTAAAACGCTCAAGTAGTCCGACGGACACCGTTGCGTTAGAACACACAAATGACCCATTCCTAGAGGACGTGTAACACTACCTCGCACGCTCTTTTGAATACGCTGCACTTTATTTTAAGTGCGCTTTGTTTCATGGCCCGGCGCTGTGGCTGTTTAGGTAACTACTTTTTCATACGATTTCAAAGAGTTCGCGTCCGCCATAGAGGTGTCTGCCTTTTTGCACACCTGAAAGCGTGCAGCTGAAGTTGATGGAGTCGATATACTGTTCTATTCTTTCTCGCGGAGGATATACGAACTCCATCGATGCGAGACAGAGTCGGTACGCTGTTCTATTCTCTCCCGCGAAAGGGGTACAACCGCCGCTTAGCTCCATCAAGAGCGGGGAGAGTTCGCCAGCAGTTTTATTCTCGTTTCCTAGTAGAGTGAACACGCCATCTAACGCCACGCGTGGTGCGGACGGTGTCAAACGACCCTGGCAGGAATAGGAACGCTGTTTGATTCTTCAACTACTCCCCACATTTCTTAGAGTGAGGAAGTGCGGCTAAAGCTGCACTGGCTGCTCTACAACGTGCCGGACGACGCCGTTCGCGCTGCGCTGGCACCCTACGGGCGTGTTGGCGAGGTGCGTAGGAGCGGTGGCGCGTTGACGGCATCCAGGACAAAGGCTCGACGCTGCGTTCGGAGACACTCAAACTGAAGGATGGCGTGACCATTGACCACCTGCCACACGAACTTCGTGTGGCGGGTGACAAGACCCTCGTCGTCGTCGCAGGAAGGGCCCCGCAGTGGTTACGCTGCAACCTCAAGGGGCACGTCAGGCGTGATTGTAAGGTGCCGAAGTGTTCTTCGTGTCGTCGCTTCGGGCATGACGCGAGCGCATGCGTGAAGTCGTACGCTAGCGTCACCGGTCCAACAAGGGATGATGACCTCCGCGAACACCTCATGGACGAGGCAGACGCGGAGGAGTCATCGACGAGGCGGCGAAGGAGCTGACGACGGCGGGACGGGTTGAGGTCGAGGCTGGCCAACGAGCTTCTGAAAAGGAGAAGCCGGTCCAGCCGAAGACGCCTCCCCTACTTGCGGCATAGAACAAGGTCAGCGGTACCCGAACGGCAAGCCAAGGGAAGACCATGACGTCGGCTCCCGTAGTGGACGTCGTAGACATGGACCTCAGTGGTGCCGCCATAAAGCGGCAGAGCGAAAGCAATGAACTTCTCAGCGGCGACGAGCCGCCTACCAAGCCGGTTACAGTTAGACGTCCGTGCTCTAACCCGAAGACCAGCGTCCCCCGAGACCGAACGAAGCCACCGGCTACGCCCACTTAGCACGTCGCTTGAAAAGGTACCATACCTTGGCTCTTTGTTTTTTCTGTTACTTCGAAGTGCCAACGGTCTAAATGGAACTGGGAAGTTGTGTCGCAGGAGTATTTTTGTTGTACGGGGGGTGGGAGGGGAGGGCAGGGGTTAGCGTTTATTGCAGTGTCTTTGAAGCCCTTAGAGGTTATAGTGTGTTTTTTTTTGGGGGGGGGGGGCGGTGTAAGGTCCACTTATGAGATTAGCGGCCAGGCGCCCGTGCTACGCGTGAGAACCCGCCGCTCTGTCTGGTGGCCCAGCACTGTAGACTCTACGCTGCAGTCGCCGCCAATTCGTCACGCCGCACACGGGAGACGGATTGTCTGGCCCACCGCATACCACAGGGATAATCCCCCATTGAGAAAGCAGACGGCGCCGCCGGATTTCGGGAACCGTCGACATGACGAGCGGAGGTGGTGGGATTACCGGCGTCGAAGCGCGCGCAGCGCAAGACCCCATTGTAACGCGTCCTGGCCGGCACAGTGCACTGTCGCCGTCTTTCGCTCTCATTCCGCGGGGTCGCACGCACCTGCTCGTCTGCGAGCGCGCCGTTGACCCAAAGATGGCGGCGCCTCATTGAATATTCCTTGGCGTGCCGAGTGACAGCTGTCTACGGGAATTTGGCTCTCCCTTACGCGTGTACGAAAGCTACAGGGGCGTTCCCGAGAGAGGGTGATCTCGAGGTTTTATGAGGCCGAACTTGGCCGTTGGAAATCGTTCTTGTCTGAGCGCCGAGCTGGGCAGTTCCCGGCGGGACAAGGAGTCTCGACCGTTGAAGCTAGGTTGGGACTTGTGAGCCCCCTATGCTAGAGGTTAACGTCGCGTCGGAGGTTTAGGGTACAGCGCCGTACCGGGCAACTAGACGTATCTAGCGGCGAGACAGAGTCTCGGCCGTCGTTTCTCGAGCGGTTTGTGTACGCTCCGAGAATAGGAGGAGAGTTAGACGAAGTTGAGGAGCTCGAGTGATTTGTGCGCACTCGGAGCTAGCGTCGAGCTGAAGTTCGAAGTTTTTCTTTTCATTACTCATGTACCCAGTTTTCCTACTGTAAATAGCTGTATATAAACTCGTCGTTTCACTTAATCAACCCCAACGCCTCGAGTTTGTCAATTCGACCGCCGTCTCCAAGAACTTCAACACCATCGCCCTGCCAGCCCCCTGCCAAATCAACCGGAGCCCGGGCGATTGGGTTCCTGATCGACACCGGACTTCGGGGAAACGAACCACAACCATCCTTACGGGGGGTATTTGGTGGTGTGTATGGAATGTTCAGAGTGTGCAAAATGTACTTTTTTTGGTGGGTTGAATGTAATTGTTGCGCGAGAAGTCTGATCCGTCATATAACATGGTCTATCAAGGCAAGCCTATGCGCATAGACACGCTTAGTGTCAGGGGGCTTGCTGATAGAAGGCGTCAAAACCAGTTGTACCGTCTCATGACAGATGAGGATCTAGATATAGTTGCTTTGCAAGAGACGAAGGTTGAGAGGGAGGATCAGACGGACCGTATGGTGCGGCCATTTTTGTCGCGCTACGACGTCTATCTCGCACGCGGTGGGTTTATCTGGGGGTTGTGCGCTCCTAATACGGCGAAGTGTAGGGGCGGCACCAAAGACCGTCACCGCGTCGGTGTCAGCACGGTTTATTGTATGTGACTTCGAGTTTAGTTTAGATGAATGGCGCGTTATTTGTGTATACGCCCCCACCAAAGTCGCCAAAAGGAAATTGTTTTTTGAGGAAATCCGCAAGTGGTGTAATACAGAAAGTCTAGTTATTTTAAAGGGTGAGGTGAGCTGCGTGTGTTCCGCACGCGATAAAAGTAGCTCGTTCACTTTTAGAGACGGAAGTACGGTGGTACTAAGCGATATAGTCGCCGACTTTGCACTGGAAGATGTAGGGGATAGCATGAGTAATGCTGGTTCCGTTAGCTATACACACTTCCAAGGCAATAGCCACACGCGACTAGATAGGGTGTATTTATCTCTTGATCTTCTGCCGCAGTGTGAAAATTATAAAGTGACTTCTGTCTCGTTTAGCGATCACTGCCTGGTATCGTTAACGTTAGGCAGGACCGCAAAGCGGGGAAAGGCCTTTTCTTGGGGCTTTTGGAAAATGAATAATAAGTTACTGGAAGACGACGTATTTGCGGAGGAAGTTACCACATGCGGACAAAACATTTTTAGCGGCAAAGGCGACACAAACATTATCTTTAAATGGGAGCTTTTTAAACAAGTAGTAAAATGAAAGCACTGGAAAGATCGGGCGCACTTAACAAGGAGGACAAACCCAAAGAAGCTCTGCTACGAAGTAGCTTGATGTTTGTGTGAAGGAATAATGCAAGTCGCCGGGGGCGTTCAAGGATGATATTCGAACACTGAAGGTGCAGCTCGAGGAATTGGATAAGAAGAAGTATCATGGTGCGCTTGTACGCGCGAGAGATGAACGATTCCTGCTTGGTGAAGCGCCGACTAAAAGGGCGCTCAGCTCTGAGAAAAGATATGCACATAAAAACATGATAGTGGAAATCGAACATGATGGCGCACTGTGTAACGACCAGGCAAGCATCGAACGTAGCTTCTGTGACTACTATGAGAAGTTGTTTGCTCGTCAGTCAATTGATGCAGTGCAGTTTGAAAACGAGTTTATGTGTTTGTTGCCACGCCTGAGCGAAGAAAAAACAGCAAGCATACAAAGTAATATTACAGTCGACGAAGTAAGGAGGGCTATTGACGAGCTGCCCTTACAAAAATGAATGTTGCGATCCTATTAAACTTTTATGGAGTTCTTATAGAGTCTAAAGGAACTCATTAGAAACTCATGGCAGACTCATGACCTAACGAGTCATTCTGTAAGATCTCTAGAGAATTTCAAAACAGACCTCCCTATAAAAACTCACTCTCCCCATCTCTATAAGATCTCTATAGAATTTCAGAAGAGTCCTCCCCATAAAAACTCACTCTCGTCATCTCTATAAGGTTTCCATAGAATTTCAAAAAAGACCTCCCTATAAACACTCGCTCTCCCCATCTCTATAATATCTCTATAAAATTCAAAAAATACCTCCCCATAAAAATTCACTCTCCTCATCTCTATAAGATCTCTATAGAATTACTAAAGAGACCTCCCTGTAAAAACTCACTCTACTCAGGCTCGATAAAGATTCTATACAAACTTTACTGAACGTGTTCAATAGGAGATCTATGGAGTGTACTCTATGAAAGCTGTTTTGAATTTTTGTAGGGTCTTCACTATAGCAACTAACTCAATAAAGGCTCACTAGAAATTCTATTGAAGTTTTAACGTGATAACTCAAGAAAGTTTCTTTTGGCTCACTTTGAAGTTTTTCATCCAAGTTTTTTCGATGGACGCGGTGCACGGAGAATGAAAACGTCTGTTACATATGCAGGTTAAAGGATGCATATACCGCGATCACCAAATTTGTAATCTTAAAAAATTGATATAATTGGCTTCAATAGTTTGTGGAGGTCACTCCCAGCAATTTTGGCAGCTATATAGAGCGGGGCCGGAGATGCATGTCGAAAATCAATTTTAATTGCCTCGCCGCGAGAGCCTGCGGATTGCCACGGCACTAGCAAAAAATGCGAAAGATATTAATTCTCTGCTGGTTTTGCACGTACGGGTGATGTCAGATCTGAAATGCACTAAGGTGACTATGCTTGTTGGTTTACCATGATAGGGAAGTGCGCTGTAGCTCCCCATCACATCAGATCTAGCTACCCCGTTCCGGAATGGTAAGCACTCTCCGGCGATGTTGTTGCCAATGGTCTCGTTTCGCCAGGCAGTTTTTGTCACATATATGGCATCGTCAAATCTTGCAAAGTGAGAAAAAATGAACGCTGTATATACAGGCTCTCAAAACTAATTGAAGACAGACATCATGAACAAAAAGTGAACTCTAATGTGTTCCAATTAAAACTTAAATCCGGTAAATAACGCCTAATTACACAAATTTACAAATTAATTTTCGAATTATATTTATATAAATTATATTTATATTCGAATTATATTGATATAAAAATATTTCGCTGCGGTCTCGAAATTATATTTCGAGACCGCAACGATGGCTCAGAGGTACAGCACTCGCATCGTATGCGGGAGGTACTGGGTTCGTATCCTGGTACCGCCGGGCACCCACCGGTTTCTGTAATGGGTACAGGCGTCCCTGGTCGAGTGCGGACCCTTGAGAGGGGAATCCACGCCTGGAAAGGTGCCTTTACCCCATCGAGGGGCCCCTGACCCTTGTCCATCTGGTGGGGCCCCCGGCCATCATGCCGCGCTGCGCCATTGCCGGGGGTGAAAGAGTCTGGCGGCATGTCCTGCAACAGGCGGTTGCGAGTTGAGCGTCCACCGTGGCTGTGGAAGGCACCATGTGCATTCGTGTGCCTTGGTGGCGCCGGGCACCTACCGGTAAAATAGGCACAAGCGACTCCCCGGCCTGGCGCTCGGCCCTTCTGTGGGACTACAACGCTTGGGAAGTTCACCGGCTTGCACGGGAAATCGCCCCTATGGAAAGGCGCGGCTGCAAAAACGCAGGAACTTCTAACCGCAGCGATGGCTTTGAGGTACAGCACTCGACTCGTATGCGGGAGGTACTGGGTTCGAATCCTGGTACCGCCGGGCACCCTCCGGTTTTTTTAATGGGTACAGGAGTCCCTGGACGGGTGCGGACCCTTGAAAGGGGAATCCACGCCTGGAAATCGCCCCTACGGAAAGGGGCGGCTGCGAAAACGCAGGAACTTTTTTTTTTAGAACTTTCAATAAGTACTCGATAGAAAACGTCCTTTATAACTCAATAAAAAGCTTTATGCACATTCATTTTAAACTCTGTAGGGAACTTTAATAGAAACTTAATAGATGTAGTCTATCAAGTTTCTATATGTACTCGATAGAAAACGTCTATTGAACCTCTTCATCCCATTTCAATAGGAACGCGGTGGCCAAATAACTTTTGAAGCTCTATAGGCAGAGTCAATAGAAACTTAAAAAGAAATCATTAAGTTCTTCTGACAAAACTCAATAAACTTTCAAAACCAAGGTGATAAAAATTTTTGTAAGGGTGAGCCCGGGGAAGACGCCGGGTCCTGATGGACTGAACGCAGCTTTTTATAAAAAGTAGAAGGATGGCTTTAGCCCTGTTCTACGCAACGTCTCCGCCGAGTCGTACAAAACAGGAGTGCTACCACGTCCCTTTCTTGTGTCACATCAGAGGACGAAAGCAAACTGAGGCATATCTCCGCGTATCGCCCAATCAGTTTCACAAACGTCGATTACAAGGTGTTAATTAAAATATTAGGTAGTCGTTTGCAGACTGTAATACAAGATATTGTGGGACCGCACCAAACGTGCGGAATGAAGGAGCGATCAATAGTGACAAATACTCATACTGCCAGAAGTGTTCTCGAATGCTGTGGCAGTATGCAGGTTGCTTTGGCCATGCTACAGATAGACCTGGCAAAAGCATTTGACCAGGTATCCCATGAGCTTCTTTTAGATATGCTACAGCATGTGAACGTAGGTTCTGTTGTTCGCGAGGGAGTGCGCATGGCGTACAATGGGTGTTGTACTCACCCTGTTCTAAACAAAACGGTAAGCAAATCCATTCAAGTTCAACGTGATGTGCGTCAAAGTTGTCCATTGTCACCGTTGCTTTTTTGTTTGTACATTGAAGCCCTTTGTTTAAAGGGGCACTGAATTGATATATAAACATTGCGGGATTACTTGCGCAAATTGTAGTCCGGAGTCCCCAGGCCATGTTACGACTACTCTGGGCGCGTTTACGCGATTTTATTTAGTAGAAAAATTAATTCGAAAATGCTGCCCTCCTCTATTTACGCTCGCCCATTTTCTGCGGCGTTTTCGTGTGACGTCGCGAGGAGCCGAGCTCGACATTGGCTGCGCTACTGCACGGCTCCCCGGCCTTCAGACAGAGTCAGTCGGCCCAGCGTTACGTCCGCCGGCCGCCGACGGGTCGTCGAAATTCGTTCGCTCAGTTGAAACGAAGCCAGGGCACATTTGTGAATGGAAGAATTGGCCTTTCTTTACTTGGTTAGTTTGTACACTGTATCTAGCTCCAAGTCAAGGTCGCTTCACACAAGCGCTGCACAAGCGCACATGCGACGCTTCGCTGACTGGTACGCCAGTAGGAAAATATAAGGCCTCTTGAAGGCGGGAGAAGAGTCAGGGAAGTCAATATAGGTACTAAGGAAATAAAATCAACTGATATTTTACCGTACAGCGTAAAAATAGGGTGCGGGAAGCACTTTTTTGCGCTGGGCGAACAAGCACAGCGGTCAGCAGCACGACTACGCATCTGCGAACGCTTTTCCGTCTACGAAATGCAATTGCTAGACGTGAGCTATTGTGGAAACTCGGGGGACGCTTACTGCACGAGCGCAATACAACAAATAGTCACCTAAGCTGCTTGAAATGCCAAAACTAAATAAAAGTGTAAACTTGTTGTATATATATACCTTATATTACCAAGGTCGGCGGAGCCCGTCCCGTGGCCGAGTGGTCTGGGGCGCTAGATATGTTGCCGCAATTGTTCTGCAAGTCCCGAGTTCGAGTCCGCGCGGGTACGTGCTTTTTTTCTTGTAAGTTAACTTTTTCGTTTTCTGCCGATATTTTCTACATTGAGTTCACCTTTTTTGGGGCCGCAACGTTCATGGCTCCACGAACTAGTTCACAGAACGCGCGCAGGCTGGCACTGGCGCGCTAGAGAGTTCTCGTTGGCGTGCTGTTGCCATAAGCACCGACTGCTTGCGGGCAGTGGGAACAGGCCAGAATGAACAGACCCTTGGGTTGTTGCGAACACGCTTTTTACGGTACAGGCATGAATGAGGCAAGCTCCAAATATGGGGGAAAAGCGCATGACATTTGGGCGTCGGCGGGTACGCGGAGGGCGTCCATGCACTGCGTAGGCCTCGGCTAGTGAATTCTACGATTCCAAGCCGTCCTGGGAGGCTTATCTTTATGCATTTTTACAGCTGACAACATGGCAGAGGCGCGGTACGATGATTACTGAGTTATTGAGAATGCCCATACAACAACGCCACCGGTTGTGTTTCACAGAACCGAAACCAAAACCGAAACTTGTTTGGTTTCGCTTCTTGGGCATCGTCCAATCACGGTGCCCGCTCCTCCGAATGTCACAGCTTTAGTTGGTGCGGCCGCCGCAAACCGCGCATGGTAGTTTTTCTTCTTTCGCGCTTTGTAAAATAATTACCGATTTGTCAACGGGATAAACGATGAAAAGTGTGCTAATTTGAGCCATTCTACGCAGTGCAAGCAAAAACGGGAGCTTGACAAATTCACTTCAGTGTCCCTTTAATATCGTAAGAAGTGAGAGGATCAACGGTTTTCGGTTAGAGTCCTCTGAAGTGCGAGTGATCGCCTATGCTGACGACATAGCCATTTTTTGCGTCGATAGGAGCAGCACAAGTGTTGCTGTAAACATCTTCAAAAGGTTTTGTAAATATAGTGCTAGAGGAGTCAACTGGTAAAAATGCTTATGTTTCTGGCACGGGGACTGGGGTTGTACGCCTAGTGTGTTCGAATGTATCAGTTGGCCGACGACTTAGGAGTGCCCCTAGAATATTATGAAGATACGGAACCCTATTGGCGCAGACAGACTGCTGAACTACGCGAAAACGCAGAGAAATGGAAAGGCAGTGGCCTGTCCATGTTCGCACGGGCATAAGTGTGCAACGTCTTTCTTATAAGCAAAATATGGTATGTGCTTCAGGTGCTGCATTGTTCGCGGGCGAATGTGCAGGCATTGCACCGGGTGTTCCCAGTACTTATCTGGGAATCGGCCTGGTAAAGAACAAGCCACACGAACCTCTTTCGGCGCGTGCGTGAGGGGGGCCTTTCTTTGTCCCATTTGTTTTTGCGGCAAGTCGCCAATCGCTTTTAAAGCAAAGCTTTTTACCTCTACACCCCAAGGGTTCTTTCGCGACCGTTGGTGTCACCAGAAAACTCCAGCGAACAAATAAAAGAATTTACTGGCACCACCCGGAATTGAACCTGGAACTAATAGACTAACAAACCGAAAGCCCGTTGTCTTACCGATTTAGCTACGAGCCCATGCGAAGACTGGGAAGACAGGTGGTGTACTCACCAAGCACATCTACGGGTTTACCCCCATTGTTCTCTCTAAATGCCACGTGAAAGTGTCACGCGACCACTCACGCCCGTCTAGCGGCCCTGTGCGCACCTTGCTCATGTGCTAAGAGTTAAAAAAATTAAAGGAAGCTCACACCAATGCATGGCATCTCACGTCTAGTTCGCCAATGTGCTATAAAGCCTGTGGCCTCCAGTGTTCACGTAAACAATCACAATCGTCCGCCCTCACGCCAAACCAAGGAATACATTCAAATACTCCTTCATGGCCAGGCCTTCACTCCAAACCCCAGCATCAAGATCCTGGGCCTACATTTCCAGGCCAACACCAAGAGTGACATCTCCTTGCAGTGCCTCAAAAACAGCATTAATCTAATCATACACATGATCAGGCGAGTTGCCATCAAGAAGCGAGGCCTAAAAGAATCCGGTACCTTTCAATTAATTGACGCTTTTGTCCTCTCGTGAGTTACTTACGACAAACCCCTATCTTCTTCTCGACAAGAAAGACACAGAGATGCTTTATACAATGATAATGATAATGATATAAAGCACGGGCGCAAGCGCTAAACTCCACCCTCGGTGGGGATCATGCAGTCATCTACACAGATGCCTCCAAACATCGGGGGCAGCAAACGCCATCATCGTGGCTTCCTCGAGAACCAACCTCCTTGCGTGTACCTCGCTTAGGACCCAAGAAATGACGGCAGCAGAAGAGACAGCCATCACCTTGGCTCTCGCTCAACCAGAGGTTCGGGGGGTAGTCAACAATTCCCAGCAAGCCTACTGGAATTACCAGTAGGGTTGGGTGTCCTGACCTGCACTGCGCGTGCTAAAAAAACACTCCCCAAACGGTTCCATTCAGCTCATCTGGACACCGCCTCACGCTTCAATGGAGGGCAACAAATACGCCCACCCAACAAGCCTGCGCTTTTACCTTCCGTTCTATGGAGCTGCACGAGGACAGTCACCCGCTTGTCGCGTTCAGGGAGATAACCCAACATTATCACCTTCTGAGACAGACCATACTTTCGCCTTACCCTGACCTTTCGAGAGAACAACAAACTACCCTACGGCTCATACAATCCGGGCTCCTTCCCACAGCCTACGCGTGTATGTATCGGAATCGCTACGACGCTCAATGTAAATTTTGCTCAGAAGTAGGAACACTCCGTCACGTAATCGGGGTGTGCGACTTTATCCGTGACCGCCCTCCTCTCTTTCCATCAACTACCCAACAAGAACAATGGGAGATGCTGCTGTCCAGGCCCTGTCTACCTACCCAGCTTCAGCGGGTGGACAGAACACAGGCTGCGCGGACTGCATATGGGCCCCACAATCACTCCCCAGGGCTGCACTCTGGGCCGCTCAGAAATAACACAAGTATTTCTTCTTCCTCCTCCTGCTTCTCTACCGCAAATCTCGTCGCCTCCATCAGCGGCGCAGATACGGAGAAGACAGATCGTCTAACACCGGGTTGTAGCTTACTTTAATTTTATAAAAAAAAGTTTCCACTCGGGCGCTACACCAATACAACTGAACCAAACACCGTTCATGCTTCATGCATTGATTTAACCTTAACAAGAATATTTTTTTGAAGTAATAAATGTTGTGGTTAAGTGCATTTGACTTCTCGCTGGTTTTGCTATTTGTAGAGCGATGTGAGTGAATTTAAGTGACGTCGCATGGGTAATCGTTATGGGTGCCGTTTACAGCTTTGCTTTCCAACCACATTCACGTGGTGGATTGGCGCGATTTTTTTGTTCTTTCGTGATGTGAACGATCCTTTCTTGCGCACTGTGTGTCAATTGAAGTTATCCAGAGCAATGCCTGAATTGGTTGTTACATCTGCACACATTTCTGTGGGAGCACTCAAGGGCTACTTCCGTGAAGTGGTTCAAGCGACCCAGTTTTTGCGCGAACGTTTCAATTTAGAGTACTTATCAAGCGTTACGCGGAAAAAGTTTTACCGTGATTTGGTAGACTTTGTGCTACCTGTGCCGTTGTTCAGGACAATGTATCGTGCAGTGCCTGGACAGGACGTGCTAAAACGTATAAAGCCCGGAATACATGGAACGTTTATGCGACGAATAGTCGACGAACTTCGCCCAGCGGCGTCCGCTGGACGCCCGGCGGCGGAAAAACATCGTCCGCCGCCGATCTAGCCGGGGCAGAAAAAGTTCTTCGCCGTCGACGGCAGCGGGAAAGCGTTGCCAAACTTGGTGGCGCCCTCTCCACCAGCTTCACAGCGATAACAGCTTCGTCGCCAATCGCTCAATGCGATATCGTGTTCTAAACCGTTTACTTCGAATTAAATTTGTCCACTCTTGCCCTCACATCAATATTCAAGCGACAAATAGCCTTCTTTTTTCAGATAGAAGGGCGTTTTTCTAGCTGTTAAACCTGACGCAGTCGCCTTTGTCGTCGTCGTAGCAACGGTCTCGCGAGATGTGGGGAGACAAAAACATTAAAAACTTCTTCTACACAACATTTTACGACTTTCTAGAGGGTTTTACAACTAAAAAGCAATAATAATAGTCTTGACGGCTTTTTTTGGTTCTCCTGTGTTTAACTTTAATGTATTTGCCTCGTCTAGCCACACTGACAGCACCGCAGCGGCGAGGCGGCGGCGGCCGCCGTACTGGCCGTACTTTGCTACATGTAGCCACGGCCGGACTGGAGGAGCGGCGAGCGCGCAGTGCGCGCCCGCCGCTCCGCCAGCCCGGCCATGATGTAGCGCAGCCCGACGAACATTCGGCGTCGTGACGCGGCTGTTCTTCCGCCGCGTGAACTTCGTCGTGAAAGATCGCTCCATGTATTCTAGCCTTAAAAAAGTATGGTAGTGCCGCCTTGGGTGAAGTCTTTTTTTTTTAAACTTCACGTGGGCGTGCTTCCAGTAAAAACGTGGCAGAAATAGAAGGGTTTGTACCTTCCATGGGGGAGTTGACTGCTACCCGTGTAAAAAACCCGAGACAGTAGAACGTGTGTTCCTCGAGTGTTGGGATGGAGGCGTTTTCCGGGGCGTGCTTCAGCGGAACTTGAAAAAGGACTTTCCCCTCCCCATACAAAAATGCCTTATGGGCGTCTATTGAAAAATGTATGGTGAGCTATGGCCGCCTATGGGTCTCTATGGTCACCCATAAAAAGGCATAAATTAGGCTATAGCCAGCTATTGAAGTTTTTATAGACCCTGCACTAAAGACTGTAAACCATACAATTCTCTTTAGACGATTATAGAACATCCTAGTGTGTTTAGTCTATAGAGTCACAGCTATTCAGGTAACTGTAGCCAGCTAAAGAAATATGTATGGCTTTAGTTCTATCGACCAGCCACGGCAAAGCTCTTTTGGCTGGCTATAGACCATTTTTTAGCTTGAAGTCTACAGACTCAAAACCATTCAGCTGTCTTTTGCCAGCTATTGAAAAGAGTTCGTCCTAAAGCTATAGAGAGAAAGCCATAAAAGCTCATTCGGCTGGCTATAGGCCGTTGTTTCGCTCTAAGTCTACAGACTTCAAACCATTGAGCTGTCTTTTGCCAGCTATTGAAAAGAGTTCGTCCTCAAGCTATAGAGAGAAAGCCATAAAAGCTCATTTGGCTGGCTATGGGCCGTTCTTTAGCTCTAAGTCTAGAAACTTGGAACCATACGGATGTCTTCTGCCAGCTATTGGAGAGAATTTGCTTTAAAGCTAAAGTGAGGCAGCCATAAGAGCTTCTGCGGCTGGGTACAGTACTATATATAACTGTAAACCTTTAGATGTGTGATAATTAGGCAACATTTTGCCTGCATTAAGAAAGCGTTTGGCGCAGAACTTACAAGCCTGCATCCATAAAGGCTTCTTTAGCTAACTACATAGTAACATAAGGCTCCAAGTTTCCAGTCGCTAATCGAAAAGTGTTAGCTATAAAGGTATAATTCGAGCAACCATTAAATCCTATTCTGCTGGTTTCAATATGACTTATGACGCAAAATTCATATACTCATGATTTACCTAGCTACATCTACAACACAGATTGGATAACGATGATGAGGTTGATCGGCCGGTTATATGAGCGTATTTGTTCAATAAGGTTAGGTACTTATTATACCAACAATACGGGAAAAGTACAATGAACAGAAGCTACTGATTAACGCTCAAATTCAGGTTGCAACTTTGGATACTGCGCGTCCGCAAAGCTTTCAAATAAACGTTGACCGAAAGACGTATAATTTCGTAGAATTATTCCTCTGTGGCCCTTCGCTGCCGCGGTCAAGTGAAAAAGCGGGCTTCTCTGAAAACGGCCCTCACAGCGTCGAAGCAGATTGGAAGTAACTTTCGCGGCCCACGGTACGCTCTCTCAGAAATATGGTGGAAGCTGCGAACAACCGCATTCTTTCTCCCGCGGACCCCACTTTCAGATTAGTCATTGAGAAAGGGGGAGAGCGACCCACGCCGGACCGAAGGAGGCGCGGTGAAGAATTTCTGGGAAGCGATGAAAGGGTAGAGGGGACACCCCTGCTTCCTGTTTTATTTTCTGTTGTTTGTTTGGCATACTGGTTTTGGCGATGGGTACCGAAGGACACGGCCGTGCGGCCCGCGCTGTGTTAGTATTCCTGCGCGCAGCAATGCTAGTGACAGACAATGTTCCCTGAGTACTGAGAACAGATACAACTTTTTTCGGATGAAGAAAACAAAACGTTAAGCGATCTTGTATTTACAAAAAAAATAATTACCAGCGAACAAGTTAGAAAAAGATCGAAAGATGGGCATGTATCTCCGCACTATTTGCTATCGCGATGGACCCGCTTATACCTGGATGTACGCAGTCAGCCACATTTCGTCTCCTTGCTCATGCGCGCGGGCATGGCACGTGTTGCCTGGTGCTGGGAATTTCGACTCGACGGCAATGTGCTCGTGTAGATGGTGTGACGCCAAGCAAATGTGTCGCTTTTTGGTGTCGTGAATTTCGGTGTTTACGGTGACAGTGTTACAATTAATTCAACATCAACTTCAAGTCATGCGAAAATGGATACCTGCGATACTGTGACAGCAATTTCATCGTACGCAAAACTCTAGGGTGAGTGATCTTACGAACAGAAGAGACTCTATAGTGCGAGAAATGCAGGACTTTTTTTGGTGTTCACGAATACTTTTCTAAACTACCCTGCACCACATGGGCACTGCAACGTAGACAGAAGTGAAGATTTGGCCGCGGTGATGTGACGAAAATAATTTTTTCGCGAACTGAGAAAACTTACAAGGAACTAATTGAGTGAACTTGGAAAAACGTTTTTTTTTTATCATTGCATTGTGTGCGACCATCTTCATTGTTTTATTGAGAGTGCATTTCCATTTTAGCCACCGAACTTGCAGCTGTGTGCGTTGAGTACTGAGTGTAATGAACGACTTCTGAGTGCTTTCTTTTCTGTGGACTACCCAGCATCTGTAGGTATTTGTGTCTCGGCGGACGCTCGCGGGGAATGTGCCGCGTAGTGTGGCTGTCGAGCGAGTCACTTAAGCGTGAGCCAGAGTTTTGGAATGCGTGTGCTGTTTTTGATCGGCGTATGTGAACAACTGTTTACTGGTGGTGAAGTAGCGTAGATAGTAGCCATTTATGTGATGAATGGAATGAATAAACCCCTTGATTTTGCTTTCCTTGTATGCCTGTGTTTAAGCCTTTTGTGAATGAAAACTAGCGAAGTGTTTGCAATCGCAACCTCGCACTCCCCCTATATTGCTGAAGTGTTCACGGAGCATATATTACAGAATGCACCTAAGTGCCACAGGACAAGTTCTAGAGATCTGCAAGGCTCTATGCCGGCATGGCAGCGTGTTAATAATTTCTCAGCGGCTG
Organism: Haemaphysalis longicornis; assembly: GCF_048455015.1. Lineage (NCBI taxonomy): Eukaryota > Metazoa > Arthropoda > Arachnida > Ixodida > Ixodidae > Haemaphysalis > Haemaphysalis longicornis. The sequence continues at coordinate 96,054,739 of NW_027526203.1, forward strand.
CTGCTGTCGCTGTGTTTCAAGTAGTGGTGATTCTCTTCTGGCTGCAGCTCATGCAAAAATATTGTATGGTCGGCTATTGAAAAACCTTCTTATGGTTGTCTTTAGCTATTTGGCCCAATTATCTTTAGACATTTCTATGGCTGTCTTTAGCCATTCCTATCGACATTCCTATGGGTGTCTTTAGATTCTTCTATAGCCATAGCGATATCGAAAGAAGAGCTAAAGACAGCCATAGAACCGGCTATAGAAGAAGCTAAAGACACCCATACGGATTTCAATACGAATAGCTAAAGACACCCATAGGAATGTCGATACGAATATCTAAAGACACACATAGGAATGTCGATACGAATATCTAAAGACACCCATAGGAATGTCGATACGAATAGCTAAAGACAACCATATAACCGGCTATAGAAGAACCTAAAGACACCCATAGGAATGTCGATAAGAATAGCTAAAGACAGCCGTAGAACCGGTTATAGAAGAAGCTAAAGACACCCATAGGAATGGCGATACGAATCGCTAAAGACAGCCATAGAAAAGTCTAAAGATTATTGGGCCAAATAGCTAAAGACGACCATAAAAAGGATTTTCTATAGCCGACCATACAATATTTTTGTATGGGTCGACGCATATGGGATCAGGTTCCTATCCATTGAGAGTGACAACGGGGTACCATCCCAGGCGGCACAGAAAGTGTGTCCCAAGACCGACCCGTCTATGACCGATTTCTGGCACGTCCGGCCAGCATCCAGGTTCTGGCAGCCACTTATCATACGTTGAACGGCCAGCATTCGGCAACCAGCGCTTCGGTATTTCTCCGGCCGCCCGCGTTCAGACGCAGAGCGGCAGCTACCTGGCTGCCAGATATTCAGTTCACTTTCTGCTGCCGATGTCGATAAAGATAACGGCCGAAGTACGGCCTTAGCGGGGTTCAGCCGAAGCACGGCAAGAAACCGGCCACAGAATATCCCTACTGTTGTGGCATTTGGTGGTCGAAAGGAGACCGGCCGGAGCGCGGCTGCCGCGCATTCGCGCTTTCAAACGCGAACCACGCGTCCGGCGGAAGAATATTCGTTTTCTTCAGGCAGCCGGTGTTATAAAGGAGACCGGCCGACGTACGGCCCCAGAATATACGTTTTTCATTCGGGTAGCGGTCTTCGGCCGAATTACAGCAAGCGAACGGCCGCAGAATGTTTGGCAACCGGGGTTCAAGCGGAGACAAGCCTACGTAAGGTGTCGGGTTATGCGTCATTCTTTCGGCAAGCGCTGTACAGAACAACAACGACACGCATCTTGGCGCCGAGAATTCATGCACAGACGTGTTTGAAAGAGACCGGCCGGTGTAGGACCTTTTTTCCCTGGGTGAAGAAAAAGCCGAAGCAGCCGAACGACGCAACCACGTTTTTCATACGCTCGGTATTTCTACGTTTTAAATGAACGAACTTCGTTTATCAAACAGTAATGAGTGTTCTAGGTAAACGGGCAAGGTGCAAGGACTCACTGGAAATTACCAGGGAACCTTTAAGGCCACCGGAATGCCATTTATTGCCACAAGAAGACTGTGCCACACTGATGGGTGAGCTAAGCCTCACCACTCATAGCCGCTACCACGCTTCGCCCGCCGGCTTCGTCGACGCTCAGCTCGAGGCTATTCGCCCCGTCAAGAAATGGAGAGCATTAGAGACATGTACTCGGCAGAGATTTCCGACCCGAGATAGCGGTGGTTCACCAAAATAACTGGCCTTTCGAGCAAGCGGCCACCACGCAGGAGCTGAACCGGCGCCATGCAAAGAAAGGCAAGGGCGCGCAAAAGCGCAAATTTGCGGCTATTCTTCTTACAATAATACTGCGAAAAACAATGTTGCTCTATTTTGTTGGTGATAAACATAAAAGAGGCTAAGCTCATGCATTGGTAGGCTCAACTTCGTACCCTGCATTATGTTACTTCATGGGATTTTATGACTGCTTATTTAGAAATAAGTGTTATTTTTAATTTGCTATAACAACAGAGCCTTGTCAGTGAGGAAGCCTCGATGTTAATTTAGTTGCGGTGTTTAGAGGTGAGCTTACCTGCAGTTGGAACATGACTCATTTGGTTAAACATAATCGCCAGCATCCTAGCAAACGCGGATTTCGTCAGGTTTCTCTTGCTTAACGCAGCTTGTTCAGTTCACGCATGATTTGGCTCTACCAATAGATAAGCTTAAAGCTGTTGACTGTATTTTCTTGGACTGCAAAAAAGCATTTGACGGTGTTTCTTATCACCTTCTTGTTAGTACATTGTGGGCTATAAACTGAATGAATCGGTTATTGCATAGATAGCCCAGTATCTCGCTCTAAGACAGCATTCGGTCGCTGTCAATGGTTGCTCGTACGGATATGTTCCCGTGACCTCAGGAATTCCTCAAGGATCAGTTTCGGGCCCTTTTTTGTGTCTGTAATATATAATATGTTATTACTATTGTCCCCTGATCTTTGTTTGAAATGTTCGGGAATGGCTGTGTAGTTTAAAGGACTACAGCGAATGAACGTGATTCTGAACACCTGGGGCATGATTCACATTTATTAACATCCGGGTGTGGTGATTCAGAAAAGTTGTTGAATATTAAACGGTGTGTAACGTCACCTTTACAAGAAAACCTTCATTGAAATTGAATACGTATACCGTAAATTACGCTGCATTAAGAATGGCCGAGGAATATAAATAACTAGGACTTTATTTAACGGGTGGGCAGAGAGAGGTTATGTGGGCAAGTTCACAACACAAAAGTTACGGCTGCACGCGTTTTTGGCTTTCTGAGATAAAATTTTCGCGAACCTCTAACTACCTTAAAAGAACAACCGTGTTTCACTCATGTGCGCTCAATGTTGGACTACGCATGTGTTTTGCGGGATCCCTACACCAAAGAGCTGGTTGAAACGCTCGAAAACATACAGAATAGGGCAGTGCGATTCGTATTAGGTAATTGGCACTGTCAACTTAGTATGAGGGAAATTAAAAGGAAACTTGAATGTTAAGACGTGAAAGATCAGAAACGAAACCTCAGGTTGAAATTTTTTCGTAGTATCAATCATTCGAAAACTGGAATAGAAGGGGAAAAGTATATCGAAGCACCATTCTACATATACCAAAGTGGGACTGCTAGCTTAAAGCAAATTATTAACTTTCTTTTATAGGTGACCCCTTGCGCGAATCATTTTATCTTATGTCAATACGAGAGTGTAATTATCTTCCCCGTATGGTTGCATTCACTGTTTATAATGACGATTTTTACCGCGCTTTGTGGAATTATTCTGTTACTTGACCTCAAATTTGACGGTTAGGGTTATGTATATCCCTGCTGTAATGCATGCAAAGGCGAACCTAAGGCAAAGGCAAAGCCTAACCAGGTATCAAATAAATAAATAAATAAAATAAATAAATAGATAAATAAATAAATAAATAAATAACTGAATAAATATAAATAAAAATTAAATAAATAAGTAAATAAATAAATAAACTTGCGAAGCAGCAAGTTCGCCTCCGACGGGTTGAGAACCTTACACATTCAAACCAAATTGCACTAATAAAATATTTGTCGTTTTATTCATTGCAGTATGCAAGGTTCACTGTATCGTCCGAGAGTTACGTCCGACGGAACCCAAAATCGAAAACTAGAGTTACGTCCGACGGAACTTTAAGCCAGTTTCTAAAGTTACGTCCGACGTAACTCAGAATTGAAAACTAGGGTTACGTCCGACGTAACTTTAAGCCAGTTTCTAGAGTTACGTCTGACGTAACCCAAAATTGAAAACTAGGGTTACGTCCGACGGAACTTTAAGCTGGTTTCTAGAGTTACGTCTGACGGAACCCCAAATTGAAAACTAAAGTTACGTCCGACGGAACTTTAGGCCAATGTTTTGAGTTACGTCCGGCATAACGTAAAGCACAAAAAATTTACAGCTCTTGAAGACTCTTGAACCAATTTACATGGTTCAAGAGTAATTAATAGGGTTGGGTGTCAGTTAATATTTTGAACCCGATTAATTTCCCTCGATTAATTCGATTATGCGTGGATTATTCGGTTGTGTGGTTTTTTTTAAGAAAAAAATGACCAAAAACAATTATGTAGTAGTACATATCAGATCAATATGCTCATACACTTGTTCAGACACATTCCGGATGAGGTAAGTACGTCATCATCACGGCGCATGATGCGGACGCGACGCTTATCAGCTCGTTCATCACTCACATTTTTTCTAGAAACAGGAACATCAGCGCCTGCCATGAGTGCCGATGGCGCCAATTAATCGCGCTTTTCTTACTACAGAAATAGTTTATACAACGGCAAAATGGTATGTATAATTGCCCACTGTTCGTTTTTTGTACCGTGTATATTTGTAGTTTTTATTTGAAATTTTGCCGTGTGGCATGAAGATACACGAGTTCAGATAAGAGTTGTCGATGAAATATTATTGAGTAGCTATTTGCCCGTCTGTTTTTCGTTTTAATCACTGCCATCTTTTCGCATACTGGTATCGTTTTCTGTCTTGACGTAAGGCGGGTTATTTGAACACGAATATGATACTCGACATGCTTGCGTATAATTTCAACGTGACATTTTTCTTTCTGTTGCTCAGAAACTTGAACTGGTTAAAACAATTAATCGTGACTAAAGCATTAATCGATTAATCGGAAGGTTAATCGATCAATTACTTACCACTAATAATAAATAATTGATTAGTGATAATAAAGCGAATGCCCTGGTACTCCTTTATTTCTTCACAGAATAAAAATGTCGATATATTTTAGTTAACTGATCTGGCTGATTAATGAAAAACGTATTTTATCAAAGTCGCTACTATTATGGGAAGAGTGGGTGGTTTTTACGCCCATTTGTGATATGGAGCAAACAGTCACTTTATATTCAGATGCCAGCAAAATGATATTGAAGTGAAAAGCTAAAATTTTCTCTTGAAGGAAATGGTTCGCACATATTCGTCCAGGCATTAAAAACACCCAAGCTTAATTTTACACGTACATTTTACGGAGATTACATAGGTGGGCATGCAGTAGATGGGAAACCACTCAGTAAACTTTATAAATGTGCGGAGATAATTGTTCTGATCTTTCGGTTTGTTATTTACTTGTCGGCGGATTTGAAGCACATTTTTTAAGGAAGCTGCTACAAGGCTGTCTGCCGCGGCTGGTGCTAGCACGCGGGGGGCTGAAGAAGTCTGAAGCGCAGACACCCTTCTTTGATTAGCGGGCGCCGACTGCCGGGTGCGGCGTCCTCTGCTCTTTTGTGATGGTTCCGTGTCGCTTGCGGTCCTTCGGCCGATATGCTCAGGCGCCGTTAAGACACGGCCACGGAAAGACTTGCTTAGTATTGCACATGGTGAGCAGCTGCAGGCAAGTTTCTTGGTGCAGCGGCATGGCGGGAGCCCTGCTGGAGAACACCCACGCCCCCAATCAAAATTTCCTGAGGAGGGAAAGGGGGGATGAGGGGTGCCCTGGCCAACACCACCTAGACTTTCAAGGCCTGCGGAGTGCCGCCGTGACCTCACACGGCAGGGGCGGCCGCGCGCCGCCCGCAGAGCACGAAAGCGGAGGCACTGATCAGGTTTAGTGCCGTGTCACTGCAAAAATTGTGGAGTCGTAGTATTCTGTTTATGTTCCTATGCTTGGACATGACCCCATAGTTTCCCGACCATGTAACGCCAGGCTGTGTTGTTTGAGTAAACATAATCGGTGGCCACAAAAATCGTTTGCACTGTTGCTCGCGAATACTTTTTTGTGTAACCATTAACCGCACTAACTATAAATTCATCAGACAATTGGAGCCTCCTCATTCATTACATTGTAGTGCATATATGGGAATTAAATGTGCTGCACTTGCAACTAACTCTAACGTTTTTCAGCTGCAATCGCAAACGAGAAGTTAGATAGTTTTAAGTGAAGTTATAAGCACAAAACATTAACACACGAAGCACACGCGCTCGTTTTGGATAGTTTTTGGGCAGTACAATGCAATACATGCTGAAAGACTGAACGTAAAGCTAAATTTGAACTTTACCTATTCTTAATTTAAATATGTTCTTTTTGTCACGTACGAACAGCATCATTACGAATATTTTGTTGTAACATGCACACCATATTCAAGTTCACTGCCATGGGCCAAAAAGCGCTGTAAGAGCGTAATCCAAAGCAAGACGGCAAAATAGGATTATTATATGACTAACTGGCTGATCATTCGTGGACGCCATTATAAAGATAATGAAAAATGTTATATTGTGCGCGGAGGTGTCTGCAGCCGATGCCTGTAAAAAGAGTGAGTTGGTAAGAAAAATTTTCACCTCAATAACGACTTTTAATTTTTTTTAATCCGTTAGAAGCAGTCCTTCACACACTACGCTTAACTCGAAGGGGCAGGACTATTTGTCATATTTCGCAGGAAACGATGCGACCATGTTGAAATATTGCGCTTATCCTAAATTGTAGGGCATGTCGCTCCACATTCAGATAAAAGTATCACCACAAAATTACTCGAATTTTTTTTTATGAACCCGTTCTCGTCAATCCTGAGCCATTTACTTTTTGCTACCGCGCGTAAAGTATTTTTGGGGGAATTAATACGTCTTGATTAGTGAAACATGTGTTATTAGGCCTGTCTTCGTGACTTCTCCGCAAGCAACCTTTTTTTTTTGCAGCGAAACATTCTAATGATGCCAGCTATCTCTTAAAAGCATGCAGATAGAACACTACAAATGCATTTACGATGACTTTAAACAGATTTATTGCACTAAAAGAACACCAGTGCTGCTGTGAACAAAGTGACTCACTTGCTCAGCGTTTGAAGCTTTTTTTCTTTTGTTTTTGCGCTAGCGTCCGCGATCTTGTCATTCAGTCGGCAATAGAAGTTCTTAAACAGAATATTTGTACTGCACCACAGCACATGCTTCAGCAGGAGCTCTCCCTGGAGTTCAGTGTAGGTTGAAAGTCTTCTCGGCGTACCGCACGTATCCATTTTCGTCGCAACTCGTCTTCTTGAGGAAACCGCAACACCGGCACTTTACACTCGGGTGTGTAATTTCCGCGACACCACGGAACTGATCACTTGCACGGCATCACAAATTTAGCGCGCACCATCCCGACAGAATGACAAAAATGGCACGAATGGCACGAAAAGAAGCACGGTCAGGATCATGCGCGCAGTACCATGCACGTGGGTGCAGTGAGAAAAAAAAGCTGACTGAGAACACAGCAGTTTGTTTACAGGCGCCGTCGAAAATAGTGCGGGGTAGGTATCATTGAACCTCCGTCGAACTTGCTTGCAAATAAAGGCTGTAAATTATAAACATAATATTGCGTTATCTTTGTCCACAATTTACCGAACAATCTGTTCTCATTCTACCGCAAAATATACATCGATATTTGTTGTCACTGCGCGAACTGACACAAACACGGGCATGCTGTGTGGCACTACTTGAACATCTTTACCCTAAAGGAAACTTGTTGTGAGGGGTGGCTATGAAAATTCTGGTAAGTTGTGGTTAGTGAACCCTGCCGCCCAGCCACTACAAAGGATAAGCCGGGAAGTTATGCTGCTGGGCGCGCCTTTTCTTTTGGTCCCCTTCTCGTTGGGCTTTTGTGGGCCCCATCGGGAGGCAATTAGTGTGTCTCGCGACAATGGTCGTCTTTCTGCTCCGGGACGGGGGACAATGGAAGGGGTGGCAGGGCCCCCGGAAAAGCTCGCAAGTGAAGCCAGCAGAAAAGTATTTGGGCTTTGCAGGGAAGACGAACCTGTGCTTTGCCAAGAAGCCGACTTTTTCAATTAGCCCCCGCCTGCCCCAGCCCCATGACGTAGGCCGCGTCGCACAAAAGAGAATTCCGGCTTTATAGTCTAGGTGGTGTTGCCCTGGCCCCCCTGACTACTGGCCTGGGTGGCATTCCGAATTAAAGAAAAAAAGTGTCGCCCCTAGTAAAGATTGTGATGTTCGTTTCCCCGAAGTCCGGTGACGATCAGGAACCCAATCGCCCGGGCTCCAGTTCTCGGATAGATGACGGTCGAATTGACGAACTCGAGGCGTTTGGATTTGATGAAGGGAAACGAAGACGTTCTATACAACTATTTACATTAGAATGAATAAGGAAAAACTTCGAGGTTCAAGTTAGACAGTAGCTCCAAGTTTGTACAAGTCACTCGAGCTTTCCATCTCCGTCTAACTATCCTGTGCTCGGAGCGTACACAGACCGCTCAAGTGACGACGACGGCCGGGGCTCTGTTTCCGCCACACGCGCGGACGTAACTTTAGTTTTCAATTTGGGGTTCCGTCAGACGTAACTCTAGAAACCAGCTTAAAGTTCCGTCGGACGTAACTCGATCTAGTTTTCAATTTTGGGTTCCGTCGGACGTAACTTTAGAAACGGGCCTAAAGTTCCGTCGGACGTAACCCTAGTTTTCAATTGTGGGTTACGTTGGACGTAACTCTAGAAACTGGCTTAAAGTTACGTCGGACGTATCCCTAGTTTTCAATTCAGAGTTCCGTCGGACGTAACTTTAGAAACTGGCTTAAAGTTCCGTCGGACGTAACTCTAGACACTGCGTTTTTTTAAAGTAGTACGGCATTAGACGAAAATTAAGTTCCTTTGGTCTATTAAGGGGTGTGCACGTAACAAATGAAAACAACATGATAAAATAGATTGAAAATGAAAGTACTTGTTCGATCTCTCCCAGGATCATCCCTGTAAAAGATCATCCAAAAAGTTGATCGAGTAGAAAATTTTTTTGCAAGAAAAATGAGCAAAAACTGAACATACTTTTCCTGTGAAGGAAAATATATTGAATGCTCCTGAGTGTTTTGTGGAGTACCAAACGTAAAGGTATTCGCGCCGGTTTTATATACAACAAAAGTGGTCAAGCAACTGTTGTAAAAAGAGTTGATTTAGTCAGAGCATGAAAGCATTCAGGAAGATTGTCTTAAAAGAAATTGGCTGAAAGCGGCAGTTTCATTGTTGTGAAATTCGACCCATTAAAGTATTCCGCCCCTCCCCCTCCTCCTCTTCCATTTATTACAGGTAAGCAATTCCAGAGAAGATATCAGGACCTGGACAATATATCTATTCCAGCTCCGCAAAGAAATGAATATTTTCTGTATGCTACGGTAAATAAGGCACATCAATTAAAGTAACGACAATTTGTGAGCACTGTTTAATAAATTTTGAATTTTGAAAATAAACGAATTTTGCTGTCAACTAACGCTGATACTTAAGCAAGGCTGCGATGAAGGCTGGACGGCTGGAGGTGGCGCACGGGCTCAATTTGATGTCGGTGCAATAGACTCAAAATGGTGGGTTTGTGCTACTTCCAAGCGCGACGGAGTCATCTGCTTGCGCTGCATGCAGTGGTCGTCCACCGGCCTCAGTACAATTAACGTACTGTGGCTGAACTCCAATGCCCGTAGCATTGCCGAACTTCCGGCAGCTTTACCCCGGCTGGAGTCCGACGACCGCATCTCGGCTGTCCTCCGGTTGCCGTACTTCGGCCGCTCACGGGTGGCTTTGAAATGGCCGGTGCCCTACGGCTGGAATCTGGCAGTATGAATGTAAGCCGGTCGACTGGCTGACGGACACTGGCCGTTGGACAGGCATGGGAGTACGGCCGTATACGGCCAAAAGGCCTACATTTGGACACGGGCCGAACAGGGCTGCTGGAAAAAGGCCGTACAGAAAATCACCGGCCAAAGTACACCGGCTGGAGTTAAGACCGGCTGGGATACGACCTCGTCATGGTCCTGGCCCTGCACGACATTTGGAAGTCTCGTATGGCGATTTGTCATCTTGACATTGATGCTAAACGCTCGAAAGAGTGTTTTGCTGATTCTATGCAAATTACGATTGAAGTCTGGAGGGCTCAACCCAGGCAGCACAGGACTGTTCGGCCTTAATCAAGCCGGAGTACTTTGGCCGCTGATTTTCTGTCCGGCCTTTTTCCGACAGCCATGTTCGGCCCGTGTCCAAATGTGGGCCATTTGGCCATATACGGCCGTACTCCCATGGCTGTCCACCGGCCAGTTGTGTCAGCCAGTCGACCGGCTTACGTTCATACGGCCAGATTTCAGCCGTAGGGCTCCGGCCATTCCAAAGCCACCCATGTACGGCCGAAGTACGGGCACCGGAGGACAGCCGAGATGCGGTCGTCAGACTCCAGCCGGACTAAATCTGCCAGAAATACGGCCGTGCTACGGGCATTGGAGTTCAGCCACAGTACGTTAACTGTACTGAGGCCGGTCACTGCATGTCGCGCAACAGATGACTCAGTCGCGCTGTGCACCAGCACAAACCCAGCATTTTGGGTCCAATGTAGCCACATCAAAGTGATGACGCGCGCAACTACCAGCCGTCCAGCCTTCAGCGCAGCCTTGCTTAGTTATCAGCGTCACTTGACACCAAAATTCATTTATTATGCAGTGCTCACAAATGAGTCGTTCCTTTAATTGCTGTGCCTCTTTTACTGTCCAATACAGAAAATATTCAGTTTGCAGAGCTGGAATAGATGAATTGTCCATGTCCTGATATCTTCTGTAGGGCGGCTTACCTTCAATAAACGGGGAAAGGGACGGAGGGGCAGCAGGAGGTTGAATTTCACAAAGATGAAAGCGACGCTTTTAGCCAAGTTTATTTAGAACAATTATTCTGAGCACTTTCATGCTCTGACTAAATAAACTATTTTTTCAACAGTTACTTGGCGAATGCCTTTACAAGGCATTTTGGTACTCCACAAAAACTGAGGAGCATTAAATATAATTTACTTCACACAAAAAGTATGTCCAGTATTTGCCCATTTTTTTGCAAAGACATTTTCTACTCGAAAAACTTTTCTGAAGATCTTTCACAAGGCTGATCCTAGGAGAGATCGAACAAGTGCTTTCATTTTCAATCTACTTTGATGTTGTTTTCATGAGTTACGTGCACAGCACATAACAGACCAAAAGAACTTAATTTTCCTCTCATGTCGTGCTACGGTAAAAAATTCTAGACACGTTGCGAATGACGCCTTGCTTCAGGTGGCTGCAGTTGTATCCCTCTATGTTCACGCAAAAAAAGGCGTAAGGATAGAGTTTCATAGTGTGTTTAAAATCAATAACATGGCAATGGTAGTATTCATACAGCAAACCTTGCATACTGCAACGAATAAAACAATAAATTTTTCATTGGTCAAGTCTGAATGCGTAAGGTTCTCAACCCGTCGGAGGCGAACTCGCGGATGGACAAGTTTATTTATTTATTTATTTATTTATTTATTTATTTATTTATTTATTTATTTGTTTGTTTGTTTGTTTGTTTGTTTGTTTGTTTGTTTATTTGATACCTACTTGCCTTTGCGTGCATTACAGCAGCGAGATACGTAACATTAAACATCAAATATGAGACCAAATAACAAATATTTCCACAAAGCACGGTGAAAATCGCCATTATAAAGAGTTGGTACAATAATACGTAGAAGATCATTACACTCTCGTATTGACCTAAGATAAAATGAATCGTGCGAGCCGTCACCTTAAAGGCAAGTAATAATTTGCTTTAAGCTAGCGATCCCACTTTGGGTTATGCAGAATGGCGCCTGGATACACTTCTCCCCTTCTATTCCAGTTTTCGAATGATTGATACTACGAAAAAATTTCAACCTGAGGTTTCGTTTCTGATCTTTCATGTCTTACCATTTAAGTTTACTTTTACTTGATCTCATGCTAAGTTGAGCGTGCCAGTTACCTAATGCGAATCGCACTGACCTATTCTGTATGTTTTCGAGCGCATCAAACAGCTCTTTGGTGTAGGGATTCCAGAAAACGCAAGCGTACTCCAACATTGAGCGCACATGAGTAAAATACGGTTGTTCTTTTAAGGTATATGGAGGTTTGCTGAAATTGGATCTCAGGAAGCCCAAAACAAGTGCAGCCGTAACTTTTGTGTTGTGAAAGTGGCTATTTAACCTCTAACCTCGCGTTAAGTAAACTCGTAGTTATTTATATTCCCCAGCCGTTCTTAAAGCCGTGTAATTTACGATATACGTATTCAATTGGAATGAAGGTTTTCTTGTAAAGGTGTTAACACACCTTTTAACATTCAACGGCTATTCTGAATCAGCACACCAGGATGTTAGTAAATTAGAATCATGCTGCTGGTATTCGGAATCACATTCATTTGCTATAGTCCTGTAAACTACACAGTCATTCGCGAACATTTTGAACAAATATTTGAGGCCAATAGTTATAACATTTATATATAACAGAAACAAAAGAGGACCCGCAACTGACCCTTGCGTAATTCCTGAGGTAACGAGAACATATCCGAAGAACAACCATTGGGAGCGACCGACTGCATTTTAGAGAGATATACTCGGCTATCCATGCAATAACCGGTTCATTCAGTTTATTGCCCGCAATGTACTAAGAAGAAGCTGATATGGAACACCTCCAAATGCTTTTTTTTTGCAGTACAAGAAAATACAGTCAACGACGTCTTATGTATTGCTAGAGCCAAATCGTGCGTGAACTCAACAAATTGCGTTCAGCAAAAAAAACGTGACGAAATCCGTGTTTGCTAGGATGCTGGTGATTATGTTTAAACAAATGGGTCTTTTCCGAAGTGTAGCTAAGCTCACATTAAAACACGGCAACTACATTAACATCCAGGCTTCGTCATTCACAAGGCTCTCTTTCTTGTTATGGCAAATGTGAAATAACACGTGTTTCGAAATAGACAGCCATAAAATCCCATGAAGCCGGGCACGAAGTTCAGCCGACCAATGCACGCGCGTAGCCTCTTCTACGTTTATCACCAACAAAATAGTGCAACGTCGTTTTTCGCAGTATTACTTTAAGAGGGATAGCCCCAAACTTGCGCTTTTGCGCGCCCTTGCCTTTCTTTGGTGGGGATTCCTTCACATGGCGCCGGTTGATCTTCCGCGTGGCAGCCGCTAGCTCGATGCCCTTAATGGCCACAATATTTTAGTGAACCACCGTCACATCGGGTTGAACATCTCTGCAGAGTCGATGTCTTCAACGCTCTCCATTTCTTGAGGGGGCGAATAGCCTCGAGCTGATGCGTCGACGAAGCCGGCGGGCGAGGCGTGGTAGCGGCTGACTGGCGAGGCTTAGCTCACCCGTCGGTGTGGCACAGTCTTCTTTTGGCAATAAATGGCACTCCGATGGCCTAAAAGGTTCCCTGGTAATTTCCAGTGACTCCTTGCACCTTTCCCGTTCACCTTGTACACTCATTACTGTTTGACAAACGAAGTTCGGTTATTTAAAACGTAGAAACACCGAGCGAATAAAAAACATGTCTGCGTCATTCGTCTCCCTAACGGCTCTTTCTTCACCCAGGAAAAAATTGGTCCTACACCGGCGGGTCTCCTTCCAAACATGTCTGTGCATGAATTCCCAGCGCCCAGACCCGTGCCGTTGTTCGGCTGTACGCCGCTTACCGAAAGAATGACCTATAACCTGAGACCTTACGTAGGCTGGTCTCCTCTTGAACACCGGTTGCCAAAAAGTCTGCGGCTGTTCGCTTGCCGTAATTCACCCGAGGACCGCTAACTGAATGAAAAATGTATATTCTGGGGCCGTGCGTCGGCCGGTCTACTGTATAACACCGGTTGCCCGAAGAAAACGACCATTCTGCCGCCGGACGCACGGTTCACCGTTGAAAGAGCGATTGTGAGGCAGCCGCGCTCTAGCGGGTCTCCTTTCGAACACCAACTGCCACAAGAATACGCATAACCTATGGCCGGTCGCTTGCCGTGCTTCGGCTGAACACCGCTTCGCGAAGGAAAAATGGATGCCCTAAAGCCGTACTTCGGCCGCTCTCTTTCTCAACATCGGCAGCCGAAAGTGAACTGAATATCTAGCAGCCAGGTAGCTGCCGTTGTGCGTCTGAACACGGGCGGCCGGAGAAATACCGAAGCGCTGGTGGCCGAATGTTGGCCGCTCATTGTATGATCAGCGGCTGCCAGAACCTGGATGCTGGCCGGACATGCCAGAAAGCGGCTATAGAGGGGCCGGTCTTGGGACACTCTGTGCCGCCTGGGAACCGGACCCTCCGGAGTGGCTGTCTGTGATGGAGGCTCTAACGAACCTCAAGCAATTTTAGCCGTTTTCTGCTAGCAGGGTTTTGGCTATCAGTTTTTATCATTGTTGTATTTTTTTCTTTGGTTCAAGTGCTGTGTAAAAGTATGGCAATAAATAAAAAAAAGCGATGGCTCAGAGGTACAGCACTCGCCTCGTATGCGGGAGGTACTGGGATCGAATCCTGATACTGCCAGGTTTTTTTAATGGGTAATCCCTTTTAATCCCTGGTCGAGTGCGGACCCTTGAAAGGGGAATCCACCCCTGGAACGCTGCCTTTACCCTTCAGAGGGGCCCCTGACCCTTGTCCATCTGGCGGCGCCCTCGGCCATCATGTTCCGTTGAGCCATTGCCGGGCTAAAAGAGTCTGGCGGCATGTCCTGCCACAGGCGGTTGTGAGCTGAGCGTCCACCGTGCCTGTGGAATGCACCATGTGCATTCGTGTGCCTTGGTGGTGACGGGCACCTACCGGTAAAATAGGTACAAGTTACTCCCCGGCCAGGCGCTCGGCCCTTGTGTGGGACTACAACGCTTGGGAGGTTCACCCGGCTTCCACGGAAAATCGCCCTCATGGAGAGCGGCGGCTGCAAAAACGCAAGAACTTTTATTTCACGGCTGCAGCGTGAAGGCCTCTCACATTCATCTCAAAAGGATGCCACACCGTACCTTACGTGGGCCTCTTCAGGTCCTTACGAAATCATGGGTACCCTGCTCTACAACGCGGGGCAATGATCTCCTCCCTATTATCATCACATTTCGCGGCAAAAGAATCCGAGACGGGCGGAACAAGATACAGTGCACCCGTACCTTAATTGGTTTTCCTTCCGAGATCGTCTGCTTCAATACGACCCCCCTACATCACTTGCAGCAATGGCTGAAATTATACGGAAATCTTTTGCTGCTGCATTGGAAACTATTACATGCGATGAAGATTCCCATTCCTTTGACAATCATCTCGCCAACCTTTGGAAGCGAATGGAGTACCTCACCCAGCTCTACCGCTCTACTGGAAGAAGCCACAACATACTCCAACGTATTCTACATCAGTACAAGGTCATTAACCAATACCAAAAAACTATCAAGCCACAGCTGGGTAAATCTGTGCCATAACCTCGAGAAAACACCAGGTTATGTGTTTTTTATGGAAACTTCACCTAGGCCTTGGGGACAAAAAGCGCAGTAAGACACCAATAATTAGCGCCATCATGCTGAGCAGCATGAATCCCGTGGATACCGAATAGTTGCTGCTCAAAATCTTCTTTCCACACGTATCACTAACTCTCCCACCCAATCTACCCAAAATACCGATCCCGGAACCGTGCTCCGACCTTCAAAGCCCCTTCGCAGTCGCTGAACTTTCTACAAGTATTCGTCCAGGCAGATCGAAGTCTGCCCCCGGACAAAGACGGCATACAATGGACCCACCTCCGCAACCTTCCAGAACCAGCACGACATAAAATCTTGGAAGAAATCAACCATGAAACCGGGCAGGTACCTGCACATCTCAAGCTATCCCTCATCTATCCCATACCGAAACCTAACAAAAAACAGACCTCTCCTAACGAGTTTTCCCATCTTCGGCCAATCTCCCTCACACATCTCCTATGGAAACTCATCGAACGACTCATTAACAATCGAATGGTGCACTACCTGGAGTATGTCGAAGCATATCTTCATCCAGCGCAAACCAGTTTCCGCCCGAATCTCGGGACTATCGAGAGCCTACACTCTTAGTCGCGTCCCGGATGGCGTCCTATTTATACGCGGTGGGCAGTCTCAATACCGTGATATAAGAGGCCTTGACAGACTTCTTTTCCGTGACAAAACCCCAGGTGGTTGCAGCAGGCTTATATGCTGCGCCAACGGCCCGTGTCACGGCTATAAACTAGCAGACAGCCTGACGCCAGAAAAAAAAACTAAGAAAAAGGGGGGCAATCGGGAAGCTCCGAGCGATATGTGTGGCTTGCGGCGCATGGGCATATTCCTCCTCACACAATGGCCCGCGAGCATCCTTTGCGGTGGCCACCGACACGCGCCCGATGACGCCGCGAAAGCCGAAAAACATTTTTAAAAACTCCTGCGCGCACATGCGCAGTAGCAGTGGAAAAAATTGGCCGCGTATCTGCTCCTTTCGTTGCAAATGTCGTCAAAAGTGGATAGTCTTTGTAGACATTTGCCAAGGAAATGCCCTTCTTTGCTTTCCCGCTCACCTTTCCTGCTGTTCGTGTCCGTTGCGCTCATCCCAAGGTAAACACACTAAAGGTTTGCGCAAGGCGATTTGAATTTACCGCGTTCCACTGCTACAGGCCGGGTTCCTCGAGGCCAGCGCTGCAGTACGGCGGAGACGCGCGTGAATGGAGGCGGCCGACTACAAGGTTTATAGAACCGCGTGGCCGTGCTCCACGTGCGTTCCAAGCAGAACGTGGAACCTAGCTAGTGGAACCTTTCGTTGCTGTTGCCGCGTGATTTTTCATATGCCGCCAGGAGGCGGCGGTTTTCTGCAGTGGGTGTAGAATATCATTTGTTATCGAAAAACCAAGCATCCATGAATTTTTTATAAAGTAACGCTGTAAATATCCCTTGTGTACTAATTTCCTGTCTTATATTTGCGTAATATCTTGTTCTTGTGCAACAAAGTTGACAAGTATGGACATATAAACCAGGCTTATACGTTTACATTTGACCATGAGTATATAAGACTATTGCGCAATGTCAATTTTACTTTGGCTGGTTGGCTGAATCGAGTTACAGACGGAGAGACAGACAGACATACAGACAGACCAAAATTTTTGGGTTTAAGTAGCCCAAGAAAGACTATCGTCTTTAAAAAGTTCGCGCGTGGCGAGTTGTGGTCCGGTGGTTTGCCTCTATCGCGCACGTGCGCAGTATGGCGGAATTTCAGTGCGGAGCAAGCTGGGGTCCCGCGCTTTGACTCCTGCTCTGTGAAGTTCATACTCAGTTCTGAGCGTTCACACTTTCTTGACCACGTTCGCTCCCACTGACATCAAATGTGTGCTTGAGGTCGATGCAACACTGTAAACAACTGCGATGGGTTTATTAGGGCCACCGGGAACGCAGCAGTGGCCCCATGTCAAACCAGCTGGTGTGTCTATAGCGGGCATAGCCCGGTTGAACACGAACGGATAGGTAATTCCCTGGATTTCTTGTTTTATTTTTTTTCGAGGGGTGGCGGGGGGGGGGGGGGGGTGGGGGGCAGACTGTAAGAATCAGTGTTGGCACACAATTAGTAAGGGACACGATATTATGCCTTTTTCGGCGTCGTAAGAAAGCCCGCTCCAAAACCGTTCTCCAATACCCGTGGTCGTAGGGTAAATTTGGCGTGCTTTATAGGGAGGATTCGGTTTCCCAGAGCGGCGGCCGTTTGGGATCCCGTTTAAAAATGAAAACACTTGTACATGTGAGGTACTTCCGTTGCCGTAATTAGTACCGTGGTGCCATAAAAAATGCATTTTTACACGCGTTTCATTGTCCAGGTCAAGGCACATAAAACCCAGTTTGAATTTTGTATTTTTCAATATTCCATGGCCACTGCTTGTCCATTTTCGGTAGGCGCAGCAAAAAGTTAGGTAACGTTTTATACACTCCTCGTCATACACTCCTCCATAAACTCCTCCATACGCTTTCTCGGTGCGCGCAGTTTACCTATGCTTTAGCAAAAGGTATTGCTAGCAATTTTGTTCGATCCTTCATAAAATGTTTTGCGCCATACTATTGGTGGAAATTCTTTCATAAAAAAACCCGCCCGCATCTTCCCACGGGGGGAACTAGAGTAAATGCGTCGCAGAGTGGTGGGGGTATCGCGTGAATGTTGCGTAATTGGGTATGGTTTGGGAATGCTTAATTGTTATTTCGTCTTTATTATTCTTATTTATTGAATGAAGGAGAAGCGAAGGCAAGGAGTGTAAAGTTAAAGTCTGTCTTCATTGCTTGGTGCCATCGTTGTATTGGACGGAGAGGATGACTGCTTTGTGGTCGCTAAAGTGCACTGTCAAGGGGTGTTTGAGGAGCGGTCGTGCGATTGCGTAACTGGTGAAGACATTGCTTCCATCGCATCTACTCGAGTCAAGCAAAGCGTCAAGACAAGCGAAAGACAAGCAAAGACGCCCTTGACTGAATTCCGAACGCGCGCTCCGCCGCTTATATACACACCGCCCGCGTTCGAGGGAGAGGAGTACGGGGGAGAGACGCGCATGCGCACACTTCCGTACACAAGCGCGCGAACTTTTCACGCACCCACCACGCCGTTATCACGTGTACACGCCCTGCCGCCGTTACTGTTGAGCGCAACGCAGCGCACGGGTAGCTACGACGCATGCGCGCACAGACGCGCTCCCCCCGCACCGCCGCAGCTGTTGTTGAGAGCGACGGAGCGCACGCGGTACACGCGCTCCTCCCGCACCGCCGCACCTGTTGTTAAGAGCGAGGAGGGTACGGCGGAGAGACGCGCACGTGCGCCTCGACGCGACGCGCATGCGGAGTGAGCGTGTGGACGGCGCCGCCATCAACGACGGAGGACCAGGCAAGCCTAAGAAATGCTCCGCATTTAAAAGAAACTAGGGCACATTACCCTCCGCATGTAACAGCAAACAGAGTTTCTTTACGACGTCCAATTGACGTGTCGGCGTCAATTAAAATTATGGCAACGTTTTCTCGCACGCCTTTGCACTGAAAAAGCGCTCGGCCTTCCTGTGAATATGAAGAAAACGTCCTTTTGGAGAGCGTTTGGATCTACACGCAATAAGAAAGAAATAATTGCCTAACCTACAGCGATGCACTTGCCTAATTTATGATATTTTCATATATCTGCAAAGGCGTTCGTGATACTTCTACTGCACCCCTTCAGGGTATACTGTTATACCACCGATAAATAACGCCACCGTTTTGTACCTGGTGACTTTTTCACCTGCCGTTTCGTTTCTTCACGCATTGCCAACACAACAGATTGCTACCCGTCACTCAACGTTTTGGGATTGTTTACAACGCTGTTTCCATTCCAGTGCGACGAAATTCCAGAATCAGCAGCTCCCGGGCAAAGATTGCTTGGGGCGATTCTACAAAGGCCATCTACATCATCGGAAGTGGCGTACCTGGACCATAATTGAAGCACGGAGAAAGTACTTTTTCTTTGTTTGGTAACATATACCCGTCAGCTTTAGGCCAAACGTTGGGCGTTATGTAGTGAGTAGCCTGGAAAAAACATGTTTCATCCCTGTTTTGTAAGCAGCAAGCTGCTGAAAATTCCATAAATGAAAACAATAATTTTATCTTGACAGGTCCGTATTTGCTCTTCCACAAAAAAATATTTTAATTTGTGTGTTCCACCCGCCGCGGTGGCTCAGTGGCTAAGGCGTTGCGCTGCTTAGCACAAGGTCGCGGCTTCGATTCCGGCGGCCGCTTTTCTGATAGAGGCGAAAAGCAAAAATGCCCGTGTGTTTCGGCACACGTTAAGGATCCCAAGGTGGTGAAAATTATACCGGAGCCCTCCACTACGGCGCGCCTCATCGCCTGCGTTGCGTCGGCGCGTTAAACATTACAAACAATCAAGCAATCAATCAATCAATCAATCAATCAATCAATTAATCTATCAATCAAACATTTGTGTGTTCCATAAGGGCAATCTGCTAATATTTGTATTTGTTATTTCAGTATAAGTCTTTCGTGTTCATATTTGTATTTTGGATAACAAATAAAAAGAAAACATCGTTCCTTCGACATAGTGTCATTTATGTAATTTTCATCTCACACTTGTGCATGCTCATGAATTCGAGAATGACAAAATACTTAACATTTGCATACCCAACTCAGTTCTCTGTTCGTGTCCCAAGCTTGTGTGAGTAGACTATCACTTCAAGATCTGGATAGGTTTAAGGTATACCGATACTTGCTTTACAGCTTTGCTTGCCACATGGCATTATAAATATAGGGAGTTTTTTTTTTTTATTCCGTGGTAGGACATTGAGGCCTGATAAATCAGGTGGCAAAACACTGTGAGATTTTAAAGGTAAAGCCTCATTGCATGAAAACTGAGGTCATGAAAATATTTCAGAAGTGCACAAATTACAAATGTGTTGGTACAATTGCAGCCATTGCAACCCATTTTTTGGTGGCATTGTTTCATACGGTCTAAACTTCACATGCACAAGGGTGCGTTCATGCCCAAGTGCTAACGTTTTGGTGAACGACCTTGAAAATGCTGAAACTGCTCAACCGCGACCTTGCACTTCCGCGTACAATAATGGAACTCGTTAATAGCGGAAGCGTGAACGAAATAACGAAATAAAATACGAAATGAAATAACGAAAGCGCGAAAAGGCCACTTAAACAATGGAGAAATTCAGAGGATTGTCTACTAATGCACAACATTCTTATGCCGCTTCTCTTGAGTGAGAGTCTTTTTGAGCTAATTTTCTTGGTTTTTCTAAGTCCTGTCCGTCCAATTATCTCCATTTACCCTACTATAACGATCACAAGGGTTACTTGCGCAAAAAGTGCATTTTTTGTAAATGAACGGCATTACACGGCCCACCATTTTCCATATTTTTTATATTTTTTCTTGTTTTTTAGTTTTTCAAAATTCTGTTCAACCAATTATCTCCATCTACGCTATGATAACCATTACAAGTGTGATTTTCCCAAAATCCGCATTATTATATGGTTCGCCATTTTCCGTCATTTTTTATATTTCTCTTAACTTTTAGTTTCTCATAATTTCTTTTGACCAATTATCTACATTTACAATATTATAACGATTAAAGGTGGAACTTCCGCGAAACCTGAATTTTTCTGGAAATGCAGGGCGTTATAGGTTACATGGCCCAGCGTTTATCCGGTCTGCGCGAGAAATCGCTAAGATATTCTTTGTGGGCTCGCGATCCATAAAAAAAAAAAGAACGATGTATCTACAGGGCCGTCCGACGGCCGTCCGACCTGGGCGTTGGAGCGCCGTCCACAGAGGAATTCTGCAGGCATCGCGATACAATATTATATGGCGTGAGTGATTCATTGCATTGGTGGTTCATTGCATTACACGATGCGTAATTTACTACCGCCCCCCTATTACAAAAATAAAGGTCAAGACATGTAACCGCACCATCAGAAGAGCTACGACGAGCAGAAAAAATTCAGTACACCATTTCATGCTTGGTATAATTGCCACTTGTGACGAGACAGCTCTTAGTTTCCCCACGAGAGTGCGCTTTGCGTGCTAGTTATTTGTAAGCATTGTCATAGGGGGAACCTTCCGCCAATGTCCAAGAATACTTTTGGTAACAATGCAGAAGAACTGTTGTCAATTCCGTTTGCATCGATGGTATAAATCCCCCACGGTGCATCATACTGTTGGAACGGGCACACAGCATGGCAAAAGGTTTCTGCTCGTACCAAACCGTAGTATTATGCCTCTATGGCAGAACGATTAAAAAACGGTGGCCTAAAAGTCACTCGCCGCCGAATGTATTTTTCCTGCTTGACGCGCAAGAGCATGCAGATTCTTATAAGCCCATGCTTCCACTCCCTAGCAGCCCGTGGGTCGTGGCGCAGTGGTTATGATATCCGCATCTTGATGTCTTGTAGTAAACCGAGGTTCGATTCTCCCTAGTATTCCGTGTATGAGCTTATGTGTACTTTGTTTGTCTTGTATGATGTAACGTGTTAGAGCATTCGTCATGGGTGCTGGTGTTGGCCTGGCAATGCCAGCGAAAAAAACGAATAAAATCAATTCTAGCCGAGTGGCTTTTTTTCTTTCTTTGTGAAAAGCAACAAATCCGCTTATTTGAGGTGCCGTATGATTTGGGGACCGCTTCGTAAGCGAGAATAGGTTAGCATAACAAGCCGCATAGAAAAATTACGGCAGGCGGCCCACCGAACACACGGCCCGGGGTTTAAGTAGCCCTCTGGTTAAGCGGCCCTCAAGAGGGCCGCTTAAACGGTGGGCCGCGTGTTTGGCGGGCCGCTTGCGCTCGAGGCTGCCTGAACGGCCAATTTATAAGCGGCATTAAATTGACGCAGCAGCCCGCCCGCATGCGGGTCGGATAACGAGGAATTGACGAGGAGTGTATGGCTGCTGCGACGCTTCATCAATCGCTCAAGCTGTTCGAGACTCCCGGACTATGTACTCGCACTGGACCTCCGAAAAGCCTTTGAGCGTGTGAGCCAGAGCGCCATCCTCGATAAACTTGCTAAGGACTTTCCTAGCCAACGAGCACAGACATGGGTTCGAAACTTCCTAGAAGCCCGCCCCATCAAACTTCCAGGAACATTCCCAGGTTGGACCCTTCGTACCTTCTACCTCCACAGAGGAGTTCCTCAAGGCTCGATCCTCGATACTCTTTAATATCTCCACACTCTTTAATATAGCCATAACTAGGATCGCCCGCAACCTTCAAAGAAAGACTAGTGCGAGGTTTACTATTTATCCGGGCGATATCACATAATGGACCCAATCAAGGGACTACCCGAGTGAACAAACTATGATTACGGCCCTCCAAAATGCAGTAGAAAGCATTGAATCTACCCTACCGGATATCGTGCTTTCCTTGCCCCTAACAGCATTTCTGTCAGTTTTGGCCGCAATCCAGCTACTGACTTTAGTCCGCCTTGCATCATCGTTGGCACCACATCGATGACCGCCAAACTCGACCAAATTGGCCTACTAGGCATCCCCGTCGGTTACAAAAGTAGCCCGACGATATGGATGAACCAACTAAAACAGAAATGGTGGAATTCTACTCAACATGCCATTCGAAGACTGACTAATAAACATAGAGGAGCAAAGCAAAAAGCTGTGCAGACACTTGCCCGCACCGTCGCAGTCGGTATTCTTACATATGGAGCCCAATCTTACACATTGAATTGTACCCAACGACGCGCTCTTAATGTCCTTCACAATGCGACTTTTCGTCCCATCACTGGCTTACCACGCCATGCAAAAAACTTCCAATATGCGGCTGCCCTTCCACCAATTGAAAAACATTATTCAAGAGCAACCCGACCAATACAACTTCAAGCGGAAAATTACCCATCAAGGTGCCATACTCACGGCCTGGGATAAGCAAGATCGCATCCCCTTACCTGATTTTCCGATACCCATTCCTCCGTGGCAACGACCTCAACTGATCGAACCCACAAAAACTCACCCAATCACCCACACAACGGTCATTTCTAGACAAAAACGTTGTCAGAGGCTATTCAACACCAAACAACCCCGCGAAATCGACATTTATACTGATGCCAGCCTGACACCAACAAACGTTGGAACTGCCTGTGTTTCCCCACATGACCGAACCATTATAGGAACCCTACTCTCCAAAATTACTGGCACACCCATGGAAGCGGAACTACCCGCCATGCTTGTCATTACCCATGCTCTTGACTACTTGATGTACGACCACCATCAAACCGTACCAAAAACAATCAGAATATTAACCGATTGCTACGAAGCATTTCAAGAACTTCGACGACCATTTTCAACGCACCCTTTCGTAAACCACATTATCAGGCAAACAATGGCCCTACAACTGTATGGCATTGAAGTCCGCATAGACTGAACTCCTTGCCATAATTTGGCGGCACCGGGGAATCAGGCAGCCCGCGAAGCTGCTCAGGAAGCTTGCTCTTTTCTCTCCTCCGCTGACCCCGACGCGTAACCAAGCCTTCAGACCAGTGTTGTTCGGAACGGCGTTCCAAGGAACGGTGTTCCTGGAACTAGTTCCTTTTTGGGGG
This sequence comes from Haemaphysalis longicornis, assembly GCF_048455015.1. Classification (NCBI taxonomy): domain Eukaryota; kingdom Metazoa; phylum Arthropoda; class Arachnida; order Ixodida; family Ixodidae; genus Haemaphysalis; species Haemaphysalis longicornis. Next base: position 96,078,592 of record NW_027526203.1, read on the forward strand.
AATAGAGGAACGCAACTGTTCCATTGAGCGTCGGTGGAACTGTCACGGTAACTCGTTAGGGATTTTGAAGGAACAGCAGGAATGGCGTTCCTTCTGCAAACGTTGCATTGCTAGGATTTCGCTGTTTTCGATGCGATGCTAAGGCTACAGTACAAAAATCTACAAGTCGCTACTGTGTTTCTGTTCCTATACGCTAATTTGCCCGCCCTTCCGCGGAACGTGCTTCCTCGAAGGTCAAAGGCAGAAGAATAACCACGGAGCTGTCCGCAGCTTGTGCTTGCTTTCATGCCGGTTCAGCTTACGCGGCGTTCGACGGTTGAATAGCGTAGCCGCGTGAATTCTTTTCACCTTTCTGCGTTTGTCTGGGGAGGCTGGGATGCGCGTCTGGCCCATAGAACTGCGTCCTGCCGGGGATAGGTAGCCTAAATCTGAGCGGCGCTGCAGGTAACCTGTGAAACCACCGTGAAACCAGGGGTAATAACCGCATTAGTGCGCGCGAGGCGCGGGTGCGTTGTTGTCGGGGGAGCTGCACTCGCAGTGAGGTCAATCGAAGGGTCACCGGGAATAGTTCGGGATTGCAGGTTTGGACCCCTCAAAGGAAAGCGCGATCTGGTTGTCGCCAGTTGCTTAATCCCAAGGTTTAATCTATCATGGATCCCAGACAGTTCTATGCGAGGCAAGGCGACCAACGACATAAAAACAGAGCTCGCTCCGTTGATCAAGCCGTCCAGCGCAGATTTTGCCACCTTGTCCGCGCGCGAGAATTTCTTTTCCTTTGGGCAGCAAACCCTACCAGCCGCGGCACAGGATAAGCTGTCGCGGCACCTGCTGGTACTAGTTGAGTACCCGCTGTCGCACATGAAGAACTTCGAGGGTGAGAACCAACGGTTGCTCAAGTACAACACTTCAGTACCCTCGAGCGTGTCCATGGAACGGCTCTTCAACATTGCCAAGGAAGGGTTGATGAAAAAACCGGCTTCGTCTGTTTGACTACAACATCGAGATGCATCTATTGCTAGCTCAAAAAGGGACTCTACTTAGTTGCGACTATGCATTCGGGCATTTTTTCCAACTGGGCCATTTTTTATGCATTCTACTTTTTTATTCTGCCATATCCTGTAACGTTCTAATGTACTTAAATTTTTTATGCTTGAAGAACCAAAGAATCTGTCGTTTCTGTACCACAGCGCGTGTTTTTTGTTTTCTTATTACTTTTATTTTTTGTTGTTGTTTCTTTTACTTTTTAATGTTGCACTTTGTGTCCGACTATATTTTTATAGTGTAAATGTTTTTACGCACGTGATTAGGCCCCGCGTTATTTCCTGTGCTTTTCCCTTGAGCGTATTTATAACCACAGCAAGTGATTTGTGCGTTGCGTCTACATATTTTTGGCTACCTTTTATTGTTTCCTTTATCTACTACCCTGATTGTGTTCGGTATACTTCGTAATTCTTGCGCGTAGATTTCGTGTGTGACTACGCTGTTCACTTTTTTTTCTTGTTTTCGTCTTCCGACTTCAACTTTGTATTGCGAACCTCGTAGTCATTTCTTGTTCGGCTGTGATTTGTTACTCGAACATTTGTGCTGTAGGATCCGCAAAGCTTCACTTTTGTAACCCAATTACTAAATTTCCGGCAAAAGTGCCTGTAAGGTATTTTAAACTCTAACATTGAATCAGCATTCATAAAAGACCTGTGTATTGTTCGTTTCGACGCGGTTTCTGAAGTGGAAAAGCCACATGTGTTGCACATGTCTAACTGCGATTTTGGTGGTCGTCTATAGACGAGCACCAAAATCGCAGTTAGATATGTCTAGAGTTTTTCCGGTGCTCCCTGAAAGAATTCGTGTAAGAGAGTTTCTTTGGAATATTTTTATCTCGAGATAAAGTACTGCCGGTGGTATTCATATTCGTATAATATTTGTTCACGCTAAGACAGCTGTGCTTCATTATAAGCTAGAGGGAGGACTACTGCCGGCGAGCGACCATGAGTACGTAGTTGCGTATGTACAAGCCTACAACGTATACATGCTAGTTTTTGGGGAGGAGAATGCGCTTCCTGGTTCTTTTCTTGCAGTAGCAGTACATATGTTCACAGCGCGCCGTCATCTTGACTGAGCGGGTCATTTGCTGCTGCGAAAGTTGTAGCAGACGATCTGTTACGAAAACACGAACGAAAACACCGCGATAGCGAGGTGCTAGGTTGAGTAGGTACGCGCATAAAACCTTTTTGAGCTTTCAAACTATTTATTATTTGCAACGTTTGAAAATAAGCCTTTAATGAGTTTCTTCCAGAATTTGACATTATTCTGAGCTACCAGGTTGGTCTGCAGAATCGTAGCCATAACCACGACTCTCAGTAAAAAAGAACAGGCGTTATTTTTCAAGTCTTTAGCTTTAAAACAGCGTGTTTTATTTTATAAATATATAATTGGGCACTGCTCTTTGCGTGTTTGTGGCATTGTATTTGAGTTTAAGGCCACTAAAACGCTTCAATCCAAGTCAATGATGAAAGTCAGGCGAGCGCACTGTGTAATGGCGACCCATGACTATAGTCCGTAGAAATGTGGCTAGTCTGCCGTCCGGGCCAGTTTTGAATTACAAAGGTATGTCACCTCAGCGATGAAACCGCTCGAAAAACAGCGCATCGGTCGAACGTAGCACCCCCTCAGTGCACCTTACACTCCACTCACAACGTTTGCCATTGAGGCATTATTACGATTCAAACTGCTGTTCGGATAAATTTTTGATAACATGATTTCTTTGCTCGCTTTTCTTCAACCGAATTGTTCTTATGGCAATTAAGAGTGAGAAAATAGTGTCGTCTGCTTGCACACCGCTTTTAGCTGTGGTCCCCCAGAGTTATTCAATGCATACCAGTTGCAAAACCCCGCTTCAGAGTCCGGGTGGCGCGGGGCCCCCTGCTCCCTTGAAGCGGAGGGGTAAGTGTACTGGCGCACCTCTAGGGGACAAAAACTGAACCTACGCTACCTTTTCAAATCACAAGACACCAATTAGGCAAAATTTATTCACGCTTTTACGGCTTTTCTTTTTATGACTTACACAGCAGCCACAAGCACTTCAGTACTGCTTTAACTGCCTGCCCACAGGTGACAGGCTAGTCAACTTTCCCCGTTCTTGCCCCAGCGCAGGGTGGCCAACCAAAGACCCGCTTTTGATACATGGGGCCTATGGGGAGTTTTGCAACTGGTTTATGCAGTAACTCTGGTAGTCGCCTGCACTCTGCCGTGAGCTGACGATCAGGGGTGCCAACAGGACAGTTCAGTGTTTAAAAATATTGCAATAATCTTATTCCGACCCGAAAAAGGATGCGAAGTAATAATAATAGCAGGAAAAGCTATCAAAACAAAAAAATTTAATTTTATGGTGCCCGTCTACAGAGACAGAGACTGCCGTCTACAGAGATTGCCGTCTACAACGGCAGTCGACCGTTGTGCGGTCTTCCCGAGACCTTCATCACTGAACGGACCTCTCTGAAGGCATCGTACCGCAGACTAGCCAAATTTGCAGGAACTATAGGGGTCCGGGCAGCCGTTGTATGGCACCACCATTGCTTCAGCCAACAGCGCCGCCCGTGGCGAACCGCTCGTCAGTGAAATGCTGGTGGCGGTCAGCGCAGCGTAGTCGTGCATGGCTTTCTGTCCTTCTGCTGCAGGTCGGTTTTCAAAGTGTAAATAACCTCAAGGACTCTTTTCAGATCTGTAAATCTTGAAAGTAGAGGCGACCTTTACGAGGCATGCGAAGTGTGTGATTTACGCCCATACTGAGTAATTACGAACAGAAGACGACGCTCAATGCGCTAAGCTGGAAGTGAACTGAAAGTGCAAGTGCGTTCGTTCGAGCCTGCATGCAGTTTGGCGTATCGAGGAATATATTGCACCTAAATATGTGCAGCCGATTCAGGAATTTGGCGGCGCTGGCCTTGGGCAGTTGATGACAATACGGCGTCGAGCACAAGCGAAAGACAAAGTTGGGGGTGCCTTCTAAGATCTACCCCAAAACATAAATTGTGATAGACTACGCTCAGTACCTCATAACTACCGTATAAACGTGTTTAATTGCACAGAAATACGTTTACTACAGCCATCGGAAATCGTTTACAAAATAAATACTGCATGATATTATAACGTTATTGTTTGTCGCGGCCTGCGCTGCTGAAGGACAAGAGGCAGAAGGGCGCCAAAACCCTGCCCTTAGTTTCACGACTGAATGCTGCGGTCGAGTTTTACAAGCTGCCGCCTGCGCTTGAAAAATCATACACTCCTCCATCTAATAACGATGACGGTTTATCGCAAAGCTTCCTCTGTTTGGTTTGCTTGGTTGCCTTCTGGATTTAAACTTTGACTAATTGAGCTTCGGATTTTACCAGCACGCAGTTTGGTCTTTTCTTCGGAATGTCTTTGAATTGGCCCTTTCCCTTTCTATTTCGCACGAAGAAAGTTTCCTGTTCAAGCATTCTCGTCGTAGCCGGAAAATTGCATCATTTTGATGTTTAATTTTGCATTTTAACCGCCCTCCATAAGTGCGCCTGTGCCGGAGGACTCATGCTGATGCACCTGTATTTCAGGCAACTAGTCGCGCGTTTTTGTTTTCTTTCCTCACAGGGCATTACACGATTATTTTAGGTACTCGGCCAAGAATACTTACGCAATGAAAAACACTGGCTGAACTTAACACTGCCACATTTTTTTAACTGTCGGTGCCAGCCTTTATTCCACGCAGGTGGTAAAATGGGAACAGGAGGGGGGATGGTTTGCAGCTTGCGGGGAGGATGAGCAATCACTTTAGTGAGCCTGAGGCTGGTTTACGGAAGAGGTGTGGCCTCCGGTTTGAGACCGGCAGCGACGTTGGCGGTACGGGTGACCAGAAGTATGTGGAAACGCGGGTCCGAGCAGCCCTGCGCTCCCTCCCACTGCTTTTGGCCAACTGTGCGTGGGAAGTGATCTCGAGGACAGGCCCACATAGAGCGGACCAGCGTATCGATGTCCCCGCAGAGTGGACAATTTGGCGAGAGGAATAGCGAGGGGTGAATTCGGTGCAGAAGTTCTCGGCAGGACCAGGCGTTCGTCTGCAGGAGTCGCCATAAGCGCTCCTGATCGTTGGTTAGCTCAGGGTGGGCAGGAGGGTACTGACAGCGAGCGAGGCGGTAATGCACAGTGATACCATCGTACGTGGTTAAGTGATCCCTGGTTAACCTGGCGCCGGGGTGGGGAACGAGGCTGGCACCGGCACGGACAGTAAGTCCTCGTGCTGGGAATTCTGTGCTGCCTCATTTCCCCCCAAACCGGTGTGCGCCGGTGTTCAGATGATGTCTACCAGGGAGCTAGGGGGATTTTGAAGGAAAAGTTTGGACGCCACGGACAATATGTACCCTCGGGCGAAGTGTTGGAGGGCCGCTTTCGAATGCGGGATTATAAATGTGCCACACGAGTCGTTAGTGCGAGCGCTATAGCCGCCTCCTCTGCCGCTGCCGGGATGGTGGTGCGGACATTTAGGGAATTAACAGGGGGTTCATTCGCACCACTAACAACTGCGAGGGCATAGGCGTCGAGGTGGCGGTATTCTGCCGCATCTAGATATAGGATGTCGGTCTGCTGGGGAGTTTCTTGGTGAGCGCCCGCGCCCGTTGCTCCCTTATACCCCTGTGGTAGGTGGGTTTCATGTTCCTCGGAATAGGACGGGCAAGGAGGCAGTCGCGGATAGACCTGGAGATAGGGATAGCCAATTCAGAACAGACTGGGGCCCCGATATTAAAACGAATCAGTATATGTTGGCCAAAGGGGGTAGTTGAGCGAAGACGGAGCTGCTTGATATGATGCGCCTCGACCAGTTCTTGGGCGGTATTATGACCCCGAGGCGCTCAAATCTGGCAGTGCATGTACTCAGAGGACTTTTTAGCCTTTCTGGTAAGACAGTTAATTTTCGTCATTTCTGCGTTCGAAACACCAAAGTATGCATAAGTGGGAGTGAATTTTTCTTTGAGAAGTCACATGTTTACGTGCGGCTTCGACAGAACCGCAGCGAACCAAGCTTCTATCACGTAAACGTCACGTAATCGGCAGGATTCACAACGAATGCTTAGGGATGTATGTATCCCAGTAGGCTCACGCGTGCTTCTTTGCCGCTGAAGCAGCTCGCTGCAATGTCCTTCTGTCGCAGCCATGTAACCACCGCTGTAAATTCTGGCGCGAAAGGGAATTGTGTATACGCGCCGTCGTATTTCTGTGTTTTTACCTTTGGGCGTTGAGTGACACCAAAGGTTAGGAAACAGGAAAATACATTTTTTTCGCCTTCTTAAGCGCAGGAACCTTATCTGGGGGACGCCGGAAATGAATCTAGCTTTTCATTCAGACCCCGAAAAGCCCCCTCCTCGCCCTCTTTTAAAGTCGCCCACTTCGTGTTCGCCAGGAAAAAAAGACAGCATGCGAATAGGCAAGAATAAAACAAAATCTGGGCCAGGTCATGCGAGTGTTCCTTCCGTACTGTTATCTGACATTCTTGACTATGATCTTCACTTCGGTCATATCAGAGAACGCTCGTGTCCGAGCACGGCTGAAGCATGCCATCATCGGAAGTGTATTTTCTTTCGTGGCAGAATAAAGCATGCTTCGGTGTCCTGGTTATTTTAAACTGCAAGATTTCTGCTACCTGACGCAGCTTTTTTGGGGCGGTACGTGATGCCATCTGTTAAGCAAAAAAGTGCGAATCTGAGTTGGTGCCGAACTGCTGAACCCTCTTAAATTGTTCAGTGTTACCTGAAGGAGGCCGATACAACACAGAAAAAAGCACGTGATGTTGCTGCACACAAATAGCTTCATAATCTTCGGTTACTGAAGAAAACTGGGGCACTTCCTCGAAAAAGCCGTTGTAACCAGAAATATACATGGCGATACCACCACTGCGCGAATTGGTGCGGTTGGCAAAGAAACAGTTTTAACCTGGTAATATAGGTACTCTGTTACAGGAATTAAACCAAGTCTCCGTGAGCATAATAGAGAGTTTTAGCTAACCGTTTTCGACGGTCCGCTCCGGTATCGGCGGCAGGCTCAGCGCAACCGCAGCCAATGCCGTTCGCGGCCAACCGCGCCACGCATGCGCAATGGCGCTCCTCCCGCTATCGGATCGGAGCGGACCGTGAAAAACGGTCAGCTAAAACTCGCTAATGACGTTAAATCTAAATAAAAACTGCACAAGGAAGAAAAAAATTGGTCGTATTTTTTTTACTAATGAACGGGTGTTGAGATGAATAAGAGAGGTGGTCTTTTTTGCACGAGCACACAACTTAAAGGAGTACTGACACCAAATTTTGATACCTAAAAAATGATATAATTGGCTTCAGTAGTTTGTACAGATGCCTCACAGAAATGTTTGCAGCGATCCGAGGCCGGAATCACATCTAAAATCGATTTTGATTGTCCAGGCCGCGAGCTTCCACAAATCGGCAGCAATAGCGCAATCGCTTTCGGCGTGACGAAACATTGGCCTACGTGTCTGGCCGGTTCAGAGTGACGTCATATAGTGGTTTTCAGAACCGGAAACGATATCCTGCGCTGCTGTTGTCGGTGGTATTCGTTTGGGCAGGAGACGTGGGCGTAGCTGTGTGAGCAATGCTTGTAAACGTTGCGTGTTCGACGTCTTTGCTCCTCAGTTCGTTGCCGGCGCATGGTGTTCGGAACTGGTGCCGAAAACTGCGTGATGTCGACGGGCACCGCGGCGACGCGGCGGTGCGCGTCGCCGAGCTCGCCCAAGTTGTGCTATGGCAAGCTCGCGGTATGCGAAGTTCTGCTCGTGGAAGCCTGTCCGAGCAAATCGACGACGACGCCAAGATGCATTATTTTCCACGCGACGACATGCAGCGCTAAACGTGGACTGAGTTCGTGCGCGCCGGCGGCCGCAAGAACTGTCGCCCAAGCCAGCGGGCTCGGGGTTGCACGGGTCACCTTGGGTGTTGGGAACTTAGTATCGTGGCGACTATTTGATCGCTGGTATCTGTACAACTGCGAATGACCATCCCTTACACAACTTTTCACCACACTATCATCCCCTTTTTCGCATATGAAGCTTGATTTTGGCAATAATTTCCGTTACAGCGATCGGCGACCAAGACATCTGCCGCGGCCTGTTTTGATTCTAGCGCGCAGGTGGCGCCATCTTTCGGCCGCTCGCCGCACCGTAGTGCCCGCAGTGCTGGGTCGGAGCGCCGAACCTCCGCTGCAGGTCATCGTTGGCTTACCATCGCGGCAAATATCTGAACGCCACTTTTAAATTCAGCGCTGATAACAACTCCTAGCACAATTTTCAACACACTAAAATCTACTTTCTCGCATGTGGAGCTTCTTTTTCGTGATCAGATTGATTAGAAGAGTGGCGACAAGCTGTTGCTATCACGGTCTGCGTCGGTTCGAGCCGCAGTGATATTAAAAACGCACGACGGCGAAGACATCGCCGGCCTAATCGCCTGGCCAAATAAAGTTGTTCTGTCTGTCGGGTATCAGTGACTCATCCGAGTCTGACGATTCAGACTACATGTCGACTGCGCGGGCGAGTCGCGGACCATGTGAAATCGTAGCAGACGATGCGGCGAACGCATGGAGGAAAGAAAAAAATTCACAGCATATCCACGGGTTGAATGATGATGACTGGGCGAAGCTCCTGAGGGGAAATCATCGGTAAAACCGTGACTCTTCAGTGAAAGTTCGCCCACTACATCTGTGTCCGAACGTAACTTCTAGAAAGTCTCGCTTAAACCGCGCGTCGGCACCTTGGGGCTGAGCTCGCCTGATGCGTTTTGCAGACGCCTCACGAGCTCTCACTGCATCGGGGTCTGCCTGCCGATACGCGCGCTTTCTCGCCGCTTCCCGTTCTCTGACGTTTTGGAGATCCTCTTCGCGCCGCAGCCGTGCCGCTTCGCGTACGGCAGCGTCCTCGCGCCGTTGCCGTGACGCTTGGGCCTCTCGTTCTCGAACGCTGGGATCTTGGCGGCGTCGTCGCGCAGCCAGACGACACGCTTCGGCCTCCCGCTCTCGTATGGCAGGATCTTGGCGGCGGCGTCGCGCAGCTTCACGGAGCGCTTCTGCCTCGCGGGCTCGCACATCTGCAGCCTTATCCATCGGGCGACTCCGAGCGCGCGCCAACAGCGAACAGATTTTATTACAACGCTCCCCGCCATCTAGTAAACAATCCAAGAACTAAACTAGAGGTAGCCACGCTATCTAGTGAACAATCCAAGCGCATCTTTTCATCATATACAAGTACCGCCATCTAGTAAACAATCCAAGAACTAAACTAGAGGTAGCCACGCCATCTAGTAAACAATCCAAGAACTAAACTAGAGGAGGCTACATACATACGTCAAGGATGTACAGACCCACGCCTTAAGGAGCTTCGCCCCTAAAACGTCCCTGACGGCACGGGTGAGACCATGACGTAAGGCTGGCCCGCGTGCAGGCTGGCCTTCGAACGGCCATTTTCCCGCGCGGCGACCAAATTTGAAATTGGTTGCAATAAACGTGCTATAATTAATTCTGTGTTGGCGGCTGACGGCTTTCGGTTCGATTTTCGTAATTACTGGGCCAATAGGTATTCTTTACAGCATAAAAACTGAAAGCGAGAAATTTCGTGTCAGTACTCCTTTAATACATCGTGGTCGCACGAATTCCTGATAGAAGACGTCATAAGACGCCGACATCACGCTGACGCGACAAGCTATGCATGTGAGTGATACGAACTATGGCCTCCGAAATTTTACGTATGTCATCTACCGAGTCGATGTGAATGCAATCGGCCCCATCAGATTTCCCTGCCAATATTTTGCCATTTCGGATCCATACGTACCACCAGTTGGTTTCTCGATTCTTTGCAATGACCAAGGATAGCAGGCGTTTCTGGCTTTGGCATAGGTGTTCATTAACGAAGACAGGAGCACTGTTATCTAAGGGAGAAGAGCAATCCGCATTCACGCCTGGTTCACCACACAGCCCCAATGAGCTGTTAGTGATGCGCTTCTTTCTAGCCTTTTCCAGAACCTGGTCTCGTTTCTGGCGTTTCTGGCGGCTCTTACACTGGACGGTGATGTGACGATGTTCCACATTACGCGTAGGCACGCGGTGGCATGCTTCAATGTCCTCAGGCAACACTGTCTCCCCGATGGCGGTGCCAGCCTTCGCAACTCCATGAGATTCTCAAATCTGTCTCGATGACCCCTTTCAGTTCCAGACTGCAACGGCGAGAATACTGTTCGTTATGCAACATCTTTTAAACAAAGCTTTTACCTCTACCCCCCCCCCCCCCCAGGGTGCTTTCGAGACCTTTGGTGTCAACAGAAAACTCCCGCGAACAACTAAAAGAATTCACTCGTACCGCCAGAAATCGAACCTCGATCTAATAGTGTAACAAAGGGAGAGCCCGCTGTCTTACCGATTTAGCTACGAGTCCACGCGAAGACCCGGAAGACAGGTGGTGCATCCACCAAGCACATCTACGGGTTTATCGCCCCCCCCCCCCCGCATTCTCACTGAATGCCACGTAAAGCGTCACGCGACCTCTCGCGCCGCTGTGCGTTCTGCCAACGGCATTTCTAGCGGCCCTGTGCGCGCCTTGCGCGTGTGCTGGGAGTTTCAAAAATTAAACGAATCTCACACCAACGCATGGCATCTCACTTCTAGTATGCCAATGTGCTAAAGCCTGTGGCCTCCATTGTTGAGGTAAAACATCATAGCTCCTTGTCGTCCACCCTCACGCCAAACGACATATCAAGAGACACATTCAAATACTCATTCATGGCCAGGCCATCACTCCAAGCTCGAGCATCAAGATCCTGCATATCCAGACTTATATCTCCAGGCCAACAGCAAGAGTGACGTATTGTTACAGCGCCTCAAACACAGCATCAATCAAATCATACACCTGACCTGATCAGGCGAGTTGCCACCAAGAAGCAAGGCCTCAAGCAATCCGATACCTTTCGATTAATTCAAGCTTTTGTCCTCTCGAGAATAACTTACGTCTTCTTCTTGGCAAGAAGGCCATAAATATGCTTTATATAGCGATTACAAAGGCGGTTGAGCTGGCCGTTTGTGCTCTCATGAGTGCGTCCACAGACAGCCGGCTAATCAAGGGGCTCCACAACACGGCGGAAAAGCTGATAGAGGGCTATCTTTCTAACCAGAAGCTCCGAATGAGAACTGCGGCGGGATGCCGCATCTTTCAGCACATTGGCTGGGAAGCACAGAATGTCACTCCGCTTGATGTACTTTCGGACGCACGGCGACAAGAACTAAAGAAACTAAAGAACTAAACTCACAAACCGGAAAAACCGTTTCGTGTCATTGTATCAGAAAGAAGCACGTGGCAGAACTCGATTGACCTGTTCTTGCAAGAGAAATTGGGCCTTTTGAGATTTAATGATCCGTTTCTCGTGAGGAATTCTGAAGAGATTTTAGATTTTTTACAGTCAGAACCCCTAAAAGGACTTTGTGCCTTTTCACTGGACATTAAGGACCTATATTATTCTCTGCCACAGGATAAACTGCTTTATTTTATTGAAGAATACATTGATGAGTTCGGTTCTGTGGCCTTTCAAAATGCTGCTGGGTTCTCGGTTAGCGGTTTTTTAGAGCTTTTATCGTTTTACCTGCGTTCCACTTACATTGAGTACGATGGTAAGCCGTGTCTTCAGAGAGAAGGAATTTGCATTGGTTCATGCATTGCCCCCATTCTTAGCGACTTGTTTTTATCTAAACTAGACAATGGTGTTGCCGGCTTCTTTGACAAAATGAAGGTGATTCGTGTCTTTCGCTTTGTTGATGATTTTTTGTTCCTTGTCGATTGCAAATTTGATGTGCTGGAATCTTGTGCCCTTGAAGTGTTAACCATAGTCAAAGAACATTTTAAACCGCTTAGATTTACCCACGAACTTCCTGTTAACCAGACCATCCAGTTCCTTGACATCAATTTAACTTTTAACCCGGATCATACTTGTTGGACTTATCAGCCGCGGAGCAATAAGCCCCTCCTACCTTACCATTCAGCGCATACAAAATTGGTGAAAAGAGGTATTGCGAGCATGTGTTTCACGAACGCAATCAAAAAATCATGTGCCCATACCATGACTAAAAGCCTTAGTCAACAGTCGCAAAGACTGTCACAGTCTGGTTATCCAGTCCACGTGCAGATCTCGGTTGCTGAGTCCCTCCTAAAAAAGATACGTGCCGCAACGCGGGAGGAACCAATCACAGCAACAAACAGCCGCCCAAAATTCGCCGTTATACCGTATTTGCACGGTGTCTCCCACAATCTAAAGAAAATTGGCGGGCGAGCCAATATCAAAGTTGTGTTTTCTGCGCCGGACAAATTGACCAAACTGTGTAAAGCCAGCAATCCTTTTAGAAAACCCCCCCTCCAATGTGCCAAAAAGCACGATACAAAATATGTCAAATGCGTGGGAAATGTTGTCTATGAAATACCCCTTTCATGTGGAAAACGGTACATAGGGCAGACGGGGCGCTGCTTGAACAATAGGCTTCGTGAACACTGCGCTAATGTGAGGAATGGGAGTAGCGGATGGCTGGCGCACCACTGCAGCACGTGCGAGTGGGAAGGGGGGTGTGAAGCGGATTTTCAAAAATGTGTTGTAATCAGGAAAAACAGAGAAAAAATAACTCGCGAAATCATTGAAGCAGATTTGATAGATCGCTTAAAAGCAAACTGCGTAAGCACGCCTTCTGTATCATTGTCCGAAAAAGAAATTTGTTTTTTACGAGATGTGTAAACGTGCGCATGCGCGATACTTCCTTGTGGTGAGAGCAAGTGTATAAAAGGGGTTCTTTTGCGAAATACATTCTGTTGAAAGTTCGCGCTTGTGCTTGTGTATTCTCTCTTCGTCCTCGTCTTGTTAGCACGTTTTATCTCATTATGTGTCACCAACAGGCCCAAACCTCGTCCCTCTCGTCCCTCTTAAAGATGCTCCCTTTGCTTAAAAATATGAACCCCTCACACGACGAGGGTCGCCGACAAGCATGGGCTGAAGCGCTCAACCCCACCCTCGGTGGTGATCATGCAGACGCCTCCCAACATCGAGGACAGCAGTACGCCATCATCGTGGCTACCTCCAGAATCAACCTCCTTGCGTGTTGCTCACTCAAGACACAAGACTCCACGGCAGCAGAAGAGGCAGCCATCGGCTTGGCTCTCACTCAACCAGAAGTTCGGAAGGTAGCCACCGATTCCCAACAAGCCTTCCGTAATTACCCGTCGGATTGGGTTCCCTGACCTGCACTGCGTGCGCTAAAAACCACTCTCCAAACGTTTCCATTCAGCTCATGAAAGTAGAAAAAACTGCGCGTAAAAGACAGGACCGTGACAAGTAGACAGGACATGCGCAGCGCATGTCCTGTCTACTTGTCACGGTCCTGTCTTTTACGCGCAGTTTTTTCTACTTTCATGATGCTGCACCAACTAGCCCAACAACATGCTGTACTAAGCTCCATTCAGCTCCTCTGGACACCCGCTCGCGGTTACATGGAGGGAAATGAATACGCCCACCAACAAGCCTGCGCTTTTACCCTCGTGCTATGGAGCTGCACGAGGACATTCACCCGCTTGTCTCGTTCAGGGACAGAACCCAGGATTATCGCCTTCAGAGACAGACCGCACCTTCGCCTTACCCTGACCTTCTCAGGCAACAACAACCTACCGTACGGCTCATAAAATTCGGCTCCTTCCACACCCGACTCGCCTTCACTTACTGCAACCGAATCGCTACGACGCTGAATGCAAATTTTGCTCAGAAGTAAGACCACTTCCCCACATAATCGGAGTGTGCGACTTTAGCCCTGAGCACCCTCCTCTCTTTCCGCCAACTAGTAAGCAAGAGCAATGGGAGAGGCTTCTGTCCAGTCCCTCTCTGCCTACCCAGCTTTGAGCTGGTGGACAGAGCAAAGGCGGCGGGGACTGCATAAGGCTCCAGTGAAGAATGAACCACCGCCCTGGGCCGCACTCTTGGCCGTTCAGAAATCTGAATAGAAGTATTTCCTCCTCCTCCACATCGTCCACCTCCTCTGCCTGCATCTCTGCCGCTTATCTCGTCGCCTCGGTCCGCGTCGGCAGAGACGGACAAGTGAGATCTTCTAACACCGGGTTTGAGGTTCTTTTAATTTTATATAAAAAGAGTTTCCACTCATGCGCTACACCAATACAACTCAACCAACCACCGTTCATTCATCATGCATATATTTAACCTCACTGAGAATATCTCTTTAAAGTAAAGCCTGTTTCGCTATTTCTAGAGCGACGTTAAAGAATTTAAGTGACGTCAGATGGGTAATCGTCGCGGGTGCCGTTTACAGCTTTGCTTTCCAATCACATTCACAGGGTGTATTGGCGCGAATTCTTTTTTTTTTTTTTTGATACAACAAGACACTTGGCTTTCAAACCAACCTGCGCAATGGGACGAGCCAAGCGCTACAGCTGCGCTCCAGGCGTCGTGGCGGCTCAAAAGTTAAATATTCAGAAGTTACAAAAAGTAGAAATAATATTTTACTGCAAAGCAGTATATGTCTAACACGCCCCCCCCCCCCCCCCCCCCGCAGCTTTTATTCCAGTGTCATCGATACACTCGGCGCAGCTCCAGGGCTCCCCCTCACCACCGCTGACACCTCTTTCACAACTATTTTCCCCCTCGCCTTCCCTGATGCCCCTTTGGCAAGTTGCGCAATTGGCAGCTAGTGCGGCTATCAGAACTTGTGAAAAATAAACAGAAGCACGGATGGGCCTAAAAAATTGCACTGATGATTACTACAGTCCCTAATATGAAATTTGTGCGCAGCGCGACCTGCAGCCTTCTCGGTCACGGCACATTTGTGCTGCGTCTCGGGAAGGGTTTACGCGATCAGCGAACGCACGGCGGTGTGCGCTCTCTGCTGCTACCTCGCAGTGCGCCGCTGCCGCGGGCCGGCATGTGGCAAATCGTGTTTGAACCACCCGCGCAAACGTCGTATGGTTTGCATTAGCTGAGAATGAAACAGCGTCTGGGAAAAGTGTGAGGGGGAGGGCGCTACTTTGTGGCGACACATGAAGCGCGTTTTGGAAAGGCAGAGTGAGAGATGTCGCTGCAGCCGCACGTGTCGTACTCCAATTCACCCTTGGCTAGAAGCTCGTCTCCGTTTTCTTTCTTTCGTCGCTTCTGCGTTCGCTCACTCAATTGGATCTATGGACATAAAAAAATGTCATATCACGCCGTTAGGTTGGCTGATACGTGAAATGACGTCATTCTTTAAAGTTATTATGACAGTTGCGGCAACAATCTGAACGCGGCCTTACACAAACACTGAGATGCTTACGACGCGGGCGGGACACAGGCAGTTCCATGTTTATCAGCAAGGACAAAGCTTGGATCCGCCAGAGATTAATTCAGCTAATTGGCTAGGAAATATGCTCCATCGCAAATTACGATAAACGTGTTTTGTTTTGTGCAGGTCATCCCTCTTCACAGAGAGGAAGGGCACTAATTTTTGTTTTTTGTTATTGAAAAAAATGCCCCAAACTTCGCCGTTACGAAAACATTTATAACTATTGAACGGATTGTAGGCATCCCAAAGCTAACTAAGCGTTCCAGTCAAGTCAAGTCAAGTTGAAGTGTATTAATCAAAAGTAAGTGGTTACAAAGAAAGTTTACAGACAAGCGTCCCGAAGTCAGCGACAGCACTGGAACCCTCGATGGTGAAGCACACGAAAAAAGGTTACAGAAGCAGCAGTGGAAGCAAAAAAGTGCAATAAAACATTAGGGAAGGAAATAAATAAGCAAAAACATGTCTTGCATGGTTTCTATATAGAGTTTATAAAATATTAAGCTATGTACATAAAAAGGGCATTCAAAAAGCAAATTATCATTATACACAATTAAATAGTAACGGTTTACAAAAGACATAAAAAACTACTGCGCAAGCAAATGACGAAAGTCAAACCAGCGAAACCAAGAAATCAGGAAACATATCACGTTAGACGAAGATTTTTCAGAGATTTTTTGAAAAGCTGTGATATAATGGGATGACTTAATATTAAGCTGTAGGCGATTCCACAGATTAGTGGCGGCAAAATCAGATGTTTTCTAGCCATAATTAGTTTTTACTTTTGGTAAAAACAAGTTGTTATTCAAGGGAAATCTAGTATTTTTATGATTCGCTAAGGTACCCACATCAAGAAATTCAAAACATAATTGGTGTCTGAGTGGTTGGAAAAAAAATACCTAAGTTATAATCGGACGGACAGTGCTGTGACAGATAAAACTGAATTTTCGCGAAGAGGTGATGCACTTGAATGGCGAGGGCTGCTAGTAATGATACGGATAGCTTGATTTTGAATGTGCTGAATGGATGATAGGTGGGTGTGATATGAGTTACCCCAAGCTGATATAGTTTGTAGTTCCATAGTTGATATGACTGTGCATGAAAGCGAAGTAAAGCGATAACGAAGCCTTGGTTGGAAACAATGGTCGTGCCGTGAGCAATGCCTGGATGCCAAATGCCATTTTTTTCTTATATGATCTACGTGAGAAGTGAACTTAAGGTTAGTGTCAAGAATTATACCAAGACATTGGACACCGTCACATGATACGATAAGATTAGAGCCAAGTTTTATTTCTGGCAACAAACCTAACACTTTCTGGCTGCTTCTATTGATTTGATTGTAGGGTTTTAACGCGCCGACGCAACGCAGGAGATGAGGCGCGCCGTAGTGGAGGGCTCCGGATTAATTTTGACCACCTGGGGTTCTTTAACGTGCGCCGAAATCTCGTACACACGGGCGTTTTTGCTTTTCGCCTCCATCAGAAAAGCGGCCGCCGCGGCCGGGAGTCGAACCCGCGACCTCGTGCTCAGCAGCGCAACGCCTTAGCCACTGAGCCACCGCGGCGGGTCTCTGGCTGCTTCTAAAGATCATAAATTTAGTCTTAGTAGGATTAATAATTAAAATATTTCTGCATCACCACTCAGCCACATCCGTTAAAGCAGCGTTTATTTTATCAGTTAGGGATACAATAGATGTGTCGGATAATGTTATGGTGGTATCGTCAGCATAAAAGACAGTTGTAGGGGCGTAAAATGTTGGGTAAGTCATTGATATAAATATTAAACAATAAGGGACCGAGAATTGAACCCTGAGGGACACCTTGGTTAATAGAGGGACACCTTGGTTAGCAGTCGGAGAACGAGCCAGCTGCAGCCACCCCGTATTGCCTATCAACAAAGTAATTTTTTAATAGAGTAAGTGCTGGACCGGTTATACCGTATGCTTCGAGTTTCATCAAATCAGATCAGAATAAACTTTATTGTTGCCACGGGTGGGACCGTTTTCAGGTCGACTTTAGTGTCCTTCCGGCGACGGCAGGATTCATGTAGATCTATGCGGCGTCTTCGGCCACCTAGGCTAGTGAGACCTGGGTCATAGGGTCTGTTCTGAGCAGCGCGGCCTCCCACTGCTCCTCGTTCGTAATTTGTAATAACATAACATAACATAACAAAACTTTATTTCAGAAGGTGGACGCGTCGGTCAGCATGGGGAAGAAAGGAAGGTGGGGGGGGGGGGGGAGAGTTTAAATGTTACATTCTGCGGTCGACGCCTGAAGAGCGCGCGAACTCCCACAGAGAAAGCAGCGTCTGCCTTTGTAATTGTAATAAAATGCCATTTGTAATGCCATTTGTAATAAAATGGGGTGCTTTTTAAGAGTTTGAAGGGGTTTTTCTTCACAGGACCAAATCACGTGTGGTAGGTCTGCGTATTGATTGCAAAGGGCATCGGTTAGAGTGCAATTCGGGGTAGTAGAGTGATAGGAGGGCAGGGGTGGGAAATGTGGATGTTTGAAGTTGGCGCCATACAACAGCGTGGCGGCGGGAGAGGGAGGGGTCGGGCGGTGGGAAGCGAGCTCTGGACAGTCGGTAGTGATCGAGTACCGATCGGTAGGTGAGGAGGCGGTCCCTATTGGAGAAGGGTTGAGGAGATTCTGCAGCGTCACTGGGCTCTCGGATTACCAGTTTTCGAGCAACCTCGTGCGCCAATTCATTTCCTGGGAGGTCGGAGTGGCCCGGTGCCCCAACAATATATATTTTTCGTTTGGGGATTTTCGGTGCCTGCAGGAGAAGGCGTAAAGTTCGGGGGTCAACTCGCCCGTTGGAGTAATTGGTAATGGCCGATTTGGAGTCGCTTATTATAGTAGTAATCTTAGGGCTAGAAATAATGGCAAGAGCGACAGCCATTTCTTCGCCTACGGTTGAAAATGAGTAGGGAAGGAGAGGACGGCCAGTGTTCGGTGAGATGAATCAACTACGACCGCTGCCATGGCTTCGCGCCCTGGGTATTCTGCAGCGTCCACGTAGGCTACTTGTGGGTTGGAGGAGTGTTGCTTGTATAAAGCATGTGCTTTCGCTCGGTGCCTTTCCTCGTTATGAACCGGGTGCATGTGTTTAGGGAGGGGGTGTATTACCAATTGGTCTCGAATGACTGGGGGAATGTCGACGTGGGTGTCAGAAATAGTGGGGTGACTGAGGCCAAGACTCTGAAGAATGTGGCGTCCAGTGTCACTTCTCGTGAGTCGCTCAAGTTGCGAGACCCGTTGGGCTTCGATAATTTAGGCTAGTGTATTGTTAAGACCGAGCGAGAGCAGTTTGTCTGTTGAGAGTGTAACGGGGAGACCTAGAGCCTGTTTGTATGATTTACGTATCATAGCTTCAATTTTGTGCGTTTCGCTGACTTAGAGGTTTAGGAAGGGAGTGACGTATGCTATGCGACTGATAACGAAGGCTTGTACGAGACGTATTAGATTGTTTTCTTTCACTCCTCGATGTTTTGTAGCTATGCGGGAGATGAGTCGTGTAGTTTGGTAAACCCCTTTTTCTAGGGCACGGAGAGTATCTACATTATGTCCCTTTGCCTGTATACGGAGACCTAGAATCTTGATGCAGTCAACTATTGGAATGGGTTGCCCGTTAGAGGTAGTGATTTGGATCAGGGGGAGTGGGGAAGGCGGTTGTTTTCCTGGTCTTTTAGGTCTGTATAGAAGAAGCTCTGATTTTGTTGGGGAGCAGGACAGACCACGAGAGGCAGCATACGCTTCGACGACATCAGTTGCCGTTTGGAGGGTATCCTGGATGTGAATAAATTTTGTGATTGATGGTATCGAAAGCTTTTGTGAAGTCTAAGAATACTGAGCCAACATATTTACTACAGTGATTAGATTTTTAATAAATTCAGTTAAGGTTAGTAAAGACAAGCTAGTGGAACTTCCCGCACGAAAACCGAACTATGAATTATCTGTTACGTTAAATTTTCTTAGATAATTAAGCGTTTAGCAAATAACTGTCCGATGACCTTGCTCAAACTGGCAAGGATTGAAATTGGTCTATAGTTGTTAATTAACCCCTTGTTACCTTTCTTAAATACTGGAACAACCTTGGCCCTCTTTAAGTTTTTAGGAAAAATGCTAGACTTAAAAATAGTATTCGTTATGATACGTATTGTTTCCAAAACGATATGAGCAACAAGTTTCAAATGACGTATCCATACCGGGACTGGTATTTTTGAGGTTACAAATCATTAAGTACACTTCGTTGGCAGTAACGGGGTACGGATAAAACGAGTGTGGGGAGCGTGGTAGGGATTGCTGATCAATGTTGTTAGTGCTCGGGGTTGATGAGGAGAAAAAGTTTCTGAAAGCATTAGCAACGTCGGATGGCAACGTCGGACTGTAGTACCCGAGCCAGGTAGCATTCACAGCAGGAGCATAAAGCGTGCGCCAGGTAAACAACAGGGACGCTGGTGGGGTCACAGAGCCCCCTTTACGGTTATTTAGAGCAATGCTTTAAAAAAGTAAGACTTAAAATTGTCTGGAATAATTTTTTACGTATTAGACTAAAAGATACCCGAAAACTTTTAGTATACGCTGCTGATATTTGCTGCGTTATCGGTTTCTCTTAGCGCACCACTTTAGTTTAGACGAGCAAATCACGCAGTGCAGCTCCGTGATGGCGATAACTATAGCTTTCGCAGTGCTTCCAGACGCGAAGGAAAAAGTGAAAGCGTTTATGTGGCAGGGTTCCTTTAAATCTCGCTGTCTCAATCGTAGCTTCCGGTAGTCAGCGATGATGTATTTCAGCGGACGCTTGATGAGCACGGCTGATAGCGGTCGGATAGCAGCCAAGGGGGAATCGAAAAATGAGCCTAATAATGATATCCCGTTAAAAACGGTAAGACTCATGCAGTCACTGATTATTCGGCGAAACTCTTCGAGCCTACCAGAGTGGGCTTGGCTGCAGCCGTGCCGGCAGAATGTTTAACCACTTCACTTTCACTCTGCACGATTTCGTATTCCTGTCTACCCTGAATCAAAGCTCCGGTGTATCGAACCTCGTAGAGCATGTGCAGAGCACTGCTGCGCTATCGTTCTCGGTTTTATGAATATTTTATTTACCCGAAAGTATGTTTTCTTCGCCTAGAATGACATCAGAACCTCACTACTCGATACTAGGCCTATTTCCACAAGCCATTGTTAACCACCACGGAAACATTCTGTAGCTCCCTTTACGACCAGCAGCCTTAGGCCTGGTTCACACTGCTGGTGCAACGGTCGCAATAACTTTAAAGAACGAAGTCATTTCACGTCTCAGCCGTCGGAACGGTGTGACATGCCGGTTTTTTGCGTCCGTAGATCACATTATGGCTTTTGCGTCGGTAGTCTGAACATGCCCTTGGGTGCTAATTAAAATTTAATTTTTTCGTGCGGCTGTAGGGATATTTCTAACACAAGCACAGTTTAAGTGATGCTGGTAACACTAACGAGGAATGAAGGCGCATAACCTAACTGCGCGAAGTATTGCTAGCTTTAACTGTACGGGACCAAATTTCTTGCATACAAAGCGATGTCGCAGCGGTAACGCCCGCAAAATGAGGCTGTGCTGCCAAGAGCTCATCATCTAATGCCAATTTCAAGTCCGGCTTTGCAGCGCCCAGCTTTCGTTTTACTAAATTAGGAACACAAGGTCAACTTGCACCTTAGCAAAGTGTACTGTTAAGCTAGTTCATAGATCTCATTGAAATAGTTACCGCGCGAAAAGCTATACAAAAGCGAAAGACGACGGGACGAGCCCTGATTTCGAACCGAATTTAATGGGAAATAACTTTCCCCTTACATAAATACCTAACGTGATAAAGACTGATAACGTTCCACTCGCATCGATGACCGCTAGAAAAGTGAAGACCGGCTACGTTGGCGATATATGTAATTAGTTAGTTAGTTGAAGCTTTTATTTGAAAGGAAGGCCATAGCCAATGAGGCGGTGGTCGTGGTTGGGATGAGAAGGGGGATATATATATAGTATGATCAGTTTCAGTTCTTAGTTCGCACTTCGCACTTCACAGTTCACACTTAGTTCACACTCAGTTCACATTTCACACTTAAATCACATTTCAAACTTATTCACACTTCAGAGTTTATGAGTCAGTGTGACGGACTAGCCCCGAAAACAATGGCTAGTTTATGACATTTCGCATGAAGACACTTGAGTCGTTAGAACCGCCAGTTTCACGCACCAAGCTCGGGGATCGAGTTTTTTTAATGTTGAACAGCCGTGTTTGTGAGCTTGTATTTGTAAATAAACAGTGCGTAACAAACTGGAGAGGATCCGGAGTGCGCAGCACAAGCCTCTGCTCTACTATAAAGTATAACCCAGGGAAAAAGCAGACATGCCACTGCGAATTGTCCGTATTCTTGCAGATTAAATACTTGATGTCAAGCGGGAAAACTGTCTGGCCCAATGGACGAGTGGTACAGTGCTCGGCTTATGATCGGAAGCACTGTGGTTCGGTTGTCACTATAGGCGCACACCCCTGTTTTCTTTTCCTCGCTGCTCCGGCTGTAACACTGGTTGAGGCATAGCCTCCTTGGTAGAATAAATAATTAACGAGCAGTTTGTCCTGTCAGTATTAACTGCCGAGGGACTAACTGACGATCTCCGGACATTTAGTCTCAAAGGAGGTTATTGTGGTGGCAGCGCAGTTAGCATCGCAAAGGACGAGCCCTAACCAAACTTTTCATCTTTTTTTCTTGAAGGATAAACATTAAAAATATTTTGGGAATTCTTCGGGCAACTTATTCCTTTAAATTACTCGAGTTCGGGCCCACGAGGCCCATACAGAAAGGGAAGTCAATATCAAGAAAAATAAAAGCCGCTACACGCGCCGAAAAACATCCCGGAAGCATATCCGTCGAGCACCATGGATTCCGCCACACCTCGACGCTTCGCTATCTCCACCGTACATGGCTGATCGGAAGTCTTGGGAGAAGGCGCGCCGTGGCGGTGGCCTGGCCTTTGACCATTTCCACTTTCTTGCATCCGCCTGAACGCCAGACTAGTGCTTCGGCTCTTTGCTATTATCTCTCTCGTTCGTCTTGTAGTTCCGCTTTATGGAGTGTAACCGGCAGTGACCTCATCAGGCCGAGACCCACATCTCGCAGTTTCACTGCATAAAGCCTTCTTCAGCACTGCAGTTCGCGCAGGTTAACAAGGACGAGGGGAGACAAGAGCTTCACTGAAAAGGCCTCGACACAAGTCTGGACCCACGCCGTTGGCATAGTCAACGTTCCTGGAGGCATCCCCCTAACCTTGCCGCCGGTCCGCTTTGCAGCGTATTGTAGTACTGTCCGCCATACCTTCTCAAAAAAGTGCAATGATGAAGTACGTCTTACAAACTCTGGTAAGTTTCGAAATGGTTTCGTTATTGGCTATTAACCAATAACATGCTTGCTTTTGTGCTCGTCGCATGTTACCTACTCATGCACTTTACCGTCCTTGTTAAGTGATGTTCATGAAAGCGGTTATGTGTTGCTGATTTTTTCTTGTGCATGCGCGACCATGCGCCGGGTCATTGCTCATTTCTGCGGCTCAAAAATGTACACAACTAAGGCGTCCAACCCACAACCCCTTGCTCGTGCGTTTGATCTTTTGCTGCTTTAGATGTTTTTTGTGACGGAAGAGCAAAAGAGAAAGACCTGCGAGCAAGAGACTTTATCTCACGTGGTAAAATTTCTGGAAAGAATAAAAGTGGCCCTAAGAAGACGACGACGAAATAGACAATAGGACACACACAGGCGCTAACTTTGTGTCTGCTTCGTCTACGTCTGTTTAGCGCCCCTTTTTTCTTTCCAGTAAGAATGAACCAACTAGCTCAACAAGTTTTGTTAAGTCCAATTTCTGTGCAGCCTACACTGCTTGGTCGCTTCACATAATTCATTTTATCAAGGGGAAGGATTCCTGATCTTCCATAAAATGGGGCGAGCTTTCTCCGCGCACTGCTTGCGCGCTTTCAATACCAAACTAAATTTGTCGGTCATACGTTGTAGCTACAGCCAGAAGTTGTGTTTCGTGGTGCACCGAAGCTCCATGTAAATAAGCTGCCAACGCAGAACTATTGAGAACATGTACCTCTTTGTTGCAGGCGCTGCTCTGTGATGCTGAATGATGTTGATGTCGACCATTTTCAGAATGAGGATATTTTTCAAAGGCACTTCCTATGGGATCCTGTGTACTGTAGCATGTTGTAGTGTGTGCTGACTTGGTGCTCTCATGGCATCACTTGCGTCTTACCCGAGATGTCTAATCGTTTGTAAAACAAGCCGTAGATAAAGGGACTGGTAGCTCACTCCGCATGGGAACGAGATATAATGTATCCTGTTTTGCTAAAGGCCACCCCTCAGTTTTCGGCATTAAAAATATTGCTTAAAGATTATTCAAAGCTCATTTGACCTCCTCCAAGGACATGGTCACTTATCCCACTAAGGAAAACGCCCACACGTATTTTACACGACACGTGGTCGAGCGTGTCGTTACCCGTGCCCGTACAGCTAAGGATTTAAACGCTGCGTTGTCGAGACAGCGAGCAGCCCCACAGCTCCCTTTCCTATCCTTCTAAGCAACCGCATTCTTCCTTGCTCAACGAATTTGTGTTACGGGGTCAAACGCATGGAACAGAAGGGACTACTCCCGATCTACTTTCCCTCGTCTTCCTCGTCAAACATGGCCTCTCAACTATTGCTCATATAGAAAATCCTGAATTTCTCAAGAACGCCTTAGCGAACGTTGTATACTCATAATATTTTCTAATTTACGTACCTTTAATACTTCCCACTGTCGTTCTTTGAATTTTTGCCCGCAGGTCACGGATAACATTGCATAATTAGGAAATTTTCGTACTTTAATACCCCTAATATTGCTCATAATTGTCATTTACGTTGTTTGTGTCTTAGTTACTCCCCTCTATAGTGCACTCTGGCACTGAGGGTATAATAAATAAGGGAATACATAACTATTCTTAGCATAGCCAGCGATGTCATTAAACTTGTATACATCCAGGGTGGAAATATCATCAGCGGTATAAGCGGCCATACCAGTGTGATGTAGGTGACACACCGGGGTTCTCCCTGTGCGATCGTCATTCGCGAGGCTCGTGGGGGGACGCTGCTGTTCAACGGGAATAAATTAGTCTGGAGAGCGGGGGGTGCCAATTCACAATTGGCTTCATTCACGACTTTGCTTCAAAAGGATGGTGTGTATACACACTGGTTAGTGGTTAACACTTGCTTCGATTAGCGTTTCTTGCTGGAGCAAACATGCGTCCCATATAGACAACAAGATCGCACAGACTAGTAGTTTCCCTAATGTCCGCCATCAGCTGGACGCTGTGCACCACCGAGTTAATAGGCGTAGCGTAAGAGCTCTATCTACTGCTGACACCACAAGCACAACCAAAATAGTTAAATAGAGGTAAAATATTATTAATATGGAAAGGTGAAAACGCTAATTAAAACGTACTATTGCCTTCGTGACGTTAAAGGAAAACCCAAGCGAAAACGCCCGTGTGCACGAGATTTCGCCGAAGTGGTCAAAATTAATCCAGAGCCGTCCACTACGGCGCGCCTCATTGCTTGCGTTTTGTCGGCGCGTTAAACCCTACAATCAATCAATCAATTAAAGGGAAAGGTAAACACGCTTAAGGAGCTTCCCTAAATCAGCCAAGGGCAACAAAGTTACAAAGCGGATGCTTGGCATTGTTCGTGCTTTGTTGTCATTGCCTTCTGTGAACTATAGTTCAATGAAGTGTTACCGACTAGTTAAGCGACATATCTTACTTTTTTGCTCCCTCCGTGTAATTTCGGCATTAACAGGTCTGATAGTTTCAAAACGAGGAGTGGGGAAAATTTAAAAGAAGTGGTGTATAAAATTGCTCAGTTGATTGATTGATTGTGCGGTTTAACGCGCACGCTACCCAGGCGATGAGGTGCGCCGTAGTGGAGGGCTTCGAATTAATTTTGACCATCTGGGGATCTTTAAAGGGACCCAGAAAAGCCTTCTGTAAAAGTTACAAAAGGCCTGTATTGTCACGTAGCACCAATATAGCGATGCAATGCCGTTGGAATTATTGATCTACATTCAGTATTAGCTGCGCCAGAAGCAATTAAAGGCACCTCTCCCCACTTGCCGATCGACTCCTCCTCCCTCTCTGCTCCTTCAAAGCAGCTAGCTACATTCCTGCGCCTAGGCTCGCGTCAATCACTGCGGACCCGCCTTTGCCTCGGGATCGCGCAGGAAGGAGGAAGAGCAGCCGGAAGCCAATGGCAGTGACGCCGCCGGCGGCCGACCTCGCCGGCGATTGGGCGAATCAGGGGGCGCCTTCGCCGTTGCGTCAGCAGCGATCGCCGTTGCGTCACCCGCGGTCGCCGTTGCGTCACCCGCGGTCGGCTCGCTGCGGCGTCGCGCTCATCGGCTGAGAAAGGCGATCTTCAAAAATTGTTTACAAATTATCTGTACAACGTATGGGGCTCACACTTGGCTCAAAAATCCCCCGTTATGCGTTCTACCACCTGAATACATTTGATTGCCACCTTCACAAAGCTTTTCGGGGTCCCTTTAACGTGCGCCAAAATCTCGAACACACGGGCGTTTTCGCTTTTCGCCGCCATCAGAAAGGCGGCCGCCGCCGCGGCCGGGAATCGAATCCGCGTCCTTGGGCTCAGCAGCACAGCGCCATAGCCAGTGACCAAACGCGGTGGGTAAAATTGCTCAGTTGCCAATTTTAACGTAGCCTAGAAATGCTATTTTAAAAATCGACGCGTACCAACGCGGCCATCGTACGCAGCGTGCACAGCTGAATGTGGTGCACCGAGCGTTATCATACCGTGGCGACAAGATACAGGAGAGGCCCACAACCTGTTCTTCTTGTGCGCGGCCATAGGTATCCAGTGTCCGGTGGGAGAATAATTCAGTCAGTAGAATAATGTCTGAAAGCGCTAAATATTTAAATATCAATTTATAAACAACGCTTTTCATCACTAAAAGCTCAAACACAATTTTCGTGCAGGCGTTTGAAGCACTGTTCGTGCTTCTCATCTCCGGCGAGCCGGTCCCCGAGGGGCCGGGGGTAGAAGCATCGCCGGACGACATTATGGACGCCGTGAAACAGGTTTCAGCAAAGAACCCAAACGCGGCTGTTGCTGGTGCCGACGCAGCTGCGGCTGTAGACGCGGCCGCCGCCATTGCGAATGGAGCTGCGCCTCCCGTAGCGCCACTTGGAGCGGACGGTAAGTGGTGGCCCCTCCCGGACACACGCAACCACTGATGCAGCTGTCGGCAGACACTTTATGGTGCTTTCCCCTCCCTTTTTTGCGGCTTCCACACAGGACTTCCACACAGGACAACAAAAAAGTCTTGCGTATCGTCGTCCTTTTTTTTGCCCTGCATAAAAGTCGCAGGCTGTCCAGTTAAGAATTTCACTCAGCAACAACTAGCTCATATTTTTCATATTCTGCTACTTCTGTTCCCTCTTTAACCCGCATCAACCGGATATTGTGCAACTGTGCCTGAAGCAATTGCCACAGAAGTTGTTCATCCAGAAGGGAATTAGTGTTGCTTCGTAAAGTGTTTCTTCAAGGTGGGAACACGTCGAGCGGAGGTGAGGCGATATACGGGCCATTGTATGCATCACTGAACATCTAATTTGTACAACTGAGGTCCCCTAACTAGCTTTGAGCCCTTTGCACCCATTATTGTGTAATATTTAGCTCAATATAAGGAACAGTCATTCAGTAAAAACACATATGAGTAGCTACCCACCCATGCGTATCATTAAACACAGCATGTGTTGCCTCTCCATCAGAAGTATTTGGCTGCCGTGGATGCAAACGCAGTTTTATTAATATTATTAAACGGGCTACATTCAGAATAACTTTTGACGGTTGTTTTGAACGAACATTAGGATTAAATATTGCACATATGTTTTAATGGAACAAGCGTAAAAACCCAAATCTTATGGGGGAATTTGTTTCTGAACATGATACGCTGATTTTTCTTGGCATGCACTAACTGGACGCTTATACTAGATGTTTCAGAGGTTGCTGTCTACATGCCACTCATTTGCCGGCCCGCCCTAGTTTTCAAGTCGGTCTTAACCAGTCAGCCGTGTTGGTACGAACTGGTCTCATCACATAAACCTTAATGAGCAAATTTACAGTTTAGCTGCCAGTAATAATGAAGTGCAATGACTTAGAGCGATACATAGCGGAGGGCTACATGCCAGCAGTTGAAATCGGCATTGGAACTGCACCAGCCATTGCGGCATTGCTTCAATGTCTCGGCGACAGCCCAATAGGTCAACGGATTGGGCGGCAATGAAGCGTAGTTCCGCTACTGAATATTCAAAGGCCATGGCCTAACCTACTACTTCCTATTCATTTTCTTGCCCAGTACTCTACGCGTGTCGTGTTGGGAGATTATAATTTGCAGCGTATACAAAATAACCAAGCCAAATTAGCATGAAACATCCAGCCTTACTTTTGGTGGACAACAAGAATGCTGGAAACGCACTTATTTTCTTTTTATATTTTTGTCGGGTTTTTTTAGTTCTCTCTGCCGTCTTAGTTATGATCTACAGTAATATCAGGAGTAACTTGGGAGTTTGGGCTCTAATTGCATGGCTACCCCTTGCTCTGGTATAAACATATGAAAATATTTTAGCCTTTCGCTAAGGCACGTGACGTATGAAGTGTTTGGCGTGTTATTTAAGAAGGAATCCGTGCAATAAGGTAGTAAAACACTTCTGCCTCCATCAAGCCGTCCGAATCTGAATTGTCGTCCACTTTGAAAACTGCTGCCCTTGAGTTCTGCCGCACCATGACTTACCCGATTGTAGAACTGAGAATGAGGCATGATTATGAGTGCTATGAACTGACTTTTCAAGTCTTCGTTGTGTAAGAATGCAAAGGCATAAGCGAACTGAAAAAGTGCACAAAAGCAGGAGCACACTGTGATTTGAGGGTTCGCGCGAGTAGTGACGACAAAAGCAGTAACACAGCAGCGTGAGTTGTACTTTTGCTCGATGGATATTCTTAATAATTCGATCTTGTTTATTCTTTCGACAACGTACAAATTTATCGAGCAGCGTACTTAACTAGGCTGCCCGTCTTCTTTTCAGCTGCCTCGGTGGCGGCAGCAGGAACCGGCCTAGCCGGAGTGACGCCAACAGTGGTTCCCGCTGCAGGACCCCTGCCCCACTTGTCGGGAACCATCTCCGGGCCGGCCTATGAGCACGAATCGCACCAGCACGCTGTCCAGCAGAACGCCTTCAAAGAAGCAGCCCAGGGGGCTCAGCAGAGCAGCCAGGCGGCAGAGTCTGGAAACGCCTTCAAGAAGAACGAAGGCTTCGAGAACCAGAGTGGCTTCAGAAAGCAGGACGGCTTCTCCGAGAGTAGCAGCAACCGATACGGCACGGGATTCTTCCAGGGTAGCGAGGGCCAGCACGAGTTCAATCGGGGCGACCAGCACTCGTTTGGCATCGCTGGCTACGGCGTACACCGAGGCCCAGTGGGCGTGGTCGGCAGCCCCACCTACCACGAACTCCTCAAGGTCGGCTTCGTGCCATGATCCCGTCCGTAACGGTAGCTTCAGGCTCACAGTTGTCGATAACTTTGTTGCGGCGGCCACGCGCTATTTTTTTAGTCATAGATTTGCAATTTAGGAGTTTTGTTTTGTGTGCAAACAGCCTGTCACGATGACTCCACAAAACACGATCTGCGTATTCCGATTCAAAATCTCTGACTCTATCTTAATTTACATTTAGCTCTCAACATTACACAGCGAAATTTGCTTATGGTGATTCATTTTCACAAATACTGTGGACTAGGCTAGTTGGTACTGGCTCATTAGAAATAATCGGTTTATTATATTCAGCTCTGTTTTACATAAAATTCATGGCACTTTGTAATCGGGTGCCCAGCACGATAGTTAGTTCTTCTCGATTCCGGATGCGTGTTGCTCGGGTGCCACTTGAGGTACCCTTATTCTAACTTCACAGATGTAGTTTGTCTATTTTTTGGCTTCATGATTTTTGTGTACAGGTTCCGTCAAAGGTAATTGGAACACGGTCTCATCAATTTACAGGAATTCCTTATTCCTAAAACTACCTGGCTGCATTGGTGTGCGTTTAAAGGAGTCCTTCCCTTGTAGAAAAAGCTTCTTGTAAACCGGTAATGCCTGCCAGAAAGCCAGTAAGACAAATATTTTGTGATATTCACAAATCCTTTTTCCAATTACTTATGACGGCACCTGTACGGCGCTTTCACTGTGCACAGGCGCGAAGCATTGCTCCTTCATACAAATTGCATTATTCCTCAATAAAAATCAGTTGTGTGCAAGCACGGTGTCCTGTATTTTGTATGCCTCGGACTTTTCATCTTCACCACGCAGTAGCATAAGCATATATTTCTGATTATTTCTACGCTTTATTTTTCTGTATTTCTAGAACTTTGCTGCTAGTTACAAGACCTGAGCTTCACGACTGCTTCGCCGCTGGCCGCCGCCTTTCTGCGGCGTCTACGGTGTGAGCACAGCGGGACTGGTAGGGGCTCGTGCGGTGTTTTGCCCTTTCTCTCTTGTTTTTGCCTTTCGGCGCCCTGAACAAAACTTTGCAGTCACGCCGGTAAACAAATCATACGTTGAGGGAACTTCAAACACTGCCGCTCAATGGAGCGCCCGAACGCCAACAAAAGTTGTCTGGCGACGCAGTTCTGGCGCGCTTCCTGGCCGCCCTTACCTTGTTTACGTTACCGTCTACCATGTTTGCAGGAGTCGACAGCGCATGCACGAGAGTTACCGTGAACGGTAACTTACCGTTCATTAAGCAAATCTGTCGGGCAAGTTGTTGCATTTTTATTCAAAAAATAAAGCGCGACTTGGACAACGACAGTAAAGAAGGACGACGGGACAAGCGCTCACTTGCAACTAACATTTATTGAGGCATCGTCTCATATTTATACATGAATCATCAGGAGCATGCGCACGCGCAATTCGGTACACTACATGGAACGCGTCAACCAGAGAACATGATCAAATTGACGTTTTCAAAAATTCAAACTCGCTGGCACGCAAAAACACAGAAGTATGGCTGACTCACTTGTTCCATTTCTGCTTAATATAAAACGCTTCCCAGAGCTCCCTCGCCACTGTATTATCCCTCCTGCCGAGAATTCCAATCTGCTCAAAGAAAGGTTTGCATTTTTCCAAAGGACTGACAGGCCTGCAATCTTGGCAATGCGCGGGTAAATGCGCGTGCGTATAGTTATCACCAGCACGGGTGGCACTGCGTTTTTTGCTCGTCGAAGAAGATACACCTTCCGTTCCTGCTTCGATTTTGTGGCTTTAACAACTATCGAATGCGTTCATTTCTGAAACTGAATGAAAGTCGGCCCACAGCCGCTACAACGCTGTAATTACGTAATTCCAATGGTCAAAGAACGCCAGGACCTGGAAAGAGAGGAAAACCTTCTGAGCAAGTTGCTAAGTAATCTGATGGCATAAAGCAGTAAAGTTTCAGTGAGGTCCTTTGCAACCCCGTAATCTAAGTACTGGATGTGTTGATTGCAAGCCTTTAAGACTTCGAAAGAAGTTGAAAACGTGTTCCAGAGATCCGTTCGACATACTTTTTCTACCTGTGTAAACTGCATCCAAGAGGCCTGTCATAGAACTTGTCAGTTATACTGGACTGCGCCTGAATAAAATTTCCCAAAGGAGAACTGTCGCTTCGAACAGTATCCTCAGCGGTGTGCGTCTTGGAAAACCGGGCCAAATGGGCAACAAGGAAATCAGTACATTGAATTTTTGGTGGGCACGACGGGCTTTACGGCTATTTTAGGTTTTCTTTAACAAGTTGGCACGACATACCGTGTTCCAAGAACATAACGTTAATGCTGATATTTGTCGCCATGTTTATATACGTCGGCCAATGTGACCCAAAATGTATATATACAGGCTATTTTTCCCATTTTCGCACTTTAGTGCGCAATTTCTGGCTGGCCTAAACACGTTGCCACGTCTACCCTCTCTGGAGTGCCTACTCACCGAAAATCGTTCGGCCGCTAACGATTTTTGGATGGTACAGTTAATTTTCTGCGAACGGCGAACCGCTTTCTTCTCAAATGGCGACTTTTCAGCTGCGCCGCTAGGGGCTCTTGGTTTCTTGTACTCAGTCCCGGCACCTGCTGATATGAGTATAGAAAAAAGGGTGCGTCAATGCCACGAGATTCTTGTCGGAGTCCCACTTGGCAGTGCCCTCGAAGCCGCGCTGAAGCGCGTCCACAAAATCTTAATATTCAGGACTCGCACTACGGCGCTATACACGAGCCAAACACGCTGTCATACTACGCCTTATCCCTTGAAATAATCACAGATTCCAGGCATGGGTGGCCTTATAAGCATGCAATCGCAAGCATTTTTAGCCACCAAGCGTAATGTTTGTCTCGCCGTGTAGGTATCTTGTGTACCAAGCCAATGTATAAGGGATGTGCTTTTGGTCTCTTGCGTTTACGTCAGCTACCTTCCAGTCTCCTTCGTGATTCCTTTGCCTTCATGATTCCTTCGTGATTCCTTTGCCCTATCAGTGCATAAAATCATCCAAACTGAAACCATATTACACTGTGATGTAAGAGCGATGTCGGCATGTAGCATTTGCGACGTTTAGGAGTTTGTTGTTCTTATTTCCGCTTATTTCAAGACAGCTGTTCGCGGACGGTCTTAGATGGCATGCAATCGCAACATGAAGTTGTGGCATCCTTTCCACAGCCTGGCGCAACAGGGTTGCACAGCCGCTTTTTATCATACACCTTTCGTGACCAATTAACTCGGCCCCTTTTTCCATCTGAGCCGGCGGCTGTTTTCTTGCCTGTACATTCTACAATGCTGCCTTAATCGTTG
Source organism: Haemaphysalis longicornis (assembly GCF_048455015.1). Classification (NCBI taxonomy): domain Eukaryota; kingdom Metazoa; phylum Arthropoda; class Arachnida; order Ixodida; family Ixodidae; genus Haemaphysalis; species Haemaphysalis longicornis. Next base: position 96,110,893 of record NW_027526203.1, read on the forward strand.
CGAATGTTGTCACTGTTGTCGCTGCTATTCAACTTCCCCTCAATCAGCGCTAATTGCATTCACGATCGGCTTTATAACCGGTCGCGATTGCTTTACGCTACTTCCAGTGTCCGTGTTCTGGCGTCACTAGGGATGTCAAATGCCCTGTACAAAGTAATTCGCCAATGCATTTGGCATTTGCGTAACTCTGAACTGACACAGGGTACAGCTCACGCTCGAATGAACACATACCTAGATTGCCCGGAAATTTCCACACAAACAGCTTGCGTCTGGACTGCTTTAAGATCGGCATCAAGATTGTTTGTTTGTGTGTGTGTGTGAGGGGGGGGGTGAAAACTAAAAAAATTGAATCTTTGATCGGGTTCCAGAAGCCAACAAAAATTACCCCTCTCCGATACTGCCTCTTATCGAAAAACTTACTTCTATCGCTGTAAAATAATATAAAGCTGCCTTTCTAATAGTCTTGTGGTATCGTCTCAACAAACAGGCTTCTCGGCAAGAAACATTAAACGTAGAATTTTGATATTTCTTTAACCCTACATTATGTTCTTCACTCAAGCGCTCGATGGCCAGAAGAACCTTATTTCATATGGTTTAAAGTGGTACAACACTAACATGTATTGCTAATGCATGTGCCAAACATAGTTTTGTCGATATCTCAACGTAGAAATGAAATTGTGCTCACCCACAATAAGTGAAGCATCTAACGCTTAGTGCTCAGTGTAATAAAATCTTTCACCCCGTAGCTAATTTCTCTGTGGTTCCCGAACTGCTCGATACATTAAAACTTCCCGCATGCTTCTCGAAATGGTGCAAAAAATGCGGCAGTCTTATTTTATTTAACCCGTAATCCTTTCAGTAGTATTCTAGGGTGCCCTACGAAAAGTATTCTAGTAGGGACCATAAATACCAGAAATTGTGAAGGAACAGTCACACATAAACTAATTGCGCCCCCTTCAGAAAAATCTGCCATGATTGTGTGCAGAAATCACATACATATGTTCAATCATTTTGTATCGGGAGCCACACACTTATACTTCAACGTGAGCTGATCGCCCGCGTAGAAAACGGGTGCGACTGGGGTCTCGAAAATCAGATGTAACTTCCGTTATAATACCTATATATTGCAGGAAATATTTCCCAGTTTATTAGCTAATAAGTCCATAGACGTGTCGAGCTTCCCTTTGTGATCTCAGGTGTAAAAGGAATGTATTATAGGAATTATACCAAGCGTCGTATCACGCATTTCGTGTGGACAGTTAAATTATAAAGCCCGAGTACCACGCTCGAATTTTCACATTTGCTTACCGTACTAAATGCACAGTTTTCTACGGGGAGACTACGTTATCCTCGAAGGGCTGCACTGTAAACACAAGGGCGGGAAATGAGCCCCTCACCTTGGGCCGGTCTGACTGCTTTTCCCGAGGGGGCAATATATTACTCACACGGTCCCCAAGAGGAACGGCATACCACCCCGGTCAGCCGAGCACGTTACTTCTCCGCTCGCGCTTCTGAGAAGGCACGCTTCAGTAGACGTCCAGTCTGAAGTCAGCGATCCCGATGCGTTTTTTGCATGAGGAGTGGCAGAATCATATATAGAGCGAATGTTTTTTTTTTTCGAATTTTGGCCGCGCGGCATATGAGAGGCGGTTTAAAGATGGGAGGAGAGAAGAAAGTAGGAAGGCAAGAGAAAGAGAAGAAAGTATACGGAGAGAGGGGCTGCCAAGAGCACAGATGGTCACGAAACCGATAGGTTTTTGAGTCTGCAGGTATGTATGCAAGGATGTCCATCAGCGACCTGCAGTATTTATCTTCCTGCCCAAGCGGTTGTAGTCATCCGGTTTATCCCACCGGAGACTCCAACCTTTCTGAGCGCATTGTCTCGAGCTGTCCTTTTACGGCGTCTTCTTCGCATATACCTTATATCAGAAGTACACCGATGCAATCCGCATCCCTCGTTCTTCCAACTGAATATCGCCAACGTTGCCGATATCTTTGTACACAAGAGCATCTACGGGGGTGCTTATATATGTCACGCTGCAGACGGCGACTCCAACAGCGCGATTGTATTTCTTTTCGCCCCCACAAACACTGTGACACTCGGATAGTCATACGAAGAATAGGAGCCATACAGAATTCCTTAATGTTCTTTCCACAGGGCTACTGCGATAAACCTCTCAATTTCTCAGCCGGCCGATTGGTGACGACACTGCGATCCAGTCGGCCAAGTCCGAACATTCGGGGAATACGTTCCGGTCGTCCGATTCAGCATCCTCCACATGTGTGGAGCCGATGGCATGGCCCTTGCCCACATTTCTGATGCATGTTTCTTCTGCAACAAGTTATTCCGTCGAAAGTGTGACTGCACCAACAACCCTCTCGCGTTTTAGAGAAGCCCCTCAATCGGCCTAGTAGACGCCTATGTAGGATTCTGTTTTCAACCTGCGTATTCGCTGCCTACAGCAACACTTCCTCTGCCTGTTTCCGTCATTGCGATGAGGTCAGACAGTGTCGTTGAAAACTGGGTGGTCGAGCGGTGCTTTTAGGTTGTCCGTGAGCATGGACGACGTGTACTGCAGTATTCCCCACTAAACCATTTATTTTTTTTTCCGGAAAAGAATCGGAGCTCACGGTGAGCTTCGGTTCAACGGAGCAATGGACATGAGCACCTCAATTTTCTTTCGACTGCTCCAATCAAGCACGATGACGTTTTACCATCATTTCTGCGCTCAGCGCCCCGGAACCTGTATGGCGTTCCACCTTGCGCCGATTTTATCGGACATTTGCTTTAGAACTTTCGACCAGTGCAAAAATGCGAGCCTGTTTGGCGAAATGAACTTCACCGTATGAAGTATGCAGATTTTAAATGAGAGCATTTCTTTAACTCACGATGTCACCCGGCGTCGGCGTGCCTCGGCGTCCGCAACAGCCGTTCCAGGTGCGCCCTCTCCCCCACTCCTCTCCCGCATCACGCTCCCCTCCTCGCTCTCAACAACAGGTCCGCACCCCTCCCCCTACACTATATAAAAAAATAATACTTACCAGCGCCTGGTTTCGATCCCACGACCCTGCGGGCGGAACGGAAGGTACATGTTGCTCTACCCACTGCGCCACAAAGCCGACACAGAATGGAAGGCTACGAACGCGCCTTATATCCTTGACTCATTCAAACTACGTCAAGAAGCTGCTGATACAACGCATTCACTACCTGTGGGCGGAACGCGAGGTACATGGTGCTCTTCCCACTGCGCCACAAAACCGACACAGAATGAAAGGCTACGAACGCGCCTTATATCCTTGACTCGCTCAAACTACGTCAAAAAGCTGCTGATACGACGCATTCACTACCACCAACTCCCCAAACACTAAACGTTAACGCAATACACCTACCCCCTATGCGACGCATTTACTCGAGTCCCCTTCGCGGGGAGATGGTTTGGAGACAATCACACTTGGCTGACTGGAACTCATAGACTTAATCAAGATTTTTAAGAAGGCCTCTGCAGTTCCATTGCGTGATATTTTCTTTTTTCCTCCTTATTGTGAGCTGAATTGCGATTTCAACTCCCCAAAATGCTCGGAATCATGCAATCGACCGGTTTGTTTATACGCCTAATGTACCTATGTTTACTTGGATTTGCCTGTAAATGACAGCATTCTTATTCTCCATTCCCTAATTCGGTCGAGCCCGCCTGCTGTCTTGTACCTTTCGCCCGAAGACGACGCGTGGAGTGTGTCCTGTGAGCTGTTGTCCGGAGACAGTTTTCTCAGTGCTCCCCCGAAATATAGTGAGGGGGGAAAGGACGCAGCATTGCTAGGCGTGGCCTTCTGCTTGAATGAAAGTTTTTTTTTCCGCACGTAGGTTCATGCTGAGAAATTGATTTATTGTACGATTTAACGCGTCGACGCAACGCAGGCGATTAGGCGTGCCGTAGTGGAGGGGTTCGGATTAATTTTGACCACCTGGGGATCATTAACGTTCGCCGAAATCTCGTACACACGGGCGTTTCTGCTTTTCACCTCCATCAAAAATACGGCCGCCGCGCCCGGGAATCGAACCCGCACCTTGTGCTCAGCATCATGCTGAGAAATAATATTACGCCGTGAAAGCATCGCTAGGGTATTTTACCAAAACCTGTCTAGGCAGTAGGTCCTAGACCACGGACCTACACGTACTGCTGGAGTTTTTTTCTTTGTTTATAATTGTAATACGCGCAGCGCTCATGTGATGGGAATTTTTACGATTGGGTGACGAAAACAGGGTTACGTTATTTCCTGCTGGCACAAGTTGTCATACAACATCAAATCGGTAACAGAAACGTATGACGTCGTTGCTTTTTTAGCGTGCCCTGCAAGCTGCCAAAGATTTTCCCCATGAGTGTAAGAGCAATGCACCTCACGTCCCAACTGAGCGCCTGGAGCAGTACACTGTAAATGTCCCGGAGCTGCAGTTTTCCGGATAGCTCTAGTTAATTGGCCAATTCCTAATTAGCTCTAGCCGAGTCTACACTGGTCAAATAGTTCGTTGTCACAGCGTCATAGCGCGGGAGCCTAATTAGGCAGAAAAAGCAATGCTGCGGGCACCGCGTCAGATTCACGTTATATAATTGCACACCCATACACATTCCCGCTCTGCGGTTTGTGGCAACCCAAATCATGCATTGTGACGCGGTGTTGGCGGAGCTTGTCCTAAGCATTTTACTAAAGAAAACAGTAAGGCAGATACGTCTATATGCAGAATAAATGTGCTGCGAAACTTGTCTCAGACAGGTGTCTTTTTAAGGCACCAACTTCCCCTCTTGAACATTTTAAGCAGGCAATGGTGTCACAAGTTGTGACAATAGTGTTGCCGTATAAATATAGTCACAAGACCAACGTGAGTGGACCCCAGAGCTATGCCGTCTGTTCCTGTCGGCACGTGCCAATTTACATACGATAATCAGCGGCAATAGACCGATACTACAGGCAATATCGGCTACGCAACTGCCCGGGCGTCAGCCGCCACTCTGGTAAATCGCGCGGGTATTCTGTACAAAATTAATAAAGAGAAATTATATAGAAATACAGTTATATGTAATCAAATCATCGTTTGCCGACGAGGAAAAGTCGAAGCAGCTTTGAAAAGTGGGGTCATAGAGTTCGCAGAAAAAGTCATTCAGTCTTGGGTTTTCTTCAACGAAGTAGCCTGCACAAAGAAATATGTGCTTGGTCCCGTGCATTTCGGGCTGCGGACATACCTAACCCGCTAGCAGCCGTACAAAGTTCAGGTACATTTACAACACTCGTTGGAACACAATCAGCGTCCGCATTGTTCAGCGCACAGTTTTGTTTACCTTACACCCCGTTATGCATGCGTTCTCGGAGAGAGAGAGAGGTTGGTATCCCAGTAATGTCCGTGAACAAAGATCGTGGCATAGGAAGGGAGCCGGGGTTCGGCGAGAGGCTTGCCTAACCCAAGGCGTTCCATTGTACCACGAGTTTCACAGCATAGCGCGAGCTTAAACTCGGCAGTAGCGAGGGGTGTCCGTCTCCGGAAGTACACCGCAGTTGAAGGGAGTGGAAGAACGCAGCCGAACGAGCGAGTATACACGCACATAACTTCTCCAAAGTAGTCAACTTTTCCATTACACTGCGCCAGGTACAAGCACCGGAACAACACGTAAGAGACGGATAGTAACCACACGGAAGCGTCAAGGTGGATTGAAAAGCAAAACGTCCCAACCGGCCCGATTACAACGCGCGAGGCAGAAGAAAGCTATACCTCAAGCGCTCACTTGGTATCCATGCGTTCGCATTCACTACCCATAAGATTTGCTTAGGCGTCCTCGGGCTTTTTTGGGGGGAATCACTTGAAGTTGATTTTACCGTTTTTAATGATTTACTTATATTGATCCAAGATTCCTTGCCAGGCCTTCCACTTTTACCCCGGTTTGCGCGCCACTCCTCCCCCCCCCCCCCCCCCCCATGAATGGCTCGCACTTGAAGTTTTTAGTTTCCTAAGAGCCAGCCGCCGCCATGGAGAACGCTGCCTACATTTGCGATGACGCGCAGGTAATTTGGAAGCACCGCCAATTTTCAAGGATTCTCAATCGGACTGGGTGTGAACACCAGAGCTCGCCCGTGGCGTCTCAGTCAGAAATTGGCTTTGGTCGCAACTGCTCCACCCCCGTTGAAGTAGAGCGTGGGCTACGGCGGCGGCCTACCGCCGCGTTAAACGCCCCGTCTTTCCGGCAATCCGTGGTGCTTTAACTTCAAGGCTGCGAACGACACAACGCTCACGGCCTCGCGCCTCACGGCCGCCACGCTAGCAGACGACATTCTTCTCCCACTGACGACGCGCTGGATGGAATGAGAAGCTGCAGCGCAAGCCACAACAACAACACGCGCAAGACGTGCAACACCAGCTAACGGACGCAGTGACGACCTCCTGGAAAAATAAACGACCAGTTGCGATAAACGCGGCTGCTTTAAAAGGTCATCACTGGCGCGCCCGTGACTCGCTGTGTCATTGTTTGCCACCACACCCTCCACCCCCCACCCCCCTAATTAGCCGCCGCGGCTGCCTCTTCTACTGGTCATTCTTGAGTGAGAACAAGCAGCGAAATCAGCGCTACGCGCCGAAACTTACGGCAGCGTTGGCATCGAGACACCCGGCCTGAAGCAGTGCAACGCGGTAAATTTAAAATCATTTAACCAAAACTCTGGCGTCTTCACCTTGGGAGGAGCGCGAAGCAAGAGGAACAACATGAGAGGTGGGCGGGAAAGCGAAGGGAGGCATTTGCGCGGCAAAAGTCGATAAAGAGAATCGTCTTTTGTCGACATTTGCAACGAAAGGAGCAGACACGCGACCATTTTTTTTTCCGTGCGCCTGTCGATAGTTTGCGCTTCCCAGTACCACGACCAAAACTCGACGGACGTGTGAGGCTCTTCTTATTTAAGTGGTTTAGAGGCAACATTGGTTGCGGGCGATCTCGAGTTGCATAATCGCTTTCACTTTGGTGCTTTAGTTATTGTCTCAACAGGCAACTGGCGCATGTTCGTACCCCGGCAACTCGGTAACACTGCACCTAACTTCGCTCGGGTGTACGGCGCTGGACGCGTTGGCGGGAAGGTTGCGTGCCAGCGCTGGCGAACTGGGAGGCGATCGGCGCGAGCCGATATCTCTGCATAGTAACCAATGCTTCTGGCACGGGGGCAAGCACACCTGGGAAGGACACGCAAGGAGCATAAGAAGCGCGAGCCAAACACACAGCGAGCTTGTTGTCACTTGGAAGGGACGTGCAAAGCGCCGAAGAAGGAAGATGAACATGCGCTGCCAGGTAAGAGAGGCTCTGGGGCGGGGTTGTCCAGCTCGCCGAGTTTGAGGGACGCATACAGGGTGATAGTGTCCAAAACATGGTAAATTTGAAATCAAGTCGGGTAGACTTCAGGGAATCGTTTAAATGTCTTCTTTGCTGCGTCGACCTCATTCTTACCGGAAAATTCTACCAGTTATTTCGAAGCGCACGGAGTTGAAAAATGAGCACAAGAAGAGAAGTTCCGGCCAACCGAACTTCACTATAACAGTAAAGTTCGGTTGGCTACGCTACTTCCGGAGCGAGAAGTTTGAAAACAATAACAGTAGTTTGAAGGGCTGATATAAAGAAAGCGTGTACAGACCAAGAACATTGTGGGACGTGCATTCGACCATCAGAAGGACAGTTCGAGAGACTTTCAATCCGACTGAGCGTCAGTAGACAATGTTACACAAAAGAGTGTTCTTTAATGGCCTCATTTTCTAATCTATTGTAAAATATCACGCGACAAAACCACGTACCTTCAAAAACGTACCATGCGGTGCGTATGTTCTTAATCCTGTGTACAAGTTCCAGCGCTAATTTGTCCCGCACTATTCTCTTTGATTCTATCGGGGCAACATTGCGTTGCATACTAACAACCAGTTCACGAAAACTTTACAGCTACTTCCGAACAGCAAGAAAGCGATAGTGGGGACGTTCGTAACCCGTTAATTATTTAGCAAAGCTTACCGGAAATTTTTGTATGAGAAGATGTAGCATTTAATGGCGGGAAAAGCTGCCACAAAGCAGTTTGTCCAAAACACCAGTTGAGCCCTTTGGCCTGCTTCGTCTGGGGCAATGCGGGCCAGTCATAGATGCCATGAAAATGACTGACGTCAGGCAAGGCTCCGGCAGTTGACACTCTGTCCTTGCAACACCGCCTTGTGAATCAGGCCCGTTGGCCGAGTGGAGCTTCATAAAGCGCATCATCAGGTGGCATGTTGTTACCTTAAACGTAAAGTTTATGCACCCGTTTACATGGCTGGGACAGCGAAGCCAGTTTGTCGCGCGTCGACGTTATGTAAACGACGAGCTGCGCTTCGGGGTCGCCGCCAAGTCACAGCAGAAGATTCGACAGCTCGCTGCGATGTGTCGCAGCCATGTAAACGCAGCCTGTAACTTATGCAGACGAGTCTCAGCCAAAGTCGGCGTATCCGCGTTAAACAACGACAGCGTAGTTAATGTGCATCCGCAGCACAAAAAGTAAACGCAAGCAGCTGCGCTTCGAACATAAATTACGGAGAAGGATGGACCCTCAGGTGAGTTGGTAATCCAGCATTGTGGCGAAACAGCAGAATGGGAAACAGCGCAAAAACAAAACTTGGACAAGAAAGACAACGGGACGAAGCGTCCCGTTGTATACCAACAAGCCCAACTCGCAGTTCTTCGAAACAGCAGAGCTTCACAAATGCAAAAGAAGGAGGAAACAAGCAGTGCTAGCGCTGCCCTTACGCAGGCAGCGCTCGTCCTGTCGGTTTCTTCCTTCTTGCGTATTTGTTAAACCACGTTGTATCTCCACCACGTATGTAATTATGAATGAGAAATGCTTCTCTAAAAAGTATACCGGTGACGTTCACAACTCCTCTAACGATCTGTGTACCTCTAGAACGAATTCTCCCCTATTGTTGCTGTTTTCGGGCTATGCGTGTTCTATGAACTGATGTTCACGACGCATATTTTCCTGGATCAAATTTGGAGATTTTTGCGTTACGTAGCATACTTCAGGGAGTCTGTAAAGGAGGGATCCAAAATATTTCAACCCCCTGAAGCCGTGTGATCTGAAGACTAGGGCTATTTTTTTGTTCTGGGTAATTAGTTGGTTACTTTCGAATGGTATATTAGCTAGTATATAGGCCAAGGCCGCAACGGCTTTATATAAAGTTGAATGAGATTACGAATTCCATTCCTCGCTGTGGGCACTGAACTTGTTGCTGAGACGAAATACAGCCCCTGGGTTCTATAGTTTCACCCCGTAAAATAGCCTACTTGGTCGACATACTCAAAAACTAACCTTTGGAGTACCCTTTTGCTCCAGGTCCTTCCCCTGCACGTTCAACCAAGAGCTTTAACTCTAGTTTGCGCCCCTATCTTCAACTTTTATTCAGTCAGTTCTCATTCTCAAAGTACATAACCACCAAGCGTCATATAATGCTGCCGTCTTTTTACCGGTGCACCAGCCATCAAGTTTACAATGCCCTTGTGTGCCCAGGAAGCATGCGAAATACCTAACCGTACCTATTCTTTCTGGCGATAGACAAACTAACTACATGAAATTAGGACTTCTGCGAGAGGAATATGAAAGAGCGCTTAAAGCAGGGCCATTCGTCAGCGGCCCGGATTCCTTGAATTAGGCACAGCACATGTTCGATATAGATGTTTGCTCTCTGTTGACGTGGTGAAGTGGGCCATCCAGAAAGTAGTTCTGGGCACCCGAATAGAAAAGTTAAAGCGTACGGTGTCATGTTAATTTAAGAACTCCTCCTTTGTATACATGTGTGCGGGCTTTAGAGCGCGATGAAGCATTGCCGAGTGTTATGGCGCCCGCAATGCGTACGCGGCTGTTTTCTTCCTCCCCCACATGAGAAGAATATGCGCATTTCTTTCCTCCGCTATCTTGGCAGCGGCAGTTGTTTCTTAGTAGGTGTCTCGGGGGTGGGCGAAGCGCTTGATTAAAACAAGAGGCCACAAGTCCCGGCGGAAAGAAGAAATTGCAGAGGGGCGAAAGGAGAGGTCCCAAACCTCACAATGGGCGCTGCTACAGCCTTGGGTGCCCCAGCTATCATGCACGAAGAGTTTTAAAAAAGAGCAATGAAGAAAACCTAGAGCATATTGTTTCCAGAACAGTGTAGTAGTGGTTAGTAGTTTTTGTCAGCGAGATTAAATTAACTAATTATTACTAATTATCTAACTCGAGAAGTACTGTCCTAATCATGAAAGTGTCAATTAGGCACTCACGAGGGGCATCTAACTGCGGTATTTTCATCGACGAACTAATTCCGCACTCATTTCTTCCGGGAGATAAACACACACCGCGAAATATAAAAAATACCACGTGACGGCGCTCCGCATGCATTATAAAGCAGCGCCCTCAAATAAGCTTATTGAAAGAAAATGCTTTGCCTGTCACACGTTCCAAGAGACGGCTCATCACCTTGATAATGGCATGCATGGAAGAAGCAGCAGGAGCAAGTTTCGCTAGGCGCGTGTGGCAGATAAGGGAAAACTCGGCCGCGATTTCGTGTTTCTTTATTTTCTTGATTTCATTTTGGCTAACTGAGAGGCAGCCTGTTCGAGCAGTTCGAGGGCACGGCTTTATGATGCGGGCGGGGGCGACGTCACGTGGTATTTTTTGTACCTCACGGAGTGTCTTTATCAGTCAGAATAAAGGAATGCGTGCAATTAGTTCGTCGCTGAAAATACCGCAGTATGATTCCTCTTGTGGGTACCTACAAGTGCCTTTTTGACACTATAATGATTAGGACAGTACTGCTCGAGTTCGAAAATTGATTATAAATAATTAAGTAAATGTCATTAACGAAAAAAATTCTGGCCGCTACTCCATTGCTATTCCATTGCACATTATGCACTAGGGTTTATTCGAGTAACGCCTTTGCACTTTTCTTTTAAATATTGATGCACGATGGGCGGTTCACCCTGTATAAGTGAACACAACTGAGTTAATTAGGGTTAATAAATATGCACAATTTACAATTCACATCTAGTTTAGATAGTGTAGGGTGAGTCCGGTAAAATCGGTCAGACTGGTACTTCAATTTGTAGTTTTTGAAGGCAGAGTGGGTGCAAAACTTTGCAGTAGCGGGATCGTCGTGGACACGACAAATATGTTCAGATATACTAGCGTTCCGGCACCTATAGTTAAATAGGGTGATGGCGACTACGGACAAATAGAGTCCAAAGTCAAATGAGGTGTGGCCGATTTGGTGTGTCGTATAACCTCACAACTATTGTGGAGGCCGCCCTTCGAACAACTGGAGTGGTAGCACACCATGTGTCGTGAATCATTCTGAAACTATTGTAACGCCAATACCCAACACAGCAATAACCTTCCCAATGTAAAATCGCGGACAAAAAATGGAGAAAATTCAGAGAGACACCGAAGACTCCTTACGTGTGTTATTGGCCTTACTGAGACTTGTACGTAACATGTTACAACTAATCGATGAATTGAAATCGATTGCAGTTTTCAGTAATATTTATTTCTTCAATTATTCTCCGTTTCGCGAGTAACAATCCCTGTTGCTCAATTACTTTTTCCTGTAGTCGATTACAAAATTACTCGTTACCGTACCTCTCGACTCTTTTTGCTGGGGAAAGAGAGGGGTTAGATCTGCTGGAGACCCTCAGCTCCGGGGCAAGCGTTTTTTTTTTTCTTCGAAACCACTACCCATGGAACCTCGAGGATTAATACTGCATTTCACTATGCTTTGTTTCCTGAGTAACTTTTTGGGGTAGACCGGTGACTCCATGCGGGTACAAATAATGACCTCATCCAGCCCCTCGTCAGTATTTTGGAGAAGCAGCGTTCTTCACATAGACATTTTCGGAAGTGCTGTTTTTACTTCTCACAAAAGCAGGGCTGCGCTTCGAAATATGACACGGTAGAGTGGATCCCAAAAATAACCTTCGACGGAAATGTGAGGTACCTATGTGCAGGTCCCGTTTTTTGCGACTCCAATTACCAATTTTATGCCACGTTAGACGTGTGCACATTAGTGGTACCGTAATAAAACGTTGCAGGAAAAGTAACGCGGGAGGCAACCGATAAGTTTGGAGCAATTTTGATTACTTTTTAGGCCGCGATTTCAATTGTAATCACTTACTTCTTACAGTGAAAAAATGGTATTTTAATTGGTTACCTTTTTCACTAATATTTACATCTGCCCTTACTTTTCAATACCTTAAGTTGGTATTTGGAATTGTGGTTATATATATTGGCGTCGGAGCCAAATGAAGATGAGTCGGTCTTGAACTTCTGTCGGCAGCTGTAATCGTCATTGACCAAACCCATGTGGGTTTGTGAGAATTTTTGGTGGGTTTGTGGACGTCGCAGCCAAATGGAAATTGGGACAACGGTCACGAGCTTCTCACGGCAGCTGTAGACTTCACAGGCATATCTGCATGAGTGGGTAGGTTGTTAGGCCCACATCCAGACTAATGTTGGGTAACATTACGCTGAGCCGAACGTCGTGGCAAGCAGCGTCACACTCATTGTACAAGCCGTTCGTACCGGTATACGAGGTTATACCTTAAAACTGTAGACTGGGCTAGTTGGTAATTTATAGTGAACAAATGCAGCGCAGCAGAAACAGAAGAGACGGATAGAATACAGCGCTCGTCCGTGTGTATTCTATGCGTCTCTTGTGTTTGTGCTGCGCTACATTTGTTCACTATACCTTAAAACCTAATGTTATTCCTGACGTCGCAAGACATCCCATACCCCACGGTGACGTCAGGCCACAGGATACCAGCGTTCGCAGTACCACGACGCGCCGCCGCCAATTTGGAAGTTTGGTCGGCGCATTTGGTTTGCCCTATAATGGATGATCATTGTGGCTGTGTGCGTTGACATACGGTCAGCATGATTTCTGGAACCATAGCAGTCACTCTGGTGATGACACCATATTTGCGCAGACGGCCCATGTAAGGCTGTCGCCCAAAAAAGTTAATTTTGACTTCCGTCACGGGAACTCGAACAAGCGAAAGCGAGGTCAGATTGTGCTTGCCGCCAGCGCGATGGCTCCTCCCACTAAACTCTGCAGCCTGCAGTTCCTTTACTCCTGAAAATTCGGCTATAAAAAACCTGAATCTAGCCACCTGTAAAGAATTTGATCGTTTTCAGCAGTCCTAGCAGCTAAACTGAGTATTTCTTGATTAGCGCTCTTGTAGTAAGCTTTTTTGCATGTAGTGTGCGACCAGTTTACCAGCAAATTACCCGTTACTTTAAGGCGCCAAGAAAATATCTTACAACTTTTCTTCATTGAAAACACTGAGCGTTTCGTACTACACTAAAATTTTATCCGTCATAGAATAATGCTTTTGTAACGAAGAAATTACATTTATAAGTACGTATTCCAAGCCACACGCTTCAAAAGCAGGCCTTATCATGTGCCAAAAGTTATGATCAAGTGATTGGTGGATCAAGTGAATAATGAGCCGACATAATGCTGACTGCACGTTAAATCGATGCAGGCGGCAGGAACTGGAAATGTGGCAATATTCCTTTAACATACTGAAATTTATAAGAGCAAGCGCGTTTCACGTGTGTAATGGCATGGCTATACGCTCCATAAATTCTTCAGACGATGAGCTTCGAGCTCATGTTTATATTGGGGTACAATTGTACAACTCGAGTCTAACTGAACAATTAATGTTCCAACAAGGAAACGAGCATTCCAAAATTCCTCGAGACAAAATTCCTCGAGACGAAAAGCTGGCGCCCCTATGCGATGGGTATCTTTTATATACACGTCCATACCTCGTCACAGCAGCCACGCTATTTTACAGTCTCTAATCTATGTTAATACACATTAATCCATCTTAATCAATCCTATTCCACCCTATTACGTCTTAATTCATCTTAATCCACCTTAGTGGCACCGTAATCTACTTAATCCCACCTCAATCCACCAAATACATCCTAATCCACCATATTCTACCTTAATCAACCGTAATTAATCTTACTACCCTTAGCCCCACCTAATTCTTACCTCAACCACCTTAATTCTTACCTCAATCTATTGTAATCCACTACGTTTTAATGATTCTTTTAACTTAACCCAATTTATTCCGACCTTATTTACCTATGTCCACTTTAATCCCGCCTTACTAATCATCCCTATCAATCGCTAATGAAATATTATTCCATCCTAATTCAGGTTAATGCCTCTTAATCTCACCCTTTAACAGCTGCTATAAATCTTTAATCAATTATTAATTACCCTTGTTAATCAATATTCATTTCATATACATGGCTGGCTTGCATGCATTGATTTGCTTCTGGCCTTCCTTGGTTCTTGGGTTTTTGAATTAGAGGGGCCATGCACACAAAGTAGAAGTTTGTTTTCTTCGAAAGATTTAGTGTTTTATAGTGCCCTCAGCGCTTGTCAGGCCGCAAACTATGCTTTATTCGCTGATAAATTAAACATTTTGAGCCAAAATTTCTATTCTCCCGCTAAATCGTGTGTGTTCATGACGCTGACAATGACGTATGCAGAGCAGGGCCTTAAAACTAAAGATAACCTGCTGACCAGGGCTGCTACCGTCTCACAGACGACCGTTTGGTTATCCCTTTAATCGCCCACTTCCATAGACGGTGCTGCAATACCGCTGAAGTGCGAGCAGTATTGCAAACCACACGGTTCAACAGAATGTTTAGGAGCCGATTAACAAAATCTCCAACTGTATACGCATCCTCCTTCCCATTTTTAGAAAGTTGTAAGCATATCCCGTAATTTTTTTTTATTATGGATGAATAAAACACGGGATGGTTTTAACTACTTACTTCGTTTATTAACAGGAGCGAGCACCCTCATCAACCACACTGCTTCTAACTGAAAGCTCCGCTTCATTATTTATTAGCTTTGGATAATTCATATTCTCCGTCCGGCTTGGGTCATGCCTGCGAATGCGTCGATGTGTTCGAAAGCTTGTTATTTAAATGAGGATTAATTTCCCGACGGGTAATTCAAACTGCCCGTAACCACTCACAGGGCCACTTAAATTATGGAGGCGCCAATTCACCCACGGAGCCATAGAACAGCACGATCCTATGCAGGTACCACATTAGCGACGGAAATAATTTTCGCAAGGGGAACCAGACCTGCGGCGTCATGCTCCGCACCGGCGATGAATGTCAGTGTTGCCTGCGATTCAAGTCGCAGAGGCAACAGCGAGGCCGACTAGCAGTTGCCATAGCGCGCTAGGCTAGTAATTTTGCATGTAAACCATAACGCGAACATAAATGCGGCGCGATCACTGATATGCCGATGTGTTATAGCAACCTGCAGCATGTGAAAACCTCGCCGTGGGAAATGTGGACAGTGTAAACAATGATGACGATGAAATGCTAGTGCGACCCGTCTGCGCTGCTGATTTATGATGAAGGCGATTCGAGATCCCACGACCTTTCTATAATCGGGCGCAGTACGCAAGTGCGCCAGCAAATACGTTCGAGCTCTGGGGTAGTGTCGGTTGAAAAACTCCCGTTCCGAGCGGGCTCACTTTGGCTGAAGGCGGGTGGCACAAATGCGACCGGAAATAACAAAGGCGATGCGTGATGTCCTGCGCACACATCAGAGGCGGCCATTCCGACACTACGCCACGACTTGTGACGGATGCTCCACAGACGATAGGCCTCTTTTATTTCTCACTCTACACTGTTCAGTACTGCTAGAGAGGAGCTCCGTATTTTGTTTTCCCGCACCGTTTCTGTGGCGGGAGCAGTTTTTCACTGCCCAGGAACTGCTCTAAAGTTGAAACTGCTCTGGACAGCCAAGTAAAAGGCACCAGATATTCTAACGGGCACAACTGACACTTCCGCCGCTGAATAACGAAATTACGCAGCTTCTTTTCTATGTCTTACGTTTCTTTGTGTGTGTATGGGTAAATGTATTAAGAGTACTTATTTGCATTGCATTTAATTTTTGTGCCCCAAAATGGTTTGTTTCAAGCTGTTCTGCCTGCCCTGATTTTCTGCACCTGCGCATTTGCCGGGGAGCCTGTCAAGCTGGTTTTTTCAGCTTTTCTTCCCAGTCCCCCCTCATCAAATGGATGGAAATAAAGTCATTATTACTATTATCTTTAACAGCTTTATCTAGATCTTCATACATACTATTTCCCGTAAAGGCAGTTTTGTACAGCTTCGACTATTCAAATTTCACGCAATTCGATTTTTTTTATATCCCTACATTTAGAATTCAAATAATGAGCATTTACTCTAATGTATAAAAAGTCACCAGCTGTGCCCACATATTACCCGCATATAGCTCGTGCGTGCGTGTGGTACTTGCGTGTGCGTGCGCACGCACGAGAGAAACGACAGACGGTCCTCGCCGCTCCCCGTTTCGTTTGCGCACTTTTTTCATCAAGCCCTTAGTCTGCCTCATCTTTTCGGCTGGAACATCAGATCGACTTTTCAATGAACGCGACAGCTGTACGCGCATGCATTCGTGTTTCGTTTCAAGGTTCAGGTGGACAATAGGAACGACTCATTCCAAAGGAGTGCATGCCGCTCCTCTTAGCATTAACTGACCGCTGTTGGTACAATGGCGCAACGGTACAACGGTGCCGATCCCGCTGATTATCCGCTCTCACATTGTTTTTCCTTTCTTTCCATTTATCGCAGGCACTGTCTTGGCTCGTTATTGCCGTCTGCATCGGCGAAGCCTTCTCGGGATACGTCGTGCGCCGCCGAGGATATGGTGGCGGCGGATATGGCGGTGGATATGTGAGCCCCAGATACTACAGCGGTGATGTCCGCGCTGGATACGGACGCTCAGACTACGGAGGCGGCTACACTTCCACCTATAGTGGTGGCTATGGCGGGCGTAGTGGCTACAGCAGCTCCAGCAGCTACGGACGGGGAGTAGGCAGTTATGGCGGTGGTGGATACGGATCCGGAAGGACCTACAAGTCGTACGGCAGTGGATACGATGGATACGGCGGAGGAGGCTACGGTGGCGGTGGCTACGGTGGTGGCAAGGTATACACGAGCAGCGCTGGTTACGGCAGTGGAAGATACGCTGCTGGAGGCTACAGAAGTAGTGGCTACGGAAGTGACGGCTACGCAAGCCGCAGCTACGGAAGCAGCAGCTACGGAAGCGGCGGATATGGAAGTGGTGGCTACGGAAGGGGGGGATATGGTGGGGATGGCTATAAAAGCTACGGGTATGGTGGTCGCGGTTACAGTAGTGGTGGGAATAAAGTTGTAAGCTCATATGATAGCGGTTATGGTGGCGGATACGGCGGAAGGAGTGGTGGCTACAGGAAGTCTTATTACAAATGGTGATTAAATGTCTCCCGTATGCCACGCTAAGATATAAATCTCTCAGTGTATCGAAGTGAAATGATTTGTATGTTGCTGTTTTCACGTTGTCGAACTACTCTTTGTGTATGACGTGTTTTCGCGCGCTTATTGTAACCAGTGTTCACATCTACTTTGTTCACGCATCGCTGCTTGCATTAAACTACCCATCACCTAAGGAATTTTCTGCCGCCTGTCGTCAGTGTCTACATATAAGTTGCGTACGCTGCCTTGTTTCACACAGACATTCAAAGCTACTGAGGGCGCCTATGAATTTAGCCAGATTTGCATAACTAGCAGGGTATATCTTCCTCCTACAACTGTCGTGAATGGCAATGGCGGACTGGAAGAAATAAAGTGACACTAAGATTACAATATTGTTACGGTGACGTTCCAATGTGGTACATGTCCCAATGGGACATAGCCTATGTCCCAATGTGGTACATAGGCTATGCACGTACCGTAGCAATATTGTCGACACCTGGAGGGACGCTGCTTCTCCGCTCAAACTATACTATCCGCCTTCCCCTCGTGCACCTCACAGGTACTTTCGTTATAAATGTAGGCTGCGCCAAGCACCTGAGCACAATCCAACTGTACTCAAGCGTGACGAGTGTTCCGAATCCAAATAATTATTCAGTCTCAAATTTGTGCTAGTGTGCGTGCCATTTTACTAAGTTGTCGCCACACGAAGGATGCAAATACATAAAGGGTTAACAGCGCACAAACACGACGACACACAATGAAGAGAAGACAGGACAAGCCGTGAACTACAACTGATTTTTTATTTCGCCATGAAAGACATATAAACCAAGACACGTCCAATAACAAGGCCCAAAAAATATGACCACCACTTATCTCGCACCCCGCCTTCTACGCTCGTTGCCCCAGATACTGTTTTTCTTTTTGTGAGAGTGCAACAGATGGCCTGCTGCCGCAGTTTTCATGAAGACGTTCAATCTCGAGGGCCTCGATAACCTCTCGTGTATGTCTGTCCTTCACTCTAGCAATGACTGAGCAGTCCCCGAACAGCGGCACGCAGGCGCAATCTTTGCAGTGCGCAGCTAGGTGGCCCGAAACAGCCGTCTTTCCTACGAGGTTTTTATGTTCCCTCAGCCTATCATTAAGGCATCTGCCCGTCTGGCCGACCTAGGTGTTTTTCCACAAATACAAGTGCAAATACAGGAAGGACGACACCGCATACGCTGACTCCAAGTGAAATTAATTGTGAAAACTTGTACCTTCTATACGTTACAACCAGGACAAAAACATTCACCCGCAGTGGGTTGCGTATTGGGAATTCTGTAGCGTTTCCAGCTTCACTGTGAATTAACTCGTCATGACGAGTAAGTTAAACTTTTCGCAATAATACAATTTTATTAGGGGCCAATTTCAATAGTTTTTTTAAGATAACTACATCAGATTGAGAGCTACCCAACATTCATGAGAAACTGGCGACAAATATTTTTTCGTGCCATTTTTTATTTGGGATAAAATATGCCCGTTGGAATGAACATAACATATTCACAGGTACATCGAGGCATCGGTCTCTCGGAGGAGGGCAAGAAGGGAGCTGTGGTGGGGTCCCCAGAGCCACCGCTGGAGGTCCGGGGTCTTTCAGGATGGAGGTCTGTGCCTCAAAGGTGTCGATGTCTCGCTGACTCTAGTGAAGGACACCTCCGTAATACATGAACCGCATCAGCTTGTTCGGCGGGAGCTGTACTTCTGGGGCAGGGGTCATGGTAGCGTTGTGGCCACGCCCGGTTCACAGCAGGTGAAAGACCACTCCAACGCGAAGTCTTCGCAGTAAAGCCTGTTCCCACCAAGCAAGTCTACTGGGGAGGTCTGTTCCACATGGTGGTATGAACACTCGTGTGGCGCGACGCAGATAGTCCTTCCGTTCTAGTGGGCCTCATCTCAGCAATGGCAGCGGCAGAGGAATGGAGGTAAGGTGATAAGCCCTACCCGCTGGAATGTGAGAGGGAGCGTACTCCTTCGAATCCATCGCCGCCGTAGACCGCAACAATACGTGTCTACTAGGCGGTGGATGTCGTTTGAAATAGTGGAATTGTTGGCTACTCGGCGTAAATCCTGTATTTCCGCCGTGGAGTCCGTATAAAGATGCAGAATGGAACCCACTGCCGCGCTGTAGGGCCGATATCAGTGTCTGTATGCCACCCCGGATGGTTGTAAGTTACACCAGCATAGATAGCAGGGTGCCGATTGCTTTGTAGACGCAAGTTTGAGAGACGTCTGGGTGGAGAGGACGCCGCATAACGGCAGATAAAAGGGCTTCCTGGGCCACAGGCTCCACGAAGGCCTGTGACACCAGGTAGCATATGTCTAAGCCGCCAATAGTGCTACGCCCGCACAACTAGCTTCTGTATTTCCGATCGATCGAATATGCAGTCCAGTCAGTGGTCGGTTGTCGGTAACCTGGGGTACAGCCATGCCGGCCGGGTTGCAGGGTGATCTGGTGAAGTGGGTACGGAGCAACCCATGTAACTACCCAAGGC
The DNA here is from genome assembly GCF_048455015.1 of Haemaphysalis longicornis. Classification (NCBI taxonomy): domain Eukaryota; kingdom Metazoa; phylum Arthropoda; class Arachnida; order Ixodida; family Ixodidae; genus Haemaphysalis; species Haemaphysalis longicornis. Next base: position 96,130,788 of record NW_027526203.1, read on the forward strand.
CGCTTCCTCTGCAACGAAAGTGAGTTTGTGCTTACGGGCTGAGTGACGTTGTTCAACCAGCTGACCTTGAGACAATGTATCGAGGTCATTCTAGGGAGGCAGGTTATGGTGCGCATTGCGGCTCTGTTAATCGCCTCCAATCGGGCCCACTCCGTCTGGATTGTTTGCTGGAACTGCGCCTGGTAAACCAGTCAAGGCTGAAGTACTGACCTCACCAAGGGACGGGCCATCTTGTAGCAGGAACCTCCAGACATCTGCGAGATACGGCGGATCAGATGAAGCATCTTGCCTGCTTTTTGGAGAGCATATAGAGCATATTGAAGTCACCTGATAGCTGTCCCAGACGCAGAAATGTCCAACCCTAGCGCGCAAAAAGAGGTGGCAGTGCGTACGGGTTGACCGCCTTAAGCACTGGTCAAAGGCAGAACGGCTGTCTTTGTGACGACGCCACGCGCAGAGGGACGAACATCGACCCCCGCCGGAGGCTAGCTGTATACAGCTTCGCTGTAAAAAAATGCAAAGGTGGGAAACACGATGTCATGTCACGATGTCACGCTAAAGGCGCCGGAGGACTTTGCATTATCTTCCAGATTTTATTCATATCGCCCTCCACGCACCCGGACAACGTCATAGAATCCTTGCTGACGGTCTTGCTACATAACAGGTGGCTATTTTGGGAGCTTGTATGATCTCAGGTTAGGGTTAATTTTTATTGTCATTTTACTGCGGGTAATGATTTCAATCAAGGGTGACGTACACATGTTACTACGCACGTTCCCACTGAATTGAACCTGGCACTTCTGAAGTTACGCCTCTGATTCACAAAACAAACGCGCCCCACTGTTCTACACCATTCTTTCGAAAAAGCGTTCTCTAGTTTATTTTTAAACTTTCTCAGTATGCTGGTCACGTTCTGCTTCCCGGATTCCCGAGTAAAGTATTCACTTTGTCGGAGCTCCTCCGGTTTGAAAACCCTAATGTTAGAAGCTGAGCCAAACTTGGCTCCTCTTCTAACATTAGCAGCCAACCGAACTCGGTTAGCTGCCGATCATTGAACTTCTGTTCCCGGTTGGAAACAGGATTTAACTCTTTCGCAGCGTGCGATATACAGGACAGGCGGGTGGGTCTCAGAGTGAACCTCAGCTTCGGTCTCAGCTTTGGTCTCAATCGACCTCTACTCCATCTGCTTCTTAAAAAAACAAGAAACCTTTCTCGACAGCAGTCTCGGCAGAAATATGTCATTCGTGCTTCGATTAGTGCGCGCCTATATTTACGATGCGGCAGAATTTCGAAAGCCACATTCACTGTGATATTAACCTGGGAAAGAAGAGAGAGATACGATTGGTTGGTTGGTTGTAGGGTTTAACGCTCCGAAGCTACTCCCGGGCTATGAAGCGCGCCGTAGTGGGAGGCTCCAGGTTAATTTTGACCACCTTGGGGGATCTTGGAGGTGCGCTGAAATCTCGACACGCGGGATTCTCCGCTTTTCGCCTCCACCAGAAGAGCGGCCGCAGCGGCCGTGATCGAACCCGCGTCCGCAAGGCGATGGGGGAAAAAAAGGCAGCCCTTCTAGTGTCACGATTTGCTGCTTAAACCCCGGATTGACAATGAGATACGACGCCCTCATATCGGCTGCCGACAGAGGCATATGCATGTATTTTAATCGACTGTAGCCGAATCCAAGCGCAAGTGAGGTAAGGCACATTTCTTTCCATCGCCAAGTCTTGCTGTGAGCCCTTATCGGCCACTAATGTTGATGGCACACAGCGCTAAATAAAACTCAGGATAGTATTATCAGGCTTGCCCTTGCAATCTCCATCGCCTCATCAGCCCAAAGTCGCTGCAGTATGCTTTTGTGAAAGGCAGCTGATTTGTATTGTCCAAGAGCTTTGCGAGAGCTTTGCCACCCCTTGCGGCTGTGCCCTAAGCAACAATGCTCGCAATGCCGCAGTTGACAGGGAGCCACTAAACCTACACAGGGAATAGGAAACATTTTTAGGTGCGGAGTACCTTAGGTCCACACAATGACCGTCCACGTCCGTGCGCATAGCATTTACAATCTGAAAAAATCACACAGGCACCGGCAGGATTCGAGTCTGTGTCTGATAGACTAGACAGAGTTAGTGTCAGTCGTCTTACCCATTGGGCTACGACCGTGAGTCAAACGGGTCAAACGACTTACTCCTTCGTCTTTAACGGTGCGGAGTACCTTAGGAGCTCCCAATGTCCGTCCGCGTCCATCCGTGCGCACACCACCATCAAGCGAAATTCGATTTGACCCGTGAGTAGCAGTTTCATTTAGGGAATAATCAAGGTGCAACTCACGGCTCAAATCGAATGACGGTAGGGGCGCAAATCGGATGTCACTCGGGGCGCAACTTGGATGTCATTTCGAGTCCCCGTACTCCACACCCTCACCATCATCCACGGAGTGGAGATGCTGCCCCTTTTTTAATGTTTACTGGGTAGAAGATTTCAAATAACCCTCAAGCGTTTCTACAGAAAAAAATATTTCATATGTGTTCCTCACTTGTACCCAGTGCGCATACGCGGATCGTCACCAGGATGCGCAGCATCTACTGAAAACCGTTGTTCGCATTTCAATATATCACGAATGTACCTATTTGATTTTGTGCCACCATACTTAAAGCTTGGAAAACACCTATTCGCTTACACGATCAGAGCAACCACGAAGTAATTAAAAGCAAACTGAGCACTTTCTTTTACGTGCCCCAAAGTGGGTTCCCAATCGACTTGGTCATGATAAGCTATTTTAAGGACGAAATGAACGAATAAAAGAAATAATTAAGTTGCCAAATCACATACCCGCCAAAAAGTGTTATTTTTCAAACACTCAAAAAGGTATGAAGGAAGGGGGGACGTCTTTTTATGTCTGCTGTGGGAAAAAAACTTGTGCGGGGAAAAAATACCCTGCCATGGAAGATATATTTTAGCGATGAGTCGCAACGCCAAACAGTAATTTTTTCACAGCGTGTTCGTAAATCTAGCCAGTCGTATCTTATCAATTCGTGAAACATTTCTGTTAAGTTCTGAACCACCCGCTGCCATGCTTACATTCAAATTTGGCGCGCTCGAACCACACATGGGTGCATTGTACGGGAAGGGATATGGATTGCTTTGAAGTTTGTACCCCGTGTGAATCTCTTAACGTGCGCCAAATCCTCCGCACAGGGGCGCTTTTGCGTGCCACCTCTCAGTGAAACAGCCACTTCTGCCGGTAATCGAGTGTGGGAAGTGCAATCCCTTAGCTACTGAGGCACTTCTCCGGTTAAGTTATAAATCCCCATAAAACACGTACTCTCGTTTTCGCCAATCAGTTTTATGAAGAATCAAACTGTGCCGAGTAATGCTAACATATTTGACACCTTAACTTTTGTTTTGATTTTTTTTTCCATTGGCCTCGTATAACGCCTTCTGGATTATTACTACCGCTTGGCTGCAACAGCCACCCGAATATTGTTTATTTTGCGCTCCACTAAAAACAAAGAAAACGAACATATTTTATTTGGCTTTTAGCTTATGTCGATGAGATAAACTCGAAAAGCGTTGAACAAGTGGAATCACATATACATGAAGGATTTTCTTTGTGGCCGTTTTCGCTATCGCGTTTGCCAGCAATTTTACCCTGTGGCTGGGAGTTCCAGTAGCAATGTTTCACTTCACAAGCCGGGTAAAAAAGGCGCCTTGCAGAGCCGCGGAGCCTCAGGTGTGTTCTCAAAAACGAAGTTTTTTGGTTCTCGCAACCTTTAAACTGTTGCCGCCTTTCACAAGACGATTTTTTAAACCTATGTTCATGGGAAACTCAACAAGCTATGTGTTTTATTATTTTTATATGTGTGTTAACCTTCACGTTTGAGTACAAATTTACGTTAATTTTGTTATATAATAAATGGCTCTAATAACATCACCCAGGCACGTTTGCTGCTAACACTTTTCCTATCCCACAGACTAGCAGCTTGTGAATGTAAACTACCGTATTTATTCGAATCTAGGCCGGCCCCGATTCTAAGCCGACCCCCGAAAGTCCGAAGGCGCGAAAAAAAAAAAAACTTACCTCGAATGTAGGCCGAACAAAAAGGCGAGGTCAGCGTTCACAAAAAGAAAACACGTTTATTGAACATGAAGATGCGGTGCTGGAACTCAATCAGTTTCTCTTCAAAATCACCGGGCAACTTCTGGACGATTGAGGTTCGACGACGGAGGCTAAAGCCGAAGTGCTTCATGAATTTATGTAGCCAGCCCCGACTGGCTTTGAAGTGTGCCCGCCATAAGCCTCGTTCCCTTAAAAGCTTCCTTGCTTTTGCCTGGAGCACTTCCGTCGTTACTGGAAGGGCAGCTGCTCGCTGCGTTTGAACGAAGTCAGCCAATGCCATCTCCATTTCATGGTGACGGCATTCTCGTGGTCCGGTGATTGCCAACCTCGTTGCGGCGCACGCAAATATCCTCTCCCGTTGCGTCCTCCAACGACGGACATTTTTTTTCATCCACGCCGAAGTCCCGCCCGGCTTGAACGTTCGACGACAACTCCGCAGCTAAAACAACTTTTCTTTTAAAAGCGGCACTATAATGGCACCGCTTCTTTTTGCGCTGTCAAAACCAAACGCCACACCGCACGCAGGCCACTGTCCGCACAATTCAAAATGGCGGCCTATGGCCCTTAAGTGGCTACTGGCTCGTCTAGTAATGGCTACAATACTTTCTTTTCTGGGTGGCGCTAGCTGCGTGCCACTTCACTTGGAAATTGGCGCGTATTTCAAAATCCTCGAATCCAAGCCGACCCTGGAGTTTGATATATCAGTATTTCAAAAAAACTATCGGCTTAGATTCGAATAAATACGGTATGAGCAATTTTACGACACGCCACTCTAAGTTTCTCTTCGTTAACAAGCACACTTCCAGCCCTTGTCCTTTAACGTCAGGTGTGCCAATTGAGACTGTTTTCTGGCAGCTTTTATGTCTAAAATGCATAAATGACTAATCAGCGAAACGCTCATGTAGTATCCTAATATCTATTATTTATCCTACCGTAACTAAAATTCGTAGCAAAAAATTTAAGAAAACACGTAAGAGTGCTTACCAACAATTGTTCACGCGCCTTCTTGCGGAAAAAGAAATATTCAGCTCTCGAAGTTGGAAGAGCAGCGGAACTGCGAAGTCATTATCACTTAGTATGGATGGCCACGACGGCTTTGTTACATGCAGTGATCGGCATACTCGGAACTCGTACATACTCGTTCGCGGATAATGCCAAATCGATACGCATACGCCGCTCGGTGTTCGGATCAGTGTGGCTTCGTGAGCCAAATAACTGATGCACGAAACGCGTAAGCCGCTCCCTTTTCGGTCTGCACAAGTCGCTGACTACGACCACTGTCGGGTTGTCATCGTGTGCATTTGTCCTGGGGCCCCACAGGGAAACAGTCGGTCATGGGAGGGCCTGACACCAACCCATTCAAATGCTGGATTTCAACTACTCCTCCTTGAGATACGCGCCAACAGGCAGTGCAGAGCATCAGAAGCAAAAATGATGTCGAGCGTTCCCATGAGATGGCGCCACGGTTCCGGCTTTCCTGCGCTTTTGTACAGTGAACTAGAATTTTACTGACCCGGCTATCCCTATCGCACTCTTAGCGCGAATAACGTCCAAAATTGTCTCCACTTCATGTGGGCATAATTATTGATATTGTTCGCACTCATCGAGCCAGAATACACCGCCGTGTGCCCAGTTTCTTTTTTCTGTGTGTGTGTGTTTCTTTTTTTGCGCTGTCTGTTGCGGTCTTGGGGCGGGCGAAGCGTGGTCGAAGTTGTCGAAGTCGCGCGCTTGTCTTGCTTGTGTCGTTGTTGGCCTCTTCGTGTGCCAGGTGAACTAGGTCACAGCCAATAGCCATGGCTAGCTGTTTTTACTTTTATTTCCTAGTGGAGTGTGCAGAGGGGGCTTCGGAAGGGGGGAAGTGCGCGCCGGGGCCGGTGTATAGCTAATAAACGCAGTGCTGCCATTATTCTTGTTATTAGTAACTGTGTGCTTGTTAGTCAGAACCATAGCCTGATGTTCATTTACCAGGTCACGGCCCGAGGGGCTTCAGATTACCGTGTGTGCAGAACTGTGCGTTGCGAATGATGACAGAAAACTTTGCGAGGACATGCTGTTAACCGTCCCAACGGTTAACAGCATGTCCTCGCAAAGTTTTCTGTGCTAGTTTGCAACGCAGTACGTGTTATCTGGCTTTATCCGTTAACAAAAGTATTTCGAGTACTATAAACCGGACAACTTAACAGAAGCGTGTAACTGCACGTGCAAAAAAAAGTATTTTGTACCTTGCATTACTCCACCAAAAATCGTGTTTGGCTCAGCGCCTCTATATGCCTCTATTTACTTGTCTTATTTGAAAATTTCGTTGCTGTGAGCAAGCGTGGCGGTTATTTTATGCTACCCAGACACCCCCCCCCCCCCCCCACTCAACCCCCCCACCCACTATTTGGCGCAAAAGAATTTCTTGCTCCCCTAAGTTCTCTGCGTGCATCTTCGAAAAGCGCAAAAAGACACGGACGAAGGTTGGATTACCGAACAATAATTATTAAGTGTCCCATTACTACCTTTCCTATCGGTTAGTGCACCTTTGTTTTTCCGCGTGGATGTTTAAGGGTTCAATAGAGATGCATTATAAGTGTGACTTCGTGGAATATATGCAAGAACGCCTTGAATTGGCTGCTGTAAGCCAAATAGCGCACTTCCAATGCTGCATTAAGCTGTCTGTACATGTGAATAGTCAGGGTAGAGGAAGCGTTTGTTTTGAATAACGTATATACGTGGTTGCCATTGATAGAATAAAACATATGGTTTCAAGCTACAATCAATTTCAATTATTGATACAGCTTCAACAACTACACACGTATCTCGATGCTACGTACCACTACGTACTCCATGAACTCTTTCACTGCAGCACATAGCATTGCGGTAGTGCGAATGACTCCCTCACCAACCCACCCTGTAGCGAAATTGGCACTACCAAGCTATCCCGTGCACAGGGCCAGCATGACAGTGCGAAGCGATCGTGCGAAGAGTTTTTCTGTGGTTTTAAATAGATAAAAAGCCTTAAAATACTTAAAAAACAAAAGGAAAAAGCTACTCTTAGTCGCGTCCCGGATGGCACCCTATTTATATGCGGTGGGCAGTCTAAATACCGTGATATAAGAGGCTCTGACAGACTTATTTTCCGTGAAAAACCTCAGGTGGTTGCATCACGCTTATATGCTGCGCCAACAGCCCATGTCACGGCTATAAACTAGCAGACAGCCTGACGCCAGGAATAAAATAAAAAAGGGGGCCAATAGTGAAGCTCGGAGCGATATGTGTGGTTTGCGGCGCATGCGCGTATTCCTCCACACAATCGCCCGCGAGCTTCTTTTTGGTGGCCGACGACGTGCGCTTGACGACGCAGGAAAGCCAAAAAACATTGAAAAATATCTCGCGCGCACATGCGCAGTGGGAGTGGAAAAAAGTTCGCGCGCGGCGAGTTGTCATACTGGTCGTACGGTGATTTGCGCTATCGCGCACGTGAGAGGAATTTCACCGCGGAGCAAGTTGGGTCCCGCGCTTTGACTCTTGCTCTGTGTAGTTCATACTTAGTCACTTAGTTCCGAGCGTTCACACTTTCTGGACCACGTTCGCTTCCGCTGACATCAAATGTGTGCTTCGAGGTCGGTGTAACAGTGGAAACAACTGCAAATGCGATGGGATAATTATGGCCACCTGTCACGCAAGCCAAGCAGCGACACCTTGTCAAGCCAGCTGGTGTGTGTATTGCGGGCATAGCCCGGTTGAACACGAAAGGATAGGTAAGTCCCTGGATCTCTTTTTTTAAATGCGAATGCATTTATTAGCCGGGGGTTGTCTTGCTCCGTTGGCCGGCGTGCGCCTGCATTCCTCCAGCGCGAGCGCACGTGAGCGCACGCCTCGTAGTTCTGCCTTCGTCGTCGTCGTCGTCGTAAATGCGAATGCATTTCTTAGTCGGGGGTTGTCGTGCTCCGTCGGCGTGCGCCCGCAGGTGTTATCTCTCCGCGCTCCTCCTCGCCCCTAGCAACAGCTGTGGCGCGCCTAGCAACCGGAGCAGGTGGTAGCTCGGGCGGGAGTAGCGGAGGGCAAGGGGAGAGGACACGCCCGAGGGAACTTGATATCGCACGCCATTGCCACGTCTCCCGTTCGAGTCCCGTACAAGGACTTGTACACCCTTGCCTACACCGGAGACGGAGTCTTTGTGGTGACCGTGTACCTCGCGCCCAACCTCGCTCGAGACGCCGTTGCCGCGCAGCTGGACGCGGCTATGGAAAGTGTGCGCGTGCGCTCCAAACCCTCTGACTCCATAGTCTTGGTTGGCGACTTCAACGTTGACGTGCGCAAGAAGAGTGGCGAGTGGCTGGTCGAGTACATGCAGACCACGCACTCTATGCATTGTCTCTCTGCCGGCTTCTTCGACACGTGCCCCACTACCATTCACGGGAGTTGCATTGGTCTGGTCTTTACGCGAAACTGTGACGCGCGTATGCTTCTCAAAGACCCTTTGACCGTGCACTTTAGCGATCACAAGGCAGTGATTGTGGCCGTCAGGTACAACGATAACACAAACAGGTGCTGATGAATAAATGATTACGTTCACACTCTCGTCATTAATTACGCCATAACTCGCAACACGCTCATCGGTGCACCCAATGCATTCGCATTTCTGCACGATTCAATTCGGGGAGGTGCGGGGGAATTTTTTTCGAGGGGTGGGGGCGCAGACTGTAAGAATTAGTGTTTGCAGCCAACTAGTAAGGGCCGTCAAATTATGCCTTTTTCGTCGTCGTAAGAAGCCCGCGCCAAAACCGTTCTCCGATACCCAGGGCCGTACAGTAAATTTGAAGTGCTTTATAGAGAGGATTCGGTTTCCCTGTGCGGCGGCCGTTATGGGATTCAGGCGAAAAATGAAAACGCTGGCACGTGTGAGGTATTTCCGTTGCCGTAATGAGTACCCTGGTGCCATAAAGAAATTGCATTTTTACACGCGTTTCATTGTCCAGGTCGAGGCCCATAACACCCAGTTTGAATTTTGTATTATTCAATATTTCATGGACACTGCTTGTCATCTTCGCTAGGCGTAGCAAAAAGTTATGTAACGTTTTTTCGTAACTAGGTTTTCGCGTCGTCGTTTCGGCTAGTGACTTTTCTGGCGCGTTGAGTAATCTGGATTCTGTGGAGATTTGTAAACTTCATTACGGTGCGTTTAAGTGGTAAAGTTTTTACATGAAGCAACATTCATGAGTAACACCAGCCCCCATTTTGTTGTGTTCGCCACAGCTGTCGTCTGTCTAGAGTGTGAACTCGTGGTTTGCAGAAACATGATAGCATTGGCAGCGCAAACGCGGCGCGTCGCCGGCGTGGACGTCGCTCGAAGCGGTGGCTTCTAATGTGTTTACAGATGCGCTGGCTGTTGCTCGGTGCGCGCAGTTTACCTATGCTTTAGCAAAATATATTGCTAGCAATTTTGTTCCATCTTTCAATAAAACGTTTTGCGCCATACTATTGGTGGAAATTGTTTCATATAAAGAAACTAGAGCACATTACCCTCCGCATGCAACAGCGAACAGAGTTTCTTTTCGACGTGCAATTGACGTGTCTCCGTCAAATGAAATGATGGCAACGTTTTCTTGCACGCCTTTGCACCGAAAAAGCGCTCGGCCTTCCTATGTATATGAAGAAAACGTCCTTTTGGAGAGTGTTTGAATCTACAAGCAGTAAGAAATGAATAATTGCCTAACCTACAGCGATGCACTTACCTGATTTATGATGATATTTTCACAATCTACTAACGCGTTGGTGATACTTCTGCTGCGCCCCTTCAGGCTATACTGTTTTACCGCCGATAAATAACGCCACCCTTTTGTACCTGGTCACTTATTCACCTGCCCTTTTTTTTCTTCACCCAGTGCCCACAGAGCAGATTGCTACCCGTGACTCAACGTTTTTGAAATGTTTACAACGCTGTTTCCATTCCAGTGCGAAGAAATTCCAGAAGCAGCAGCTCCCGGGCCAAAGATTGCTTGGGGCGATTCTACAAAGGCCATCTACATCATCGCAAGTGGGCTACCTAGACCATAATTGAAGCCCAGAAAATGTACTTTTTCTTTGTTTGGTAATATATTACATTAGGACATGAGATACCCGTCAGATTTAGGCCAAACGTTGGGCGTTATACAGTCAAATGCATGCAAAAAAGACGAGTTCCCTCCCTGTTTTGTAAGCAGCAAGCTACTGAAAATTCCATGAATGAAAACAATATTTTTATCTTGAGTGGTCGTGTTTTGCTCTTCTACAAAAAAAAGATTTTCATTTGTGTGTTCCACAAGGGCAATCTGCTAATATTTGTATTTGTTATTTCAGTATAAGTCTTTTGTGTTCACATTTGTATTTTGGATATCAAATAAAAAGAAAACATCGTTCCTAAATAAAAAGAAAACACTGAGCCGCGGTGGCTCAGTGGCTAAGGCGTTGCGCTGCTGCGCACAAGGTCGCGGCTTCGATTCCGGCGGCCGCTTTTCTGATAGATGCGAAAAGCAAAAACGGCCGTGTGTTTCGGCGCACGTTAAGGATCCCCAGGTGGTCAAAATTAATCCGGAGCCCTCCACTACGGTGCGCCTCATCGCCTGCGTTGCGTCGGCGCGTTAAACATTACAAACAATGAATCAATCAATTAATCTATCAATCAAACATTTGTGTGTTCCATAAGGGAAATCTGCTAATATTTGTATTTCTTATTTCAGTGTAAGTCTTTTGTGTTCACATTTGTATTTTGGATATCAAATAAAAAGAAAACATCGTTCCTTCGACATGTTGTCATTTATGTAATTTTCATCTCATACTTGTGCATGCTAGTGCATTCGAGAATGACAAAATACTTAACATTTGGATACCCAACTCAGTTCTCTGTTCGTGTCCAAAGCTTGTATGAGTAGACTATCATTTCAAGATCCGGATAGGTTTAAGGTATACATATACTTGCTTTACAGCTTTGCTTGTAACATGGCATTATGAATATAGGGAGATTTTTTTATTTCGTGGTATGTGCATCGAGGTCTGATAAATCTGACTTTAAAAAATATCATAAATTCAGAGAATTGTCTACTACTGCGCAGCATTCTTATGCCGCTCCTCTTGAGTGTGAGTCTTTTAGAGCCAATTTTCATGGTTTTTTTAAGTGCTATCCGTACAATTATCTCCATTTACCTTATTATAACCATCACAGCTGTTACTTGCGCCAAATCTGCATTTTTTGTAAATGAAGGGCGTTACATGGCTCAGCATTTTTCGTATTCTTTATATTTTGCTTGTTCTTTCGTTTTTCAAAATTCTGTTCGACCACTTATCTCTATCTACGCTATGATAACGATTACAAGTGGAATTTCCGCTAAATCTAAATTATTGTGGAAAAGCAGGGCGTTATACGGTTCGCCATTTTCCGGCATTTTTTTATATTTTTCTTAATTTTTAGTTTCTCAAAATTTTGTTTGACTAATGATCTTCATTTACGATATTATAACGATTAAAGGTAGAACTTCCGCGAAACCTGCATTTTCTGGAAATGGTCGGTGCTACAAGTTACACGGCCGAGCGCTTATCCGGTCTGCGCGAGAAAACGCTAAGATATTCTTTGTGTGCTCGCGATCCATAAAAAAAGCAGTATAAGAAGGGCCGTCCGACGTGTCTTTACCTGGGCGCCAACGCAGCAACTCTGCAGGCATCGTGACACAATATTATGTAGAGTGAGTGATTTAATATTGGTTCATTAGATTACCAGATGCGTAATTTACTACCGCCCCCCTATTACAAAGACAAGGGTCAAGGCATGTAACCGCACCATTAGAAGAGTTACGACGACCAGAAAAAACTCAGTACACCATTTCATGCTTGGTATACTCGCCACTCCTGACGAGACAGCTCTTATTTTCAGCACGACAGTCTGCCTTACGTGCTAGTTATTTGCAAACGTTTTCATAGGTGGTACTTTCCGCCAATGTCCAGGAATACTATTGGTAACAAGGCAGAAGAACTGTTATCAATTCTGCTTGCATCGATGGAATAAATCCCGGCATGGCGCATCATACTGTCGGAACGGGCACACAGCATGACAAAAGGGTTCCGCTCGTACCAATCTACTCTAATTCCCGCAAACCTTAGTATTATGCCTCTTTGGTAGAGCGATTCAAAAACGGTGGTCTAAAGAAAGCCACTCGCCGCCGAATGTGTTATTTAAGACTCCTGGTTGACGCGCAACAACCTGCAGAATACTTGTAAGCCCATGTTTGCGCTCCCCCAGCAGCCTGTCGGTCGTGGTGCAGTGGTTATGATATCCGCCTCTTGATATATTGTAGTCGACCCATGTTCGATTCTCCGCAGGGTTACGTCTATGTGCTTACATGTCTTTCATGATGCAACATGTGTTAGAGCCTTCGTCACGGGATGCTGGGGTTGGCCTCGCAATGCGAGTGAAAGAAAAAACAGATAAAATCAATTCTGGACGAGTGGCATTCTTTTTCGTTTTTTTTTTTTGTGTGAAAAGCAACAAGGCCGCTTATTTGAGGGGCCGTATGATTTGGGGGCCGCTTCGTAAGCGAAAATAGATTAGCATAATGGGCAGCGTAGAAAAATTACTGCCAGCGTCCCGCCGAACACACGCCCCGGGGTTTAGGTGGCCCTCTCGTTAGGCGGCCCTCAAGAGGGCCGGTGAAACGCCGCGGGCCGCATGTTCGGTGGGCCGCATGTTTGGCGGGCCGCTCGCGCTTGAGGCCGCCTGAACCACCGCTTTATAAGAGGCTTTAAATTGACGCTGCGGCCCGCCTGCATGCGGGTCGTATAACCAGGAATTGACTAAGAGTGTATACGCCAGCAACCACATATTCGGAGTCAACGAAGGAATTCAGACCAAAACTGGGTCCTTTGAAATCTTGGAAAGCTGAAATCTTGGCCCCGAATATACAGATTGGACTTGTGCCGCTGAAGGTTAAACGATGATGCATGCGAGACAGACACGTTTAAGCGAAACACCATGATCTGTTGTTATCGGGAACACTGTAATCACTCCATACGGCACTGTTTGTATATTTGTAAATAAAGTTGCTGTTACAAGCTCGCGACTTCGACAACTTTGACACGCGCCGCCGACTCCAAGACCGCAACAGATAGGGCAGCACACAAAAATCCCGGGCCATCTCCACTAAAGTGAAACCTGGGGAGGGGCGAAGCATGCAGTGTATAAGTGTATTCTCGGCGCCTTGGCGTTTTTGCTAACGGAGATGAAACCGTTGGAGGTGGAGCTATGTAGCTTTGCTGTAAGTCTCGTGTCTTTGAAGCACTAAGTGTTCTAGCGCGAGGCGTAAATGACTGTCCGGGTGTTTTTTTTTGTTTTTTGTTTTGTTTTGTTTTTACTACGCTTTACGAACTGAGTGTCCCGGTGTTTTTTTTAGTTCGAATTACGCTGTAGCGCGAGGCGTAAACGAGTTTTCTAATGTTTTAGTACCATGACTACATGAAACACACGACGATTACGACGGCGCTGACCACGACAGGAGACGCCAACAGCCACAGCCCCTACAAAAAGAAACTGAGCACACGCTCTGCAGGCGGGCTTGAGGAGTGTGAGCAATTGCAAAATGTTCCCTCTTCCATAGGAAACGGTAAAACACGAAAGTGAAATGTGCCTTCACAGGAGCAGTTTAATGTTCATTGTGCATCGATATGAACTTGCACATCGCTGTTTATATTTCGTCGATGTGGCACCGTTATCAACGTTAAATACTGGATTGCACGCGTCGAAGCATTGCGTATCCGACTGAAACCACAGCCGCTCGCAAACCGACCGTGCGAACGAAGCCAAGCGGCTTGTCAGCGAATCGTTTGGTAATTACAGGGTCCGCTGCAGCGAAAGGAGCAGCGGACCATGTCACGAGCGCGACATCCGCGAGTCGGCTTCTCCGTAGCTGACTCTGCGCGTCCCCCATACACGTAGGCGCTGGCATCGAGGCGCCAACTGTCGGCGATCATTAGCGTCATGATGCACTACTTCGTTTCGCCTGTCCTAGATGGCAGCATCATCTGAAAGGAAGGAGCGTTCAGAAGGTGCGCTCGTCATCCCGTTCACACGTTTGTTAATAGCGCATTCGGGAGCGTGTTCGGACAGCAGATTCTCTCGCGGAAAAACATTGCGGTCTCGCAGCAGACTCAGGAGTCATTGCATATCCCTGCTAATATACTTCAGCAAATAATCGTAAAGCCTCTACCTAGGAACATGCATCCTATTCATAATTCGGCACGACGCAAAGCAAGAGCCTGGTCCCTCGCCAGGCAGTTCAGAAATATTTCGGAAGTAGTATACTCTGACGCAGCGAAGTACAGGCATCACGGGGCATGCCCTAGAGCGATCACCGGTCAAAAAAGCACTGCTCCACTCAACACCCTCACAGTCATAACCATCTCCCCTACTGTGACGGAAGAGGCAGCAGTTGCCTTAGCCATCACACACCGGCCACATCCGGTCATTAAATCAGATATTCGCAAACGGCCGTTCAAAATTTTGCCCGGGCACGTATCTCTCCCACGGCGCCCAAAATCCTCAAGCAAAATCCACCAGAGGATTCACTGGAACTCATATGGACCCTTGCCCGCACTGGCATGGAGAGGAATGAAACCGCAGACGCTATGGCTCGTGAACTCACACAACGAGCCGGCGTGAGCATCGTTCCTCACCACGGGGCGCGCTCCGCCAATGACATAACAGATTGGATTGGATTGGAAAAACATTTATTGTGCCTGCGGTTGAAGTCCAAGTTAAGACTTCAGACTTGGCCAGTGTCGTCCTCGCTGTGGCCACCAGGGTTAGAGGCCCCCCGCCCGTTACCGGGCTGCGAAGTCTCGTGCCTGGCCAACGCCATGATGACCCACTGGACGGCCTCGAGTTGGAGGTCTTGGTTGCCAGATCGCTTAGCCTCTTCAAAGGCGGGCGAAAGTCTTCCTGATGTAGAATCTTCTGGGAAGTTCAGACAGTCCCAGACGATGTGCTCAAGAGTCGCGCGGGCGTTGCGACACACCCTGTACGTACCGTCGGGGTGTGCCTCCGGGAAAATCTTGTGCATGAAAGCCGGGCTCATGACCGTTCGTGTTTGGAGCTGCCTATATATGACTGCCTGCTCCCTGCTCAGCCCTTTACAGGGCGGCGGGAGCGCACGTCTGGCGAGCCGATAGGCCTTGGTTATATCGTTGAAGCTGGTCATTCGGTCCCTTGTACTGAACCACAAGTGATCACCGCTTGACCCGGCGCGGTCCGTTAGTTCGCGCGCGCGGGCGTGTGCGGTTTCGTTATGGTTGGCGTTGGTGTCCGACACTTCCCCTGCGTGTGCCGGAAACCACTTTATTCTTGCCCTTTCCCGGTGTCTCGGTATCTTGTTTAAAATCTTCGTCGCAGTAGCAGAGACCCTGCCTCGGGCAAAGTTCCTGATTGCGTGCCGCGAATCGCTGAGGACAGTGCGGCAGCCCGGGTCTTTGATGGCCAGTGCGATGGCCACCTCTTCGGCCTCTTCGGATGTACTGCTCGCCGTGCTGGCCGCCACTCTGATGCTGCCCCCAGCATCGATGACAACCACGGCGAATCCTCTTATGCTCGCTTATTCGGTAGCATCCACGTAACGGGCACCCACGTCGCCGGCGTGCAGGTCCGCCAGCGCCTTGGCCCTCGCCTTGCATCTGGCTTCATTGTATTCGGGGTGCACGTTGCGCGGGATAGTGTCCACACGAATTTTGCTCCTGATCTCGTCCGGGACGGGCGTCTTGCCTCCTTGTTGTTCGTGATATCGTATTCCAAGCTTCTCCAGGATTCTCCTACCGGGCTTGGTCATGGAAAGCCTCTCAAGCTGGGCAATCCTCTAAGCCTCGGCGATTTCGTCGAAAGTGTTGTGGATGCCCAGAGTGTACAACCTCTCCGTGCTGGTGGATTCGGGAACTCCGATGGCCGTCTTGTATGCCCTTCGGATGAATACGTCGAGCTTGTTAGTTTCGTCCCTCTTCCATTTGTGGAAGGCGGCCACGTATGTGATGTGGTTGAGGACGAAAGAGTGCACGAGCCTGGTGAGGTTCTCCTCGCGAAGTCCCCTCCGTCTGTTCGACACTCTTCTCATTAGTCTGATGGAGTTGCCCGCCTTGCCGACGACCCGTGTAACTGTTTTCCTGTTGCCTCCGTGCTCGTTAGTAAGTATTCCCAGAATACGGATATCTGTGACTCTGGGTATGATGGTACCATCTTTGGTGTAGACGGAGATTTCCTCGCGGTCACTTCTCTTTTCAGTGCGGGGACCTTCCCTGGGCCTGTATAGCAGCACCTCGGACTTACTCGGTGAGCATCTGAGGCCAGTGCCCTCGAGGATTTACTGGACCGTCCGTACCGCCCGCTGAAGCGCCTCTTCTACTCGAGCGTCGCTGCCGCCCTCGACCCACAGCGTGATGTCGTCGGCATATATGGTGTGCCCGACGTGCTCCACCTCTGCGAGTCTACAGGCGACCTCGATCATGACTAGATTGAATAGGAGCGGTGAGATCACCGACCCTTGAGGGGTGCCTCGGCTGACGTTCTCTTTGGCGTCCGTTGCGAGATCCCCCGCAACGATTTCTGCAGTTCGGCCTGTGAGAAAGCTCCCTATGTACTCGTGGGTCCGCTTGCTCATGTTCAACTTAAAGACTTGGCTCAGGATCGCCGAGTGGTTGACATTGTCGTAGGCCCCCTGTAGATCCAGGCCCATGACGCCCTTGAGTCTCGGGTGTCCCTGTCGACAATGAGGTGCTTCAGTTGTATCATGGCGTCCTGCGTGCACAAGTGCTGCCGGAATCCGATCATACTGTCGGGGTAAAGGTCGTTGTTTTCGAGATATTCTTGCCAGCGCGCTAGTAGGACGCGCTCCAGTACCTTGCCCACGCAGGATGTGAGCGATATTGGACGGAGGGTGTCCGTGTTCGGCGGCTTTCCAGTCTTGGGTATCAGGATCATCTTAGAATGTTTCCACTCCTTCGGTACGACGCCCGACCTCCAGCACTCGTTGAAGTATTTCGTGAGGGCTACAATCGAGCGGTCATCGACGTTCTTGAGTGCTCCGTTCAGCACGCGGTCGGGACCCGGAGCCGATCTGCTGTTAAGCTCTTGCAGAGCCGTCCGCACTTCCTCGACGTCGATGTCTCTGTCCAACCTGTCGTTTGGGCTTCCAAATTAATCTCTGTGGGTGACTTTCTGCGTGGAGGGGATGTATTTCTCAAGACGTTTCTTCTTCACCGCATCCTCGCCTCTTTCCTTGATTTCCGCGTGTAGGATCTTTGCAAGCCTATCTCTCTGATGAGACTTGGTCTTCGCCTCATTCAGTAGGTGCCGGAACAGGTTCCAGGTCCTGCCGCTGTGGAGTTGGCCGTCAGCAGCGTTGCAGAGCTCGTTCCATTTCTGGTTGTTGAGCGCGTGGCAGTGCTCCTCAATCTTGCGATTCAGACCGGCGATCTTCTTCCGCAGCACTCTGTTGAGCCTTTGCTTCTTCCATCGCTCTTGTAGAGATCGGTTCGCCTGGATTAGATGGACTAGCCTGCTGTCCATGCTGTCGACTTGAACATCCGTCTCGATTTCTCTCGTGGCCTGGTAACGCCCCTGGTAACGTTTTTCATCCAGACGGCGATGTCTTGGATGTGTTCGTTTTCGTCTGCGGCCTCGTTTCTTTGCCTTCTGAAGGCTTCCCAGTCGACCCATTTGTGCCTTCGTGCCTGAGGTGCGCTGGCTCCACTCAGTCGCATTGTAGTTTCCTCAATCATGTGATCACTTCCAAGGTCCAGTCCGGTGTTCTTCCACTCTACGTCCTCCGCCACGATGTTCTTGACAAAGGTGAGGTCGGGGGTGGTGTCTCTGGACACCGTGTTGCCCGTTCTCGTCGGGTTGGCAGGATCCGTGACGAGGACGTACCCATTGTTGACCGCATCCTCCGCCAGGTTTCTGCCTTTGGCGTTGCTCTTGACGTAACCCCAGGACTGGTCCATGGCGTTGAAATCGCCGCACACCAGTAGCTTGGAGCAGCCTGCCTGTGCATTGGCCTTGTGTAGAATCGCCCTGAAGCGCTGCCTGCGTTTACTGGGGTTGCTGTAAACGTTGAGGATATAAATACTTTCCTTTCTTTTCTTGCCTACCACCACTTCCGCAAAGACGTGATCAATTGTAACGTTCGTGAGATTAAGTTCCAGCATTGCGTGCTCCTTCCTGGCCATGACGCATAGTCCCCGGCTGTTGTCGTCGGTAGACCATGGCGCTCTGTAGCCATGTAGGGGGCGACGCACTGTTAAAGTTTCTTGGAGTAGGATTATGGCTGGTTTTCGGTCGCTGCTCTTCATGTGTTGCAGTAGAACTGCCCACTTCCTGTCGAGGCCGCGGCAGTTCCACTGCCAAACGACTATTGTTGTTTCTGGGGCCATGACTAGCTTTAACAAAACAGCGCGAAGCACGGGACAAAGGGAAGATGAAGACAACACAAGCGCTGACTATCAACTGTTTATTTGAAAGCAAAGAACGAAATATATAGGCGAAATGTTATCAAAGAGTAGCCGCGCGCATGATCAGTGAATGAATTAGGCTATTTGCTAACAGAGGGAAAGTCACAATCAATGGAAGACGCTTTCTTGACAAGTATGATTTTTCTTTTTCCAGGAAAAAGAAAAATCATCTTCCCTTTGTCCCGTGCTTCGCGCTGTTTTGTTAAAGTTATGTACCAACTTGCCCAACTACAAACCCTGCTGCCATGACTAGCCTGTACCGGTAATGCCGCCCTGCGCCGTCGTGCGTGGGTCCTGGTGTTGGGATAAGGCCTCATAGCTTAGAGTGTGTTGGATGGCTCCCTCGATCTTCAAGAACCGTTCGTGGTCTACCCTGCTTTTTTCGGCGATGACCGACTTGAGCGAGTCGATCATTTTTTCCATCCTCGATTCGAACATTCGCTCCATCCTCTTTTCTGGCTTGCTCAACCTGTCCTCTATTCGAGCTTCGTTGCTGCTAATTTCTTTGGTGCTACGTTTTTCCGTGATCCTCTTCTTTAGTGCAGGTTCTTTGAGTTCCTGGGCATCATCGACAGTTTACATTGGCTGCCCCTTAGACAGAGACTCAGCCGTGTTGGTCGAAGGGCCCGGGGCGGTGCCTCCGCCAGACATTGTAGGCTCCTCTTCAATTCATCTACCATTCTTCTCAATTCCTTGTTTTCCTCGCGAAGAGACCCTATCATTTCGTGCTCCTTGCTTTGCGTGTGCTGTTTCTTGGTTGCGTTGCCGCTGGCCTTTCTGGTGGTCTTGGCCGCATCCGCCCAGCTTACGAGGCCCTTTGACGGGGATCTTCCTTTCCGGGAGGTGCTGGGACTCCGACTCTGACGGCGCAAGATGCCGCCGTTGGATGGCGACAGGCTCTTAGAAGTCGAGCGGTTCCTCGAATGGGATCTTGGTTTGCGTGCGGAGCCCAGTACTGGGAAGTCGCTTTTCGATGGCAGCTGGCTCTCTTCTACCGAAGCTAGGGCTAGCGGATTGCGTTTGGTGAGCACGCGCTCGTCAATGTAGTCGGAGGTCTCGCTGATCGGGATTCCTCTGATGACTCGCTTGACGGTATCGTGCGGCGCAGTTCTGTAGGCCCACACTTCATGCTTCTTTTCCCGTATGGCGATTTCTTTGATCTGGCTGTACCGGGTGGCTCGTTCCTCCTCTGAGGTGCAGATCACAACAATGTTTTGCTGAGCATTTACACAGAGGATGTCCTCGTACTCAGCTTCCTTGGTGGTACCGGCCGCTGCATGTACGGCCGCAGTCAATTCCACTATGCCTAGCTTGGCCAAGTTGATACCTCCTCTAGGTCTCAAGACGATCTTGATGGTATCCCTTGGCAGCGCTGGCATTCTCGCAGCCTTGATCGCCGAAGATCTTGTTTTCCGGGTGCTAGCCGCTGCCTGCTTAGCTTCGGCTGCGTCTTTGCTCGTCCGCGACGGGGTTTCTTGTTGGTGACTTCGAGCGAGACGGACACTCGCCATTTTCCATCCTGCTTCTTGCATTTCTTCGGGTGCAATGTCGTCGCACTCCACTTGCACACTCATTTTTCCAAAATCCCTCATGGACGGAGTGGACGGCTCCATCTCGGCGTCTAAACTGCCCTCTTGCGGGGTCGAGGTGGCCTCAGCTGATGTAGCGCTGGGCCTACCCTCGGCGACCACGCCTAAGCTTAGTTGCCTCACGCCGGTGAAAAGTCGAATAGTCCGATAAATCGACTTGCCTTTGATGATGTTGGTATCAATCGATGCCGTGTGCTTCATGAACACATTGGTGAGCACGAACCAAGGCTTAGAACTAATGGGCATTGCTAATTTGCCATTAGAAACGGAGCCGATCTGAAGCACGTCCGCTCTCGCTATATCTTCCCCACCACCTCTCGCGTCGACAATTTCCCCCGCCTCATTCATCCCTTACGATAAGCCAGGCGCGTATTTGTCGTGTCTTGCTAACAAAAATCTTCCCCAGCAGAGCTCGCCTCCACCACATCCATCCGACAGAATTCCCTTCGTCAGCATGCCCCCTGTGTGGGGAGCACGCCTTACTAAGTCATTCCATATGGCAATGCCCCAGACGACTTTCCTCTAATCACCAGCAGCGAGCAGTACAGGGAGGTAGGTGTTCGGTAGCTCCGACCGGGCTCCACAAGAAGCTCTGGTCAAAAGAGTCGCCGAAAGAAATGACTCGTCCAATATTGCATTATACACAGGCCAATCTCTATACTGTGTACTTGCGCAAAAGTCCTAGAGCATATTATTTGTAAGCATCTGACAAATTTTCTTGAAGAAAACAATTTTATTGATTCGCGCCAACACGGATTTCCAAAGGGGTTGTCTACTACAACGCAGTTACTTGAACCAGTACATGATCATGCAGCAATATTAGGTAACCAAAGTCAAGTTGACGTTATTGTTTTAGATTTGGAAAAGGCTTTTGACCGTCTGAGCCACCAAAAGTTACTCATCAAGCTTAGATCATTCTTCAAAATTGCAGAAGTCGTAGGATGTATAGAATCCTAACTTTCGTCGCGAAGCAAGATCTTAAACTTTGAAAACGTCTGCTCCCGTCACCAGGCTGTTCGATCTGGCATAAATCAAGGATCTGTCCTCGGACCACTACTCTTTTTAATTTTTAATTATGATGTTCTCCAAGATATACCAGTACATATTCGGCTTTTTATTTATTTTTATTTATTTTTTTAGTAATACTGCTAACCCCAATGAAAGGGGTTGTAGCAGAGTGGTTAATACAAGAATACATTTGTACACATTTGGATGACAAAACATCCAAACAACATCACAGTACTTCCGTGCAAACAATACAGCGATTTCTCAGGCTCAGCTTCGAGATTGAACTAAAGTGCATTTATCACACAACGTGAGAAACATGGATCAGAAGCAAGATATCAGTTTTTTTCAGGAATGTATGTACGCACAGACATCCACTAACCAATAGGACAAAATTGAAGCAGTGATACACTTTGACAGCAGCAATTTCAACTTTCAAGATGAATCTGGAATCTGTCAATGTCATTTTCTGTAACTACGTGTGCGTTTAGATCATTCCAGTCTATTACGGTCCGAGGAATAAAGGAGTACTTAAATACATTGTTTCGGTTCTTAAATGGTACTAAACTGAACGGATGTCGTTGCCTTGTTGCGTACCCTGAGGAAAACTCAACATAGTCCGATGTTCTGCTGTGGAGCCTCCTTTTCACCAGTTTAAACATGAAAAGCAATCGACAAATACGATTTCGCGCTGAAATTTGTTTTAAGCTTGCTCTGGCAACTAACTGAGAAACCGATGTTATTCCATAGCTGTTGAAGATGAACCTTACTGCCTTACTACCCTTTCTACTTTGCGAAGATTAACAGCAGTGTAAGGATCCCAGATGATATTTGAATAGTCCAGAATTGGAAGAATAAGGGTTTTATATGCCAGGAGCTTAGTGTCACTTGAAGCATTACGTAATGATCGTTTTAAATAATAAAGTGTCGACATTGCTTTGCTGGATATGGTATCAATATGTTTGTCCCAATGGAGGTCATCGGATATTATAAGACCGAGGTATTTGAAATCTTTGACCCGTGTTAATGTATTACCATCGGCGGTGTAGTTAAAAAGAAGAGGGTGTTTTTTGTTAGTGACAGACATAATAGCACATTTATTATATTTACGGACATCTGCCACGTATTGCACCACTGCATTATTTTACCTAGGTCGGTGTTTAGTTTTAGTTGGTCGCTGGGGGACTTAATTTCGGAGTATATAACACAGTCATCTGCGTACAATCTTATATTGACGTCACATTGGTCTACAACATCATTTATAAAGACTAGGAATAGTAACGAGCCTAGTACTGAATCTTGTGGCACGACAGAGCACACATTCAAAACTTCTGAAGTAGTTTCTTGGTATAATACATATTGCTTACTACCCGTGACAAAAGAACTAACCCAATTACAGAGCTGGGAATTTTTTAGAAGGTCCGTGAGTTTGATGAGTAACTTTGGATTGGAGATCTTATCGAAAGCCTTCGCTAAATCCAGAAAAATTGCGTCCACTTGAGATCGTTCGTTTATGGCTGAAGCGAAATCATGGGTAGTTTCAACAAGTTGGGTTATTGTGGAAAAACCGCGCCGGAAGCCATGCTGGGTGTGAGACAGTATTGAATGGGTATCGAGGAAAAGGGTAATGTGCTTGTGAATGACGTGCTCCAGCAGTTTGCAGCAAGTGCTCGTCAGAGCTATTGGGCGATAATTCGGAATATTCTGTTTGCTACCTTGCTTGTGTAGTGGTTTTATCACCGACAGCGTCCAGTCATCCGGCAATTTACCCATGGACAGTGATGCATTAAATATAATAACCAGAAATTTAGAGGACCACTCGGCATATCTTTTTAAGAAAGCGTTTGGTATTCGGTCTGCACCCGGGGATTTCCGTATATCTAAGTTCAAGAGCAAAGAAAAAATTCCAGCCTCGGAAATTTGCAGGTCTTCAATTGGGGGTATCCCTTTATATTTATCAAACGGTGGCCTTACGTTGTTATCGTCTGTAAATACTGACTGGAAATGGTCGTTGAAAGCATTAACGATTGCACTAGCATCAGAAGTACAAACGTTACTGATGACAAAACTGTCAGTCGTCGACACCTTAGGTGATACAAAGCGCCAGAAGCGAGAAGGCGATTCCTTTATCATGCTACTCAAGCGAACGTCGTAAAAGTTGTGCTTTGCGTTTTTCATTTTGTCCTTAAGTTGACGCGACAGAGAAGAAATGTTATCATTCAAGTTTCTGGGAACAGCTCTTTTACGTGCTTTCTTAAGCCGGTTGATTTTCCTTTTAAGGTGAATAATTTCCCTCGTGATCCAGGGATTGCATAAATTTACCCTTTTATTTCTGAATGGGACAAACAGCTGAATACATGCATGGACGGTATTCTTGAACTTTAACCATATTGTGTTGACGTCAAACAAGTGAGCACTAGAAGAAAATTCATCATACGCCAGCTCCAATTTATCCAAAATTGACACATCGTCGGCTAACGAGAAAACAGGTACACGAGTGGATGTAACAACCTTCTTGGCTTTAATCGAGGTGAAATTTACTAGAACGGCATTATGATCTGAAATTCCATCTACCACTTCACAATCAATTTCACCTGGTATATTGCTTTGAACAAACACAAGGTCAAGAATCGACTTGCTATTGCCCTGTACCCGAGTGTAGTCTTTTACCTGTTGTATTAAGTCACAACGAAAGGCAATATCAATGAGCTATTCATTATTATTAGTGTTATTGCTACCGCAGGTAGCAATAACACTACGCCGACGACTGCATACTCTACCAGGAAATAACTAGCTTCGACGACCAGTTAAAGCTAAATTCGTCATTAGCAAAAATTGACTTATGGTGTAAATCCTGGCAAATGAAGGTTAACGCAGCAATAACTGTAGTGATCAGATTAACAAGAGAGCGACACCCTTTTCCTTTTTTTGTATTCTATAAACGGCTCTCCACTATCATATGTAGCAAGTTATAAATATCTGGGCGCCATAATTACTTCCGATCTGAGCTGGAACGAGCATGTCATGTACTTCGAGAAGAAGGCCATGAGGAAATTAGGATACCTAAGACGATCATTGAGAAGGTCAACTCGTGAAGTAAAATTGACGGCCTACAAAACGTACATCCGACCGGTCCTCGAGTACGCTTCTGTCGTTTGAGACCCGTATACGAAACTCAACATCACCAAAGTTGAAAATGTCCAACGTAAAGCAGCGCGATTTATTCATAACAGTTACACCTGAAAAACATCGCCTGGCACCCTTTTGCGAAGCGATAACTTAGACAGTCTTCAAATCAGGCGATATCGTGAGCGGCATAAGTACATGTATTTGAAAACGACTATATTGAACATGTTGCTCGACGATTCACGCGTGCGCAACATTCCAAAAAGGCTAGGGAATGAATAAATTGTACTGCGCCGTCAAGGCAAATCAAGCGACTCATGGCTGATAGTGACGGTAATGAATTGAATAGGCCGCCATGATAGCCTCAGCTATTCACAATCTCTGGTTCGCTGTCTTTGGAATCGACGATCTTGACGCAGTGCTCAGCTCTTTCTTTCTTCTTTTAATATTATATTATTAGCTCTTAAAGTGTCAAATGTGTAATCAATGCCAACATGTTTGTAAACGCTCTTTATCATAAACATTCATACCGCGAAAGGTGGGGCCTTGTGCATGCCGCCTGACGCGAAATCGCACTTAATCAGAATGTCTTTGCCCGTCTAACGTCACGCATGGTGTAGAAAATTGAAACGTGATTACCGTTGATTGCGTGCGATATTCTAACTTTTCTGTACATAGCCAGTCCACTTTCAGACACAAGTTAATTATCAAGACGAAGAAATTTGTAGTTGGTTTCAGCCTGAATTGCCTAGTCGATGAGTTTATGTGGCTCCCATACGTGTTGTTTCGCGCTTATGACGTTCTGCTTCATGACCGGCATTAACTATCGGCATGGTTTATGAGACAAGCTGCAGCAATTCCGTTTTCTTAAATAAACTTTATAAGAATCTATCAAGGGCTACACAGGAACTAGATAGTCATTATTGCTGTTATTTTCGTGCCCTACAACTTTTATACCAGCTCAATGTTTACGGTACCAGCATCGCATTGTCTCATGTGGATTATTTAGGCCTAAAGAAAAAAAAAACTTCCTCAGTTTAGTAATCATCTTCTATATCAAGGTTAGCTATGCACGCAGCACACCACCAATAGAATACCCAAATTCATGAAGCCCACCCACCCAATTGCGGCGGGTGACGTTTAATTAAACACCAGTTTACTCAAACTTGGTACATTTGTAGGGCATCAGTTTTTTATTGTTGGACCGATTCATTCCCAGAACATCCGTTCGCTGGTTCACTGCTGCAGTGTGAACTGCCCCTATATCGGGGTGGTTCACACTGCAGTGAACCATTCTGAATGTCCCTGCACTCTATTCATTAAAGAGACCAGCTCTCGTTTGTAAGGCTCTCATTGGTAGTGTTCCATTCAGCTAAAGGACGTTTTTTGACCATGGGCATGTCTGAAACATGCTTTACGGGGTACAAAAACATACAGGCTTAGACCAGTCTCTGGAAATAATTCAACGTTTATGTGCGCATTAAGTTATTGAACATCATCGTCATTATCTTCACCACGTCATCAACTGGCGTAGCAAGTTAGGCATTTTATCCCGGCTAACATCGCCAAATTTGATTAAAGATCGTTCCGTCTCTCTCTCTCTCTCTCTCTCTCCATTCAGCAATCCATTAAGCAAATAAAAGGCAGTTGATAGCAGGGGGGAGAAGGGGGAAGTGAATTCAGTTCAACACAAATCCGGCACAACACAGACCCCACCGCGTGAATGAACATCACCATGCTCGCCGTTGATATGCGGCACGCAGCCCCTCCCCCCCCCCCCCCCCCTCTGCTGCTGTCTCTTGCGCTGCGTACCACCAACGCAGTGCTGCAGAAATGCGCCTATGCCATAGCGGGGCACCCTACTCCTCCTCCTCATAGCAGTTACACAATTACACACAGTATAATCTCCATCCGCATTGCAAGTCCTGGGCACGAAAAAAATGTTAATCACAGCTACATATAGTATTGTGCCCCAAAAGATCGGTTCCGGCGCTACTTTTTCTCCTCTCACATTTGCAGTGAAGGTGCCCACGCGCGCTCGTAGGCGAGCAAAAATAGCACGGAAGCAGGCAAGTGTACTGCCAAAGGCATTTCATGCCCAAACAGTTTGTCTATTCAGCAGACGCGCTTTTTTCCCACCGCGAAGCCAGGGGCCTCAAGTGGATGGCCCTGAAACGGAGAGGGAGGCCTCGCCAAACACGCCCAATCGAACCACCACCACGCGGAAAGAAGCGCCGCCGACTCTCGAGTGCCGAAAACAATTCCCCCGTCGAGGGCCTATATCTGGGCGCTAACCGCTTTGTTGACACTCTTGCGAGATTGGGATAATGACCGGTCGCGCCACCGATGTTGATGCCACACGTGCCGGCTTGTTTTTGCCGCTTCGTCCACGCCCTTGGCGCTCTCCAAGGAGCCCCTTTCACCTTTTCTCCTTTCAAATCAAACTTCTTTTCGCAAGTACCAGGACGATGTGAATTAAGACAAACGCACGACAGCTAGTTGAAAGCAAAACGCACGTCTGAGCTCTGGATTATGAGAGGCGTTCTCTTTTATAATCGCATAAACGTGCTCTTTCTTCCTGACGTTTCATCGTAGAGTTCTCTTCTTTGCCTCTTCTTCATTGCGGCCAAGTTTTTAACTTTTCCGTTTATAAATGCTCTATGTTATTAATGAGGAAATCCGCCTGTCCGTCATGGCGTCCGTCACTCTTTCTCCGCATATGAAAGTGCTTTCATTAAAAGGCCTGCATATTTTCGTGTAAGACCTCAAAATATTGTTTCAGCAACACAAAATATTGTTCACAGAAACACAGGGTAGTGTACTGGGGCCCTTGCGTTTTTTAATTTATTGTAATGATATAGTAGATGTCACGCATGACTCAGTCCAAATCCGTCTTTTTGCTGAGAATAGCATTCTTTTTTCTAACATTCAGTCCCAAAATAATCAGCTCGCTCTAAACGGGGCGCTTAGCAATGTTCTTGCATGGTGTAGTAAATGGGGTATGGAACTTAACTTGGACAAATCGGTCTTTCTTAGAATTTCAAAGAAAAAAAATCCCCTTCGGTTTCAATATTCCGTTTCAAATCATCCTTTAATTGAAGTTAATCAATATAAATACCTTGGGATAACATTAACAAACCCCCTATGCTGGAATACACACATTGCTAATGTAGCATCGTCCGCTTTTCGCAAGTTGTGCCTTTTAAGGCACAAACTTAGAGAAGCTCCACCTCAGGTCAAGCTGTTAGCGTACAACACATTCATACGGCCGAAAATGGAATACGCGTGCGTTGTTTGGGACCCCGATACAAAAAAGAACATTAGCTCACTTGAGAAAATTCAGAGACGTGCAGCGCACTTCATATATTCAGTATATGGTAGAAATCTCTCAGTTACAAAAACAATGCAAAACCCTGGGATTGTAACCTTGGAATCATGACGAAAGTTTCTTTATTCTCTTACTAACCGCAGGCTCGGTCTTGACCCCTCCCACTTCGTAACCCCTCTATCAACGCGGTGAACTCGTCATTCACACGCGTTATCTCTCACGCCGTTTTTTGCTCGGACCGAGTTGTTCAAATTTTCCTTCTTCCCGCGAACAGTCAGCGATTGGAATAACACTTCTGTAGAGGACCTGCTATCAGTAGAGCGCCTTGAACCCAATGTTTAAAATGTATACCTGTCATGCCTTAATCGCCATAGCCACTT
This sequence comes from Haemaphysalis longicornis, assembly GCF_048455015.1. Lineage (NCBI taxonomy): Eukaryota > Metazoa > Arthropoda > Arachnida > Ixodida > Ixodidae > Haemaphysalis > Haemaphysalis longicornis. The sequence continues at coordinate 96,158,829 of NW_027526203.1, forward strand.
TTCTGCGTATTGTTTTGCTGACCGCTTTGTTGCATTTCTTCACTGTTCTGACCCATTGTTGTTCCTCTTGTTTTGTCATTGAGTTACTGATACTATCGATGTCTTGGCTCATCTTGTGTATTTTCCAGTATGTACACAAGATGCTTTTGATGTTTTTTGTGTGTGCGATGTATGTACCCCTCCTGCTCGGACTTATGGCCTGCAGTATTTCTTAAATAAATAAATAAATAAATAAAATAAATTTCTGTGTAATAGGGAAGCCGACTTTAAATAAGGTCGGTGTGCAACGGTTCCCAATTACATTAATGAGGCATTTAATAAAAGGCGCTAAGGTCCCATGTTTTGACATAGCACTGCTTATACTGTACCCGAGATAAATTTCTCATGTGCATTAGTGAAGCCGATTTTTGAGAGGCTTTGTGTATTTCTATTACGATTCAGGTTTTCAGAAACAGAAAAAAAAATGTTCACAGGTCTCGGCATACGCCTACACAATGTTCCCTGACTGTGAGCCTCGGTAGGGACAATTCTGCTCCGAGAACTGGCTCCTTGTCATATCGCCTGCGTTTATAGGACAGCATTAACGGTTATTGCTCTTGCGTTGGCGTAATATTCTGTCAAAGAAAGAAGTCAGCTTGACAGTTTTTTATTTAGCATACTATTTGTAGCCGTCTGGTACTTGCTGCCTGCTGCCCTGCCGCTTCTGGCTTTGGAGGCGGCGGAGCCTGTTTTACTGATGGCCGCGAACCGGTAGACGAAGCGTCTTCTCAAAAGTAAGCGCCTGAACTTTCCCAAAAATATTGCCCTTCCGTAAAGCATTTCCCCTAACAGATGGTTCACAAGGAATTGGATCGGCAAATCTATTGCTGAAGAAGCATATTCCAGCCTAATAATGAATTGTAGTATAGCAGTTTCAACAACAATTTTTTACTCGGCCAATAGTTTTAGTTCCACACGCCAACCCTGGCCACGTGTTTTTTTCAAAAAGTTTTTCTAGTTTTTCAAAAAGTGGTTGTCTTCACTGGAAAAGCAGTAAAAACATGCGCCACTTAACATGGTACACTGCTGGCCTTCCTTTCTGTATTTATTCAACGAGCCCCTCACTCTTAATTATACTAGGCTGCATGCATTACAGTAGCCACGGTTCTGGCAGCTATTCGGACAGCTTAGGACGGTTTTCCGCCGAACGACTCCTCTTGACATTCGGAAGCCACTCGAGTCACAGGAGTAAGGTCCCTTTCATCTCAAGTTGTCGAGCGGGCCTGGCTGCCACACGGAAGGAGCTGTACACAGGACGTCTACATGGAAGAGTAGGATATAGTTACAGCAACGTAAACCCCCTCAACGCAGCGGCGAACAAAGCCCCGCAGGTAGCCGAGGTCGTAGGTTCTGTCCCCGCTCGGGGGGGGGGGGGGGGTTTCTCCGCTTTTTCTTTTTCAATTCAACGCAAACCCACGCGCGCACATACATACACACAGTGACGCTGACGCCGCGAGAGATGTAAGAAATGCAACCAATGTACAACACCATATTTTATGCAATAGGCATAATTGGAAAGCAGCTGGTATTTGACATTCAACTACATTACTAGAACATAAGAACGGGTACTACCTCCGCCGGCACCTTTCCAAGCCACGATTAGTGACATACCGACTGACTAAAACGACTTCTGCCTATAGGGACCGGGCGGCCGTTGTATGGCACCACCGTCGTCTCAGCGAACAGCGCCGCCCGTGGCGAACCGCTCGTCAGTGGAATGCCGGTGGCGGTCAGCGCAGCGTAGTTGTGCATGGCTTTTTGTCGTTTTTCTGCGGGGCAGCTTGCAAAGCATACGTAACCCCAGGTGCATTTTTCAGATCGGTAAATCTTGAGCTCGGATGTGACGTGTACGAGGCATGCCATGTGTGTTATTTACGCCCATACTCAGTATTTAGAAATAGCAGACGACGCTCAATGCGCCAAGCTGGAAGTCGAGCTGGAAGTGAAAGTTCGTTGCTTCGTGCAATTTTTTCATGCCTGCATGCAGTTTCGCGAATCGAGGAGTATATTGCCGCTAAATGCTCCCACAAAGCCGGTGTGTGCAACCGATCTAGGAATGCTGCGACGCTGGCCTTTGGCAGTTGATGACGATACGGCGTCGACGCCGTGTACAAGCGAAGGACAAAGTTGGGCTGTGTCTTCGAAGATTTACCTCAAAACAGAAATTGTGACGGACGACGCTTCCGTAACTTCATTACCTACGGCTGAAACGTGTTTAATTTCACAGAAATGCTCTTACTACAGTCATCGGGAATCGTTGATAGAATAAATACCGCATGATAGTAGAACGTTATTGCTTGTCGTGGAGAAGCATTGCTTTACAAGAATTGTAATGGTTGCTGGCTAGTTGGTAAATGGTTTTTCAAAAACCAAATCCTGTGTGGCTGAAGGACGAAAGACAGGAGGGTGCCCGAAACCTGTACTCAGCTTCACAACTGAATGCTGCGGTCGGTTTACAAGCTTCCACCTACGCTTGAAAAATCATGCACACCTCCGTCTAACGACGATAATGGTTTATCGCAAAGCTCTATCGTATGGGTTTTCTTGGTTGCCTTCTGGATTTAAACTTTGACTAGTTAAGCGTCGAATTTGACTAGCACGCAGTTTGGTATTTTGATTGCAGTGTCTTTGACTTTGACCATTTACCATTCGATTTCGCACGTGTTCAACCATCCTAATCATTAGACGGAGGGCTAGATGATTTTGCTGTTTAATTTTGAACTTCCATGCCCCCTCTCCAAATCTAAACTTTTTCAGCGTGTCGGAAATGTGTCTGTGGTGGAGGACTCGGGCTCATGCACTCATATTCGAGGCAACTAATCGCGCGTTTTTGGTGTCTTCACCAGTCATTACACGATATTTTTAGGTACTCTGTAAAGAATACTTAAGCATTAAAAAACACCGGCTGACGTTAACACTGCCACATTTTTTAACTATCGGTGCCAGCCTTTATTCTACGCAGGGGCTAAAACGGGAAGAGGAGGAGGGATGGTTTGTAGCTTGGGCTGTTAAGTTGGTGAACAACTTTGGCTCCTAATAAAATGACCACCACAAACGTGGGATTTCCACTTCGGCTTTCAGGCTCCCATGCTTTCACAGTGTCGCTCACCAAAACCGAAGGTACAAAGCTCACGGTTACAGAGAGTGTAAACTACCGCAACATTTCTACGGCTACACGTTAATCCATCTCGTATGCAGGTGCCTTTCTATTTAAAGCACACGTATCGAGGTATCCCAGCGCTAAGGCTGGCGTGGAAACCCTAGTCATTGAAACCAGTGAAGATAATTTAAAGTGGTAAAAATGAATTCTAATATCGCTAATAGTTTTATTCCTACTCAGATCGCGCAGAGCCAGGCGCAGAGCGCTGCAAAAAGCGCTCGTGTCAATGTAGCCCTTCCCCAATCTTACAAGCACTCAATAAGTTTGCGTAGCCGTTAGTGAATTTAAGAAGAAAATACTACTACTAATAGTAGTTTTAGTCGTACTCAGAACGGGTGTAGCCAAGCGCAGATCGCTGCAAAAAGCGCTCATGCCATTGCAGCCGATACCCAACTTTAGACGCGTCCGACAAGATTACGTAGTCATTACTGCATCTAAGAACCCAACACATCTGTCTAGACTTCGTTTCAACTCACATGTCTGCTCACAACGCCACCAAACAAAGCACCGAAGCAAACACGAGAAAAACAACGGGAGGCTGTGTAATCCAATGCACCGGCTCATTCCACTGACGAGGGGAGCGCCGAGTGGTGGCGGCACCCGTCCAGCTGCCCGGTCCCTATACGCCTCGAGCGCGGCCTGTAGGGGCGCCACTGAAATCCCCCTAGCGGCCCGTTTCGAAAACAGGCGCGGGAGTCTCCGTCCCGCTCCCCACTGTCACCGTAGCTTTTGCTGCATGTTCACGAGTGAGATTTAGCGTTTGCGGACGTTGGAAATCCATGTTTATGTGGAGCAGTCACTCTGTTCGCAAATGGGGTGGGTTTACGAGAGTGTAAATGCTTCTGACGAAATCTTAGTGTGGTATATTCGGTCTGTATAAGCCCCAGGTGTGTGTCAGGCCAGTGTCGCGGAACCGGCGTCATGGACCTGATTGTAGTTACACTGCCCTGAATTTACTAGCAGTGTCTCTGTAACCACCGGTTCCTCAGATATTCATGCTACGGTTATACACTACGATGTAAATCAGTTTTGTGCGCTTACATATTCAGTGGAACACTCATACCTGACACCACGCCAGTTACTTTTGCCAATAATATACCTCAGATATTGATCACCACCATTTACAAGCCAGTGTGTGTTAATTTCGGGAATATTCAACGTAAGTACGATGGATAATCCAGAATTATACTCAGGGATCAGCACACGACAAAGAGTCGTCTTGTCGTGAGGGGAGCGCCCGCAAACATTCGTCTGCTACATATATCCTCTGCGAGGAGCGCGCCGACGGGCTTAAAATATAATCGGCGTCCGCGATTAAACGCTTCTTCGAAATATCGTCACATGGCACAGGGAACCTGCAGAAGAAAGAAGAAACTGAAATCATAGGGCCTTAATCACATACCACACTCTTCCAACGACACCTTTCATCGGTTGTGAACTGCCTACCCTGCATACTTCCAAAAATGCGTCCTCCGAGCGATCAGCTGTTCGTTGAAGTCGAAAAACAAAACGACAGTGACCGCGATATTTGTGTGTGTGATTACTAAAACGCTCATTGCTTGATTCCGCTCCGCATTTGTACACAGCGTCCCCCTCCCCTACCACCCACCTATATCACGCGAAATAGCAGTGCATTTCGCGTATAGTTGGTCTGGCGAGCTTCGACGAACGTCTTTAGCATGTCAGAAGCTGCACTGTATTTTTTTTAATTTCCGTTACAGCTATTGTTTTTTCCGCACTTGCACCGCATGTATTTTTCCGTGGTTCCATATCAGATTGCCTTGGTTCTTGCTATAAGGCGTGTGTGGGCACATATTCAACGACGTACAGGCTTGAAATATACTTAACATTTTGGCATGGTTTATATTCTTATAAAAGGCATAAGTTATTGTCCGGGATTGGCTAATCACATCCCCGAAACATATTTTTCTGTGACGTATATATTCGAAACGAAGCCGCATTCGCTTTCCAGGCTGCAAAATGAAGCCAACCTCTCACTGTGCCAGTATCAAGTCTAAACGAGGCGAAGTAGAATTCATTTGTGCCTGACGTATTTGGAGGTGACAGGGGTGATATGCTGCTACCGTCGCCGACGCCCGGAAGAGCGGCGACGATGCGCGCAGAACCGCGTCCCCGGGTAGCTCTTGCTGGCGATCGCGTGCTCTACGAAGACGCAGCTGCTTTTTAAGTGACCTAAACGTACTCTTTGCTGATAGACGTCACCATAACGAGTTTTTTTAGGGCACGGAAAGGCGAAAATAAGCGAAACAGAACCAAAACTCTGCACGAGCCCCTATCAGCCACGCAGCGCACATCCCGTCAACGTCGCGGAGAGGCGGCGGCAGGCGGCGCAGCGATCGCGAAGCTCGAGGCGTATATTGTTAAAACGTTTGGGGTCGAACACCGACCGACGTATTCGCAAACACGCGAAAAATTCTTCTGCGAGCTTGAGGCGTCCGCTTTTACGATTGCTGTTAGAACGTAGTGCTACCTATTCACACTTAGTGCCCTTGTTTAATGACATTCCGGAAAAAATAGTAATATCTGACTTACTAGACAATAGCTAACGAAGCTACGAAAGATTGATTTTTGTGTCAGATAATATATAGTTTTATCCCCCACTATAAGTAACAAAAAGCCCCATTTCTTTTTCACTGCTGTTTATTACTTTTCATCAAGCCGATAAAAATTACCAAGGACACTTAAAAAATCCGCCTTATTTACTGCTCCGACAGTGTCTCATAGCAATTTTAATGACCCCGTGGTTATTTTGGACTAATTTGACTATGTTTTCTGGTTTTTTTATTGAATTGCGGCGGTAGTTAAAGAATCAGTGGTATGTCACTACGTTAAATGAAATGAAATTTGTCAAGGGTTAACGCACCACAACAGTACGCCAGTGGAATGATCCTCTACTTTCATTACAGCTGTTTTGATTGAAAGGATAAAAAAACAGTATTATTATTTTTGCACAGGCATGGGATCTTTGGTAGCCGTTAATGAGAAATTGGCGCAGAATAGGTATTAGGTGGAGTGTACTCGGCTACCACTCTCAAATGATGAATACTAGGTTAGTTCTGTCAGCAAAGGATAGCAAAAAATATGTAGTGCCGGTGGTGATATGGAGAATAACCCTGGGACCTTACTAAGCACCTCTAAGGAAACCTTTGGTAAGCCTAACGAGAAATGGAACGAAGGAGGATAGGCTTAGGGACAGAAAACGAGGGTCCTGGATCAGGGAAGAAACTCGGGTGGAAGATACTGTAGTTCAAACTAAGAGGTAAAAATGGGCACTGGCTGCGGTTGTAGTGCGCGAAATTACAACCGGTAACAGAGTGGGAACACTAGGGCAACAAGTGGCTACCGAGTGATGGGACTAGGAGTGCGGAAAAAGCGTTTACTCTGTGTACAGATGAATAAAGAAAATTTGGGCGAAAGAATAAACCCGGGCAGAACCGGGCAAGAGTGCTTGGAAAGCTTCGGGAGGGGCCTTCGTTATGCAGCAATGACACATAGCTGGGGTAAATGTGGTGGTGATGATGACAACGACCCCAAAGAACACCGCCATTATTGTCAAGAAAACAGAAAGCATAGGTTCCTTTTGATATGAACAGGTCAGGATGAACATTCGCCTCTTGGTGTGCACACCGGTATCACGTGCATTCAAAATCTCGCGAAAAATGAAGTTCCAAACCAAAAAATGAAACATTAACTCGAACTCGAATTTGTACTTGTTTGTACCGCATTGCGCACGCCACGGCTTACTTAGAAATCTTAAAGGAACGTGCAACCATTTATAATACGCGATGGTTTAGCCAGTGTTCACGTAGTCCCTGTGCCGTTGTTCCCTGTTCCGTAGTCCCGTAGTGTCTGCCTACGTTGGCGTCCCTTTTCTGGCTTGCCGATCGTTTCAAAAGTACGTTCAGGCTGCGTTGACCTACAGTATCTGGTTGAGCTAATGGGGTTGCATAATCGCGCAGTATCTTGCTGAGTAGGGCCGTTCGGCTGTGGCCCTGAGAGTACTCCAGACACAGAAATGCACCCAGCGAGTGGAAGTGGAAACGGCGCATAGATACGGAACAAAAGATCCCGCAGACGACAAGCTCGATTGGGATACCCATCACGCTGCTCCGGCGTCGACGCGCGCAAACCATAGAGATAATATACTGACTCGCGCAAACAATGAGGGAGATGCTGAGCTGGAATTCGGTGCGCGGGTTATAACCTCGAGTCAGCAGAACGGGCAGATGCGTGGTGCTGGAGTAGCTGTGCACAAAATGAACGAAACAGCACAAACGCAGTTGTTTTGTCCGAGGCATTCTATTGTCACCCCGTTGTCAGTGGCTTTCGTTTTGTGCCTTTCATTCGGACGAAATTGTCGTTCGCATCTTTGTTGTCTGTTTGTTTCGTGTCTGTTCTGAAGACGCCGGAAGCCATATACCGTTTATCGCCTTGCACTCTGTTGACTCGCACCGAGTTTGCAACGCTGCTCAGCCCACCACCGACTCTCCTTATCTGGTCGCGCGTTGCTCGACCACACTTTACAGCACCATTACGTATACGGTATGCACATCTTGCTGATATGCACATAGATTGGCGAATCGAGTAGTAGTGCTGGGACTTACTGTACCGGTTAGTCGCTTCGCAGAAGAATGCATACGCAAACACGTTTTTAGAGCAAAAAGCACTCCAGCTTTTATAATTTATCCTATTGTTTTCAATAGCCTAAATATAAGAGTGTAGGCGGAAAGACCACACAGCACATGTCCTGACCTTGATTCGGGGGATTCTAATGGCGTCTTATGCGTGGTTTTAGGTTAGATTTAAGTGCGATATTATGAGAATTAAGGTCAACTTCGTTGTCTTTAGTTCTCATTGTTTTTTCGAAGAAATCTTGTATCGTCGCATGAGTGGATAGCCTCCGGTCATACCGCATAGTGTATCGTCGCATGAATAGATAGCCTCCTGTCATATCACATAGCCTCCGGCATATCACTCAACTTAAGCGCGGTTTCGTGTCCAGCAAAACTAATTACCTTAGTTTTCCAGACCCACAAGCACATCGGAGCCATTTCCACTGGTTTTCTAAAGCCACTCGATGTGGGAGATGATTAAATCCTTCTTAAAAGTGTTTTGACGGCTATATCTCATCAATTTCGTCAGCCACCTCCACCAACCCTCCACAAACCGTAGAAATTTCAGGGTCCAAGCCCATTAGGGGCCGAGGCTGTTGGCATGACCTGTCGTCGTCGTCGTTGTAATCGTAGTTCGCCTTATGTAGTCACGGTACTAAAACACCGGGAAACTCGCTTACGTCTCGCGGTAGAACGTAACGCGTACTAAAAGAACAGCGGGATTACGCCTGGCGGTGGAGCGCTTCGTAACGTGTACTAAGACCGGGACACTCGTTTACGCCTCGCGCTAGAGAGCTTCGTGCTTCAAAGACAAGAGACGTTTAAAGCAAAGCTACCCCCCAACGGTTTCATCTCCGTTGGCAAAAACACCAAGGCGGCAAGCATACACTTATACACTGCATGCTTCGCCCCTCCCCAGGCTTCACGTTAGTGGAGATGGCCCGGGATTTTTTAGGATATAGCCTTCTGCAGTAGTCCGTCCTTTTTTCTCCATGCTGCAGAACGTTTATACTGGTGTACCCCAGGGATATGTACTGCGGCGGCTGCTATTTTCGTTGTAAAATAATGGCCTGCCGCAAATTGACCTCTTCGCAGATTTCCCTGTACGCAGATGGTACAGCAATAATATTTGCAGAACACAACTTCTGCTGTCTGGATTCCAGAGAAACCTTTGAAGAGGGAAAAAATGAATACGTCAAAGACACAACACCGCCAGAGTACAAAAGATCCATGTTCGTATAGCGTGCTCACGGTCATACAGCGCGTAATAAACGGCAGTAAGATTAATCTTGATGTGCTAATGATACTGCAACCAATCCTGGTCACTCTTGCAACTTCATTTTGAACGTCCTCGGCCATCCCAGCTACCGAAAAAAGACCTCTTCGATTGCCTTTCCACCAAACCCATTAAGTGGCCAAATGCCGACATTTTGGTTAGGAGCCCGCAGTTGATAAGTCTTGACCCTTACAAAGCGTAGGTCTTATAGGACACTTAAAAACCTCATTGACTATATTAAAACTTATGGAACAAAAATGCACGTAACTTGGTCGCCTGTCCGTATCCTATAAGTAAGTAACAAATGAAATTAGTTGTTCGTTGTTTCCTTAAGCCTTCAGTTCCGTTTCTGATCTGTTGCCTTTTTCAAATAGGTGCCAATTTTTTCTGCCTTTTGTAAAGCGGCGAAGGTGGCCCTCAGGCCATTGTACTCCCACTCCGACTCCCATGTTTCGATCGAGATCCGGTGCTTACAGTCATGCCGATGAGGCGCTAAAATTTATCAAAGTCTAGAAACATCTCTTGTCCTGTCCTTACTTTATGAGCTGCTCCTGACGCCAACTCGATCTTCTGGTTTTCACCCGTCATGGTAGAGGCAACTTCGAAGACTTGCTTGACAAGAAAATATTGGTGTCACTCCATTGAACCGGTGAAAGCACTAAGCATCAGGCTTTCACCTTCAAAGCATAAGCAGGACTGGCACCTAACTAACAGGAAACAGCCATTTATTTGCCCGTACAGTATAAAATGATAATAATAATAATAATAATAATAATTTATTCACTGTACATATGCAAATACATGATCCAGCCCGCATAAGCGTGTGGGGGTCGCTAGTGTGCGTGGCTGGGCAGCCCAGCGAATCAGTTTGTGATTGAACATAATAAATATACATATAGCCATTTACAACCAAGTACTACATTTCCAACATAAGAAAACAAGCTCGATAAATGAGAACACGAGTGGGAACATACAAGACATGCGAACACACTGCAATTAAGGAAGCTTCGCAAGAAAGAAAATAATACAATCGTCACATAAAGAATGCAAGCTTGGTGTTCAAACACAGTAAGAATTACAAACGGAAGAATGGGAAACTTTATGCGTCTGTGCTCAACCACTGTCGAAGCAAGCGTTTCACTGTGGTGAAGTTAGGGATATTGGGGTCAAAGTGAAGCTTATTAAAATAAAATGGAATATAGAAACGGCGACTTTACCGAAATTGGTGTACACACGAGGAACCCCCATTTTACTAACAGAAAGTTACAAATATCTTGGCGTAACAATCACTAACAAACTAACTTGGTTTTCTCATATTGAAAAGATTTGTTCATCCGCACGTAGGAAATTAGGCATGCTAAGGCATAGACTCAGTAGCTAGCTAGCATACAATACAATAATCAGCTGTCGTTTGGAATATGCATGTGAGGTGTGGGATCCGCATACTAAAAAAGATATTAACAATCTAGAGAAAATCCGAAGGTTAGCCGTCCGTTTTATTTTCAACCGATTTCGCCAGTCTGATTCCCCAACAGAACTAATGCATGATAACAAAATTCAAACTTTAGAATGTCGCAGGAAAACAGCAAGACTTAAATTTCTTTTCTATCTATCCAGCAAAAAAAGTGTACTTGACCTATCAAACATTCTTTCTCCATTATCTTCGCGTCCAACTAGACGATATCATTCAGAAAACTTCACTCCTATATTTGCTCGAACTAACAATTTCAAGTACTCTTCTTTCCTCGCACAATAACAGAATGGAACGAGCTACCACATCACATTTTTGAATCTGGAAACGTGCTAAGGTGTATTGAAAATTTTTTGAAGTGACTTAGATCTTGTACCGTAACATGTTGTATATTTGCCTGTTAGTTTGTGCCACCTGTAATGTTTCCTTTTTTGGTCATGTTCTCGTATTGTACCACCCCCCCCCCCTCCTGCCTGGGCTATTCTTAGCCTGCAGTATTTTCTAAATAAATAAATACGTCCGACAGCTTGTATTCTTTCTCATTCTCTCAAACTGACAAGCCGTTGATGCCTCGAAGACAAATTACTCCCCGGTAGAACTCCGTCCAACACTGCAGCCTCCAATCAGGCACAAGGTAGGCCTGACCCAGGGCAAAAGCAGCCTCTCCGCAAACAAAGCCGCCACGGAGAACTCCAGAAAGCCGACGAACGACCCCTCAGGGAAGAGGCGCGAGCACCTGGCGGCCGAACCGGGCAGAGCACGGCCACGGGTCAACACCCACGGGGTCCTGATGAGAGGCCACGGCAACGAGCCACCTCCGCTGGCAATTCTGCAGAGTACAAAGAAAAGAAAACAAGCGACTTCAATCCTCCATAGGAAAGTAAATATTGAACAGACAGAGTATTCCCACACCAGACAATCTCCATCTTCCAAGAAGCTTCATTACAACTCACTGAAAGAGTGGACATGAGACGGATCCACACTATATAAAAGTAATGGAAAACGAAATGACAGCTAGCATATGTCATAAAGTAACTGCGCAACTCCACAGACCTATACAGGGGAGGATCAGCTGCACACGTAGCCGTCAAAACGCAATTGGTATTAAACCAACCAATCCCCCCTACCTGAGAACGCCTTCTACATATCCACACTGCGGACTACTTAAATGCAGCGGTCATCCAGCAAGTAAAAAACATGAAAATAGGTCAACGTACCGCCTAGGAATAACCCCCCCCCGCCCCAATGTAGGAACCTAGCCCCAGAAACGTTTGGGGTGACCAGGTGACCCAAACTGGACCATTTCGTCCGTAGTGTAAAGTAGGGAACCCGGCACATCTCTTCACCTTAGAAAATTTAACGCATACCCATTCACAAGGTTAACCATAGCAAACAAGTCCAAACCAATCGTACAAAAATGGGCAATAAAAATACACAAATCCGCTATACGTACCTATCTAATTAACCCCTAAGCCCTAACATAAGGCTACCATCACCAAGTGTAACACTCCTAATGCGACCAACAGAGGACCAGCCAATATCTGCACCGTGCGCATAATACCTTATACTCCTGGAGGCGATTTACCAAAGGCACTAGTCAACCACCGTGGATTGAAAGTGACCTAAAAGGACGGAGTGTCTGCCAACACTACCCCGCTCCATGCAAAAGAACACCAGTGCATTGCACAGCAGACCGGGACCGAGAAAACGCCTGACTATATCGTATTATGAACCAATACACAGGGCCACCGAAATTTAACATATGCCATGCTACATTCCAACCGCCAAGTGGTAAAGTGAGACGCACGAACCCCGACTTCGCCGTACCTGCAAAAGATGACATGAGAAATGATAACCGCCCAATCATAATATTCCAACTACAACGGTCCCAATTTATAACTCCCGCTTATAATTCTCTTGTCGTACCAGCACACACCCCGCCACGACCATCTCCGGAGAAGCGCAGTCATTCACAATGAGTGAACACGGACAGTCACTCGTGACGTGTGACAGAATGAACACAGAGAAAGAACCATAGAGTGCCATGCTCCGTCCCACACACCAGACTCCCCAAACGCACGTTCCGCTGGCCCGAATGACCAGCGGCGGGCACAAATCTCCCTTCAATGGACACAGGTCCAACGCATCACGGGGAGGAGCCCTTGAGCGGACCGTGAACGCGCTCCTGTTTAACGGTGTCCAACCACCGGTCTCATAGCGGAGCTCAAATGCCACTCCTTTTACCCCCATCCACCGGCTGCGCCACCGAGCCGCCAACACGTACAAACCGGATTTCTAGAGGCTACCCGGCGGGCAGTATACCCCTTTAGAGGGCTAAAAACCCTCTCGTCACGTGAGGGGAGGGGGGGGGGGGGGCTCCATGTGCTTAACACCTGGCCACGCAGCAGGCGACCAAAGAGTCAGCCAATGAGAGCTGTGGAGGGCATTTGTTCATTTACATGCCGCATCATGCCGCGCAATATCTCGACTGCTCTCCGGTTCCGCAGTATGGGGGGATAAATGCTCGGGAAGGCCACAGAATTACATTCGTGCCCTAATTGCCGCCGTAAGGCAGTGGTGCCGGCACAGGAACACATGAAGTGATGTATGTTAGTGCAATCTGCCACACAGAAGCACGTTGAGGAGGGCAAAAGTGATATTCTGTATAAGTAAAAGGAGAACCTGCCCAGTCACAAGAAAAACCAACTGCCTTGGCGGAGGAAAGTCGGGTGGCAGATCTAAAACATCCGGAACCCACTTAAAAAGCTCCGTATTTCTATGAATCGTCCGTCAACCAGATTGCCCATTTTTGTTAATTTCCACGGAGAAAGCAGCTCGAATTACACGTTTAGAATATAGTCCTGCTGGTAAAGTACCCTGTGAGCAGGCACGCACAGCTAGATGATGAGCCACCTCATTGCCCAGCAAGCCCTGGTGCCCTCTCACGTGGAACAGGTGTACCGGTGTCAATCTCGAAAGCCGAGAATAAAGTTGCTTAATCTCCGCTACCTCTACACTTCGACACTGAATCTACTGCAGCGCCTTGAGCAATGACAAGCAGTCGGAATATATGAAATCCACGATTCCTTCATTGCCAGCATTTCGGCCACTTATGCACTATTTGTTGGTAGGATTTTAAACCGCTGCGCCTCAATAAGGCGCCCTGAATTCGAGAACACCACAAAGGCCGCCCCTGCCGACGAGCCAGAAAAAGCCCCATCCGTATACACATGAACCCCCGGGACATGAGCCATTTCCATAGCCCGGGCAGTTGATAAACTCTCAAACTGACAGACTTGTTTCCGGGCTGGCTGTTGAGTCGAAGGGTCGAATGGTGTACATAGATCGGTTTCGTAGACTTGAAAAGTCCCAAACCTAACTTCTTGGCGCAACTCAAAAAGCTTGAATAAACACGTATGAGCATCTAAAACGGAGCAGATGAGCGGCGTCCCAGTTAGTGCATCTAGAACTTCAGATCGAACAGTTTTAACTGCTCCGGTGACTGCAAATAATGGAAGACGCTGAAACGACTTAAACTTTCATTTCGAATACGTCGATGGAGAGTCCGGACACCAAGCTGGAGAGGCATGCGAAATAACCGGTAAAACCAATTGATTGTATAACTGTTTAAATTTATACGTGGGAATGGGGCGATGCATGTATAAAAACCGCAAAAGCCTCTGTGTCGTAACCTCTACTTTAATCTTCAGATACTTGGCGTGTGGCATATATGTAAACACGGGTCTAGTATGACTCCAAGAAGCTACATCTCGGTGACTCTTTTCAAGCTTACGGCGCCTAAGCGAATGGTCGGAAGTCGACGGGCAATGCTAACTCTCCCGTTCGGGAAAAGCATATATGAGCATTTGTCCGCGTTTAGCCGAACCTTAACGCTTTCCACGCACGTCTGAACAGTCTGCAATGTCAGATTAGCCACGTGCTCCAGCTCCCTGCGTTGACCTCCAGACACCACGTGGAATGTGTCGTCAGCGTACGCTTGCACATACACACCCTCGAGAAAATCAGTCTCCAAGAGTGCGTGGATGGACACGTTCCAAAGGAGAGGACAAAAGGGAGACCCATGTGAACTACCAATGGTCGCCGCCACCGAGACATCCTCCGTGCGGGTTCTGAAAACCACCTTCCTACAACGAAAGAAAGGATTTCAATAGTAGATACAGGTTAGACGGACATGAGTGCCTACGGAAGAAATTTAATACCACCGGGTGCAACACCGAATCAAAGGCTCCCTGGAAACCTCATGAAATTGAAACCGAATGCAGTAATTTTTTGCGCCGATCCTGGAGTGCCGATTTGAATTTGTATAGTGCCAAAGTAGTTCTTTTAGCATGTGTGAAGCCAAATTGAGAGGAATGCAGCAAATCGTTTTGCGACAGAAAGAAATACAAGCGAGAATGTAATAACCGCTCTAAAAGTTTCCCAAAAACAGAATTCATACAAATAGGGCGGTAAGAAAGAGGACTCTCTGGCGGGCGCCCGGCTTGGGGAGAAAAACTGCTCTTCCGGACTTCCAGATTGTGGGGAAGTGACCTAGTTTGAGGGCGGAATTAAATATAAAAAGGAAGACTTGAGCATGGAGTCTGAATAAAGACTGAACCATAGAAGGCGTCTATCGGTTTAAACCAGCCGCCGAACGCAATTTAATTTTGCTTATGATTGCCTCAACCTCCAGCTCCGTGAAGGTGACGTCATCGGGCAAACGAGGATATGGCAAAGGTGCCAGTTCCCGCTCTTGAGTATGCTCCGGCAAATCAGAGGCGAAGTCGTCCTTTTTGATTTGGGTGTCCAAAAGGACCCGGGCCGACTGTTCATGACACTCTGTCAATGACCCATCGGCGCAACAACGGAGAAATGCAAATCGCTGAACGAAGTTTTTGGAAAGGCAATTTGAAAGGCTCGGAAAAAAGAAATTTTTGAGTATTGTCATCACAGAACTTCCTAATTGCCGAATCTTTTGCTTTAGCGATGTGGCATCTGTAATGCCTTAGGGCCGAATAATAGATGTCACGACGGATCAAGCGCTCCACCGGATCATGTTCTCGCTGAAATCTGCTGCGTAGAGCTCTAACCAGGCACCGCTCGCTCGCAATATCCGTGGACCACCAGGCTTCGCATGCTGTTTTACTTTCCACCGACAAGTGTCATACAACGTGTTGTAGATATTATACAAATTCTCTACTATCAGGTATAACGTCGTGGACTGTTGGATATCACACGCTGCCACTTGTTTCAGCCATCTCGTTCTCTCAAGTGCTGATTACACATGCTGATTACACATTGTACGAACTCGAGCCAGCTGGCGGGCCTCCTCCGCACGCTGGAGGTATCCTTGGACGTCGGCGTTGAGGTCGTCGTATTCTACTTGCGGAAGTATGGCGTCGAGCATCGTAGTCGGCTGTCTTCCGTAGACAAGCTCGAACGGCGTCATCTGCGTAGTTTCCTGGATAGCCGTGTTGTACGCAAAGGTGACATACGGGAGCACTTCGTTCCAAGTCTTATGTTCAACGACGACGTACATTGACAGCATATCCGCGATTGTCTTGTTCAGGCGTTCCGTTAGTCCGTTCGTTTGGGGGTGGTACGCCGTCGTTCTTCGGTTATCCGTGTTGCTGTAGCGTATCCCTTGCATCAGCTCCGCAGTAAAAGCCGTCCCACGGTCCATGATGAGGACTTCCGGGGCTCCATGTCGCAGCACAACTTGGCTTATGAAGAACTTTGCGACTTCTTGTGGAGTCCCCCTCGGAAGAGCGGCGGTCTCTGCGTAGCGCGTCGTGTAGTCTGTCGCTACAACAATCCACTTCTTCTCGGATCGGGATGTAGGGAACGGGCCCAGAAGGTCCATTCCAATCTTTTGGAAGGGCCTAGATGGGACGCCGATCGGCTGCATAAGTCCGGCGGGTCTCATCGGTGGCGTTTTTCGTCGCTGGCAGTCACGGCAGCTTCGGACATAGTGGGTGACGTCGGATGCAAGGCGGGGCCAGCAGTACTTCATCTTGATTTTTCCAATTGTGCGAGCTGTGCCGAGATGTCCGGAAGACGCGTCGTCGTGGCACGCTTCCAAAATTTCGTCACGAAGATCGGCCGGGATGACAAGAAGATACTTCGCCCTCGTTCAGGGGCTGAAATTCTTGTTCACGAGGACGGAGTTTTTCAGGCTGAATGCAGGTACGTTGCGTTTGAAGGCACTGGGCACGGCGACGTTGCATCCTTGGAGGTAGTCGATCATGACGCGTAGATCGGCGTCGGCACGCTGACGGCGGCCAGCTCGCTCTCAGTCACGACTCCGAAGAACGCGCTGTCTTCATCAGAGTCTTGCGGTGGTGGGTCGACGGGAGCGCGGGACAGGCAGTCGGCGTCGGAGTGTTTCCTCCCGGATTTATAGACTACTGTAACGTGAAATTCTTGCAGGCTCAAGCTCCACCTACCAAGACGGCCAGAGGGGTCCTTCAAATTGGCAAGCAAACAGCGCATGGTGGTCGCTCACAACCTTAAATGGTCTTCCATACACGTATGGGCGAAATTTTGAAATCGCCCATATAATCACGAGGCACTCTTTCTCAGAGGCTGAGTAGTTTCTTTCTTCCTTGAACAGACCACGGCTGGCATAGGCGATTAATTTCTCGCACCCGCTTTGCTTTTGTACGAGGACGGCACCCAAGCCTATATCATTGGAGTCCGTGTGCATTTCCGTTTCGGCGTTTTCGTCGAAATGCGCGGGCACAGGCGGGCTTTGCAGGCATTGTAGCAGCTCGCAGAAAGCTTTTTCTTGGGCATTTTCCCAGCTGAAAGTGGTGCTATCTTTCGTCAAGCGGGTGAGTGGCTCTGCAATGCGGGCGAAGTTTGCGACGAAGCGCCTGTAGTATGCGCATAGTCAGAGAAATCTCCGCCCGCCCTTCTTATTTTCGGTCTTGGGAAGTTGGCTATGGCGGAAGTTGTCGCCGGATCAGGCTGCACTCCCGCACCGTTGACGACATGGCCCGAAAACTTGAGTTCATTCCAGGCGAAGCGGCACTTTCAGGCTTCAGCGTTAACCCCGACGTACGGATGGCCTCGAGTACAGACTGCAGCGACTATTGAAGCGACTATTTTGTCACGCGGACCCGGATATGACGGAAGAAAAGAAACTGAGGTTTCTGATGCGAGGAGTAAAGCAAGAACTTTTTGCTTGCACCAAATCGGTGACCGAATTTGCGTCCGAGGCGGCCGCCATGGCGAAGACGTTGGAAATAAGCACGAGGCAGTACGACTGTCCCGTCAATGTGGTAGTTGCGGACACGATCGATGCCGGGGCTCTTAGCTCTGACACACTACGTGAGGCAATCCGCGCTGTCGTCAGGGAAGAACTGCGGAAACTCTTCCCAACAACGCCGCAACCCCAAGTCACCTCTATGACCAACGTGATCCGGGAAGAAATTCAACTCGCTTTGGGGACTTCTACGCCTTCCAAGTACCACGTGAGCCTCAAGCTATGGCCTACTCCGCGGCTGTTCGACGACCCCGCCCTGCTCCAACCCGTCAAGAAGTCCCGCGGTACCGCCGTCCACTGTCGCCCGCCCGATCCCCTGCAGGCCAAAACCAGGCGCCGAGGAAGACGGACGTATGGCGAACCACCGATAATCGTCCGCTGTGATACCACTGCGGAGAGGCCGATCACATCTATCGTCGCTGCCCGTACAGGAGACTCGGACTGCGTGGTTTCTCCGTCGACGCCCCACGCCCCCGACCCGGCCAGCGCCCTACTGAGATCGACGAATACCTGTCCAACACCAACCGAGGACCAGCCCGCTTCAACCGATCGCCGGCGCCCTACCCAGCACTTCAACCAGATGTCACGAAGCCAGAGACGACGCAGTTGTCTTGAAGGAAAACACGTTTATAGGAGCGAACTTGTGCTCCCCTAACAACTCAAATAATACACGGGCGGCGAAGCAGCAGTCAGCAAAGTGACGTTCTCAAGCGAGCGTCGGAGACCGAATGCCGCGGCGTCTGCTCTGCAGGCTTTTATCTTTCTGCGCAAGTGTTTCTGAAACCGTCGATTGACATCCAGAACATTGTAGGTCACGGAATATTATTCTGGGCTAGTGACGTTAGGGCGAAACAGTCTGCTTATCTGAATGTGATAGCCCGTGCGGCATGAAAGTAAAGAATGGAAGACGCGCTTCGTTTGGAACGCAGATAACACAGCCGGGCGTGGCCCGGCAGTAAAAACAAACAATAAATAAACAAACCCACACACGGTTCGCGGCAATATTATAACCGGAAAAAAGTCAAACGGTACGGCCTGCAGTAGCACTAATACTTTAGGGTCAGTTGTTTGGGAAACCTGAGTTACACACTAAACTTTTTTACACCCTCTTAGCCAAAACGGGTGTAGCATAAGTGGAAAAAGGGTGTTGGGAGGCCTTTACACCCTTTTTCTTGAGTCTCAACACCCTTTTCCTAGCTCTACGCCCTTTTTTTTTAAAAAAAGGGTGTTGATCAACTTCAACACCCTTGGTTTTTCTTAGGGTGTTGAAAGGGTGTGGAAAAGGTGTTCAAATGTTCATTGAATAAGGCCATGTTCGGATGCATAATAGCACTGTAAAGAAGAAGACATCCCCTCATATACTCCTCTACTCGCAAGAAATTTCCAAACGCAAAAAAAAATATTTGCTCTTATGCAATGATCGCTCGTTTCCTTATTCGGTGCACCGCATGCCCCAAGTTTAGCTTTGGCACGTGAAACACCAATTTGAACCTTCCACATTAAGAAGACTGTAGTCGTGTGGCGAAAAAGATGTTTACCAACTGCAACACGCTTGGCTTTCTGTAGGTTGTTGAAACGGTGTGAAATAGGTGTTCAGTTGCAAAAAAAGAACAGCGGAGTTGGGGGTCGACCTAGTTTCTTCCGGTGTTGCTAAGTTTTGTTATGTTTGCTAAGCTTTACAATGTTCTTGCTAAGCCAGGATGTCAGCTCAGGGATGAGGCCGTATTTAACCGGATTTTACAAGACTGTTCCAGTGTGCCCCCCTTCACCCCCTCCCCATTTCCAGGAGATCCAAGAGGGAAACAAAGTAGGTCGACCCCCAGCTATGCTGTTTCTCCAGCCTTGCACCACTATTGCAAGCTGCGCGAATTTTTTTACCTTTTAGAATCCAAAAAAGACTAGTACCTTTGAAATGGTACAGTAAGAGGTCGCATACGCCCCTTGTGCTCACACTCTAACAAACTCGAAAGCCGACTTCACTGTTATAATACCCTATCAGCGGTGGTGCACCCGTTGCAGGTGCCCCAGTTTTATTTTTCTTTGTATTTTTTTGCTAATGCCACCGAAACTACCTCCTGAAGCTTAAAGAGCTTCACTGGTAATAAATTATGCCAATTCATATTGCTGTAAACATCGTGAGGTACAACCCCCCCCCCCCCCCGCCCGCTTGTAGACAATGTTCAGTCCACCCGTGTAAACAGGTACAAAATGCCTCCACAATTGGACGTCTCTCTATCTTTTTTCTTCGTTGGCGGTCTTTTCTTACACCTTTTTTTTCTTTACGCCCTTTTTCTTAGTTTCGAAGACCCTAATTTGTAGCTGTACACCCTTCTGGGAAAAAGGGTGTTGAAATAATGAACACCTTTTTTGAAGGGTGTTGAGGTGGCAGGGAATATTTGTATGGCATTTAATAAAATTCTATAAGTTACGAATCAGAAAAAATACAGCGTAATTAAAACGTTTTTGCAAATCCGCGTGTTGATTTGTATATTCTCGTAGTAAAATCCATACTTCCAAAATTAGCGCTAAAATATCAATTTTTTGCGACAAGCCCACCGACTCCATCGGGGGGCTTTCCTCCCCCCAACAGCACATTTATTGCTAAGTAAGTATGCACTACCTGTATTGGCTGTTTGTGTTGAGTGCTGCGCGCTCCGCCGTTTGAGTCCCCTCTCGGCCACCGACGGGGACGGTCATGTCGAGAGAAAGCTCCCCGCGAGTAGGCGCACTCGCTTCGGACCGGTTTCTCCGGGACCCGCCGGCACCGTCCGCCTCGGCTGCCTACCGAACCCTACTGCCGCCGCTTCCCACCGGAAAGATGTCCGAAAACTCCCTGTTTCTGCATGGAGACCCGTCTGCACGGCCTTTCAGAGTGGAAGATTTCGCGTCCATACTTGGTGACATCACGGACCTGCAGAAGATCGAATGCCTCGGTCCCTTTCAGTTTAATCACCTATGGATGGTGACATTCACATCTGAAGCGGACATGGAGGAGCTGGCAGCACGCACGGAGATCGTTGCCGGCCACAGCGTTCCTACCCGTAACCCTGAGAAATCTAGCATAGTTGTTCAGTTTAAGTCCCGAACGAAGCGTGACAGTGCTTTGAAGAAAGCAAAAAAGTTGAGGCTCACTAACAAGGTCATAGGAATAGACAACCCCAGCCCAGTGTACGTGAATGAGCATCTTTGCCCTGCGCAAAAAAAAAACTTCGAGGAATGGCCGTGAAGCGGAAGTACGAGTGTAATTGGAAGTCAGTCTGGACCTTCAACGGTAAAACCTTTGCAAGGAAACACGACAGCTCTGATGCTGTGCACATTTCTTGCGAAAGGGACCTCTGAAAAATTCGCAGCACACAAAGCGACAACACGGCTGCTCCGCCCAGTACTTCTGCAGCGGAACAGGGAGTGATAAGCTCCTAAGCGCCTACAATCTAGCGCGAGTCCCGCTCACAGCTATCCGCTTGAAATGAAATACGACAATTTTGCGTTACCTCATAATATTAAACCTCCCTGCAAATCGCAATGCACTGTTTTACACTTTGTTTTACACTTTAATGCACGTTCTGCAGAAAGCAAAGACGATGACATCAGCTATTTTCTGAAGCAATTTTTATTCCATTTTAATGTAATAATGATTACTGAAACGTGGTACAGTAAAGACAGTAATATTATGCGCCTCGATGGCTACAGATATTTCTTTCTTCATAGGCCATATCGGCGTGGTGGTGGTGTGTCTGTGCTTGTAGAACAAAGTAGTAATTATGAATTAGTATCAGAGTTTTCCATAATCGAAAATGATTATGAAATATTAACAATACGCCACAATGCAGACATTCTTTCCGTCGTATACCGGCCTCCAAATAGAAATATATTGCGGTTTCTCGATTTCTTCGAAGGTAGTCTGGAATACGTCTCCTCAAATAAATATCGGTTAGTTTGCGGAGGCGATTTTAATATAAATATTCTTGGCAGTAACCCTAATGTACATGACTTCACAAACAGGTTATGCTCTGCCGGTTTTGTTAACGTAATTAATACGCCTACCCGCGTAACACAAACCACCTGCAGTTGCCTTGACCTTTTAATCGCAAATATCGATACTCTCATTATTCAAGCCGGTACAGTTTCTTCAGACGTCAGTGACCACTGTCCTATTTTTATGTCTTACACTGAAGGCGAAACTAGGCATCATCGAGATGAGCGGTTGACCATACAACACATAACCGATTGCTCACTGGAATCCTTCAAACAAGACATAAGTGCATACGACTGGTCTTACTTGTTTGAAATAACAGATGCGACTACGGCCTACTCTAGGTTTATCGTTGCGTTCGTAGAAATATACACAGCAAATTTTCCCTTAAGAAAGATAAAGCAGTCAAAAAGAATAAAAAAAATGGGTTACGCCCTCAATGCTAGCATTGATACGGAACAAAAACAAGCTTTTTCATACCTTCTTCCGCACTCGATTGCCGGGAGATCTTTCAAAGTTTAGAAAAACTAGAAACAAATTAAATACTGAACTTAGAGCCGCAAAGACTGCGTACTACCAACCACTTTTTTTTATATCAAGCAAAAACACCCTGACGTGTTTGGAAGCTGATAAATGACGTCTTAGGACGCCAACGGAGAAGCCTTTCCCCCACAAAGATAATTCCCAATAACTGCGAGTTGTCCGGCGTAGGACTTGCCGAGCATTTTAATAACCATTTCACAAATGTTGGTGTGCCCGTCTCTGCCGGGCCAACTGTATAAACACTGCCAAATACCCCTGCTGATAGCGTATTTCTGGTTCCAACGAATGAAATAGAAATATACAGAATATTTATGGCTTTGAAAAATAGTAAAGCGTTAGACGCAGACGGCATACAAATAAAACCAGTAAAATACGTTTTGCCGTTTATCACTGCTGTTTTGACTCACATTTTTAATTTTATTATTGAGTCAGGCGTATTTCCAGATGAAATGAAAAAATCCAGGGTGACTATACTTTTCAAGAGCGGTGATCCAAATAACCCCTCCAATTATCGACCAATATCGGTCATCCCAGTATTTTCTAAGGGTCTAGACAAAATATTGTTTACTCGCAGATCAAAATTCTTTGATGTTAAAAATATGTTATCAGATGCACAATTTGGTTTCACAAAAGGAAAATCAACGGAAACAGCTTTAGTTACACTTAAAGAACACGTATTACAAAACATTGAAAACAATCTTTTTACTCTTGGTATCTTTATAGACTTCAGTAAAGCATTTGACCATCTGAACCATTGCATTTTATTGGATAAGCTATTATTAAGTGGAATTCGTGGTATACTTTTCGCGTTGATGAAATCCTATCTAAACAACCGAAAACAATTTGTTCAGTTGAACAGTTACAAATCTTCTTATTTACCGGTCATACGTGGCGTACCCCAAGGAAGCGTATTGGGCCCTCTTCTATTTAATGTGTACATTAATGACATCGTGAATATTGATGCAACCGTAAAATTTGTAATTTATGCAGACGATAGTAGTATAATAATCTCTGGGCCTGATTCTAATACCTTAGCAATAAAATGTAATGAAATATTACGCAAGCTTTCTACTTGGCCAGAAATAAATCGCATAAAAATCAATTCCAATAAAACAAAAGTTATGATATTTCGGGCAAAGAATAAACCAGTACAACTTAATCATCTCCTTGAATACGATGGAAATGAAATTTTTTTTACCCATGAACACAAAATTCTATGAATTAATTTTACTCCTCATCTGAACTGGGATTCACATGTAGTAATTATCTGTAAAAAGCTCGCTCAAGTTACCGGAGTGTTATCTCGCTGTAGACGGCTTTTGCCTGTGAAGGCGAAGATTCAAATTTACCATGCTATGTTTATGTCGCATATTAACTATTGCAGTTTGGTATGGGCAACTACAAGCAAAACGAATATTAACAAAATTTTTATGTTTCAAAAACATTGCTAACCTGGAATATCTCGCTTCAACCGACACAGCCTTCAAAGTCCTCAATTTAGACAAAGTAGAACACATGTACCGGTTTCGAATTTTACGCGCATTTTATTTTAGTTCCGATTCTCTTAAACATTTTTTGACGACCATAGCCTACCTTAAAGGGGTCCTGAAATACCTTCCGCCGATGCATGGATGTACATGTAACCAAATAAAGCAGTGTATTAGCAATCTCCTCCAGCAAGAATTTTGTTAAAGCGATGAGTATTAGCTGAGAAATCGTAAATCAAAAACCGCGCATTATCGTCGCGCCGCATTTCCTCCTCCTCTCGCTGTTGACGGCGAGCGAGCCTTCCCTCCCATGATGCTGCGCTCTACAGCGGTGACGTACTTCCGCTATTGAGCTCCTCAGACTGCCGTCTGCTACGGGCAAGCTCTTTCGGCTTTCTCATCTTTGTTGACACCATGGACATGGATCCCCGCACTCCGCTCAAGGCTGGAAAAGCGAACGAAAGACCTGGCCGCATGTGTGCGGCCTGGCCTTGCCCTTTCGCGGTGTACGGTGCTGAAGTTGCTATCGGCGGCGAACTCGCAGCCGCGCGGGGAGAACCGTGCGCTCGTTCCCTTCGATGCACCGCGCACTATTTATCCAAAAAGCGCGGTCTCAGATGTGCCCCGCTGGTTTCGGGTCTTATTTTGCGGCGGTGGTAATTCCTACCGGCGGCATGTGAAAAAGACATTTTAAACCGGCGCAGAACCCGTGCACATAACGCGCCGGATCGGATCGTTTTATCAGTGGCGATGAACGGGAAGGAGCAGAGCAAACCAACGCCGCAATCGAGCAGCGTGCACCCGTGTTCTGACAAGCTGCACCCATGCATCTGTTGCATTCAACACTGACGGGAAAGCGTTTGTTTGCACTTGTTTGGATAGTCGTAAAATGTCCAAGCACTCCGGCACTCCGCTAACAGATCAGCCGGCGAGTCATTGCGCAAAACATTTCACAGATGGCGCCGTATGCATTAGCGTGTCGCTACGCAAAACTGATGAGACGCTCTACTAAAACTTCTCTCGCGGTGTTTACGTAGCGGGACGCAAAAATTTAGCGTTTAGCGTATGCAAAGGCAAGAAACGCTGTACTAAAACGCTCTATTAGCAGCAAAATAGCGCGCGTACGTGAGGCCGCTTGCGTTTACAAAGCTGCACGCCGAGCGCTTACGTTTCAAACCTAGTGACATCGTTTAAATACACTCGCAAGCACAGTGTAACGTAGTCAAATATCAACCGTATGCTCAGGCGACAAGCAAGAGCTTATTTTGTGTGGGACGGAGATTGTGCATAAAGGACCGTTCGCACCTGCGACGAAAGCGAGCGAAAGCGACGGGAATTCCGTCGCTTTGTCGCGCGACGATCGTTTTTGTCGAATGGTCGGGGCAAATTTTAGTCACGCGATAGAATGGAAAGATAGAATCGCAAGCGGGAATGGAAAGTTCTGCCGCTGCCGCCTGCTACTCCGCGCTGAGGTAACCGCGCGATCTGTTCGGGCCGGACGAACGCGCGCACTCCCGCACGGCAGCGCCCCAAGCGGCAGCCGCCCGCGTACATCGCTCCCAGCGCCCGCCTGGAGCCCGCCCTCGGCACACTAGCCAGTATATTCCAGGCACTATAATGGAGGAAAGATTTTTTGCTTCCGATGAACCAAGTTCTTTGCCCCTGAGTTTTTAAATACGTGAAGTGGTTAGCACGTCGCCCTCACGCAGCTCTGTATCGTCGTTACATCGCTGACTCTCCGACGAAGCTTGCAGCTAAGCCAATGCAGCGACCGAAGCTGTGTGTGTGTGTGTGTGCATCGCCTCCTGTGTGTTGTGGACGCGTTCGTTTCGCAATGAAATGCGACGTTGTGCTTCTGCGGGTGGATAGTTCTTCCCATGGTCTGGATAACCTTTCTCGAGCGACGTACGACTCAACCTCGCATGGCGTATGTGCAGTGTGCGTGGCTAAAAGCCATCGGCTTGTGCGCCAGAGTTAAGTGACTTGCTGTTCGTCCCCGCAAACCGCGCGCGAGGTGAGTACCGAATTTACGACGGGCAGGAGGCAACCCATCCTCTGTCAATCGTGGTTCAGACTTTCAACGCATGTTGTGACGTTGTATTCGTTAGGAACGCATCTCTGGATTGTTTTGAAGCTGAATAAAATGTATGCGTCAAACCCGGGCATTCGGCTCAGGGCGTTCTCTGCGATTGCACGAAAGAAGTGCCGCGGGGCTTCAGCGCTTTCTTTATGGAACGTACTCAGGTAAGAGAATATCCATGTCGTGTTATGGCCGTGTTGCATTCAATACAAACGGTTAAGCGTTTGTTTTACACTTGTTTCGGTTGTCGTAAAATGCCCAAGCACTCCGGCACTCCGCTGGCAGATCAGCCGGCGAGCCGACGCTGAGCAGACGACTCATCTCTTTGCCGGAATTGCGTGAAAAAGCCGCCCAATAGCAGGATGTCTAGCTCATGACGAACATCTGGGAATCGATGATGTAGACATGTGAAGATGGCGGCGTCCAAAAACACGAAGGAAAGAGTGAGAAAAAAACGACAAACTTTGCAACAAAAGTGTGAGCTTTCCGCTGCGCGTAAAAGAGTAATACTTGGCACAGAGGACGTTGACGACCCAATCTAAGGGTTGCGCTAGTTCATTTAGTGTGCTCAAAATGCCTTTCAGGGCCCCTTTAAGCATAGAACAAGCACGTTGTGTCCTCGGAATAGTGATATCTGGTCCATACCTAAATTTCGTAATAACTATAAATTGCAGTCACTGCAGCACAACTTGCCACACATTCTTAATGAATATAAACATATAACAAATTACAACCTTAAAGAATTGAGGAAATATTTTTGTAATCTATAACCATTTTTTCTACAGTATTTGGCTAACGATACTCTAATATATTGCACATTGCGTTCTGCGTGATGTTAAAGCGTTAATTTTGTTTGTTGCCAATCTTTAGAGTTTGTGTAATTTCTGTTTGAGGAAATTGATGTGAAATTCCTTTTGTACTTGTATATCCTGGTACCCTTCTTTACGTAGAACTATATATTCCTGTATCTTTTGCTGCTAGTTGTCTAATTAGAAATTTTTGGTTTCATTTCTTGTGTGTGTTCAGTGCTCGTTGCCAATGTGCCCATGGTCAAACTCAGGGGCAAGGACCTTTGTCAAGCTGCTGCATGGCGGCTTTTTGTTCTTGCCTTAGCATTCTTGTTGTTCTTTGTTGAGAATGCTCAATAAATTGAATTGAATTGAATCGTGTACACGGGTCCCCGACAACTCCTATATTTATGGCGTGAGCCTCTATATAATCAATTAGCTGGGAAGTGGCTGCCCTAGTGTGATCCACATCAGCTTGTAAAAAACGAATTCCCTCAAGAGTGGCCCTAGCAATAATTAAACCTAAGACTAAAAGTAAAGGAAAGGTAACGTCAAAAAACAAGCGAGAAAGTAAAAAAAAACTCCCACCCATCCAGAAGACCCCCCTCACTGCGGCTCGCGTCCATCAACCTCGTCAGCTGTCCTGCCTAAGCTCCAGGTCCCAACTTTGGATGGTGAGCCGAGTCGGTGCAAGGGGTTTTGGTACCATGTCGAGGCAACGGACCATAGCCACAACAACGTTCCAGATATTGACAAAGTGGGAGCCAGCAGCGAAGTTGCATCGCGCGTACCAACGAAAGACAAGCGTGAAGAGCACGAGGCTACGTCTGCCACAGACAAGGACGACTCAGCGGTTCCTGTCCAAGTAGACGACGCAACACGTGAAATAGATAGATAGATAGATTGTAGGGTTTAACGCGCCGACGCAACGCAGGCGATGAGGCGCGCCGTAGTGGAGGGCTCCGGATTAATTTTGACCACCTGGGGATCTTTAACGTGCGCCGAAATCTCGTACACACGGGCGTTTTTGCTTTTCGCCTCCATCTGAAAAGCGGCCACCGCGGCCGGGAATCGAACCCGCGACCTCGTGCTCAGCAGCGCAACGCCTAACACGTGAAATGAAGGACGTTAAAGAAAACGTACAGCCTACGCAACACGGTTTAGAGTACATCGTTCTAGACGCCATGAAGGGCGAGTCCTTGCCGGAACTTCTTAAGATCCGACAAGCTCAAACCGTTGAAGAAGTTTATGAGGTTGCAGTCATGGGCGAATGCCAGTCATTCTGTCGAACTGAAACTGGAAAAACAGAAGAAACCTTGATGTTCACTTCTGCTGAGTGCCAGCAAACAGAGATATGTGATCAAGTGGCCGAGCCGTATGGTGAGCTGAAACCTGTCAAGAAAATGCGCTCACCAGGAACGCGAGTTACAGAAGAGAAAACCCAAGGGAAAGACAACACCGATGTAAGAACACAGCTCGACGACAAGACATCCCATCTTGATCACCATCATCTTCAGAACAATCGCCGGAAGACTGAGGGACCTGAAATCTTTCTGGAAGCAGGGCAGAAAGTTTGGTTGTCATGCGCATTACATTGGCGGCCCTTGGCTGTCGTGAGATCTGCACGACGGCGCAAGCACCGGTGGAGACGAAAGAGGGGGTAGCATTCCCCGACCGCGTGGCAAGGACTTACCTTATGGACAGAAAAACCAAAATATCAGGACTGCGGATTTATTGCTCACCCATCGATCATCTAGGGCGCGGGAGGATGTTAAATTTCCCGCTGGGTATGCGCGATTCATCATAATCATCATGAAAGCGCTCCTGTCAGGAAAGTTATCGTCCCCGCTAAGGGCAGCCATGGCCCAGGTCTCGCTTCTCACGACCATCATGACCTGCTCCCCGTGTCGCGCGCCAACGAGGCCCACCATTCAGCACATGATGTGGGAGTGATCGGGGCTCGCGGCGGAGAGGAGAACCCATCTTCCGTCGAACATGAACACTCTACAAGAGTGGGCATCGCCTCCTCTGGGCCGGACTGATCTAAAAAAGACTGTCATGTCCTTGTGGACTTCCGCAAGTACCATGAGGATGCACAAAAAGATGTAGACGCCCTCGCCTCCTTTACTGCCTTCCACATCCATGAATAGAGCCTTCTGAATACAGAATTATAATAATATTAATTTACGAAAAAAATGGACAGAACTGAACTAGGAGAATGTATTAAAATATAAAAAAACACGGGTGTTGGATGACGAGCATTTTCACTAAGCGGGTTCAAACCTGGTGCGTTCGTACTAACACCCACGACTGTGTCCCCCGTCTACTGGGGCGGAACCGCGGAGCATTCTAAGCAGTTGCATAAAATAATAAATCAGTGTTCCAAGCGCAGCAGACCTGGTTGCGCACAGTAAATTCCGGGAACGGAATCTCACAACCCCGAATATACACACGGGAACGCAATCTCGGTCATGCCCGGCAGTTGCTTATGCAAAGTTTATGCTGTGGGGATCGCGACTTTCACGCGAACCCCTTTCTAACTAGCTTCCCATCGCGGCCGGAGTTGCACAACGCGCTTCGCTTACGCGACGGGAGCCATACGGGAGGGCGCCAGCGACCGGACGGTTTGTTGTCGCCCGGGTGAAAGCGTTGACCCTTTTCCCCTCTGCCTTACCAGAGAACCAGTTCTTCCTCGGCCCTAGCGCCACCAAATGGCGAGGTCCGGTGGGTTGTCGCATGACGAGAGGACACTCTCTTGTCTTGGGGATGCGGTAGCGCGCGGACGTTTCGGCGCGCCGGTCCGGACCTGGGGAACGCGCCACAATGGGACGCGTCCGGGCGAGCTGGGAGACTGCAACCGCGCTCGCACGCGCAGCGCTCCGCTGCTCCGGTATGCCATCGGTGAGTCGAACCATATCGATGTCTAGCGTTGTTTAATGCCTCGCTCCCAGTGTTACCGTTATGGCCTACGATCGGTCTGTATGCAGTGTATTTGATTTCCACATTGCAATAAATGCTGCCATTGGTGTTTTGCCCTATCCGCCTCCTCCCTTTGTCTGTCTCCGCAAACAACGGACCCGTCCGTAGCCGGCGCTCGTAAGGCATGTTTGCTGAGTGCGGATGGCTGCGGGGTGGGAAATAACTAATGTGTGAAATGTAGAATCCCACATCTGGCGCCCCAACGTGAGGCCTTGTTTGCGGAGACGAGCAGGAGGCATGGCAGCATCCTTTGTTCTGGCGTCGGACGATCCGAGCATAGACAACAGACTTCAGGCCTAACTGATTGGATCGAGTTATTAGCAGAGGCGAACTTTCCTGAGCGTGAGGCGAATTATTTATTGCTGCGGCGTTTTTAATTTGTCAAGCGCCGAGTTTGCAGCAATTGTGATATGGCAGGACATCGCTGCCAGTTAACACGTGGTCTCCGACGTTTTGTCGGGACGTTGTTGTTTATGGAAACGAGGGTTTCCGAGTTTGCATCCACGCGAGGCCAGAGAGAACGCGCCGTTGTGTCAGCCCGAAGTGAGTGTGTACGGAAGCTGCAATTTGGGTCCGAGTTTGCGTTCTGTTTTGTCGAATCCGGGAGTCGAGGCTCTGGGAGCCGTGTGGCCTGGCCACGTGTGCTGCCTAAGGCTAGCTGCTTGTTTTGCAGCGAGCGTGTAGGACCCTAACAAAGCAGATGTCTCCTCACGGTTGCACGTACGGGCACGTTTAGGGTTTCTTTCGTTTGGTCTTTTTATTTTGGTGTGTTTTTGGATTTGGGTCGTTTGCCGAAGTGAGTGACCCCAAGGCTTTCACAGCCGGTCCTCCCCGAGAAGGCACGACCTTGGGGACAATGCGAGGGGGGCACGGCGCGCTCCCCCTCTTTTGTAGATCGCCTCGCGCGAGAGAAAGGAATCTCTCCCGCCTCAGGAAAGACTGTTGCTTCGACCCCGCGTTGCTTGAAAAACTCCTTTCCGCATCGTAGCTGTTTTTGTAGTCGCGCCACGCGGGCGACTGTACTGAAGGGGTGCCTCATCCCTTCACTAACGGAGAGAATTACGCGGGACAAACTTTGCGGCCGATAATTGTAACCTCGCAGGAGCCCTCTTGTTCGGCTAGAGAGACCAAGCTCTGTTCACGTGAACTAAGCGCCAGTGTGTTGAGACGTATTTCAGCATTTTACGCAAGCGGTGTTCACGTGTGTGAATATAGGGCTGAAGTTGGGAGCAAATACTGTTTCCGCGTTCATGTGTATGAATGAAGTGTTACTGATGCGAGAAAATACTGCTTTCGCATTTGTGTCGTTAAGCATCGCGTCGGGCGGTCGATGAGATCGTGTGTGTTCTATGTACCCAGTACCGTATAGGGTTAGAACAGGTTCTAGCTCTGTTGACATTGCCAGAGCGGTTGCATTGCTGAGAAACTTAGCAGCTGAACCATCGGATTGTGTCACGTTATCGATGCAATAGAGTTCGTATTCTACCCTGCACGCTGCAGGGTTAGGACAATTTGACGTTCTTTGTTGAAGCTAACAAGCTGGTAATTATGCCGAAGCCTTGGAAGTTGATCCAAGCCTTGGAAGTTGATCCAAGCCTTGGAAGCCTTGGATCGAACCACATGATCAATGGGATCAAAGGGCTACTGCAGCCTGTTTTTTCCTGCCCTATACATTTTAGGGTTTGGACAATTTATTGGGCTTCGTTGACATTAACAGAGCGGTAGCAATGCTGACAATTTGGCAATTGTCATTAGGATTGCGCCACGAAGGCGGTGCGTTCGGAGAGCTATTTTTCTTCCCTAAACTGAAGGTGCGGGGAGTTTCTTTGTGCAGCTGAGACACCCAGGCTTGGACCACATGACGGAGCGTGTTTATGCTGCTGACTACTGCTCCGGACGACGGGTCGTCTGCAGCTGGCGAGCCTGCTGAAGCGGCGCGGTGCAGCATGGCGCCGCCAGCCTGTCCGAGGGAGTCGGCAGTCTCTGGCCACTTTGCGGCCACGGGCAATTACGGATGTACCGCCAACTGAGCAACGCTTGCTTGGGCTGGCTGGTGCGATTCCTCCCGGATGAACCTCCCTGCAGACATCAGCGGGTGATGACCGGGCCTGCTGGTACACTACCAGCGGTGGCATTGGACGAGCGGAAGCCGGCGTAGGCAACACGATGTAGTGACTAACCATTTAATCGACGAACGACCTTTCCGTCACCTCTAGTCCTGTAATCAGCTCTCGCCGGCGTACGCAAGGAATTTAGGAGGGAGGGATGTGGGGACCGCGACCTTCACGCGAACCCCTTCCTGGCTAGCTTCCCATCGCGGCCGCAGTTGCACAACGCGCTCCGCTTACGCGACGGGAGCCATACGGGAGGGCGCCAGCGACCGGACGGTTTGTTGTCGCCCGGGTGAAAGCGTTGACCCTTTTCCCCTCTGCCTTACCAGAGAACCAGTTCTTCCTCGGCCCTAGCGCCACCAAATGGCGAGGTCCGGTGGGTTGTCGGATGACGAGAGGACACTCTCTTGTCTTGGGATGCGGTAGCCCGCGGACGTTTCGGCGCGCCGGTCCGGACCTGGGGAACGCGCCACAATAGGACGCGTCCGGGCGAGCTGGGAGACTGCAACCGCGCTCGCACGCGCGGCGCTCAGCTGCTCCGGTATGCCATCGGTGAGTCGAACCATCTCGATCTCTGGCGTTGTTTAATGCCTCGCTCCCAGTGTTACCGCTATGGCCTACGATCAGTCTGTATGCAGTGTATTTGATTTCCACGTTGCAATAAATGCTGCCATTGGTGTTTTGCCTTCGCCGCCTCCTGACTTTGTCTGTGTCCGCCAACAACGGACTCGTCCGCAGCCGGCGCTCGCAAGGCATGTTTGCTGAGCGCGGATGGCTGCGGGGTAGGAAATAACTAGTGTGTGAAATGTAAATATCCCACAATGCCTATCCACTGACAAAGTTGTACGTGCCAAAAAAGATGTGTACGTACCCGAAATGCCGTATTGTACCGCTTTATAGACCGGAATGTACGCTGCTGCAGCGCGAGTGGCTACTGGCTTACATTGCTATATAGACGAATCGACCCATCTGTGGCTTACTGCGCATGCGCTATGAGGGTTGAGCACCAGAAATATGTGCCCGCACTCGGGATCTGCTGGTCTGTGTGTTACAAAGGCACAGAGCGGCGCATACCCATAATGGAGTGTTGGAGAAAACCTTGTGAGGGTGAAGGTGCATTCCTTTCGCACCATATGGCCCTGGTTGCGCTACCAAACCGTTTAATCAAAGCAGTTTATAACTGTTTCGACGTGCTTGCGTGTAACCCGCGTTCACAAAATGAAACGTCGCTATGGACGTCTTTTTTTTTCGTTATGTGTTGTCCCAAGAAGGGTGCCGTACGCAAGAATAGCGCCCACTTCTATGTGAACCCATTTCAGTTGCTAATTGTCTTCTTGGTGACCTATTTTCTTCCTTTTCATTGCCCGACTAATAGTGATTTTTTTCCTTCACTCTACTTCTTCCGCTTAGCTGCCAATTTTTTCAACACTGTCTGTGCCTGTCGCGATTACCGTCCATCTTCTCTGCTCGTCTCATTTGCAGCGCTGGCATCAGCAGCCTCCTAATTTTATGTTTGCCCCGTTAGTTGGTCATACGTAGACTGCCACTGCTTTGCACTCAGGAATGGCGCAGACAACGCTCTGCCATCTGCCGCCACTTGTTTTTCCTGGCCGTATTAAGTTTGCGTTGCATATGTTCACAGTTCCACCTCATTCCACTCGCACAGGCGCGACCTTCAGAAAGCGCCTATCTACTGGGATGACGGGTCGTTTAAAACCTTCGCCACGGCAAAGAGGTCGTACAGTGAACGACTTGGATGATAAAAACAGAGAGAGAGGGACTGAAGCCCCGTGGGCTGCTTTATCTCCTAGTCGACAGTCGACGCCGGCGTTTAAGGACGAGTTCTGCCAACGCCTCCTATAAAATAAAGCCTGCAGGTTTAATTAATGTACGGAGAAGCGATCATGGTAATACGCCTCGCAGAAAGCCCAAGGTCGGGCAGCATCCGCGACGCATAACGAACGGACAAGGTTTCCACGTATCCCACGTGGAGAACTGGCTCCGGCTATACTATCCAGGCATGTTCGGTCAACGCGCTGTACGTGCGCGTCGTTTTAAGTGCCGCCGCAGGCCAGATGTCTCGTTGTGCAAACATGCCTTCGGCGGCAATTCTCGCGCCGCGCGTATGGAGTGTTTGCCCAGCCACTTGAGACCGGTACCAAGCCAGTGCACACAACACCAGATTCGCGCACGGTCACGTCGCCGCCCAGGCTTCCGCATTTCCTGCACAGTTCGCGGAAACCCTTCTCTGGAAACGACAACGGCCGCTTGCTTATTCGTCGAGAAAACCTCCTTTAATTCATGCATGTGAACTTGTATGAGGACTTCCCCCATCTGATAGATTCGCTTTAATGTGTACGCAAACATATCCGTTCTTACATGGAGAGCAATAGGGGGGGATTTGGGCTTGTTCTTCAGAGGTGTTTTTACAACCTTGGCAGATTTACGATCACAAGGAATTGTGGTTGAAATAAATAGCACTGTCCTTGCAACTTCCGGCCGGGTTAAACAGTGAAGCTGTTTCTGTTAGTTGTCCAACGCGAACAGAGAACCTCCCATTTAAAAGAAAACAACGCTTTCCGTGCTGAAAGTCGAGCCTGGGTCTCTCGCGTTATGAAACCTGCGTCTATCCGATTGAGTGGTCATCGCATTCGGGGGGCGCAGCACTATTTCATTTGTGCTATACGAAGCGTTGGCTTTGAACTGCCGGGGTTGAACGAATGTAGAGGGGCCTCCAGCTCTGCTGTTTTCCTAGCCCTGCACCACTAATGCAAACTGTGCATATTTATTTATTATTTTTTTTTTGCATTCAATGTGAATTCCTTTTCGTGGAAGGTGTAAAAAGGAACCTGCAAACTATTGAAGAGTTATGAATTGTATAGCCCACCCGAAAAAAAAAACGGGAAAACTGATAAATCCATGTGCAATAATTTGTACACTGATAGGGCGTGGATGCAGTAAACTGTGGCTCTGTTAAAGCGAAAATAAGCTATTAGTGCTGCTGAGGAAACGTTTACCCGGCATCCCGATTTGATTGATTTGATTGATTGAGCACGAGGTCGCGGGTTCGATTCCCGGCCACGGCGGCCGCTTTTCTGATGGAGGCAAAAAGCAAAAACACCCGTGTGTACGAGATTTCGGCGCACGTTAAAGATCCCCAGGTGGTCTAAATTAATCCGGAGCCCTCCACTACGGCTCGCTTCATCGCCTACGATGCGTCGGCGCG
This sequence comes from Haemaphysalis longicornis, assembly GCF_048455015.1. Classification (NCBI taxonomy): domain Eukaryota; kingdom Metazoa; phylum Arthropoda; class Arachnida; order Ixodida; family Ixodidae; genus Haemaphysalis; species Haemaphysalis longicornis. The sequence continues at coordinate 96,193,863 of NW_027526203.1, forward strand.
TTAAACCCTACAATCAATCAATGATTTGATTGATTATGAGGTTTGGCGCGCCGGCGCTACAAAGGCGATGAAGCGTGCCGTACTGGAGGAGGAGGAGGAGAAGGAGGAGGATAAACATCTTTATTGAGGGAAAAGGTTGCGTGGCGTCTTCAGGAGGTGGAGTCCTCAGTCCAGGACCCCATATGCTTTGCCAGCCGCTACAGCCCGCTCCACCAGTCGAAGCTGGTCGGAGTTGTAAGGATTCGGCTTGGGGAGAGGGTGGGAGGGGCATCCACCAACCATGTGGAATAGAGTACACTCTGCTCCACAGAAGGAAGGGGCAGCTAGGGGACGTAACTTCTTCGGAGTAGTGGTAGACTCTTTTTGGGTGGGGAAAGGTGTTTGTTTGCAAGGCACGGTAGTGGTGTGCCTTCTCGATAGATAGGTGTCGGTGCGGTGGGGGAAGGGTGCGTCGGGCCAGGCGTAGATGTTGCGTCATTTCTGTATATGTCAGGAGGGGAGTAAATCTCTCCGAGGCGGTGTCTGCACTCCTCGTGCGGCGTGTCATTTCTCGCGCGAGGTCGTGCGCCATCTCGTTCCCGTACTGGAGGCGTCCGGATTAATATTGGCCACCTGGGGATCTTCAACGTGCTCCGAAATCTCGTACACACGGGCATTTTGGCTTTCCGCCTCCCTCAGAAAGCCGGCCGCCGCGGCCGGGATTCGAACCCGCATCCTTGGGCTCAGCAGTCATACCGATTTCCGTGCGTTCCGCCTTCACACATGCACACTTGAAAGTGGTCTTCAGACATTGTGTGTTCTTCCTTTCATTCCTTTGCAGCTGTCTCCGTGACTACCACTATTGTTGTTCTTTGTTTCGTTATTGTTTAATCGGACATTTATGTCTTGGTTCACTTGCTGTGAGGGAGGAAATGATGGGTGCTCGTTCGAGTGTATGAGGACAAAGAGGTTACTGAACAGATAGATTGCTGAAGAAAAATATTGTAAATAAGCTATCTCATTTGAATGCCACTTAAAATGAAGGAAGCTCAGACTAACGCGTAAGTCTTGAAGGTAGCAAAGCTGTGCGCAGCCTTAAGTCGGTTTAAGTCCAAGATTGCACCCGATTTGCTTCTTCGTCACTGCCGCAACGACCGTTTACTCCATCATTGTTGCCATAAGTATGAGCTCCCTTCATTTTTTTGAAGTGATAATTGTTGGACATCACCTTGGAGGGGCGAACTCTATGATGTGTATTTCTCGTTCCGAGAGAGTGTTGCCACGATTGCGGCGAACGCTGGAGTTTTTTTTTTTTTTTACTAATTTTGACCAGTCTTCTATAAGGGGTTATGCTTGCCTATCCGAAAAGGCGGTGTATTTCAGCGCCATTTTTGTGCTGAAATCCGCTGAAAGCAATGGTTTGCGCTGCTGGCCCCGCTGAAAGCCGCTTGTGCTGCTTAGCAGCGTTTCAGCCCCGCTGCCAAGCAGAGTCACGCGCGCTGGAGTGGCGTAAATGTGCTGAAATGTGCTGCAGGCGCTCGAACCTCACTTGTGAACAGCGCTTTCATGCTTCAATTCACGTGTCGCTGGCGGGCGGTACGCTGGACCCAAGCGGTGCTGGCCACTGCAGTGTGCGCGCGCGTGCTGTGCGGTGAAGCAAAGAAAAGCTTTGCGTGGAGAGGGGGAGAAATAAACTTTATTTATGCGAGCCTTAGGTGCTGATGTCTGGGCACCCGCCTGGCGGGGGTTTTCCCCTAGGCCGGGATACCCTGGCCTAGCTGCGCTAACTTTGAAAAAATGCCTTATTACAAAATCAAGGCGCCTAACTGACCAAAATTTTCAACTCTGCCCTTTTTGCTGTCGCAGAAACAGCAACCGCTTACCATATTAGCGCGTGCGTAAGTGCGTGATTACGATCGAGACAGTGGGGTCTGAGGCACTTCGTACGGTTGCACCCCTATCCATACATTTCGTATTGCTAGAACTAAAATTATTCGCTGCAATCAAATGAGAGCCCGTCCGCCGCCATACAGCGCGCGATGATCAATAAGCAATGATTATACCCTAGTTACACGGGCACTGTTTAACCACGGTTAAGCAAACCGCGGTTACACAAAACGATAGTTTGCTACGTTACACGACAGACGAAACTGCGGTTACCCCGCTAACCATGGTTAGCGCAAACTGAGCTTGTCCACCTCAGTTCGGTCACGCTAACCGCAGTCTCCGCAGCCGCATGTTCAAAATCGCACAAGTCAGTTCGGACGCAAGTGGCGGCACGCATCAGCGGAGGCGAAAAAAAAATCACCTGGCGTTTGGAGCATAGGAGACGAAGGCCCTCAAATAACCGCCGCCCCAAAGATGCCCCCAAGAGGTGCTTGCGTTCTTTGCGTCGCTCTCGCAATCAGCGCGACTGCCCGTCAGCAGCGGCTCGTTTCCCGATCCATCATCCACCCGATCAACTACGACAAAAAGCCGTGCTAAATTTGTAAATTCCGCGCGTCGTCCGCCAAAACAATGGATGAAGCAGGCAATCGTAAAGCGTTTTCAGCACTCGGAAACGGTCGGCGCGCACGTCGGCCGTGCCTGCCAATACGCCGGCCCGCCTGCCAGCACGGCACTGTAAGCGGTTCGAACCGGCCCAGACCACGGCAGCAACAGCTTGTCGCCGCCCTTCGATATCAATCTGATCGCGGAAAAGAACTTCCACATGCGAGAAAGTGGATGTTAGTGTGGTGCAAAATTGTGCTATGGATTGTAATTCACAGTTGCAGAGATAGCGGCGATCAAATATCCACAGCGATGCTAAGCCTAAAGTTCCCAACACCGATCAGACCCGAGCAAACCAAGCCGGTAAGGAGCTGTTGGGGAGGCCCCTCTCCTCGCCGCGCGCGAGTGTGTCGCGTTTGGGTCTGAAGCAACTGTCTTAACGATATTTCCTTTTGTCTACACTACTTCTCTGTTGTTTTTCATCGTGAGATTAAAAGTTGGTCAATTTATTTTTGTTACGCTCGCAACCAAGTGACCGCTGTCGACACTTAATTTCGCGTGCAACAGCCAAAAACGTAGTTTACGATAGCCGCGATTAAAAGTAATTACTAGGAAGAGGGGAACCGAGCAAGCGTAGGCGAGCGACCAGATATTGCCACAATGAAAAGCGGACTTCAAAAGTGAAGTCCGTAGCTGCGACGGCGAAGCTTAAGGTGGGGGTAGCGGCACCCTGATGGACGAAATGATAGCTGCCACAATTCATTACGGGGCTGCGCAGTGAAGTCCCGAACGCGGCGGCCGCACTATTAATCGCCAAGCGCTTGTCACGTTGTCTGGCCGCGCTAGGAAGCGGCGTTTCCCCTCCTGTCTTGTTCGTGCTCCGTGTTTTAAACAAAGTTATTGCATATCCCAATCACTCATGCACAACAGCTTCAGCATTTACTTCATCGTATCCACATCACACGAAGTCTGGTTGCCAGTCAAGCGCCTGTGGGAACTACTGGCCTGTAAGTGCACGGCGAAAATGAGAAGCCAGAGAGGAAAAATGGATCAGAATGATGAAAACTTACAATTTTCTTGCTTAACGTAATGTTCTGAAGTCTGAAGGTATGAACAAGAATTATGTCCTTGTTTGGAGAACCCACCTGCTGAATATATGTTACGACAAACGTAACAATGTCCTGCATAGTTGAAAAGTTATGCAATGTGTATTGTATAGCATCACACAACATACCGATGAAACTGCTGTACCATGTAGCACGCACCATGCAATGCATACCGCAAGAAATATATAGATATTGTAGAACACATGATGTCAGGAAAAAGAAAACGCAACATAGAGCACAACAAGCATACGGCAGATTTTTTGAACGATCGAAACAGCAGTCTGATTGATTTAGGCATGCAACAAGTAAGCCTTGACCATTTTACTTGCTATTAATACTTGCCTACTCCACGTGATTGATCATACTGGATTTATGATATCATACAAACTTTCTGGGTAATGAACTTTATTATGGCATTCTTGAAATCTTCCATGTCAACACATTCGAGATCGTGCAAGACCGAGTAAAAATGTGAAGCATTTCTTTTGTTTTTGGGACAAAACATTAAAGGTACCGGGCTACAATATGTGTTGCTCTTATTGCAGTCTGCAACACAGGTATGTGGATGTAGTGCAGGCACTCCACTTGCTTCACAGAACTTGAAACATGCCTTGCAAACACCTATCTGCTGCTTCTTCAAAGGTGGGGACAAGCTTTTTATGCACCTAGGTTGTGGACACCTGTAGCGCAGAAGTTCCTAGAAAAGTTCTTAGATGTTAGAAGGAAGTTGTTACTACAGGAGAACAAGTCTTAACTGGCAACTTTTTCAAGATGCCATACAGTAAAAACTTATAATTTGTAGTCTTATTTATTTTAAAAAATCCAAAATTTTCATTCTTAGCCTGCTTTTAGCCTGCAATGTATTGAAAGGCTACATAATTTGAACTCAGTCATTCAGATGATTCATACTTTTCACTTGTCCACATTGGAAAATATCTGCTGCTTTCGCACCACCAGATAAAAATTTGGGTCCATTTATCATTATGAGAGTAGTAACACTTAGTATTAAAAAAGAAATGATTTGCGGGTGGTAAACACACATTACAAATCAAGAAAAAGCTTAGTGTAGATCAACTGTCTGAACCATAATTAGTATTCAGAGGAGACCGTATTCAGAGTTTGGCCATTTTTAAAACATTCATTTTGACGTCCCTTCATAGGTTGAAAATGACCAGTCATGTCATACCGGCACCTGCTTGCTTGTTTTGGATCAGCAGTAGACTACAAATAAACTAGTTTTAAACTTTTCACCTCTGCTCTGTGTATTTTGTGTAGTTGAAGTGTAAAAGTGTTTAAAAATGTGATTCACATCCATGCCCAACCATAACGTGCATTGTCTTCTTGCCTGGAGTCATATAAATCAGAACTTCTGGTCATTCAAACATACTCTCCAGATCCCCTCAAGTTGTAAATAATGTGAGTAGACTGTACGTGCAAGGCAGAATCGACAAGTAGAGCATTTTTTTTTCATGAGCAAAAGTTACGGAAACTGAGCAGCTGCATTTGTTAGTTACCTTCAATAGTAGCCTCATCGGCTATTCGCAGCAAGGGCTTGGCATTAAACTGCAATGTGTAAGTACCCTACATCATTTTAATGTGGTTATTGGGTACGTCTTCTTTTGGGGTATTGCTGTAATTGTCAGCTGACAACTGCAAGCGGATTGCTTGTAAATAGCTACATCTGTTCGTGTGTTCCCCTGAATTTCTTCCAGTCGCATCTCTAGGATGTATCTTCTGTGTACTTCTGTGTACATCATCTTCCATTAGTGTTACTGTGCTTAATGCACTCTGCATGCAACTATTGCTTAGAAATTTCTGAGTTTTAGACATCTTTTCGTTTTTTATAGCATCCTCGATAAACTACACCGGTGCTCACCAGGGCGCACTGGTGCATCTTTTTATCCTCGACAAACCGCACCAATGTGCACCATCTGTCCACTGTAAACCGGGGTGCACCGCTGTGGGGCAATTTTTGGTTGTCCCATCGCGCACCGAGAGAGGCGACGGAGTGCCAGGGTGCAATCCCAACAGGCATCGCAAACGACGTTGGCAAAGTGGCCTCGTCCACCGTCTGCTGCACCGACAGTGCATCAGCGCACTTGTGTGAAGGCGGAATCAGCTGTATATTCCTGACACGGATGAGTTTCTTATGAATTCATCAGACAATGATGCAATGTACTCAGTACGGGATGCTAATAACAGCCAGAGATTGCAAATGAGCACGCCAACCTACTGTGCCATGTAGGAACTTTTTGTACTGCAAGGAAGGCTGCACAGCCAGCCAGTAAAAGTAATTTTGCAGCTTTACATCTGTTTTGTTCGATTGAATTATCACGAACAGTAACTGTAGTGCCTTGACCATGAATGGGCCACATGCTTTGCCATAGCGGAAGGGGGAACGTGTAATAACAGGCACTCACGTTCTGGCTCGCAGAAAGAAGACGAGAAGCAGCTTGTAGGCAGCTGTTCAGCAGAAGAGTGGAATTACCTTGTTGCACACGAGTGAGGGATATAAGTTGTATGTATATATCATTGTTAGCTGTTGTCATCTGGCGTCATTTTACATTGTTTTACTAATGCTTTTATGAGTTGGTCTAACAGCCCTAGAGCTCGCGCTAAGGTAGAACCAGTCAGTTTGTTTTCGATCGATGCTCCGTGCCGGTGCACACCATCATGGGGTACTGTTCACCGCGCCGGTTCTGGGGACAACTCCGGTGCATGTTTATCAAGGATGCTATTAGTCAACATTTGTGTTTTGAGTCCTCTACTTCCTCAGTAAGTTACCCCTCTCCTCACCTTACCACACTTGGAAGCATGATGCATTACTCGTGTTGGCACTTGGACAATCTCACCGACCATTCAGTCAACCATTCTGAAACCTTAAACACACTTGGTGACGTACACATATAGCCCTCCTGCGCCACGGCGAGGGCCTACGTTATCTTCAGGGTTACGGTTGCTCGGCACGGGCCCCTGCTTTTCGAGCGCATGTTGACCTGCTGGACGGCTCAAAGTTGTTGGTCTTGGTCGTGGCCCTTCGCAGCTGCCTGAAGCCGCGGCGGACCGTTCTTGATCTTGCTTCCTCTGGGTATGTGATGCAGTCCCACAAGATGTGCCTGTAGTCTGCTGGTTCCCTCTGACAGACCTCGCACTGGTCGGTCAGGTATGCCTCGGGGTACATGCGATGCATCAGTCCTGGGCTCGGTAGCGATCTGGTCTGGAGCTGTCTCAGTAGTACCGCCTCCGCTCGACTGAGCCTTGGGTATGGGGATGGGAGAGTCCTGCGAGCCATGCGGTAAGCCTTCCTGATATCATTGTAGTTCGTTATGTGGTCCTTGGCTTCGAACCACGTCGGACGGTCGGTCGCCGGGGCGCGGTTTGTTAGCGCTCACGTTGTTGCGTGTGCCATCTCGTTGTGCGTTGCAATTTGACACATTCACCGCGAGCGCCGGGAACCACTTTATCCGTACTTTTCTGTCTTGCAGTTTGGCAGCTCGCAATACGCACTCGGCCTCCCTGCAGATTTGGCCTTTGGTGAAGTTTCGCACTGTCCGTCTCCAGTCACTCAGCACCGTGTGGCAGTCTGTGTTGGCGATGGCCACCTCCCCACTTGTTCTGCTCCGGTGCTTATCACGCTCGTTGCCATCCTCAAAGCACCGGTCGACACCTCGATGACGACTGCCGCGAAGGCGTTCGTGTAGCAGCCATCTGTAGTAGAATGGAATGTACATGATGTGGCTGATGATGAAGGATTTTACGAGCCTGATTAGGCTCTCCTCTTTCATGCCTGCCTTGGGGACGAGACTCGTTTGAGAAGTCGCATCGCATTGGCCGCTTTTGGTGTGAGACGGGCAATGGTTACGCCGTTTCTTCCGTGCTTTTTTATGACCATGCCTAGGATGCTGATTTTGTTGACCTCTGGGATCATGTTGCCGGATTTGGTCACGATTCGGATCTTTCATATTTGCATTGCCTGGCCTTGCCTCTGCTGTTGGCGGGTGGGAGTATTAGGAGCTCCGATTTGCTCGGCGAACATCTCAGTACGATACCTTCCAGCTGGTGTTCTATCGCATTGACAACAACTTGCAGCGTGCCCTAGATGTTCCCTGGGAAATATTTGACTGCATACCACAGCATACGGTGGCATATCCAACAACGTATATTAGGACGTATAATAGGAGGCTGGACTTAGACGTTTGGGTTCTGAGTATTCACACCGCCATTTCAAGATATGTTTTGGCTCATACCACAGCAATCACGGTTGTTCATTGCTGCACACTTTGATGCTTTTCGTTGATGACAAACTGAATTGACGATACAGATGTCTTAGAGTGCAAGCTTTAAGCAGACCGGACGTTTTTCAACGAGGCCATTTGTTTTTGTTTGTTTTTTATGTTGCTAGCATGCCTAGATTTTTCGTACAGGGCTCCTGCTGTGATGGTGGTCAATATTGTTATGGGGAGCATAGTCATGGTCACATAGTCAATGTCACGGAGCATAGTGGTGGGCAATACCACTATGCTCCGTGGCAATATACTTGTCTATTTATTATTTTCCATGTGGTCAAATGGTTTCTGGTAACATCAGTAGGTTACCTCGTGTATTTTCCATTTCAATTTCGTTATGATAACTAAGCAGTAATTGCTTCAGTCACGGCAGTAGAAGGCACTTTCAATTTTTTCGGTCTGCACGTTGTTTGGATCACACTTCTTCACATAGCTGCCAAATGCAACAATGGTATTGTTAAAAGTAGCTGCTTGTTTGGGGGCTGTACAGCTAAGTAATTAGTTGCTAGGCGGCGTGTGAATCAGGTGCAACAATTAAGTCAAGTCCCACGGCAACAAAGTGGCAGAAAGCCAGAAACAAAACCAAGAATTGTGGCACTTGCGGCTGCCCTTGTTGGAGTTGAACCAGCGAGAATTTCATCTCCGTAATCGCGGAAGGCGGCTTTGGTGGCCTTTGCAACATCATCACACATCTCACAGGAGATCACAGGTCTGCACTGCTGTCAGCGGTCGTCTTGCACAACGGGTTTGCTGCGCTTGACGTGCCAGGAGTGACATCGCTTGTAGTAATAATTAGCATGATGCGGCTTGTCTGTAAGATGGGTGCGTGACAAACAAGCGTTATCAAAGCCAGCGACGCATATTCCATTTAAAACGTGGCTACCGCGGCTTGCAGAGAAGTCGGAGAGGATCTGCGAAAGCTTTTCGTGAGTACATACGGTAGTTTTCGCGAAATCACTTGTAGCACAAGTATATTTGGCCTCGGGTGCAAGATCGGTGCGTGACAAACAGGCGTGATAATTGCCATAATTTCTCAAATGCGGGCGAAACTAAACAGAAGCGACCACAATCACTGAGGACAAAAGTAACTGTATAAACTTCTCACTTAAAGGGTACTCTGCGCGGTAGCTCAGTGGATAAACGCTCGACCTTCCCCGTTTCGCCTCAAGAGTCTGTAGTTCGAATCACCGCAAAGCCCTTTTTTTTTGCACTGTCTGTTTTAATATTACTCCCCCCTTCTTTTACCACAGCAAGCTCTTGCCACCCCCTACCTAATCCCAGAGTGGAAAAGTTCTCTCCCTTAAGAAACTACCGTGAACTAATTAAACAAAGAAAGTGAACTTTTTTATTTCCATCAGTGCAAATTTCTCAGGGTAATTTCATGCGTATTTACTTTTGCATCTAAAAATCTCAAATGTGAGATTTAAACTTATTATATCTGTTAAAAACAGAATGATTATTACGAATATTCGCGTACGAAATGACTTTCGTTAAAAAGAGAGCTGTTATTACTGCAGTTGGCAACTACCTCTCACTTTGTCTGTTTGTTTGTATGTATGTGAGCTGCGGGGTGCTGGGCTGGCTCGTTTTGTTCAGTTTTATAGTTTTATTTCTCGATTTTTATGTTAAGTCATCTTTATAGAATTTTCCCAAGGGTATGTCTGCTCTTCCGACACACGCGCGTGTTGGACACTTGGGGACGGGTAGAACGCAGGTATTACGATCATCGCCGTCTGCTTCGTTGCATCCGAACCAAGTGTGCTGTTCGCAAGCTGAAGACTGCGGTAAAGAAGGATTTTGCGTTGGAAACGTCGTTTGTAGTAGGGTAAGTACTACGCGTTTTTTGCAGTGAGTACTTGTTTGGAAGTTATGTTGGTTATTTGTGGATCAGAGTTCACTAGACCCTGACCCACCGCGGTGGCTCACTGACTAAGGCGTCGCGCTGCTGAGCACGAGGTCGCGGGTTCGATTCTGGCCGCGGCGGCTGCTTTTCTGATGGAGGGGAAAAGCAAAAAACGCCCGTTTGTACGAGATTTCGGCGCACGTTAAAGATCCCCAGGTAGTCAAAACTAATCCGGAGCTCTCCACTACGGCGCGCCTCATCGCCTGCGTTGCGTCGGCGCGTTGAACCCTACCATCACAGTTAACTAGACCCCCCACCTCATTTGCTCTGAAGGCTTAGGTGACCCTGCTGAGCATGCTGAATTTACCGGTTCAGTTACCGCGACAGTCAGCATCAAATCATGCTGAAGCTGGACCCTGGCTACGATAATGGCGCTTTAGTACAGGTCTACACTTTATTTGACATCACGCGATGCTTTTTAACAACGGGGCCTGTCTATCCAGGATTGACCGCTGCTGCGGATCGAAGTCTAAATTTAGCGTGGGCTGCGCAACGCCGTGGCCACTACACCCGGGTGGACAGCCGCGGTAGATTAAAAAATAACTTGGACAGGAGGTGCCCCAGAAATATTTGCGAAAAAGCTACACTTCATTCCGTCGGAAGTAGCTTGCGGGGAGTGTGGGGTTTGTTTTTAGAGGCACCTGTATCGTTGTAAACTAGTGCAGAAAGTTAAACGAGTTTGCAAGGTACCATTATCCGAAAACCGCAGGCCACACAGAAACTAACAAGGAATACTGTAGGCGCTCACTCAACTCAAGATTTATTGTTAATAATCGAACTTAAGAAGGCAAGGAATGCAATGTAGGAGCCTCTACCAGCACACCCCAGCCCCTAACGAAGGCTAATGATGCCGATGGACTGCGTGTGTCAGGTCGGCTCGTGAACTATTGGGTGAATAAGGCCCACCTAGTCAAGGCAGTCAGCTATAAGTGCTCAATTTTTGGCTTTGTAAAGAAAAATTAATACTAACTGATGCCCAAGCACTTCCTGCTGTGACACGCCGGCTTCACTCAACAGTGCACGAGTTCAGCGCAGCTGTTTCTCTCCAATTGCAGTGTGCTTCTTGGTGTGTCGTTCATAAAGCGCTACCCAGCACGGATCCTTCAATGCGGCAGTGTTCCTAGCTGAAGCCAACGGTTTGACAGATATGTGAGCACGAAGGGCCGCTTATGTGTCAAGCAATCGTCGAGTGCTGCATCGACGTTGCTCACCACAGGATTTCGTGGTATGCAAACTTTTGTCAGCAGTTCCTCATATTCGAAACGACACTTAACCCTTTCACTGCCATGCTTTTCTTATAGCTGGTCAATTATGAGAAATTTTACAGTAATGCAGTATGATTCTTTGCAAAACGTGATCAATCTATTCAAGGTTGCACTCAACTAGTGACCGAATGATTACCTGTTAATTAGGATGTGTAGATATTTGGAAAACTTTTTAGTGTAATGTCTAAAATAATGCACCACACTAAGCGGCAGCTGGCAGCTAACACACAGATAGCAAGGCTCCCTTTGGTGTTTTGGTCGTATCTGACTCGCCATGGACAGCGCGGCCATGCCACTGAGATAAGACAAAGTAATACCCGTGCTTCACAAGCATTTCGAAGGCCTTTGAGTCGAATGTCATTTGACTCAAATGACACCTTTGAGCTGGTACACGACGTTTTTCAGTCATTTTGTTAAAATGGCATTTGAGTCAAAGGAGCACAACAACTGACCTTTGAGAGTCTCAAAGGCCTTTGAAACACGAACGGTCGTACCCTCGGGCTCAGTTTCTGCAAGCCGTAAAAAAAAACAATTATTTACGAATAAAACTTGGTGTTTGAAGTGCAAGATCTTCACAATTTTTCACGTGTTTTCGTCACTCGCTCTATGATTATCAGGTAACTTAGTACTCTCAATACCAGCAGTGCGAAAAAAGACAAAAACTGGCTGCATTGTGCATGCTTTGTGCGTGCTTGTAGATTGCTATCAATTTGATCACGAATAATTGCTTTTTTGCCCATTTTAACTCTGAAACTAAATTTTCGCCAACGAGACATGGCAGCAGTGGCGACACCAAAACATGGCGGGGAAATACGGAAACTTTCAACTGCCTATGGTCATGTAGATCGACAGAACTCCTTCCAGTTCGAATGACATTTGAAATTTCGAAGGTCGTTCGACTGAAATGTCCTTCCAAACGCTCGTGTAGCACAGGTATAACCCGATAGAAGAAACATCCGATGCAGTTGTCTGAAATTTACCTGACACGGTTTATGCATTTCTGTAGCATATCAATGGATGGCACGGCACACCCACAATATTTTTTAAACGAGTTGTCTAGAAGTGGCAGGGAGTTAGGTAAATAGGCAACGCAGGTACACGGGTGTACGTGTGTGTTTGCCCTAGTTATCTTGGGAGTGGCAGTGAAAGGGTTAGTAGGGTGTCCGTTGCTAGTTATTACCAGCGTGTGAATAGAGTTTTTTCTATTACTTACCACTTGTGCTAGCTCAATCATTAGTATACGAAACCGCATATTTTAGCCCATGTTAAGGAACACCTCATGGTATCAATAAATCCATAGCACTCTGCAGTACATCTTACTGCCCATGTTTATAGCTTCTGTGCACTAGCCCCAAATTTGACTTCAAAACCACAGCACCTTGACTTGACTGCAGAATATTACGGCACATGAACGCTGACAAGACTGTCATGCTGCATTGTCTGAGATGGCCCAAGCTTATGCAGTGCATATTTGCGTACTTTCACATCTTCATGCCTGTCTTTTTCCTCGGTTTCAGTGATCACCCTGCGAAATAGCCTCGACTGCTGCAATGTGCCACATCAAAACACATCATGTTGAGCTTGTAACCAAGTGCGCACAATTGAGGACCGTCGAATGCGTGTTAAAATGCATCAAAACAGATAACTGGGTGAGTTGGTTTAAATTCATGTTCACTGACACAAAAAGATAAATGAAAAATTGCCCCCACCTCCCCGAAGGGAATCGTGAGGAAGTGCGAATGCATTTCTTGCGCCGAGAGTACACGGCGTAGTAATTCTGCCATCGTCTTGAGAGGCGCAGTACCGGCGAGGGGGAGCTGTCAGGCGAGGGGAGAGGCGCGCGCCGAGGGTGAGTGCAAACCTAACGGGGGGAGAGGCGCGCCAGCTGCAGAGCATGTGACGTCACGGCGCGAGGAGAGGGGGAGCAGACGCAAAGGCGCCAGCGCTCGGTCACGTGGGAGTGTGACGTCACGGCGCGAGGAGCGGTGCGGGAGCCTGCGCGGGCGCGCGCAGCCACGGCGCGGGAGGCGGAGCGCGCGCGGGTCACGTGGGGTGTGACGTCGCTGCGCCGTTGCTACAGACGCTCCTCTCCGCTCCTCGCGCCGTTGCTAGGGGAGAGGAGGAGGAGCAATGCGGACGGCGGATTCAGGGTCGCTTATAAAGTGCATCGCACTTAAAAGACGGAGGTAAACACAAACAGGCCGCCACTCACGACTAGGATTTACTTTAAAAAGAACAAACATATGTACACATTCTCGGCGCATGTCAGGGGTGGATCCAGGGGACTTTGGAGGGGGGGGAAGGCACAACCAAATGCCGTGATTCGTTCTCACTTGCTCAGGAGGTGCTTGTTGATCAACATATTTCAGAAAACTATGTGACGAGTTTAAAAAAGGTTCCCTCTTCGCTGCTGAACTCAACTATTTGAAGGGAAAAATTGTTTGTGGGGAGAAAGTGATTAGCATGGAGTGGTTGCATTAGTTACAACAAATGAGGGGTGCTTTGCTCGCCGTGGGTGGTAATGGTCCACACCGCGGCTAAAAAATTACACGTGCCGAAAGACCACTTCTGAGGGGAGTGAAAGGTGGTGGGGTAGAGTAGCTAGTGGCTTTAAGGTGGGCGGTGGGGTGGGTGATTGCACCCTCTCCCCGCCCTTGGATCTGCCACTGGCGCATGTCACACATTGATGCTACGAATTGCACCACATATTCTTATCTAAATGCGCTACTTCTTGCTTTGATAGTCTTACGGATGGCTGGATGATGCATTTGTCACCTCGTTTTCTGATCGTGTGGCCTTGTATTTCCTTGGCTCTTTGATCTCTATGTTTTTGCAAGCAAGTGCTAGTGCCAAACTTTGCCGTGTATTTAAGTCATTACAATGGGCGGCCAGGTGTGAAAGACTGTCTTTGTTATTGATGGCACGCTCGTGTTCCTTTTGTCTTACATTCACACATCTTCCCATTTGTCCTACATAGCTCACTCGACCAACAATCCAATATCAAAAACCACCCTTGGCTGGGACTGATGGCGCGTTTGAGGGGTGATGGTTATCCAAAATACGCACTCACACTAGCCTGCGAAAAAAATGGCCAGATAGGTGAAAGCAGGTGCATGAACATCCAGCTTGCATCAGGAAAAAGAAAAAAATGGGGAATACGTGTTGATTCCGAATGCACACAAGCTTTCACACGAGCTGAAGAATGTGGCGTCAAGATATGGGTAAGGGTGGTGTTTAAGGCACCAAAGAAGTTGGGAGGCATATTGCAGCCATCAAAAAGAAAGCTCAAACAATGGGCGCAACACGAAGCGAAGGCGGTGGCATAAAACCTCAGTCCCAGCATATCAGATAGGCCATAGGGGTGGTTTATGATATTGGATTATCGGTTCAGTGAGCTATTTAAAACAAATGGGAAGATGCATCAATGTAAGACCAAAGGAACACGAACAGACTGTAGTGGCGTGCACCTCATCTTCTAGCAGCGCCACTTTCATCATCTGCATCATCCCACGATCATCATCAGCGGGGCTTGACCGGGCTGCGTGGGCAGTCCTACGCGCCACAGAACACATCGAACGTCGACTCAGCAGCTGGGCCGCCCCTTGTGCTGGCCGGGCCTACGCGACCTAAATAAATGTGTGAAGCCGCATCCGCTTCACGCCTGCTTCCTACAAAGTGGTGACCCGGACTTTTCGCGCCAGCGGCACACCAACATGGCGACGTGGGGGACCCGCCCATACCGGCGTTCTAGTTGCGCAACCTCCTAGGTTTGTTTATCAAGCTTGAGGCTACGTTCTCGCTGAACTACGTAACAAAACAGCCGTTCAAGCACCCCATCCTTTGGGAGACGCTTCCGCTCGAGCTTCGCTGCGTCCTCGCCCTACCACCGCCCAGCGAAACCCCCTACGACGACCTTCGCGCTGCCGTGCTCGTGCACTACGGCCTCTCGGACGACCTGTTTCGGCCTGCAGCAGATGAGGTACTGGCACGGTCCACCTCACGCTTCGCCGCCGCCTGCAGCACACGAGGTACCCGCACGGCTCGCGCATACTACCCCGCCACACACGCTACCCTCCATGCAACCCAGCACAGCGATGTTCGCTCCCCCCGACGCCGACACCTTGGTCTCCTTCTCCAGTGCGGCAGCTACATCTTTACTGACGGGACCGGCCGACGACGACACAGCGGACGCTAACCAACCACAGCCTGCCTTGTCTGCTCCGACCACATCCCGAGAAGGCGCCCCTCCATCGGCGAGTCGCAGCCGACGTCATTGAAGACGCTCACTGGCCGCAACCACCCGCCTATCCACCTCCTTGCATGGCAAGGACAGTATTAGCAAATTTTGCTTCTCCTCGAGCGAAGTCGAGACAGAGGCATTCCCAACAGCGCCGTTTACAGAAGTCTGGACTATCGCAAGGGCGTCCTGCCAGCAAGACACATCCTCTGCGCCTACTTGACGCTGCGAAAGTCCTGTGTCGCGCATGCTGATAACGTCATCCCGTGCCAGTTCCTCTGGTCCTGACACTCGGATCAAGGACGGTGTCATCGGTACACCTGCAGTCCCTGCGTCCATGGCGGCCCTCAGCACACCTAGGTGCGTCGAGAACACCGCAGTCTCGGCTGAATCGACTGCACTATGGTGTGAAGCAAGTACCAGTCTTTGCCACGCCCAGCTGCCTCAGCATCTCAACACATGTGCAGAAGAAACCCTTTTGGACGGCTCCAGATTTCAATTGACAAACAACCCGGTGCTCCAGCTTCGGAGCCACATGCTTCGTAGGCAGCGCTGCAAGCGCTTCTTTCGCGGCCACTTTTCCACGTCGGCACTCCGACGACGTCCAACAGCGATCAGTAAGCGCTGACCTCGTCACTATGCACAGCGCACACAATCATCATCTGCATCATCCCACGAGCATCATCAGCGGGGCTTGCCCAGGCTGCGTGGGCAGTGCCACGCACCACAGGACACATCGAACGTCGACTCAGCAGCTGGGCGGCCCCTCGTGCTGGCCGGGCCTGCGTGACCTAAATAAATGTGGGAAGCCGCATCCGCTTCATGCCTGCTTCCTACAAGACAATCACGAACAAAGGCAACGTCTTACAGTTGCCAACCTATTTTGATGAGTGTAAATGCACCGCAAAGTTTGGCGCTACCACTTGCTTGCAAACATAAAGATCAAAGAACCGAGGAAATACTCGAAATGCACAATCAGAAAACAAGGCAACAAATGCGCCGTCCAGCCGTCCATAGCACTCTCACAGCAAGACGTTGTCTATTTAGGTAAGGACATGTGATGCAATTCATAGTATCAATGTGTGACATGCCAGTGGCTACGCTCCCAGTACTTTGGGTTATGTTACCGGCGCTTCTTCGTAATCACCCACTATCATCAGTGCTAGCCTCGATGGGCTCGGCATCATCATCACCTGTAAATAATCATCATCACCGCTTGATCTTCTTCCTTAGCCCGAGCGTTGGAATAAACGGGCGGGCTCAGCCACCGTCCCACCGTACTTCGTCACCAGCCGCCAGCGGGATCCACCGATGTTCGCTGGCCTTCGTAATGAGGACGTTGACGAGTGGCTTGATACCTTCGAACGCGTCAGCGCCTTTAACAGGTGGGACGACCGCGCGAAGCTTGAAAACGCCTCGTGGTCCCTGGACGAAGTGGCCAAAACGTGGTTCCGGAACAATGTGCACCGCATTGATGACTGGAACGATTTCACCGCGCAGCTGCGCCAGATTTTTGGCTCTTCCTCGGCCTGCTCAGACATCGCGAAAAAGAAGCTGGAGGGACGATTCCAACATCCCTGTGAGACGTACACGTCGTACATTGAAGATGTTGTGGCCCTGTGCCGAAAGGTCAACAAGGACATGACGGAGGCTGATCGCGTGCGCCACATCTTGAAAGGGATCGGCCAGTTCGCCTTTAATGCCCTGGCCCTTCAGAATCCGACTACCGTTTCGGATGTGAGGACAACGTGCCAACGCCTGGACGACCTTCAGTCGCTCCGTCTCCAGCAGGGTACCGTGGCACGGAACAGCGGCATTGAGGACCTCCGAGCTCTAATACGCGAACTGATTCTGGAAGAACTTGACGGCCGCACCTCTGTGCACGTCTCTTCTACCAGTCTCTAGTCGGCTACACCTAACCTGCGAGAGATCATTAGAGAGGAGCTTGCCGCGTGTACTCACGGAAGACTTCCCGCCGATCTTACCCGTCCTCCAGTCACGCCATCCTATTCCGAAGTGGCTGGCAGGCCGCCTCTGTCCGTGGCAGGCGTCCCCACCCAACCAGTTCCTGGCTATGTGGCAGCGGTCAACCCGGTCCCTGGGCCGCAGCCTTACTATCCAGCATGGCGACCGCAGCGCCCTCAGCCCTCTTTCAACCGGTCGGTATGTTTCTACTGCGGAATTCGCGGGCACATTTCGCGGTTCTGTAGGAGGCGTTTAATTGATGAGCGACGTGGCTACGACACGTACGAACGTGACCGACCAAACCTGCGTTACGGCTACCGCCAGAGGGGTTACCCATCTCCGCCACGGCGGTCCTCTCCTCCTGCCACTTCCGAGTCCCCAACCAATTCTCGTGCGTCGCGACGTCGTTCCCCATCACCATTTCGACGATCTGTGTCTCCGCTTCGCCCTATCGTGCATGACCCCACCCACCTCTCGGAAAACTAAGTCATGCAGTTTTTGGAGGCGAAACTGCATCTATCGGTACATTAGCAACTCCTCCAGAACACCCATCGAACTTGTTGTTAGTATCAGTTGAAGGTAACGATATCGGAGCTTTGGTGGACACTGGAGCAAGTATTTCTATTATTCGAGCTGACTTTTGTAAGAGACTACGAAAGGTAAAAACCCCATACAGTGGCCATTTATTACGTGGTGCGAACGACACGTCCATCCAACCTTCTGCCTTCTGCAAGGTACGAGCTTCTATCGACGGGCTGTGTCATCACATTCAGTGTGCGGTGATCTCGGAGTGCCCCTATAAGCTTATTCTTGGTTGGGACTTTCTTTCGTCGACTTCCGCTGTTATTTGTTGCCGCACTCCTGCTATTAGCATCACAGACGTTCATCACTCAGCTGTCCCGGAAACAAGTACGCCTCGTCTGGTGCTACGTACCGATCACGTTGTGCCCACCCGCCAAGAGCACATTCTTTCAGTTTCCGCTGACAAAATCGTTGACGGCGATGTGCTCGCCATTCCGTGCGGCCGCCTCCTTTCACGAGGTCTTGCAGTAGCCGCTTGTCTGGTACGATTTTCCCGAGGGCGCGCCTTTATCCCTGTGCGTAATACGACCTCCGAAGCGGTTCTGCTCCCGCAGGGCTGTGCGATTGCTTCTGTTTCTGCCGACGACGTGTCCATCCTTCCGCCTGGTACTCTTTCCACACGCAGTGGGCCTTCCACGACCGTTTCCTCTACGTCGTCTCTTGCGGCCACCATCGGTCCGGACCTTACCCCATCACAGAAATCCTCAGTACTGGAACTTTTACACAAGCACCGTGCCTCGTTCGATACCTATTCAAAGTTCCTTCCTCGCACCCCTGCAGCTACGCATCGCATCAAAACTAATGGATCAACTATTGTTCACCGCCGCCCGTACAGAGTCTCCCCATCAGAACGGCAAGTAATTGAAGAGAACGTGAACGACATACTGTAGCGTAACGTTATTCGGCCCTCATCCAGTCCTTGGTCTTCCCCAGTCGTCCTGGTGGAGAAAAAGTATGGTTCCGTGCGTTTTTGTGTAGATTATCGGGCCCTCAACAAAATTACCCAAAAGGATGTGTATCCTATGCCCAGGATCGACGACGCCCTGGACTGCCTTCAAGGAGCCGAATACTTTTCGAGCCTTGACTTGCGTTCTGGTTACTGGCAGATACCGATGCACGAGTCCGACAAGGAAAAGACGGCGTTTGCTACTCCCGACGGCCTATATGAATTTAATGTCATGCCGTTCGGCTTGTGCAATGCCCCGGCAACTTTTGAGCTGATGATGGCCTCAGTGCTCAGAGGACTAAAATGGAAGACCTGTTTCTGCTATTTTGACGACGTGGTTGTCTTTTCCTCGACATTTGCTGAGCATCTCCAACGCTTGGACGAAGTGCTTACGTGCATCTCCAATGCTGGACTTCAGCTCAACTCAAAAAAATGTCGTTTTGCGACCAAAACTATCAAGGTACTCGGCCATGTCGTTAGCAAGGACGGGATACGACCCGACCCCGACAAAATCGCTGCCGTTGTCGGATTTCCGCGTCCATGCCAACAAAAAGATCTGCGCAGTTTTCTCGGGTTGGCCTCGTATTTCCGTCGCTTTGTCCGCAACTTTGCCACCATTGCGGCCCCCCTCAACCAGCTCCTACAGTCCGGCGTAGCTTACGTTTGGTCGAATAAGTGCCAACAAGCATTTGAGGCATCGAAAGCCGCCTTAACGTCTAGCCCGGTACTCTGCCACTTCGATGAAAGCAAGCCCGCTATCCTCCACACAGACGCAAGTGGCCACGGAATCGGCGCTGTTCTCCTTCAAAGTGATGCTCAGCTCCGGGAGAGGGTCGTTTCCTATGCTAGTCGTTCGTTGACACCCGCCGAGAAGAATTACTTCATTACAGAACAGGAATGCCTTGCCATCGTTTGGGCTGTTCAAAAATTCCGGCCTTACCTCCATGGCCGTCACTTTACAGTGGTCACAGATCACCATGCACTATGCTGGTTATCTTCCATGAAAAACTTGTCTGGGCGCCTTGGTCGCTGGGTTCTCCGCCTCCAACAAAATGATTTTTCCGTGACGTATAAGTCCGGAAAGAAGCATACGGACGCAGACGCTCTGTCTCGTTGCCCATTGTCTTCTCCGTCGTTTGCTCTCCAGGAAAGCCTCGACCACGATGTCCCTTTGGCACCCATCACTTTCCCTACCTCTCCTGGACACGGTGACTTGCCCTCGCTACAGCGAGCAGACGCGTACTGCCGCCCCATCATGGACTACCTCGACGGTCGTGTGCCACCTCCGACCAGTCGTGCACGTCGTTAACTCGCCAAGTTTCAACTCCTCCATGGTGTCCTTTACCGCGAAAATTACCATCCCAATGGCAACAAATGGGTCCCTGTAGTACCGGGTCCACTTCGACGTCGTATCCTCGAAGAATATCACGATGCGGCAACCGCTGGGCACCTTGGCGTCGCAAAAACATACGAGCGAATACGTAGCCGCTACCTTTGGCCTGGCCTCTCTGCAGCTGTGGCCAAGTACGTCCGCTCGTGCGCCTCTTGCCAGCACCGCAAACGTTCGACTACTCCTCCGACCGGACTACTGCAGCCTCTTCCTTGTCCTTCGGCTCCCTTTGAGACCGTGGGCTTCGACTTGTATGGACCGCTACCTGCGACCCAATGTGGGTACCGATGGATAGTTACGGCCGTAGATCATTTGACTAGGTACGCCGAAACTGTGCCTATTCGCTCTGGCATCGCCGCAGAAGTGGCAGACTTCATCCTGCACAACATTATTTTGCGCCATGGAGCTGGACGCGTCCTTCTGAGTGACCGCGGCAGGGTTTTTTTCTCAACCGTTGTTGAAGAGCTTCTGCGTGCTTCGAACACGGCCCACAAAACAACGTCCAGCTACCATCCCCAGACGAATGGTCTGACTGAGCGATTTCATCGAACACTGTCGGACATGCTCTCCATGTATATTAGTCCTGATCATCGCAAGTGGAACGTTATCCTACCCTTTGTAACCTTCGCTTACAACTCCGCAAAGCAAAAGACTACCGGCTATTCACCGTTCTTTCTCGTCTTTGGCCGCTCCCCATCGATTACTTTTGAATGCAGTTTTTTCTACGCTCCTGTCGCCTCTGATGCATTATCGCATGAGCAGTACGTTTCGCGGCTCGCCCACTGTCGAGACCTCGCGCGACGTCGAACAGAAATTCGGCAGCACGAACGGAAAACCCGCTACGACGTGAAGCATCGCTCTGTGCGGTTCCGGCCCGGGGATGAAGTGTTGCTATGGACACCCGTTCGCGTCCCCGGACTGTGCGAGAAGTTCCTCCACCGTTTTCTTGGCCAATACCAAATCTTAGAAGAGACTTCTCCTGTCAATTATCGCATCACGCCGGTAACTCCGCCTACAGACCGCCGTCGCCGTGGTACTGAAATCGTTCATGTATCCCGGCTGAAGCCATTCAACCGCCGTACCACCGACTGACTCGCGGCCAGGAGGCCGCTTCCGCTCGCGGAGGGGAAATTATGTGAGACCCAGTGACTACGCTCCCAGTACTTTGGGTTATGTTACCGGCACTTCTTCGTAATCACCCACTATCATCAGTGCTAGCCCCGATGGGCTCGGCATCATCATCACCTGTAAATAATCATCATCACCGCTTGATCTTCTTCCTTAGCCCGAGCGTTGGAATAAACGGCCACGCCAACCATCGTCTCTCAATATATATTTCTTCTTTTCAAAATAAATGTAGTTGTGAGTGGCACCCTGTTTGTGCTTACCTCCGCCTTTTTTTCTGTGTCTTTTTGTGCTTAGTGAACATGGTTGTTAAAAGGAGGGCTGCATTTTGTGAGGTCACGAATGCAGATTGGACGAGACTTCTTTAAGGACTCGTGGTGTTCCAACATTGCTTAAATGAGTGCTAATGGGATGCTTATTTCAAAAAGGTCACTGTAGGTGTTAGTGTACCACATGCAACTGTATGCCATGTGCTTGTCGTGAGAAACCAGCTTCCTCAATTACAATGACATGCACATTTAGTGAAAAGTGTGAACAGACCTCTCACATAAATCGTTTTCTATGTATATGTAGCCTGACTTGAATGAGAAGCCCTTTTCCATATTGCATACCTTCAGTGTGCTATACATCTCTCCACAAATATACAAGCTCTTGTTGGCTGCACTGCTGAACGGTGTATACACTGGGCTTTTACCATGAAATGGCACTACCTGCATGGCGGCTCCAACGCCATGAGTGCGGTTGCACTCTGGCGCACACGGGCAGCAAAATGCCCAATGCGAAACGTGGTTTCTGGCGGGGTGTTGGCAAGAACGTTCGTGTGGACGGTGTGTTTTCTCCGTGATCCTTGGGTTCACGAATTCTTTGTCGTAAGGAGTAGCCAGCATTGTTTTCGCTTAGAAATTTCGGACTGCACTGTTCACGCCTCCTACAACTGCAGATGCTAAGCAGGCCGCACAACAAAAACAAGCGTGCCATTTTTTTTCCTGTTTTCTTCCTAAATGTTAGGGCGGTGGTTGAGAGCATTGCGCAGCGAATGCAACCGTCAAATGGTTGGACAGACACAGCGGCACAGATAACGCACCTGTTTCGTCCTATCCCGGTATCATTACCGTGTGCTGCTTTCCTTATTTCTTGCCTTGCTTCAAACCGTAGCGCGAGTAAGGAAACTTTCTCTGTCCATGGCTGCAACAATATTTTATGTGAGGACGGCGTGTAAGATGAGCCACCCAGGCATACTGCACGCATATTGAATAGGGAAGATGGTGAGGTGCTGTGGCGACAGAGTTCTGGTGCGTCGCACGCATGAACGTCCTCCTCCTGAGCTCCAAATAAAGCTGGGCTTTCATGCACAGGGTCTGGATGGGCACAACTGCGAGGTAACTACGTGATAAAATTAGTTTCAGCAGTGACGACAGGTTTGATGAATGAATTTCAAGTGTTTTCTTTTCGGTGTAGGCGAAGCGGAAGTTATAAGCCTAACAAGATCATGGGACACGCTTTCACTACTTTAAAAACAGCACAGAGACAAGTCAAAAATAAAGAGCGCTAAAGCTTATTACTCCATACATCTTCGTCTCTGCGCTGTTTTTGAAGTATTCAAGCTGTGCACCCAGCGTCAAGCTGTAGTGTGTTACCTCTAAACACCCTTGGTCATTAGAAAAGAGGCAAATGTGACGAAAGGGTTAGATTGCCGGCAATTACCTGAGAAGCGGCATTGCACGCATGTAGGCGCGTTCACCTCAAAACACTTGAAGTAGCCTATGTTAAGGCTGCGTGCCCATTCGCGTTCGTTTCATCCATGAAGTACACCGGCTACCTTAATTTATAAACATTTTAGCACTACGTAATGTTTCAAACTTGTGAAGAGGCGCGAGGTGAAAGCTTAGACGCCCATCATCCTGGGGATCAGCTGAAATGAAACGGGTGCCACAGATTTCGGGCTGAATAACTTCTTTGCGAATTCGTCGAATGAAATCAGACCGTCTTCAAGCACCCCCCTAGCGTTCGCTTCAAAACAGAAAAAAAAAGAGAAAAGAAACGGCTTGTTTGTTTTTGTTGTGAGGCCTGCTTAGAGTCTGCTGTTGTTGAAGGCGTGAACAGCGCAGCCCGGAATTTTTCAGTGTGAACAATGCTGGCTACACTTACGACAAGGCATTTGCAAGCCCACGGATTAGCAGAAAAAAACACTCTCCACACGAAACGTTATTAACACCACCATGCTCCAAACCACGTTTCGTGTCGGGAAAAGCGCTGCCTATGCGGCAGAGTGCAACCGCACTTCTGGCGTCGGCACCGCCACGCAGGTAGCGCCGTGGCATGGTAGAAAGTCCAGTGCATTCACCCTTCAGCAGTGCAAGCAACAAGAGCTTGTATGTTTATGGAGAGGTGTTTAGCGCACTCAAGGTACGTGGTTTGGAAAACGTCTTCTTATTCAAGTCAGGCTATGTATACATAGAAAACGATTTATGTGAGCGGTCTGGTTACAGTTTTCACTAAATGTGCATGTCATTGTAAGTGAGGAATCTGCTTTCTCATGGCGAGCACATGGCATATAGCTGTATGTGGTACATTAACACTTACAGTGCCATTTTTTAAAGTAAGCAGCTGATTAGCTCTCATTTAAGCATAGCGCTCATTTATCTTTTAAACGAAGAATTATGCCTGTGATATGCTTCAAACTCAATGCAGCTGATGTGCTGCATTTTGCCTCTTCTGTGGCGTTAGAATTATGGACTGGCGGTCTTTTTTTTCCACCTCCTGGCGCATTCAGGAGTGCTTGTAAAAGTTTTTCTAGGTAAGTAAGCCTTCACACTCAATCGGAATTTTGAAGTAACTTTCAGATTGGAGAAAACGCTACGTGGCGACGGTCTTTGGAATGTGTGTTGGGTCATGACCAAAACCGCCACTTTGCCCATCAATGTGCTGAAGTGTTGTCAAAAGGGAAGACAGTTTCGCCGTCGGGGATCAGCTCTCAGGCTTGCTGCGACAATTCTAAGAGTTTGTTGAACACGGCCCGGTGTACTTTGTTGGCGATGACCTGTTGCAGAATCCAACGATTCTGCAGTATGCAGAATCGTTGCTGAAGGTGGACATGATTGTGTAATGCGACTATATTAATGAGACCAATTTTAATGTGTGGTGCACATTAAGTTTTGTTTTGCCCGAGTGAAGAGAGGTGCTCCAGCTGTAAAACTTGTGACGGACACCGACGAGGAAACAAACATCCTGCTCTTAATATTGGCCAGCAGCGTCATTCACTGGAGTATTGCCAACAAGGCACACTGGGCCATCTTCGATAAATTTCTTGAAGAATCATTGCAGCGAGCCCGAGAACATGACCCCAATGGCGAAGCCGTCTTCACCTTTCACAATGCTCCTGCTTATTGACGGGCTGAAGTGGCGGCTTTGGCCATTACCCAAGACAGAATTCAAAGACTGCCGCTGTATAACCTTTACTTCCACCCGACCAAAGTTTTTTCAAAATTAAAATTGAATGTGAAGGCTTACCTAGATGAACCTTGACAAGCACTCCTAAATGCTCCAGCAGGTAGGAGAAAATGCTGGTCCATGCTTGTGAGTGCCACAGAAGGGGCAAAATGCAGCACATCAGCCACATTGAGTGTGCTCCGTATGGGGGCATGATTTTTCGGTTGCTTGCGCTGCATTGAACATGCAGAATATGCAAGCACCTTCACTGTGTCACTTAAAATGACACTGGTTGCAGTCATGAAATGGCACAGAACTGTTTGCTTATTCCTTGTTTGCCTAACTTAGGCTTGTTCAACACAACATTTAAAAATCCTGCTGTAATTTTGAACTCCCAGTTAGTGAGAAATGTCACCTAAGCAAGTCACAGTCATGAACACATGTGATTCTACAAAACATGAGTTGATAAACCAAACTTTTTTTTAATTTCGTCTTTGGAATGCTACCTGTGCTGTAGCAGGTGCTTTCTTTACTAATATAAATGTTAAATTGTACTTAACGGCCATAGGGTGTCATTCAAAGAGCTAAATATAATGGCAATATGTGAGTGTGGTGATGCGTCTATCTCATAGCTGCAGTGAAACACTTTATACTTGGGTACAAGCTGAGAACAGTGATAGCTCATGTGGTGTATCACTCTGCCGAAGCGACAGACCCAGATGTCAACCTGCGCTCTTGAAAGGCAATTGGCTCATGCACGGCATCGTCTGCTTTGGCTGGGTGAGCTCCTACGGCCAATTTCACGGCGATGAGCTCGTGCTAGCACAGTTTCGAGTCTGGATGAGAGCTTGCTAATACAGACTGTTGGCTGATGGGCATCAAAGGATTGTTGGTCAAGCGACATCATTGGCCAACAAACATGTTGGCAAACAAACAATGGACACATTGGACAAAGGACACCATTGGAGATCATTGGCCAGAGCCTGTTGGCCAGTAGACATCAGGGTTACTGGGCCTTGCCATTTTTTAGGTCTTCAGCTGCACGCAATCCTGAACAAATACTCTTGCAACATTCCATGTTAACAGTGAAGCAGAGCACACAGCTTTCCATAATTGCATGCTTTGCACACCAGATTCAGACATTGCGCCATTTTTCTAAAACATTTTTTGTGGTGCTACCTACAGGCATAAACAGCAAGTAACCACTTGAATTTTCTTTACCTGCAGTATTTCTGGAAAGCTACATCTCTTTTTTGCCTTGTTTTGTTTTTCTTTTTAGGTGCCAATGCGAACTTGAGGACAAAGGAAGAAAAGGGACGTGCCTGGAGCAAGGTACATCGCAAACAGCAACAGCTCTACGCGGTTTATGGGCTCCTGTTTTGGGATCCTGCATAGTCGTGAAGACAGCCTTCAAGCAAGGGATCTTCGAATACGTCTGCTGCGTTGTATATAATAAAAATGAAGCCTGTGTGCATGGCTAATACAGTTCCATGTCAACGCGCGAGAGTTGGCAACATAGAGATGTCCTCTGTAAAGATATTGTCACGAAGCCAACGACGACGCAGTTGTCTTGAAGGAGAAACAAGTTTATTGGAGCGAACTTGTGCTCCCCTAACAACTCAAAAGAATACAGAGGCGGCGAAGCAGCGGTCAACAAAGTGACTTCCGTCGGCGAGCGTCGCAGAATCGAATAGCCCGGCGTCTGCTCTGCAGGCTTTTTATTTTTCGGCGCGCGTGGTTCTCGAACCGTCGATGCGCATCGAGAACATTGTAGATCCAAGAAGATTATTCCGGGCTGTTCACGTTAGATCGGAATGCTCTCCCTATCAGAACAGATAACACGTGCGGCACAGAAAGAAAGAATGGAACACGCGCTTCCCTTGGCACAGAGATAACACAGACCGGCGCAGCCGGGCGGTAAAAGCAAAACACAAATAAACAAACCCAATGCATGGTTCTCTGCATTACCCCCCCCCCCCGTCTAACAGTGCATCGACCCGATGCTAACATAAGCGACAGTCCGAAAATAAAATAAGAGTTCGTCATCGTCCGTAGAAAGGTTTTAAGGGAACCACGTGGACGACTTCGGGCCGCGTACGTCGTCGTGATGTGCCGGAGTCACCATCGGGGATCACTTCGTAGGGAAGTTGGCCAACACGTCGTAGAATCTGGTAGGGTCCAAAATACCGTCGCAGAAGCTTCTCACTCAGTCCGCGTCGTCGGGTGGGAGTCCAGACCCAAACACGATCCCCAGGATGGTACTCGGCGTCTCGGCGACGGAGATTGTAGCGTCCGGCATCCACCAGCTGCTGGTCCGTTATACAAACTCGAGCGAGCTGGCGGGCCTCCTCCGCACGTTCAAGATATACCCGCCGCGGTGGCTCAGTGGCTAAGGCGTTGCGCTGCTGAGCACGAGGTCGCGGGTTCGATTCCCGGCCGCGGCGGCCGCTTTTCTGATGGAGGCGAAAAGCAATAACGCCCGTGTGTACGAGATTTCGGCGCACGATAAAGATCCCCAGGTTGTCAAAATTAATCCGGAGCCCTCCACTACGGCGCGCCTCATCGCCTGCGTTGCGTCGGCGCGTTAAACCCCACAATCAATCAAATCAATCACGTTCAAGATATCCTTGACGTCGGCGTTGAGGTCGTTGTCTTCCACGTGCGGAAGCATGGCGTCGAGCATCGTAGTCGGCCGTCTTCCATAGAGAAGCTCGAACAGGTGTCATCTGCGTAGTTTCCTGGGTCGCTGTGTTGTACGCAAACGTGACATACGGGAGGACTTCGTCCCAAGTCTTATATTCAACGTCGACGTACATAGACAGCATATCCGCGATTGTCTTGTTCAGACGTTCCGTTAGTCCGTTAGTTTGGGGGTGGTACGCCGTCGTTCTTCGGTTATCCGTGTTGCTGTAGCGTAATATCCCTTGCATCCTAGCATATAAAATCTCTCTCTCTCTCTCTCGCTTTCCAGTGAAGCCAGTTGTTGGCTTATAACTCAAATATGCCCGTGCAAGAGTGTGCGCTGCGTCAGATTCTTTTGCCTTTTCCTTTGATTTTATAACAGACCAGAAACAGTATTTCATATAGTGATCTCAGTATCCTTGTAGTGCTGGTCGAGCAAATGTATATGGACTACGTGTGTGGCTGTGGTGCTGTGTCTGACTTTTCGTGTTGTTGCTCTATTCTAGGCACATTTCGAGGACACAAGCTTCGAGCAAAGCAGGCAGGACGGTTTGAAGAAACTAAGCCTCTTTTGGGCTTTTTGTCCGTGCCCCTTAGCATCCTAGGATGTTTGAATAAAGTGATTTGATATGATTTGATATTCGGTGCGCTGTCCTAGTTATTTTATTTACGAAACATAGCAGGAATGAAGCCCGAAGTTGTACAAATATGTTCTTGAGAATAAAAAAAGATGGATATCAAGCTTAACACCAAAGATATAGTTACAAGGGGTACAAAACGGGTGTCACAGTAAAACCAAATTCAGGGAAAAGAAAAAAAAAGGGTGGGCGTAACATTAGAAGTAACCAAACATAGAAAAAATTAGACCAAGAGGATAAACCGTAAAAACATTGTTACATGGGGGAAAATGCGCGTCAATAAAATCTGGTCTGGAACATCTGGTTTGTTCCTTGTTCTCCCATCTTTTTCTTTTCGGCCTAATTTACAGGTTTGAAGCGGGCGCGGATTTGCGACATGCAAAAAACATTGCGAGCTACGCGGTTATTTGATCCGGCTTCCCCGCGAATACAGGCGCTGTCATCTAAAATAGCACGGCCTCGTGCCCGGCCCGAGAACGCCTTTAACGTGTTTGCATTGATGGGATGACTTTGGTTCAGGAATGTCACGAAGGCATAAAATAAGGTTCACAGGGATGTCGCAGTTCTCCCCATCACAAATATACGCTCCCTAAAAGCCATCATCACCCGTCCAATGCGGCAGGTGCACTGTGAGAAACGAGCTGTTTTCACAGTATTTCGCAAGAACTCGAGTCAGCGAACACGTTCTTTCGGTTTTAGAAAACGGCGGCACACCTCAGATTACAATCCTTCAGCTTCCCAATCTTCCTGTATAAATAAACCATCCAGTTCGTGTTGAAGCCCTCTGAACCCGCGCTACCTCAGTGTAAACGCGCGAATGCTGGGGAACAATATGGCGGCCCATCACGTTTAGCGGCCGCCAGACCTGGTGGTAGGCAACCATGGTCAAAGATGTCACCACCCTAAAAGACGGCGGTATGTAGGCTCCCTAAACATGTCTACACAACGACGCCATCTAACATCCTCAGCCAAGCGAATAACACGAATCGCACTTTTTACGTATATAGCTTGCGTGTTGCGTGAGTAGCCGGAAAATTGCCATGGAATTACTCATCATGAGGCGATTACGTTACAAAAAAGGGAACAGCGCAACACAGACGAAACACATGAAGAAAGTGACAACAACGAGCGCTGACTTACAACTGAGATTTATTTTAAGGCCTTTCAAAAGTGATAAATTAACAGTGATTCCTTACATGCATCGAATACCCTACAATTTCAAAAAGATAGCAAAACTAGGTACTGTAAGAGTTGTATTTTCTGCGCCTAAAAAGCTTTCCGCCATGTGTATGAGAGTTAACAAAACCAAAAGAACTATGCAGTCCTGCTCTGTTAAGCATGAAAACCGGCTTACAGAGTGTGTTGAAGGTGCCGTGTATTCGATCCCGCTGTCTTGTGGGAAAACGTATGCAGGCCAAACGGGACGATACCTCAATGAAAGTTAAAAGAACATAACTATAATGCACATAAGGCGATTAGTGGCCACTTAGGTGTCCACTGTAGAGATTGCCGAGGCTGCGCCCCGGTCTTTCACGCAACACAGGTCATTGCAAAACACAAAGGTAAAACAACCAGTGAAATAATTGAGGCTGCAGAAATAGAGCACCGAAAAGAAAACTGTGTGACCGTACACTCGTCCCTCTCCCCAAAAGATGTTAAGTTTCTGTCCCACACATAGTTCAGCACGTGTTTCTGGCACATGGTGTCGGTGTAGTGTGACCATTGCCTGGGTTATCGCCAGCATTCGTGTTATTTCTGCTTTCTTGTATTTTTTTACTGTCACCGTGTATATATATATATATATATATATGGCATGCCGAAGAATAAATTATTGTTGTAAGCCAGCGCCTTTGTAATTATGCACCAACTCGCCCAAGCCTTCACCATTGCAAGCGATTACGTTAACGCTGATCGCGTGGTGTTAATGATGCTGACATGACAGTTGCGCCACCACTGCGTTAGTATTGGCCGGCAGGTTCAAAACCTGTCCCTTTAGGCCATACTTTGCTGTGCCGTTTTTCTGCCAGGGCTTTGTCATGAAGGTTTCGCACAATGGGCCAAGTAAGTTTTAAATGTAGCTTCAGCGCGAACAAGGACAAGGACACAGAAGAACGACGGTACGAGCGCTGACTTCCAACTGAATTTAATAAGAGAAACCTTGCAGCTTTTATACGCCCTCTTTATGCAACAACAACAAAAAACAAAAAAACAGGCATAGAACCCCTGGTAGCACACCACCACATCAACACGCGTTTACTCACGTGGTATAATCTACACAGATACCAAGCCAAATCATACCCAATGTACAGCACGTGTTGGAGACGAAATCTATCTCTTTTAGAGACAACCTGATTGACGCCCCGCTCACACATTTACTACCTTGTTTTTCAGTGTTGTGTGCTTCAATTATTCAACGTTGCCGCATTAAAACGCTATCTGATTAAAGGGACACTGAAGTATATTTGTCAAGCTCCTGGTTTTGCTTGCACAGCGTAGACTGGCTCAAATTACCGCACTTTTCATCGTTTATCCGGTTGATAAGTAGGTAATTATTTTATAAAACAGGAAAGAAGAAAAAAAATCGCGCCAATCCACCCCGTGAATGTGGTTGGAAAGCAAAGCTGTAAACGGCACCCATAACGATTACTCATGCGACGTTACTTAAAATCACTCACATCGCTCTACAAATAGTAAAACCAGAGAAAAGTGAAATGCACTTAACCACACCATTCATTACTTCAAAGAGATATTCTTGGTAAGGTTACATCAATGCATGATGCATGAACGGTATTTCGTTGAGTTGCATTGGTGTAGAAAGAGTAGAAACTTTTTTTTTATAAAATAAAAGTAAGCGCCAACCCGGTGTTAGACAATCTGACTTCTCCGTCTCTGCGCCGCGGACGGAGGCGACGAGACTTGCGGCTGAGAAGGAGGAGGAAGAAATACTTCTGTTTAGATTTATGAACGGCCCAGAGTGCAGCCTTGGGGAGTGATTCCTTCTTCTGTGGGGCCCATATGCAGTCCGCACGGCCTGTGTTCTGTCCACCCGCTGAAGCTGGGTAGGTAGAGAGGGCCTGGACAGCAGCATCTCCCAATGCTCTTGTTGGGTAGTTGACGGAAAGAGAGGAGGGTGCTCAGGGCTAAAGTCGCACACCCCGATTACGGGGCGGAGTATTCCTACTTCTGAGAAAAGTTTACATTCAGCGTCGTAGCGATTCGGATGCATTACGTGTAGACGCGTAGGCTGTGGGAAGGAGCCCAGATTGTATGAGCCGTAGGGTAGTTTATTGTTCTCTGGAAAGGTCAGGGTAAGGCGAAGGTACGGTCTGTCTCAGAAGGCGATAATGCTGGATTATCTCCCTGGACGTGACAAGCGGGTGACTGTCCTCGTGCAGCTCCATAGCACGGGAGGTAAAAGCGCAGGCTTGTTGGGTGGGCGTATTTGTTGCCCTCCATTGAAGCGTGAGGCGGTGTCCAGAGGAGCTGAATGGAACCGTTTGGGGAGTGGTTTCTTAGCACGCACAGTGCTGGTCAGGACACCCAACCCGACTGGTAATTCCAGTAGGCGTGCTGGGAATCGGTGACTACCCTCCAAACCCCTGGTTGAGTGAGAGCCAAGGTGATGGCTGCCTCTTCTGCTGCCGTCATTTGTTGGGTCCTAAGCGAGGTAAACGCAAGGAGGTTGGTTCTAGAGGTATCCACGATGATGGCGTGTTGCTGCCCTCGATGTTAGGAGAAGTCTGTGTAGATAACTGCATGAGCCCCACCGAGGGTGGTGCCTAGCGCTTGAGACCGTGCTTTTCGTTGACGCTCGTCATGTGAGGGGTTCATATTTCTAAGCAAAGGGAGCATCTTTAGTTTTAGTCGCCAAGAGTCTGGCAGTACGTCAAGCAGAGTGACATTCTGGGCTGCCCAGCCAATCTGGCGAAGCATGCGGTTACCCACCGCAGTTCTGAGTCGGACCTTCTGGTTAGAAAGATAGCCTTCTATCAGCTCTTCCACCGTGTTGTGGAGCCCGTGCTAAGCAACCTCAGTGTGGACGCACTCATGAGAAGACCAATGGCCTCCTCAACCGCCTTTCTAATCATTATATAAAGCATCTCTATGTCTTCCTCGTCGAGAAGAAGATAGGGGTTTGTCGTAAGGAACTCTCGAGAGGAGAAAAGCTTCAATTAACCGAAAGGTACGGGATTCTTTTAGGCCTCGCTTCTTGGTGACAACTCGCCTGATCATGTGTATGATTACATTAATGCTGTTTTTGAGGCGCTGCAAGGAGACGTCACTCTTAGTGTTGGCCTGGAAATGTAGGCCCAGGATCTTGTTGCTGGGGTTTGGAGTGATGGCCTGGTCATGAAGGAGTATTTGAATGTATTCCTTGATTTGGCGTGAGGGCGGACGACAAGGAGCTGCGATTTTTTACGTGAACACTGGAGGCCACAGGCTTTAGCACATTGGCGTACTAAAAGTGAGATTCCTTGGATTGGTGTGAGCTTGCTTTAATTTTTGTAACTCTTAGCACATGAGCAAGGTGCGCACAGGGCCGCTAGACGGGCGTGAGTGGTCGTGTGACGCTTTCACGTGGCATTCAACGAGAAGGCAGGGGGTAAACCCGTAGATGTGCTTGGTGAGTACACCATTTGTCTTGCCGTGTTCGCGTGGGCTCGTAGCTGAATCGCTAAGACAACGGGCTCTCGCTTTGTTAGGCTGTTAGTTCCAGGTTCGATTCCCGGCGGTGCCAGTAAATTCTTTTATTTGTTCGCTGGAGTTTTCTGGTGACACCAATGGTCGCGAAAGAACCCTTGGGGGGTAGAGGTAGAAAGCTTTGCTTTAAAACTGCCATGCGCGGTCTGTGGCGGCCGCATCAACTAAAGGCTGTGACGACACGAGGAAATGCACCTTGATTGGACGATGTCCAAGGTTAGCATTCAAACAAGTTTTGGTTTCAGTTCTGTAAAACATCACGCTTGACATCCGATGGCATTGTTGGATGGGCATTCTCGATATCTCAGTAATCGTCGTACCACGCTTCTGCCATGTTGTCGGCTGTCAAATGCCTAAGATAAGCCTCCCAGGACGGCTTGGAATTGTAGCAATCACTATCCGAGGCCTACGCAGTGGATGAACGCCCTCCGCGTCACCGCAGACACTCAAATGCCATGCGCTTTTCCCGCATATTCGGAGCTTGCCTCACTCATGCCTGTATCGTAAAAAGCGTGTTCGCACCAGGACAAAGGTCTGCTTATGGCCTGTGCCCACTGCCCGCAAGTAGTCGGTGCTTGAGGCGACAGCGCGCCAACGAGAACTTGCGAGCGCGTCAGTGTCAGTCTGCGCGCGTTCTGCGAACTCGCTCGTGGAGCAGTGAACGTTACGGCCCAAAAATGGTGAACGCAGTTTAGAAAACATTGGCCGCAAACGAAAAAATCAACTTACAAAAAAAAAAGCATATAGGGAGTATTCAATCGCGACCAAGCGCTGCCGCAAGGCCTTACGGGAAGGGCGACTCGGCGATCCGCCATAACGTTGGCGGTAGTTTTCTGGTGTGCTTCTTGGTTAGGAGCCTGTGGGTGGCAGTTATTAGTACTTCAGTACTACGTGCACTTCTGCAACACGTCGATGCGATCGAGGTGGATGCGAAAACGATCGGCTGGCGAGCTTCCTTTGGGCGTCTGGCGCTGTGCACAAGTCGAGAGAGACGTCGACAAAGCATCGCGCCGAGTGCACTCGGGGTGTTTTCGTCGTGTCAACGGCTGTGGCATCAACAGACAAGCTACACACCAAAGTTTACGGCGATCTTTTCGTTTCTGGCAAGCGTATTTACAACTCCGCATGTGCGTGCGTTGTTTTCGTGTGTGCCAAGCGAGCGCGCTGTCACCGCATCGAGCTTCTCACTTTGCTTCTCGGGCGCGATCTCGCTGGGAAACAACATAAAAATGAAATGAACGATGCCGCCTGGTCCTAATGTTGCGTGTGCGCGCGAATAGTTTTGAGTTGCGTGATAGAAGGGTAGAAAGAGTCTTTGCCTAACCGTTACTGCCCACTACGCGCACAAACAATGCGCAGCGACAATCGAACTTAGCTGCTCGCAGTCGTGTAATCAACCGCAAATTCATCTGACAATACGTCTCCCCCAGACCGTAATCACCTGCGCCTTATCACCCGTGGTTTTTTTTTCACGGGGAAAGTGCGAAGCAATGAATGTTCTATCAAAAAGCTTGAAACGTACGCTATGTTCTCACATGCACAGTAATGTTCTCACATGCACAGTACGGCT
Organism: Haemaphysalis longicornis; assembly: GCF_048455015.1. Classification (NCBI taxonomy): domain Eukaryota; kingdom Metazoa; phylum Arthropoda; class Arachnida; order Ixodida; family Ixodidae; genus Haemaphysalis; species Haemaphysalis longicornis. The sequence continues at coordinate 96,228,157 of NW_027526203.1, forward strand.
CGGCGCTGAATACATAAAACTCCCCGATGTCCTGATTGTTTCGTCTTATCGCCGCCAACAATTCTGCGTCTGCTTGCATTTTGCAGGGAAACTAGGCTGCCTGATAAATGACACCAACTCAACACTTGGCTCTAAGACTTAAACCTAAGCTAAGTCAAAGCAGCTGCTTCTATTGAGGTGTTTGCTCACTCTTTGCAGCACAAGTTGGACACACGGCGTCTGATTGTCTGCCTAGTGTCATAAGAAAAGTGCAGTACATAGTGAGGTGGATCTTCTTCCTTGTGTTTTATTACATCCACCAGTTTATTTGCAACATCAATACTGACAGCAGAAAGCCGATGTTGTGCATTGTTCTGAATGCTGCCCTGTTATGTTTATGTGCATGAAAATGTGTGCTGTTGTGTCGTGGATATTTTCATTGCCATCGCATAAGATACAGGGCGAGGAATTCTCGTACAACTGTTGCAGGCATAAATGGTGGTCCATGAGAGCCAACAAAAAGAAGCACCATGAAGTTTCAGGCCCTAGCTCAGTACTGCAACCTTCCAGCACAAATTGTCCAAATAATGGCAGTGTGAATGGATGTGTTGACATCAGTGACAGAGCTAGAGGTCGTAATTTATTACACTCAAGTTTTCATATTTCTTTTTTTTCTTACTGGCTGCCCTTTTGTTTACAGGGCCCTGAGTCAGAACTACAAAGCTTGTGAAAGATGAACACACATAACATGACGTTCAAAACAAAATGGTGTAGCTTGTAGTTACATTTGAGGACAAGACGTGCAACTATGCCACTATTTACACAGCCCCTCCCCTTCTCTGCAGGTGAGTCAAGCGACTCGGACAAGGATTGTGGAACACTGGGGGCTCAATGTTGTGTATGTGCACCTGCTTACATTGAAAGGGGCCAGAACAAGGATACCTATGGCACACTGTGCCCACGTGCTTCAAACAGGCATTTGGAACTTTGGTGGCAGTTGTAGCATGGGTTTCGAAGTGTTACAGGCCATCTTTAGCGCAAAGACGTGGTCAGCTACACGAATCACAATACTGCCACGTTTCTATTTGGGATTGCCGACAGCGAGTCATGACTTTTATTTGTGAAGGCCGGAGAGGCAGGACAAGCAACAGGAAGGTGACAGAGTGCCACATACTTGACAGCTTGCCGCCAGGTGATAGCGTATTATTGGCAATTGTGGGTGGTTCAAATGTAACACCAGCTCGACTGCTTTAGGAATCAGAGACTGACAATCTCGTCTCTCTGAGACATGTGCATACATTTGCTCTTCTGTACATAGAAATTCACGTAATAAACGTCCCCCCTTTCTCACACCATTCTGTGACTAAGTTGTTCTCATAAATATTCAAACAATCAAACGTTGCACAAGTAAAATGACGTGTACACTGAACGGGCTGCTTATGTGTGCAAAACAAGATGGAAATTGAGATTAAAAACGAAATGCACACTTGCATACCCACATTTGCAAACATTAGGCGATGATTTAGCGTTTCGAGTGAGGCCAGTTGGTTCATTTTGAACTTACAAAACAGTGCAAATGGCGAGGACTAGAAAGAAGGCACAGACAAGCGCTGACGTCCCGTTAACTCGTAACTGAGCGTAATTTATTGCAGCTTGCTTATAAATACGCTTGTCACACACAAAATACAATACAACAAAAACAGAAGGTTTACACAAACATGAGAAGGCGTAATCACATCTTGTCGTGTACTCCCACGTTTACCCATTTAGGTAATTTATCCCTTTTAGTGTTAAAGCCACCGATGGCTTACTGATGCATTTTTCTTTTTTTATCGCAATTTCGAACGCTTCATGTATCTCCCTCGTGTCTGTATCTCTGTACCTCTTCAAAATGGCGCACTCATCCAGGCGGGGCACGCAGCCGCATGATGTGCAATGAAGTGCGAGGTTGCTTCCCGTGCGTGTCTTCAGCGAGTTGGCGTGTTCACGCAGGTGATCATTCACGCATCTTTCTCCAGTTTTCCCGATGTACGAACGACCACAACGAAGTGGAATGTCGTATACAATTTCTTTGGTGCAATCCGTGAAGCGTGTGGCATGATTCCTGGTGCACGTTCCTCGTTCTTCATTATGCGACTCAGCATTCACTTTGCCGCACAAGTTACTCAACTTGTTTTTTGCTGAGAACACAACCTTTACGCCCGCCCGGTTTCCTACTTTCTTGAGCCGATGGGATACGCCATGAATATACGGTATAACTGGTATAACCGCGACTTTCTTCTCCTCCTGCTCCTCCTGCCTTCGACTCCTTCGTCCCGTTAACTAGGCTAGGAGCCTTTCCGCTACCGCCATCAGGAATTCATTCGGAAAACCTGCCGCCCCCAAACGCCTCATCTTAGTATAAAAGCTTGTGGGAGCTTGGTGGGGACACAAGCGAAGCAGGGCGCTCCTGAGTGCAGTGGTGGCGATACCCCTTTTCACCAGTTTTGAGTGCGCCGACGAAAACGGGAGCAGACTTTTTTGGGAGCACGGTTCGTATCTTCAGCATTCGTGGTCCTTTGCAAACAGGAGACTCAGTTCGTGAGGGTGAACACATCCGAAACCGAAGCAAATATCCCAAATATCCTCTCCATTTGCGCCGCTCTGTCGTCACCCTGTTTGTACACGACCAAAAAATCATCCATGAAGCGGAACACTCTGACCACGTCAGATTCCCTTGGGGCCTCCTCCAGTCTTCTATCAAAGCGGGCCAACAAGAGGTTGCTGAGTCCTGGTGCCAGGCATGACCCGATGCACACCCCATCCTTTCGAATGAACCCCCTTACTTCACTATCGTGGACTGCAGGTAAAATGACAGCATGCTTACGAAGTCATTCGCGCTGATGCCGACAGAATTCTGGAACCCAATAGTTCCACCCTCGTCAATTCCCTCCTTGACCACATTGAGGAGCAGCGCTTGCGGCATAGAATAATAAGGACCCTTTACGTCCACCGAAAAGGCGCTTAGGCCTTCCCGATTTTCTTGTTCGAAAAATTCGGACACCGGCGCCGCTCTTCTTACAAGAAAGGGGTCTTCGATTGGAATGAGGGACAAGCCTTTTTGCAGGTACCTGCCCATTTCATGTTGCCACGACCGCTTTTCCGATACAATCACCCGAAGAGGACATCTGTCTTTATGGGTCTTCCCCGAAAAGAATTCGCACAAGCTGAGCTCACTCGCCGACTTGACTGACGTTGTTAGGCTGTCCAGTCCCATACTTTCACATAGGTTGATTGCCTTCTTTTTTAGCTTCTCCGGCCCCCTTCCCTCCACTTTTCGGAAATTTTGGTTCATCGCTTCGCGGGTTCTGCAGTTATACTCTTGAGCTGGCATCACCGCAAAGCCTCCTTCTTCGTCTGACAGTAGTAGTCTCAAATCTGCCCTCCTCATTGACTCCACCACCTGTCCAGTGCGTATTGTAGACGATCCCTGCAAGGACTGAGGAAGGCCATCAACCCCCTCAAGGACGCATCTGCTGAAATCTTCACAGCTATCTATCGCAGCTACCCGCCTGACAAGCGACAGGAGTTCAGGTTCATCCAGTTTTGGCTGAGTGCAGACCTTCGGACCTAACTTTACCACTTTTTCTGCTTCCCTTGGCACCACAGGGTTCCCGATACGATGGATAGCCTAACCTGAAGATCCTGGGAAGCGGTACAGAGGTACCTCTGTTGAAGAGGTACAGAAGAGCTTAGATACAGACACGGTGGAGGTACACGAAGCGTTGGAAATTGCGATAAAGAAAGAAAAGTGCGTCAGTAAGCCATCGGTGGCTTTAACACTAAAAGAGATAAATTACCTGAATGGGTAAACGTGGGAGTGTTGGTACGACAAGATGTGATTACGTCTTCTCATGTTTGTGTAAACCTCCTGTTTTTGTTGTATTGTATTTTCTGTGTGACAAGCGTATTTATAAGCAAGCTGCAATAAATTACGCTCCGTTACGAGTTAACGGGACGTCAGCGCTTGTCTGTGCCTTCTTCCTAGTCCTCGTCATTTGCGCTGTTTTGTAAGTTCAGCGATGATTGCGAACAAAGAACGACGAGACATATTTGGAGTACAACTTTTATTTTAACCTCGCCAGCGGCAACTCCGGGAGGAACGCTGCGACTTCCTCCTTACAAAAAAACCTCATAAGCAATGTGCTCACAACACGGCGCTTCCACTAAGCCACTACTACTTGATACGTCCTTGCACACAGACATCGATGAAGAATAAGCATTGAGGTGAGTCGGACAGATTGAGCCTCTACATCCATTCAGCAGCAGCCATGGCGCCAGTGACTCTGTTGACAGGGCCTAGGAGTTGTTCACCTGCGAATGTAAACAGTGTGGTTAAAGGGCGATGAAGTATGTATTGGGCACAGTGCAAACAATTGTCAACACTACTTGTAGCGATTTTAGCGGAAGCTGCTTTGCACCGCCGCATTCCTTTCTCCCGTCTGCAGCCGGCCGTCGACAGCGCGCCTCTGTGAAACAGTGATATTCGCGGCGCCGGCGCCTCTCCCTACCCGCTTCGGGGAACAACTTGTTGTCCGGCCTACTCCTGCGATTAGCCCTGGCGGCATGCTACGTCTGCTCGCTCGGGTGCTCCTTTTTCCTCTCTCTTTTAGAAGAACGCGGAGGGGTTCCCCCTTCTCTCCCTCGTCGGGGGGAACTCTAGGCACTCACATATTTCGAAAATAAACAGTGTGTCTTGAAACTCCAAACCAGCACCACGTCTGCTTCTCGCTTCCTTCGGCAGCCGACCTTCCCGGCTGCTACAAAATTGGTGACCGAACACGCCGCGATGAGCTCCGACGACAACACAGCTGTATCTACGCATGCAGTCATCGCCACAGAACTGAAGCTACCAAATTTTTGGCATAAAAATCGAAGAGTTTGGTTCAGCGAAGTGGACGCCCGTTTTCAGCTCCGGCACATCACCTCGCAGTCGACGAAGTACCGTCACGTCGACGCAGCCCTGCCCCCAGAAATCGCCGACGGTATCGACGATATTTTGGTTTCACCCCCCCGCACAAGAAGAATACGACACCCTCAAAAAGACGGTGCTGGACCGCATCGAGGCGCCTGAAGAAAGCAAACTTCAGCAGCGCTTGTGTCGCGAAGAGCTGGGCGACCAACGACCTTCCCAACTGCTGCACCGGATGCGGCAACTACTCGGTGTGCACGAGCGTCAGGACGGCCAGCTCCCACTTCTTCGTGAACTTTTTCTGCAACGGCTGCCCCAGTCGGTGCGCGGGGTTCCCTCGGGTTCAAACGAGACGCCCCTTGATCGACTAGCGCAACTTGCCGATCGCATCACAGAATACTCAACTCCAACCTTCGCGCCCATAGCTGCTGCAAGAATAGACGAACAACCAGATCGACTGTTGCGCCTTGAGGAGAAAGTGCAACACCTTACCGAAACCATGCAGCACCTTTTGCTTCCTTCGGCAGCCGACCTTCCCGGCTGCTACACTATTAATAACAAAGCTTGTGTAACAGTTACTGCTGTGAATCGTTATGACATGGACTGCTGAACTGAAACGGGCATAAGCATCCGTGAGCGAATGAGGAAAAGTTAGGTGCGAGCAAAATAATGGTTACGCGGTGCTCAACAAAAACTGGGGGAGGGAAAACGACTGATTTAGCTGGCTGCCGACCCAGTGCAGTTTTTTCGCAACATGGTTTCAATTGTCCACTAAAGCACTGCCCTGTCGGGGACCGAGTTGCGAGCGTTCCCGTTTCATCGCTCCGCTCGAGCACTGCCGAGAACTGCCGCGCCCGAAATGCGCCGTACGAACCAACGTTACGAACACAGGCTTCGCGATAGCGCTCATTCGAGCATTTTTAGCCGCTAGCTGGAGAGCGCAAGAGTGCGAGCTTATCAGTATAAAACAGAGCCAGAAACGTAGCGAAACAAACGAGACAAGACTATACTCGGTTACAACTCAAGAACGGCACCACCTCATGTAGTGTATCACTCCGCCAAAGCGCCGGACCCGTGACATCAGTGCGCGCGCGTTTTGAAAGGGGTTTGCTATGAATGCGTGATATCGTCTGCCTTGTCTCACGCAGCTGGTTTGTCGTCACTGGAGTCGTTTATAAGCATATAACGACCAAAAAATCACAGGAACGGCTCACGCCATGTTCAAAATATTCCCAGTAACGCCCTACTTGCGCCGCGCGGAGAAACATCTGGCTACGCTGATAAGGCACAGCGGCAATTTCCGGTGCCGTTACTAAGTTGTCACCGAGTATAGAGCGCCGTTTCTCGCTTCCTCGCCTCGCCCCGTCCTTCCGCAGTCTCGCAAGTAGATGCAAGTGCGATCGCTAGCTTTGAGCACCGGTGTTTCTCTCGTACGAAATTATAAACACAGTCACTGCCGCTAATCCAAAGTGATGCGGGTAAGGTCTTTTTAAAACGTTGAGAAAAGTGCTTACCTTTCCGCGCACAATGACGCCGCCGTCAACTTGCTTCAGATGTGGCCTCTGAACGATCAGCCACTAGTCAAATGGTTGTGATCACCTAGTGAATTAATGACTTTAAAGGGGTAAATTGATGCGTCACGGAACGAATCGTGTGGACAAGGTAATATTCAATGCCCGAGCCTTCCACTGTAGGCAGAAGCACTGCGTCGGTTCTCGAGTAGCGACGGATCGACGCAACCAGCACCGCTGCTTTTTCTTCATTGAACTTTTAAGCGCCTGCACCAAAATTGAAGCACAAGTGTTCAAACACAGCCAAACAACCACCACTGGTCTTATCACTGTCAACGCCGTGCACGATAACAACTTTAACGTAACGACACCACCTCCACGTTCGCCTAAGCAAGTTTGATCGCCGCCACCGTTATGGCCGCTGCCTGCTCGACCCATGTTGCCAGCATACTTTTCCGCTCCAGTGACGTCATGTGAATACTCCTTATACCCTCGGGGATTCGAACTTGCGACTTGCAAAAGAACAATTTCAGCGCTTTAGACCACTCGGCCACGAGCTGGCGCTGCCGAGGTTGGAAGTTCTTTCTACGTCAATATATCCAGCTTACGCTCATGCACTCTGGCAACAGGTTAGTGACAAAACGAGTGAGCCATTTCGCAAATCTGTTTCATCCACGAACCGACATGGTTGGGCCAGTAGAGGTGCGTTAATTCAAAAGCAACATGCTTTTCGTCGCCCTGTAAGTGCCGGCCTGGGCTTAGCTCATCAGTAACGCGGATTGATTGATTTATTGAAAAAACTTTATTTAGGCCGGCAGAACGACGTTTTTACGCGCCGCGACGCGGGCCTCGGCGTCGTCCTGGTGGCTACTCATCGGAGACGTGAGCTCGCCGTTGCCAACTCGCGAGTCTCATGCCTTGCGAACGCCCGCAGGACCTGCTGGACGGCCCAATGTTGATTTTCGTAGGTGTAGCTCCTTGCGGCTTCTGCAACCCGTGGCGGGATGGTTCTTGACGTCGCTTCCATTGGGCTCGTGACACAGTTCCATAAGATGTGCTTCTGGTCTGCAGTCTCCCTGCAGCAGAGCTGGCACTTGTCAGTCGGGTATTCCTCCGGATACATTCGATGCATCAGAGCCTGGGTGGGTAGGGACCCGGTTTGAAGCTGCCTTAGTAGAACTGCCTCCGCCCGGCTCAACCCCGGGTCCGGAGGTGGGAAGGTCCTGCGAGCCAGGCGGTAGGCTTTGGTGATTGCGCCATAGTCTGTCATTTGGGCCTTAGCACCCAACCACGTTGGACGGTCAGTTGCGGGGGCGCGGTTGGTGAGGTCTCGCGCCTCAGCGTGTGCCGTCTCGTTGTGGCTTGCGTTCTTACTCGACACGTCCTTGCCCGTATGCCTCGGGATCTACTTCAATCGAACAGTTCTTAGTCCTTTTAGACATGCATAACAGTAACGCGGAAGCAGGCGAGAAAAACTCAACTGATCGCTTAAGACCTTGCTCTCTCTAAATGAAATTGCTCGGTTCTTCCAAGCACAGCATTGAGGTGGGCATAATAAATGGAAATGACTGTCGCTTGCCCCATTCGGAGAAATTATGCGGCGAGCGCATGCAGGTGCTTTCAATTAGTGTTCCGAAAAGTACAACTGATTTTAATAAGTAAAGATTTCTTGGCCAAGTTGACGAACAGGCGCAGCCGGTTGGCGTTCGGAGAAAGCGTCTCCGAAAGCCGCACCCGGAATTACCAAATGCTGCGACGCGTTCTATTGGCGGTGAGCGCGACCACGGGCGGCGCGGCGAAACGCGCCTCCGTGGGGAGACGACTTGCCCCGGTGGGGAGATGACTAGCTACGCGGGCGATAGCTTTTTTAGGGGGGCCAAGAGCATCCCAGAAGCTGGACAGGCACAGTGAAAATGCGGCAGGGACAAGCGATTGAGTTCGAGGTCAAATGTACAGCACCAAGGAAAGTACCAAAGTTAGCACACAGGGCGCACAAAAGCTTAGAAAGGGTCATGAGGTAGAAATGCAGGCGAGCGAGGAGGCAAGCGACGTTAACCCGGTGACCAACGCTTATCCCCAAACATGGGAAAAGAATTAACGGAAAGAAAAAGCGTGGGGTGACTAAGATTAACTACATAAACATGCACGGTGGCAGATCACGGGAAAAATGGTTAGAGGTTCGCGGTCAACTAGAAAAAGAAAAAACTGCAGTATATGCCTTTACAGAAACTTTTATTCGATATTTAGAAGAGCCCCCAGCAATGCATGAATATATTTGGCAAGGCTATAACAGAGGTTTGCGGTCAACTAGAAAAAAAAACTACAGTATATGCCTTTACAGAAACTTTTCTTCTAGATTTAGAAGAGCCCCCAGCAATGCATGAATATATATGGCAAGGTTGTAACAGAACCGTAGGAGGGGTCGGCATGCCTATTCAACAGGGATCCCATTGCCACAGAGTAAACGAAAACTGTGAAGAACATATGTGGGTTAAGGGCACGATAGCGGGAAGAGAAACGCTGTTGGGAGTCGCCTATCTGTGGTCAGGGGATGACAGGGAGGTTAGAGAAAAGAATGAAAAACTGGTAGGCTGCATTAAGCGTGACCTCGATCAGTTAAGACAATCGGGAGAAGCGATTCTAGTGGGAGACATGAATGCCCACATTGAGGACCTGGACGGATACACAGACCGCAACGACAAACTCGTACTAGATATGTGTGAAAAACATAATCTCATTGCCGTAAACACAGATAATAAATGTGAGGGACAAATTACTTGCGAACGAGGGGGAAAGCAGTCCAGTATAGACTACAGCCTCCTTTCAGAAGGAGTGTATGACACGTTGACTCTAATGGAAATAGATGAAATAGGTGCCCACAACTTAGGAAGTAACCATAAACGGATAACTTTGACTTTTGGAAAAATGGAAGGTAAAAACCAGAAGATGGTGGTACACGATGTGAAATTAAACGATCAGCAAATGGCTAATATTGCCAAAAGCCTGGAGACGGAAATCGAGAGACAACCTACGAAAGATTGGTAATACAGCGGTTTCATTCAAGAAAAGATAAGGAACGCGAAAGAACGCAACTAATGGAAAGGAAAAAGAAAACCTAGAAGCTGGTGGAAGAAGGAAGTCAAGGAAGCTATAACACAAAGGCAGCAAGCATCGAGAGTGCACAGGGAGGCCAAGCGAGTGGGAATGCAAACAGAGGAAATAACTTTGAAGTGGAATTGGTACCGTCTTAAGAAGCTAGAAGTACAAAAACTTGTACAGCAAAAACTTATACGAGAAAGTGAGCGATGGGTCTCGAATATACGGGCAAAGGATAAAGGCGTGCCGAGAAAGATTTGGAAGCATATAAAGAAACTAAGGAAAAAGACCGAAGTACAAAGGCATATCGCTTACGAAAATGCCATATATGGCCCATATAAATTATATGTGGCCATATATAGTTGTATATGTGTTCATATATGGCTACCACTTTCCATAAATGGCGTCAAATATGGCCTTATATGGCCCCACGTAGAGCCATATATGGCGCGTCCAACCCATATATGGGTCCAATTACAGCCATATATGGCCCAGCCAACCCATATATGGCGACAAGTACAGCCGTATATGGCCCGACAAACCGGTATATGGCGCTTTGTCCTACCTAGTATGGCGCTAGATGCTTCTTTATTGATATATACTGTATATTACTGTACTGTATACCGTACTGTTTATACTGTATAATACTGTAGTTACTGATATATACAATTGATTCATGCAATTCCAAGGCAATATACAGGGGGTCCCAGCTATCATGCACCAAGATTTAAAAAAAGAACAATGGTGTTGCTCGAAGAAAACCTAGTGCGTAATATTTGCAGTACTGTGGAGAAGTGGACAGCATTTTTTTCGTTAATGATGCTTAACTAATGAATTGTAATTAATTATCGAGCTCGAGAATTACTATTCTAATCCCTGAAGTGCCAATGAGGCAATTGTAGGTGCCCACGAAGCCTTCTAACTGTGGTATTTTCAGCAATGAACTAATTGCGTACTCATTTATTCTGACTGATAAAGAAGACCCTCGAAATATAAAAAATACCCCTTGACGGTGCTTCCACGCCCATTGTAAAGTAGTGCCCCCAAATAAGCTGATTGAAAGCAAATTCTTCGCCTGTCGCCCGCCCGAAGAGACAGCGCATCACCTTGATAATGGCATGCATGGAAGGAGCAGCAACAGGGAGATTCGCGGGGCACTTGTGCAGATAAGGCACAAACTCGGTCGTGATTTCATCTTTCTTTCTAGTATTTATTTCATTCTGGCTAACTTAGAGGCAGCCTCTTTGAGGGCACTGATTTACGATGCGCGCTAATGCGAGCGGAGGCACTGTTAAGTTCGGGCTCCACATGTAATTAATGAAGGCCGCCGGTGGCTCATGTATTGGCATCGCCTCCGCAGGTAGCTACGATCCTGTGTTTCTTTCATGTAGCCGCACGGACGCCAAGTTCGGAGCCGCGGAGAGCGTGTGTTGTGCCCGTCCTTTTGAGTGTCAAAGGACGGGGGTGCTTAGCCTGAGTACCTCTATCACACCGGAGGTGGCCGGGTCATTCGGAATAACAAGCTGACGGGAGGCCAGATTATCGTATCTCTTAGTGTTGAAAGCGCGCGCGGTGTAAGTTTGGAAAATCTTCGACTCCGGCGGCGGACGCTCTTCATCGACGGGTCGTTCGCCTCGACGATGGTCGCCTCGGCTGGCGGCGTCTCTCCCCGTGGTCTGTTCAGGTGGGCGGCGGCGCCCCTTTAGTCTGGGAGGGAATTAGCAACCCTGATTGTCCCGCCGCGTGCGCAGACGCACGGCGTCGTGGAAGGCACCGCGCGGAGGGAGGTCAGCCGCGCGAGGACCGCTCCGGGCCCTCAGCTTGGCTTTTGTGCAGATGCCGCCCACTGAACGTAATGTGTGTCCACTTAGGCCACAGATGTCCTGTATTTGCTTGTCAGGCGCTATGGCGTTCGTGGGAAACGCACTATGAGTGTGTAAGAGAGAGTGTTGGGTCACGTGACCGCAGGTGGGGACATGTGTGTGATTGGCTGGTTCCTGTGGCCAATCAATGGTTTGTACTAAGTGTTTTGAAAGGTTTTTCTCTTTTTCTTGTACGCCCCCTTTTTGGAGGCGGGGTTTTTGTTATCAAAACCGGAGTGTTGGGTTTTCTCGAGGGTCGGTCGAGAAGGGATCTAGTTCAGTGTCGATCTCGGCCGAACAGGCTGCTGCTGTCAGAGTGACAATGTAACCGTCACTCTGTCCTGTTGTAGATACTTGGAGTCATGTAAATAGTGTGAATAAATCTAATATCCAGCAAGGAAGGCAGTCCTCATCCCTCACCCGCTCCAAGCATCGGTCGTCGGTCATCGGAGCGAGTCGAGATCGTCCTCTCGGCTCGCGCATCAAAAGAACATCACTATTTCGTCTCCATCAGTTCGCAAAGAAGATGGAGAGGCGAAATTTAACTGGCACTGTCACGTGGTATTTTTTATATTTCGCTGGTTATCTTTATCATTCAGAATAAATGTGCACGCAATTAGTTCGTTGCAGAAAATACCGCATTTAGATGCCCCCCGTGGGTGCCTCATTGACACCTCAAGTGCCTCATTGACACTTCAGTTATTAGGACAGTACTTCTCGAGTTAGATAATTAATTACAATTCGTTATTTAAGTCTCATTAACTAAAAAAATGTTGCCCGCTTCTTCACAGTACCGCAAACATTATGCACTAGGTTTTCTTCGAGTTGAAAATGGCGTGCGGCAAGGTGGAGTGTTGAGCTGCACCCTCTTCATAGTAAAAATGAACTCTCTTGGAAAGGCACTGCCACCTACAATCTCTTATTCCATGTATGTAGATGACGTGCAGATATCCTTTAAATCGTGTAACCTGTCCATCTGCGAACGTCAAGTCCAGCTCGGCGTCAAGAAACTTGCCGGCTGGGCTGACAAGAATGGCTTTAATCTTAATCCCGCGAAGAGCTCTTGTGTTCTGTTCTCCAGGAGGCGTGGTGTCCACCCAGACCCAGACATCACTCTTGCGAATGTGCCAATTCCTGTGAACAAGAAGCAGAAGTTCTTAGGTATTTTATTCGACGAAAAACTTATACTCATCCCGCATATCAGACAGCTCAAATGCAAATGCTTAAAAACAATGAATATTCTTAAGGTTCTCTCACATCAATCTTATGGGGCCGACAAACAACTCCTGCTGCGCCTTTACACGGCCTTGGTGGGGTCTCGGCTCGACTACGGCAGTGTCGTGTGTGGGTCTGCTACAAAAACAGCACTGAAAATGTTCGACCCAGTGCTGCATCTTCGCCTTCGCCTCTCATGTGGCGTATTCCGCACTAGCCCTGTTGAAAGTCTTTATGTCGAGTGCGACAAATGGTGCCTAGGGCATCAGCGGGAGTATGTTGACCTGTTGTACGCATCCAAGATCGTGTCTCTGACCAACCATCATTTTAATCCCACCATGAACGATACATCAAATTTACAACTCTTTTTAAACAGGCCATCTATTCCCTTACCGTTCTCTCTCAGAGTTAGGGAGGAGGCTACTGCACTCAATGTCCCCCTTTCAGACACGCACAAGACACCCATTCATAATTTCATCGCACCATGGCATCTTCGTTCTGTATCATGCGACCTGTCATTCACTCTTGTAGAAAAAAATAGGGTACCCAGGAATGCAATTCTGCAGCACTTCCTGTTCCTGCAGGACAAGTACAGGTGCGCAGAATTCTATAGCGACGCGTCGAAAACTGGTTCTACGGTATCTTGTGCAGCGCACGGACCAAATTTTAGAGTAAGCAAAACAATGAATTTCCATAACAGTATTTACACGGCAGAAGCATATGGCATTTTACTCGTTTCAAACCACATCATCAAACATAAAATTCCCAAGTCCATTGTGTACACAGACTCTCAAAGCGTTGTACAGGCACTGTCATTAGGAAGGTCATCTAAAAACTATGTCATAAATGCTCTCTTCAAGGTACTAATGTCTGCTTATGCCTCAAATCTTGAAATAACTATATGCTGGGTACCAGGGCACTGTGGAATCCCTCGCAATGAGGCCGCCGACCAAATGGCTGGTGATGCTGCTCTCATGACTACAGTGGACGTTACAACAGTACCTTACACCGACCTAAAGACACACATCAGACGACAGCTTCGTAACACATGGCAATTACACTGGAGTCAACAAACAGACAACAAACTACACGTAATAAAACCACTACAGGGACGCTACATAACTGACTCACACAACAGATACACTGAAGTCGCCCTGGCTAGGCTGCGGATAGGCCACACACATGTTACGCACTCCCACCTGCTCACTGGAACTTCGGGACCCACGTGTAGCAGGTGTGGAAAGGGCCTATCCGTAGTCCACATACTAATCACATGCAAGGCACTTGACACAACACGACACAAACATTTCCCTGAATTATACAGACGACACATTCCTTTGCACCCATCATACTTTTTAGCCGACGAACCAATGTTTTCTAGTCAACGTGTTTTTAAGTTTTTAGCTGAGGTAAACTTTCTGCAGCTCTTGTCATGTCACGTGTAATCACCCTGGCCCTATACACCAGCCATCTCCATTGTCTTTTGTGTTGCATCACCTTTACGTTTAGTCACATGTTTTAGTATGTACGGTCTCATTATAATTCAGTAACTTCTTCTTTGGCGCTCTTTGCCCATAGTCGTCCTTGCGCCAATAAAACCCAACTATCATCATCATCATCATTTCTTCGAGTTACGCCATTACTCTTTTACTAAATCTTGGTGCATGATAGCTGGGACACCCTGTATATTTAATTAACAATCACAGGAATATGAATTCCCTTTTATTATAAATTCCCAGAAAACACTGTCTCTTTAATTGCCAAGTTAGGGTGTGATAGTTTTTTTTTACTATACAGAGATCTTTCCTTGCGTTCTTCAAAACTGCAATTATATTTAATGCAGCTGACTTAGTTCTTCATTTGTCATACACAAGAGCAATCCCAATAGTTTTTAATCTTTCTTTTTCAACACAGCATTTATGTACAGCATCGTCCAATAGCTCGTTATGCTTGCTGTGAAAAACATTTCGCAGTTAACAGCCTTAATTAGTTACGGGAAAAAGACATTTTCAGCATATATACCCGCCGCGGTGGCTCAGTGGCTAAGGCGTTGCGCTGCTGAGCACGAGGTCGCGGGTTCGATTCCCGGCCGCGGCGGCGGCTTTTCTGATGGAGGCGAAAAGCAAAAACGCCCGTGTGTACGAGATTTCGGCGCACGATAAAGATCCCCAGGTGGTCAAAATTAATCCGGAGCCCTCCACTACGGCGCGCCTCATCGCCTGCGTTGCGTCGGCGCGTTAAACCCTACAATCAATCAATCATTTTCAGCATAAAAAATAAGTAGAGGTGTCATTTGAAAGTTTGAAACCTGTTTATTAATCGGAGCGCTCTTGTGAGTGCGCTTAAAATTGCGTTCAGTACACAAAGAGAATGTTCACAAATAACACTCTGGCCCAAAACTCTTCTGCTATCGTGGGTTTTTTTTCAGTTTGAGAAAGATATGGTTTTTTTGTGCATGAAATCATTGCCTCTCAATAAATATCTCTTTGCAGTGGTGCTGTGTCATATTACGCTTCTTTATTTCCATTCTGAAAGCATTTATGAATTGCTTTCATAGCTAACGAGATGGCATTTGGGTAGAACCGCTCAGTTTGTCCTCCATTAATGGTCCGTGCCGGTGCGCACCGTCGCGGCGCACTGTGCGCCACGTCGGTTTCGGGGCAACCCTGGTGCATGTTTATCGAGGACGCTATACAGTGACGCAACTCGATCGGTTAGTGGTAGCTAGAGCACGGTGCCGAAGCGGCGCAGCCTGCTGCGCCTACCCAATGTCGCGGTCGCTAAAGCACGACGTGCGTGGCGCGTGATTCAGATCATTCAAACAGCCCTACAGCGCATGGCATCCTGAAAGAAAATGGACCTTTTTCCACCAGCGATCTGGGCATACACGGGCTGCCGGTCCGCCATTCTTGGAAGGCGTCTCCAGCAAAATAAGCAAAGCGGCACCCCTCAGCTTTCCGTTTGGGGGGCGGCTATGCTGTCTAGCCTTGCACGTTTTCTTTCAAGTGTTCTTTCGTGACCATTGGTGTCATCAGAAAACTCCTGCAAACAAATAAAAGAATTCACTGGCACCGCCACGAATCGAATCTTGAACTAATAGCTTAACAAAGTGACAGTTGGCTGTCTAACCGATTAGCTACGAGCCTACGCGGAGACAGGGAAGACAGGTGGTGGACTCACCAAGCACATCTACGGGTTTACCCCCTACATTCTCGATGAATGCCACGTGATAGCGTCACGCGACCTGAACCGCCGCTGTGCGCTCCGTCCACGGCATGTGTAGTGGCCCTGTGCGCATCTTGCGCGTATGCTAGGAGTTACAAAAATTAAATAAAGCTCGCACCAACGCATGGCACCTCTCTTCCAGTACGCCAATGTGGTAAAGCCAGTGGCCTCCAGTGCTCACGTAAGAAATCACAGCTCCTTATCGTTCGCCCTCACGCCAAACGGCACATCAAGGAACACATTCAAATACTTCTTTATGGCCACGCCATCCCTCTAAGCCTCAGCATCAAGATCCTGGGCCTACATCTCCAGGCCAACAGCAAGAGTGACGTGTCGTTGCAGCGCCTCAAACACAGCATCAATCAAATCATACACATGATCAGGCGAGTTGCCACCAAGAAGCGACGCCTCAAGGAATTCGATACATTTCGATTAATGCAAGCTTTTGTCCTCTCGAAAATCACTTACGTCAACCCCCTGTCCTCTTTTCGGCGAGAAGGACATAAAGATTCGTTATATAATGATTAGAAAGGCGGTTGAGCAGGCTATTGGTCTTCCCCTGAGTGGGTATACAGAGAGGCTACTGAGCACGAGGCTCCACAACACGGTGGAAGAGATGATAGAGCGCGAGCTTTCTAACCAGAAACTCCGAATGAGCAGAACTGCGGTGGGTCGCCGCATCCTTCACCAGATTGTCTAGGCAGCATAGAATGTCACTCCGCTTGATGTACTCCCGCAGACTTGGCGACAAGCACTAAAGATGCTCCCTTTGCTTAGAAATGTGAACCCCCCACACGACGAGGGTCGCCGACAAGCATGGGATCAAGCGCTCAACACCACCCTCTGTGGGGTTCATGCAGTTTTCTACACTGACGCCTCTCAACATCGACAGCAGCAGTACGCCATCATCGTGGTATACCTCCTGAACCAGCCTCCTTGCGTGTCCCTCACTCAAGACCCAAGAAATGATGGCAGCAGAAGAGGCAGCCATCGCGGTGGCTCTCACTTAACCAGGGGTTCGAAAAGTAGTCACCGATTGCCAACAAGCCTACCGGAATTACAACTTGGGTTGGGTGCACTGTGCACTGTGTGGGCTAAAAAACCACTCCCAAAACGGTTCCATTATGCTCATCTGGACACCCGCTCACGCTTCCATGGAGGGCAACGAATACGCCCACCAACAAGCCTGCGCTTTTAAGCACCGTGCTATGGGGCTGCACGAGGACATTCACCCGCTTGTCTCGTTCAGCATTATCGCCTTCAGATACAGACCCTACCCTTGCCTTAACCTGACCTTTCCAGAGCAAAACAAACTACCCTAGGCACATACAATCTGACTCCTTCCCACACGTGACGCGTCTTCACTTAATGTACCTTAATCGGTACGACGCTGAATGTAAATATTGCTCAGAAGTAGGAACAATCCGCCACGTAATAGGGGTGTGCAACTGTAGCTCTGCCCATACAAAAATGCCTTATGGGCGTCTATTGAAAAATGTATGGTGAGCTATGGCCGCCTATGGGTCTCTATGGTCACCCATAAAACGGCATAAATTAGGCTATAGCCAGCTATTGAAGTTTTTATAGATCCTGCACTAAAGACTGTAAACCATACAATTCTCTTTAGACGATTATAGAACATCCTAGTATGTTTAGTCTATAGAGTCACAGCTATTCAGGTAACTGTAGCCAGCTAAAGAAATATGTATGGCTTTAGTTCTATAGACCAGCCGCGGCAAAGCTCTTTTGTCTGGCTATAGACCATTGTTTAGCTTGAAGTCTACAGACTCAAAACCATTCAGCTGTCTTTTGCCAGCTATTGAAAAGAGTTCGTCCTAAAGCTATAGAGAGAAAGCCATAAAAGCCCATTCGGCTGGCTATAGGCCGTTGTTTCGCTCTAAGTCTACAGACTTCAAAACATTCAGCTGTCTTTTGCCAGCTATTGAAAAGAGTTCGTCCTAAAGCTATAGAGAGAAAGCCATGAAAGCTCATTTGGCTGGCTATGGGCCGTTGTTTAGCTCTAAGTCTACAAACTTGGAACCATACGGATGTCTTCTGCCAGCTATTAACGAGAATTTGCTTTAAAGCTAAAGTGAGGCAGCCGTAAAAGCTTCTGCGGCTGGGTACAGTACAATATATAACTGTAAACCTTTAGATGTGTGATAATTAGGCAACATTTTGCCAGCATTAAGAAAGCGTTTGGCGCAGAACTTACAAGCCTGCATCCATAAAGCCTTCTTTAGCTAACTACATAGTAACATAAGTCTCCAAGTTTCCAGCCGCTAATCGAAAAGTGTTAGCCTATAAAGGTATAATTCGAGCAACCATTACATCCTATTCTGCTGGTTCCATTATGACTTATGACGCGAAATTCATATACTCATGATTTACCTAGCTACATCTACAACACAGATTGGATAACGATGATGAGGTTGATCGGCCGGTTATATGAACGTATTTGTTCAATAAGGTTAGGTACTTATTATACCAACAATACGGGAAAAGTACAATTAAAAGAAGCTACTGATTAACGCTCAAATTCAGGTTGCAACTTTGGATACTGCGCGTCCGCAAAGCTTGCAAATGAATGTTGACCGAAAGACGTATAATTTCGTAGAATTATTCCTTTGTAGCCCTTCGCTGCCGCGGTCAAGTGAAAAAGCGGGCTTCTCTGAAAACGGCCCTCACACCGTCGAAGCAGATTGGAAATAACTTTCGCGGCCCACGGTACGCTCTCTCAGAAATATGGTGGAAGCTGCGAACAACCGCATTCTTTCTCCCGTGGACCCCACTTTCAGATTAGTCATTGAGAAAGGGGGAGAGCGACCCACGCGGGACCGAAGGAGGCGCGGTGAAGAAATTCTCGGAAGCGATGAAAGGGTAGAGGGAACACCCCTGCTTCCTGTTTTATTTTCTGTTGTTTGTTTGGCATACTGGTTTCGGCGATGGGTACCAAAGGACACGGCCGTGCGGCCCGCGCTGTGTTAGTATTCCTGCGCGCAGCAATGCTAGTGACAGACAATGTTCCCTGAGTACTCAGAATAGATACTTTTTTCGGATGAAGAAAACAAAACGTTAAGCGATCTTGTACTTACTAAAAAAATAATTACCAGCGAACAAGTTAGAAAAAGATCGAAAGATGGGCATGTATCTCCGCACTATTTGCTATCGCGATGGACCTGCTTATACCTGGATGTACTTAGTCAGCCACATTTCGTCTCCTTCCTGATGTGCGCGGGCATGGCACGTGTTGCCTGGTGCTGGAATTTCGACTCGACGGCAATGTGCTCTTGTAGATGGTGTGACGCCAAGCAAATGTGTCGTGAATTTCGGTGTTTACGGTGACAGTGTTACGATTAATTCAACATCAACTTCAAGTCATGTGAAAATGGATACCTGCGATACTGTGACAGGAATTTCATCGTACGCAAAACTCTAGGGTGAGTGATCTTACGAACTGAAAAGACTCTATAGTGCGAGAAATGCAGGACTTTTTTTAGCGTTCACGAATACTTTTCTAAACTACCCTGCACCACATGGGCACTGCAACGTAGACAGAAGTGAAGATTTGGCCGCGGTGATGTGACAAAAATAATTTCGCGAACTGAGAAAACTTACAAGGAACTAATTGAGTGAACTTGAAAAAACGTTTTTTTTTATCATTGCATTGTGTGCGACCATCTTCATTGTTTTATTGAGAGTGCATTTACATTTTAGCCACCAAACTTGCAGCTGTGTGCATTGAGTACTGAGTGTAATGAAGGACTTCTGAGTGCTTTCTTTTCTGTGGACTACCCAGCACCTGTAGTCTTTGTGTCTCGGCGGACGTTCGCGGGGAATGTGCCGCGTAGTGTGGCTGTCGAGCTAGTCACTTAAGCGTGAGCCAGAGCGTTGGAATGCGTGTGCTGTGTTTTTCGATCGGCGTATGTGAACAACTGTTTACTGGTGGGGAAGTAGCGTAGATAGTAGCCATTTACATGATGAATGGAATGAATAAACCCTTTCATTTTGCTTTCCTTGAATGCCCGTGTTTAAGCCTTTTGTGAATGAAAACTGGCGAAGTGTTTGCAATCGCAACGTCGCACTCCCCCTTATCGCTGAAGTGTTCACGGAGCATATATTACAGAATGCACCTAAGTGCCACAGGATAAGTTCTAGAGATCTGCAAGGCTCTATGCCAGCATGGCAGCGTGCTAATAATTTCTCAGCGGCTGCTGCTGTCGCTGTGTTTCAAGTAGTGGTGATTCTCTTCTGGCTGCAGCTCTCATGCAAAAATATTGTATGGTCGGCTATTGAAAAACCTTCTTATGGTTGTCTTTAGCTATTTGGCCCAATTATCTTTAGACATTTCTATGGCTGTCTTTAGCCATTCTTACCGACATTCCTATGGGTGTCTTTAGATTCTTCTATAGCCGTAGCGATATCGAAAGAAGAGCTAAAGACAGCCATAGAACCGGCTATAGAAGAAGCTAAAGACACCCATAGGGATTTCAATACGAATAGCTAAAGACAACCATAGAACCGGCTATTGAAGAAGCTAAAGACACCCATAGGAATTTCGATACAAATATCTAAAGACAACCACAGAACCGGCTATAGTAGACGCTAAAGACACCCATAGGAATGTCGATAAGAATAGCTAAAGACAGCCGTAGAACCGGTTATAGAAGAAGCTAAAGACGCCCATAGGAATGGCGATACGAATCGCTAAAGACAGCCATAGAAAAGTCTAAAGATTATTGGGCCAAAAAGCTAAAGAAGACCATAAAAAGGATTTTCTATAGCCTACCATACGATATTTTTGTATGGGTGGGCACCCTCCTCTCTTTCCGTCAACTACCCAACAATAGAAATTGTAGGTGCTGCTGTCCAGCCCCTGTCTGCCTACCCAGCTTCAGTTGGTGAACAGAGCACAGGCGGCGCGGACTGCATATGGGCTCCAGTGAAGAAAGAGGGACTCCCCTGGGCCACACTCTGGGCCACTCAGAAATCTGAATAGATGTACTTCCTCCTCCGCCTCCCGCTCCTCGTGCGCCTCCTTCTCCTTCTCCTACTCCTCCTTCTTACTTTCGTCCTCTTCCTCCGTCTCTGTGGCCGATCTCGTCGGCTCCGTCCATGCCGGCAGAGATGGAGAAGGGAGATCGTCTAACACCGGTTGTGAGCTTCCTGTTAATTCTATAAAAAAAAACGTTTCCACTCATTTGCTACACCAATACAACTCCAGCAACCACCGTTCATGCATCATCATTGAATTAATCTTACCAAAAATATCTTTTTGAAGTCATAAAGGGTGTGGATGGGTGCATTTCACTTCTTTCTGGTTTCCCTATTTCTAGAGTGATGTGATTGAATTTACGGGACGTCGCATGGGTAATCGTTGTGGGTGCCGTTTACAGCTTTGCTTTCCAACCATACTCACAGGGTGCATTGGCGCAACTTTTTTTTCTTTTTTATCTTTCGGCCACTCGCGGTGGGTTCGTATACGTACACCGATTGGAAAGGGAGAAAACCTCAGTTCTTTGCCCTTTCCACTCGCGCTTACGAGCCCCTCGGAGCCGATCACCCCTCCGCGACATCTCGGAATCACACGTCCGGCTTCAGGGTGCCCGTACTGTCCCGCAGATTCGGCATTCCCCGGGGTGTCTTTTTCCACGTGTGTCTCTTCGCCGTGTTTCTGTGTTTCTGTGAGTGTCTCCGCGTCTTCAAATTTTGGCAGTGTCAAAAGAAGTACGCTGAGATGCCGTGAAAGTGCTGTGTACGACGATGCCGCGGCGACTACACCGAGGACACGAAGGTACACGTGTTCGGGGAAGAAAGACTGAGGCATGCATGGATACTCGCGGTGCCGCGAGAAAGCCTCACTGTCACCGAGAATTCCAGGGTAAGCTTTTTTTTCTCATTTTGGTATAGAATTGCGCTCTCATTTCAAGAGGATACACGTGCACGTGTAACTGGCTCCCAAGCCGCACTTTTGTATGTCAAGCACTGAATGCTTTGCTTATTGGAGGTAATATTTTTTCTAGGTATGCGAACTTCACTTCGCGGATGCGGATATTACCCGTGTAGCCACGCATACAGATCAAGCCAGTGGCCTTTACTCTCGCGGGTACAACAAGCGTACCCAAACAACAGGTGTCCGAGCCTGGATCGGTATAAACACGCTAGAACCAGTGGAATCGGCGTTTGGTTCGAGACTCGCTTAAACTGGGTGGCGCGTCTGAAGCGTTCTTACTCGTTACTTTACGCTTCCTAATTCTCTCGGAAAGTTGCCGCGGCAACCCTACTTGTTTTAATAGAAGCGCTGTTTTACAGCTTACCCTCTCCGTCTCCTTTTCCGCTGAAGAAAATCGCATTAACGTAAGGGCTTCTTCTCGGTAATTTGTCGTGCGCGTATATACGCGTTGAGGGTGTAGCTAATGCGTTTCCAAAAGTTTTAAGGGTAGTGACGCTTAAGTTCGGCGGAGGTACAGTCGAATGCTTTGTGTCAGTAAACACGGGAGCTCGCACCGCTCAGTGCATGCACAGGGCTTTGTTGGGAGGCTGACGCGCCCTCGCAGTCTGTGCGCTTAATGGGCGCTCTCCCTGAAACCGCTTTATCGCGCGGCTGCCTGCTGCATTAGTTACGTCACGGAAGATAACGCAT
Organism: Haemaphysalis longicornis; assembly: GCF_048455015.1. NCBI lineage: Eukaryota > Metazoa > Arthropoda > Arachnida > Ixodida > Ixodidae > Haemaphysalis > Haemaphysalis longicornis. Next base: position 96,250,639 of record NW_027526203.1, read on the forward strand.
TTTTAAAGCAAAGCTTTCTACCTCTACCCCGCAAGGGTTCTTTCGCGACCGTTGGTGTCACCAGAAAACTCCAGCGAACAAATAAAAGAATTTACTGGCACCGCCGGGAATCGAACCTGGAACTAACAGCCTAACAAAGCGAGAGCCCGTTGTCTTACCGATTCAGCTACGAGCCCACGCGAACACGGGAAGACAAATGGTGTACTCACCAAGCGCATCTACGGGTTTACCCCCTGCCTTCTCGTTGAATGCCACGTGAAAGCGTCACACGACCACTCACGCCCGTCTAGCGGCCCTGTGCGCACCTTGCTCATGTGCTAAGAGTTACAAAAATTAAAGCAAGCTCACACCAATCCAAGGAATCTCACTTTTAGTACGCCAATGTGCTAAAGCCTGTGGCCTCCAGTGTTCACGTAAAAAATCGCAGCTCCTTGTCGTCCGCCCTCACGCCAAATCAAGGAATACATTCAAATACTCCTTCATGACCAGGCCATCACTCCAAAACCCAGCAACAAGATCCTGGGCCTACATTTCCAGGCCAACACCAAGAGTGACGTCTCCTTGCAGCGCCTCAAAAACAGCATTAATGTAATCATACACATGATCAGGCGAGTTGTCACCAAGAAGCGAGGCCTAAAAGAATCCCGTACCTTTCGGTTAATTGAAGCTTTTCTCCTCTCGAGGGTTCCTTACGACAAACCCCTATCTTCTTCTCGACGAGGAAGACATAGAGATGCTTTATATAATGATTAGAAAGGCGGTTGAGGAGGCCATTGGTCTTCTCATGAGTGCGTTCACACTGAGGCTGCTTAGCACGGGCTCCACAACACGGTGGAAGAGCTGATAGAAGGCTATCTTTCTAACCAGAAGGTCCGACTCAGAACTGCGGTGGGTAACCGCATGCTTCGCCAGATTGGCTGGGCAGCCCAGAATGTCACTCTGCTTGACGTACTGCCAGACTCTTGGCGACTAAAACTAAAGATGCTCCCTTTGCTTAGAAATATGAACCCCTCACATGACGAGCGTCAACGAAAAGCACGGTCTCAAGCGCTAGACCCACCCTTGGTGGGGCTCATGCAGTTATCTACACAGACTTCTCCTAACATCGAGGGCAGCAACACGCCATCATCGTGGATACCTCTAGAACCAACCTCCTTGCGTTTACCTCGCTTAGGACCCAACAAATGACGGCAGCAGAAGAGGCAGCCATCACCTTGGCTCTCACTCAACCAGGGGTTTGGAGGGTAGCCACCGATTCCCAGCAAGCCTACTGGAATTACCAGTCGGGTTGGGTGTCCTGACCTGCACTGTGCGTGCTAAGAAACCACTCCCCAAACGGTTCCATTCAGCTCATCTGGACACCGCCTCACGCTTCAATGGAGGGCAACAAATACGCCCACCCAACAAGCCTGCGCTTTTACCTCCCGTGCTATGGAGCTGCACGAGGACAGTCACCCGCTTGTCACGTCCAGGGAGATAATCCAGCATTATCGCCTTCTGAGAGAGACCGTACCTTCGCCTTACCCTGACCTTTCCAGAGAACAATAAACTAGCCTACGGCTCATACAATCCGGGCTCCTTCCCACAGCCTACGCGTCTACACGTAATGCATCCGAATCGCTACGACGCTGAATGTAAACTTTTCTCAGAAGTAGGAATACTCCGCCCCGTAATCGGGGTGTGCGACTTTAGCCCTGAGCACCCTCCTGTCTTTCCGTCAACTACCCAACAAGAGCATTGGGAGATGCTGCTGTCCAGGCCCTCTCTACCTACCCAGCTTCAGCGGGTGGACAGAACACAGGCCGCGCGGACTGCATATGGGCCCCACAGAAGAAGGAATCACTCCCCAAGGCTACACTCTGGGCCGTTCAGAAATCTAAACAGAAGTATTTCTTCCTCCTCCTTCTCAGCCGCAAGTCTCGTCGCCTCCGTCCGCGGCGCAGAGACGGAGAAGTCAGATTGTCTAACACCGGGTTGGCGCTTACTTTTATTTTATAAAAAAAGTTTCCACTCTTTCTACACCAATCCAACTCAACGAAATACCGTTCATGCATCATGCATTGATGTAACCTTACCAAGAATATCTCTTTGAAGTAATAAATGGTGTGGTTAAGTGCATTTCACTTCTCTCTGGTTTTACTATTTGTAGAGCGATGTGAGTGATTTTAAGTAACGTCGCATGAGTAATCGTTATGGGTGCCGTTTACAGCTTTGCTTTCCAACCACATTCACGGGGTGGATTGGCGCGATTTTTTTCTCCCTATCCTATTGTCAAGAGTGTAAGGCAGAATAAAAATATTTCCAAGGGGAAGAAATTGATTCAGGCCCTCTTGAGGTGGTGATAGTAATTTTACGGAATTTATTTTCAAGATTAATGAAAAAAGAGACTAAACATTGGCTACTGATAATTCTATTTGTTTCATTTGCAGGCTTTAGGAAAGCCACGGCTAAATACAAGAGGTAAATCTAAATAAATGCCGAGAGAAACTTGTGCTTCCATTAAAGAGGGCCAAGCTGGCCAAGAAGAATGCAGCCACTGATCCGTCACCACAGCAAGGCAACCTGCCGCCACCTTAATTCGCGTGCACGCCCAGCAGTTTTTGTAATAAAGTGTGGAAGGTATAAGATGAAGTGTTTGCGAGCATTTGGGGTGCAGCAATAATTGCTGCTGTTAACTGAAGTTGATTATATAGGCCATTCACGTGGTCATAAGCTCAATCCATATATAGCCATATATAATATTAGGTCGCCATATATAACTTACCCATGTATGGCCTCACCCATATATGGCCACGTCAGGAATTGGGCATATAAGGCCACATATGGCCCTATATGGCACACCCATATATGGCCACATATGCCTAGTTCCTGACGTGGCCATGTATGGCAATTTCTATATAAGGCCATGTATGGCATTTTCGTAAGGGATGTCATAAACGGTGAATGCCAGGTACTAAAAGGGAAAGAAGCGGTATTTCACACACGCACAATGATACAAAGAAGTTCAGAAGAACAGAGAGAGGGCTACAGCATTTAGAGAGTGGGGCAACTGAGGTGCGAACAGATAGAGAGCTGAAGTTGGAGAATCTAAACTGGAAAAAAAATCGCGCCAATCCACCCCGTGAATGTGGTTGGAAAGCAAAGCTGTAAACGGCACCCATAACGATTACTCATGCGACGTTACTTAAAATCACTCACATCGCTCTACAAATAGTAAAACCAGAGAGAAGTGAAATGCACTTAACCACACCATTTATTACTTCAAAGAGATATTCTTGGTAAGGTTACATCAATGCATGATGCATGAACGGTATTTCGTTGAGTTGTATTGGTGTAGAAAGAGTGGAAACTTTTTTTATAAAATAAAAGTAAGCGCCAACCCAGTGTTAGACAATCTGACTTCTCCGTCTCTGCGCCGCGGACGGAGGCGACGAGACTTGCGGCTGAGAAGGAGGAGGAAGAAATACTTCTGTTTAGATTTCTGAACGGCCCAGAGTGTAGCCTTGGGGAGTGATTCCTTCTTCTGTGGGGCCCATATGCAGTCCGCGCGGCCTGTGTTCTGTCCACCCGCTGAAGCTGGGTAGGTAGAGAGGGCCTGGACAGCAGCATCTCCCAATGCTCTTGTTGGGTAGTTGACGGAAAGACAGGAGGGTGCTCAGGGCTAAAGTCGCACACCCCGATTACGGGGCGGAGTATTCCTACTTCTGAGAAAAGTTTGCATTCAGCGTCGTAGCGATTCGGATGCATTACGTGTAGACGCGTAGGCTGTGGGAAGGAGCCCGGATTGTATGAGCCGTAGGGTAGTTTATTGTTCTCTGGAAAGGTCAGGGTAAGGCGAAGGTACGGTCTCTCTCAGAAGGCGATAATGCTGGATTATCTCCCTGGACGTGACAAGCGGGTGACTGTCCTCGTGCAGCTCCATAGCACGGGAGGTAAAAGCGCAGGCTTGTTGGGTGGGCGTATTTGTTGCCCTCCATTGAAGCGTGAGGCGGTGTCCAGATGAGCTGAATGGAACCGTTTGGGGAGTGGTTTCTTAGCACGCACAGTGCAGGTCAGGACACCCAACCCGACTGGTAATTCCAGTAGGCTTGCTGGGAATCGGTGGCTACCCTCCAAACCCCTGGTTGAGTGAGAGCCAAGGTGATGGCTGCCTCTTCTGCTGCCGTCATTTGTTGGGTCCTAAGCGAGGTAAACGCAAGGAGGTTGGTTCTAGAGGTATCCACGATGATGGCGTGTTGCTGCCCTCGATGTTAGGAGAAGTCTGTGTAGATAACTGCATGAGCCCCACCAAGGGTGGTGTCTAGCGCTTGAGACCGTGCTTTTCGTTGACGCTCGTCATGTGAGGGGTTCATATTTCTAAGCAAAGGGAGCATCTTTAGTTTTAGTCGCCAAGAGTCTGGCAGTACGTCAAGCAGAGTGACATTCTGGGCTGCCCAGCCAATCTGGCGAAGCATGCGGTTACCCACCGCAGTTCTGAGTCGGACCTTCTGGTTAGAAAGATAGCCTTCTATCAGCTCTTCCACCGTGTTGTGGAGCCCGTGCTAAGCAGCCTCAGTGTGAACGCACTCATGAGAAGACCAATGGCCTCCTCAACCGCCTTTCTAATCATTATATAAAGCATCTCTATGTCTTCCTCGTCGAGAAGAAGATAGGGGTTTGTCGTAAGGAACCCTCGAGAGGAGAAAAGCTTCAATTAACCGAAAGGTACGGGATTCTTTTAGGCCTCGCTTCTTGGTGACAACTCGCCTGATCATGTGTATGATTACATTAATGCTGTTTTTGAGGCGCTGCAAGGAGACGTCACTCTTGGTGTTGGCCTGGAAATGTAGGCCCAGGATCTTGTTGCTGGGGTTTGGAGTGATGGCCTGGTCATGAAGGAGTATTTGAATGTATTCCTTGATTTGGCGTGAGGGCGGACGACAAGGAGCTGCGATTTTTTACGTGAACACTGGAGGCCACAGGCTTTAGCACATTGGCGTACTAAAAGTGAGATTCCTTGGATTGGTGTGAGCTTGCTTTAATTTTTGTAACTCTTAGCACATGAGCAAGGTGCGCACAGGGCCGCTAGACGGGCGTGAGTGGTCGTGTGACGCTTTCACGTGGCATTCAACGAGAAGGCAGGGGGTAAACCCGTAGATGCGCTTGGTGAGTACACCATTTGTCTTCCCGTGTTCGCGTGGGCTCGTAGCTGAATCGGTAAGACAACGGGCTCTCGCTTTGTTAGGCTGTTAGTTCCAGGTTCGATTCCCGGCGGTGCCAGTAAATTCTTTTATTTGTTCGCTGGAGTTTTCTGGTGACACCAACGGTCGCGAAAGAACCCTTGCGGGGTAGAGGTAGAAAGCTTTGCTTTAAAAACCAAAGAAAATGTTCCAGCAAATACGGCAACAGGGACGGATGAAATTCCTAAACGGCTGGTCAACCTACTGGGTCCAAAAAGCAAGGCACAACTGATTCGAGCAATCGAAAAAGTGATAAAAACTAAGCAAGTACCGGACAATTGGCGTAAGAGCAGGATGAAGATGATATATAAAGGTAAAGGTGACAGGGCTGATGCCAATTCGTACAGGCCTATTACAGTTACCTCAGTGGCATATAGGCTGGCAATGCAAGCCATAAAAGCAGAACTACAGGCGTGGATAGAGAGGAACAGCATTCTGGGAGAACTACAAAATGGTTTCAGACGAGACAGACGCTTACAGGACTATCTATTTGTCCTCACCCAATGCATAGAGGTGTCAATGGCTCAGGAGCGACCACTATGGATAGCATTTCTCAATATAAAGGGAGCCTACGACAATGTAGATAAAGAACTTCTATGGAGCATACTTGAGCGAGAGGGATTAGGCCAGGACTTTATTCAGCTGTTACAAAGGATTTACAATAAGACCGAGGTGCAAATTATCTGGGAGGACCAAAATTGCGCGGAACCGGTAGTCACCAATAGAGGTTTAAAGCAGGGTTGTCCTTTGTCGCCATTGCTGTACATGGCTAGACTAGAAAGAAAGCTTGAAGGCAGTAAAATAGGTTTCCATCTATGCTACAGCCGCAAAGGACAGGAAGTGGAACAACATATCCCGGGAGTGATATATGCAGAGTACATAGTACAACTAGCAGATAGTAAACAGTGTTTGCAACAGCTCACAGATATCTGCGGGGAAGAAGCCACTGAACTAGGGTTAGAGTTTAGCAGAGCAAAGTCGGGAGTTCTAGTTTTTAATGACAACGCCCTTAACGAATCGGTATTCGTTCAAAAAAGCAGCAATACCGTGGGTAACGGAATACAAATATCTGGGCATATGGTTAAACGAAGGTTAGGTGTGTCTAAAAAAAATCGCGCCAATCCACCCCGTGAATGTGGTTGGAAAGCAAAGCTGGAAACGGCACCCATAACGATTACTCATGCGACGTTACTTAAAATCACTCACATCGCTCTACAAATAGTAAAACCAGAGAGAAGTGAAATGCATTTAACCACACCATTTATTACTTCAAAGAGATATTCTTGGTAAGGTTACATCAATGCATGATGCATGAACGGTATTTCGTTGAGTTGTATTGGTGTAGAAAGAGTGGAAACTTTTTTTTATAAAATAAACGTAAGCGCCAACCCGGTGTTAGACAATCTGACTTCTCCGTCTCTGCGCCGCGGATGGAGGCGACGAGACTTGCGGCTGAGAAGGAGGAGGAAGAAATACTTCTGTTTAGATTTCTGAACGGCCCAGAGTGCAGCCTTGGGGAGTGATTCCTTCTTCTGTGGGGCCCATATGCAGTCCGCGCGGCCTGTGTTCTGTCCACCCGCTGAAGCTGGGTAGGTAGAGAGGGCCTGGACAGCACCATCTCCCAATGCTCTTGTTGGGTAGTTGACGGAAAGAGAGGAGGGTGCTCAGGGCTAAAGTCGCACACCCCGATTACGGGGCGGAGTATTCCTACTTCTGAGAAAAGTTTACATTCAGCGTCGTAGCGATTCGGATGCATTACGTGTAGACGCGTAGGCTGTGGGAAGGAGCCCGGATTGTATGAGCCGTAGGGTAGCTTATTATTCTCTGGAAAGGTCAGGGTAAGGCGAAGGTACGGTCTGTCTCAGAAGGCGATAATGCTGGATTATCTCCCTGGACGTGACAAGCGGGTGACTGTCCTCGTGCAGCTCCATAGCACGGGAGGTAAAAGCGCAGGCTTGTTGGGTGGGCGTATTTGTTGCCCTCTGTTGAAGCGTGAGGCGGTGTCCAGATGAGCTGAATGGAACCGTTTGGAGAGTGGTTTCTTAGCACGCACAGTGCAGGTCAGGACACCCAACCCGACTGGTAATTCCAGTAGGCTTGCTGGGAATCGGTGACTACCCTCCAAACCCCTGGTTGAGTGAGAGCCAAGGTGATGGCTGCCTCTTCTGCTGCCGTCATTTGTTGGGTCCTAAGCGAGGTAAACGCAAGGAGGTTGGTTCTAGAGGTATCCACGATGATGGCGTGTTGCTGCCCTCGATGTTAGGAGAAGTCTGTGTAGATAACTGCATGAGCCCCACCGAGGGTGGTGTCTAGCGCTTGAGACCGTGCTTTTCGTTGACGCTCGTCATGTGAGGGGTTCATATTTCTAAGCAAAGGGAGCATCTTTAGTATTAGTCGCCAAGAGTCTGGCAGTACGTCAAGCAGAGTGACATTCTGGGCTGCCCAGCCAATCTGGCGAAGCATGCGGTTACCCACCGCAGTTCTGAGTCGGACCTTCTGGTTAGAAAGATAGCCTTCTATCAGCTCTTCCACCGTGTTGTGGAGCCCGTGCTAAGCAGCCTCAGTGTGGACGCACTCATGAGAAGACCAATGGCCTCCTCAACCGCCTTTCTAATCATTATATAAAGCATCTCTATGTCTTCCTCGTCGAGAAGAAGATAGGGGTTTGTCGTAAGGAACTCTCGAGAGGAGAAAAGCTTCAATTAACCGAAAGGTACGGGATTCTTTTAGGCCTCGCTTATTGGTGACAACTCGCCTGATAATGTGTATGATTACATTAATGCTGTTTTTGAGGCGCTGCAAGGAGACGTCACTCTTGGTGTTGGCCTGGAAATGTAGGCCCAGGATCTTGTTGCTGGGGTTTGGAGTGATGGCCTGGTCATAAAGGAGTATTTGAATGTATTCCTTGATTTGGCGTGAGGGCGGACGACAAGGAGCTGCGATTTTTTACGTGAACACTGGAGGCCACAGGCTTTAGCACATTGGCGTACTAAAAGTGAGATTCCTTGGATTGGTGTGAGCTTGCTTTAATTTTTGTAACTCTTAGCACATGAGCAAGGTGCGCACAGGGCCGCTAGACGGGCGTGAGTGGTCGTGTGACGCTTTCACGTGGCATTCAACGAGAAGGCAGGGGGTAAACCCGTAGATGTGCTTGGTGAGTACACCATTTGTCTTCCCGTGTTCGCGTGGGCTCGTAGCTGAATCGGTAAGACAACGGGCTCTCGCTTTGTTAGGCTGTTAGTTCCAGGTTCGATTGACGGCGGTGCCAGTAAATTCTTTTATTTGTTCGCTGGAGTTTTCTGGTGACACCAACGGTCGCGAAAGAACCCTTGGGGGGTAGAGGTAGAAAGCTTTGCTTTAAAACTCATGACGAGCATTTAAGAATGAAAGGCAGAACAAACGCCTGTATCATGAAGCACAGAGCACTGTTGGGATTTAACAGATATGTAGTAGTGAGAGGAATCTGGAAGGGAGTATTTGTACCAGCACTGACCTTTTCAAACGCAGTAGTGTGTGTCAAATCAAAGATTAAATCAGGGCTACAAGTAAATCAGAGGGCCGTAGGTCGATTGGCATTAGGAACACACAGTAAAACAACAAACGAGGCAGTGCAGGGAGACATGGGATGGGCATCCTTCGAAGTGAGAGAAGCACAGAGCAAAATACGTTTTGAAGAACGACTTAGAAATATGGATGATTAGACATGGGCGGCCAAAGTGTTAAGGTATGTTTACATGAAAAGCGTGGACGCACAGTGGAGGAAAAGAACCAGAAGGCTCACGACAAAGTATATGAAACCTGGAAGTGCAGGGGAAACGTCCAAGGCAATAAAAAAAGTTGCGCCAATCCACTCTGTGAATGTGGTTGGAAAGCAAAGCTGTAAACGGCACACACAACGATTACCCATGCGACGTACCGTAAATTCAGCCACGTCACTCCAGAAATAGTGAAACAAGAGAGAAGTGAAATACACCCAAACCAAACCCTTTATGACTTCAAAGAGATATTCTTGGTAAGGTTAATTTAATGATGATGCATGAACGGGGGTGGCTGGAGTTGTATTAGTGTAGCACGTGAGTGGAAGCTTTTTTTATAAAATTAAAAGGAAGTTCAAACCCGGTGTCAGACGATCTCCCTTCTCCATCTCTGCCGCCGTGGACGGAGGCAACGAGATCGGCCGCAGAGACGGTGGAGGAGGACGAAAAAAAAGGAGGACTAGGAGAAGGAGGAGCAGGAGGAGGAGGAAGTACATCTATTCAGATTTCTGAGTGGCCCAGAGTGGGGCCCAAAGGGGGTGCTTCTTTCTTCACTGGAGCCCACATGCAGTCCGCGCCGCCTGTGATCTGTCCACCAACTGAAGCTGGGTGGGCAGACAGGGGCTGGACAGCAGCATCTCCAATTTCTCTTGTTGGGTAGTTGACGGAAAGAGAGGAGGGTGCCAGGGCTACAGTCGCACACCCCTATTATGCGGCGGATTGTTCCTACTTCTGAGCAATATTTACATTCAGCGTCGTAGAATTTCGGGTGCATTAAGTGAAGACGCGTCGGGTGTGGGAAGGAGCCGGATTGTATGTGCCGTAGGGTAGTGTGTTTTGCTTTGGAAAGGTCAGGTTAAGGCAAGGGTAGGGTCTGTCTCTGAAGGCGATAATGCTGGGTTACGTCGCTGAACAAGACAAGCGGGTGAATGTCCTCGTGAAGCTCCATAGCACGGGGGGTAAAAGCGCAGGCATGTTGGTGGGCGTATTCGTTGCCCTCCATGGAAGCGTGAGCGGGTGTCCAGATGAGCATAATGGAACCGTTTGGGGAGTGTACACAGTGCACGTCGGTGCACCCAACCCAAATTGTAATTCCGGTAGGCTTGTTGGCAATCGGTTACTGCCTTTGGAAGCCCTGGTTAAGTGAGAGCCAACGCGATGGCTGCCTCTTCTGCTGCCATCATGTCTGGGGTCTTCAGTGAGGGACACGCAAGGAGGCTGATTCTGGGGGTACCCACGATGATGGCGTACTACTACTGTCGATGTTGTGAGGCGTCGGTGTAAATAACTGCATGATCCCCACAGAGGATTGTGTTGAGCGCTAGATCCCATGCTTGTCGGCGACCTTCGTCGTGTGGGGGGTTCATATTTCTAAGCAAAGGGACCATCTTTAGTGCTTGTTGCCAAGAGTGCGGGAGTACATCAAGCGGAGCGACATTCTGTGCTGCCTAGCCAATCTGGTGAACGATGCGGCGACCCACCGCAGTTCTGCTCAGTCGAAGCTTCAGGTTAGAAAGATGCCCCTCTATCAGCTCTTCCCCCGTGTTGTGGAGCCCCGGGATAAGCAGATTCTTTTTTGACGCGCTCATGAGAAGACCAATGGCCTTATCGACCGCCTTTCTAATCGTTATATAAAGTATCTTTATGTCCTCCTTTCCGAGAAGAAGACAGGGAGTTGACGTAAGTGATTCTCGAGAGAACAAAAGCTTGAATTAATCGAAAGGTATCGGATTCCTTGAGGCCTCGCTTCTTGGTGGCAACTCGCCTGATCATGTGTGTGATATGATTGATGATGTGTTTGAGGCCCTGCAACGACACGTCACTCTTGGTGTTGGCCTGGAGATGTAGGCCCAGCATCTTGATGCTGGTGCTTAGAGGGATGGCTTGCCCATCAAGAAGTATTATAATGTGTTCCTTGATGTGCCGTTTGGCATGAGGGTTAACGACAAGGACCTGTGATTTTTTACGTGAACACTAGCGTACTAGAAGTGAGATGCAATGCGTTGGCGCGAGCTTCTTTTAATTTTTGTAACTCCTAGCATACGCCCAAGCCGCGCACAGGGCCACTACACATGCCGTGGACGGAGCGCACAGCGGCGCGTCAGGTCGCGTGACGCTATCACGTGGCATTCATCGAGAATGCAGGGGGTAAACCCGTAGATGTGCTTGGTGAGTCTACCACCGGTCTTCCCTGTCTCCGCGTGGGTTCGTCGCTAAATCGGTAAGACAGCCGGATGTCGCTTTGTTACGCTATTAGTTCCAGGTTCGATTCCTGGCGGTGCCAGTGAATTATTTTTTTTATGTTTGCGGGAGTTTTCTGATGACACCAACGGTCGCGAAAGAACCCTTGGAGGGTAGAGGTATAAAGCTTTGCTTTGAAAAATAAAGTGGAAGAAACAGAGACAACGACCTGGAAAAAGAGGATGGATGCGAAAAAGTCCTTAGATACCTACAGGATCGGGAAGCAGGAGATCACAAGGGAAAAATTATTCCATAATACCGAAGGGAGTGTATTGCTTTTTGAAGCCCGGGCGGGTTGCTTGCGGACAAAAACGCTTATCCGCGAGCCGGTACAGGAAGAACTATGCGCAGGCTGCGGAAATGAGCCAGAAACCATGCAACATATTGTAACGGAGTGCAAAAGTATCCGTCCAGTCCTCAGTGATGGAGCCATCCAGCTTCCGGAAGCTCTTGGCTTGAAGGTTAGCGGAAACGTGAATTGGACAGCAGTAGAGGTTAGTAAAAGAAGGTTAGAATGTTGGTGGGAAAACAGCAGAGTTAGAATGTTGGTGGGAAAACAACTGGGAACAGGCGAACAAAGAAGTCAGACTAGCACAAAAGTTTCGTAAAAGTATTTTGATATTAATTTTTGATTATTATTTATTTAGTTTGTATTTTTTAGGTGACGTGATTGTACAGTGGCGTTGCGACTAAGGCCGCTGTGCAACGCCACCCCGTTACAAAGGGGAAGCCACTAAGCATCATCATCATCACCGTGACGTCGGCTTAGGGATGCTCGTATTTGTCGTATGCTTCACTCGGGCTCGCTCTCCCTGCTGCTTCTTTGCGCTCGGTTGACGTCTGATGGTTGTCCGCACCAGATTTTGCGTGTGCGTAACTTTTTATCATGATGATAGCCTCAAAATCGCATACACTAGCTCAAAGCATGATTTAAAGTATAGTTTTTGATGTCGCTACGGCAGAAATATTGCCGGCGTCGCCCCGTTCCTTGCAAAGCTGGGGCTGTGCGGAGCTCGAAGAGTCGGAGCTAGGAGTCAGTTTCTGTATTAAGCAATCTTTCGAACAAAGGGAGCAGCCAGCTGCTAGTAACCGATAACAGCGAGAATACAAGACCTAAGCAAATTCCCGGCCTTAGGAGCTGTCGGCCTTGGCAGAAGGCATTCCGATTCCCGGTTATCATATGTAAGGTAAAACAGTTTTTGCAACCTTATGGAACGCTCGAAAGTATTGTGTCACATCAATTTACGTTGTCATGGCATGAAAGTATGCCGATATGCACTAGGCTGCAGAAACTGTAGGTTGAGTTCCAGATAACCCACTGTGTGTATAGCTAGGCGCGTGCTGGTTATATACCACGCTTCTAACCAGTATATTGAGCACGACGAGCCACGTCTACGGTAAATATATGGTAACACTATGTTTACTCAGACCTGGACGGATATTTTGGTACATTTTCCACAGCCAAATCTTCCCAATATTCAGATATGCGTTATAGGAAAACTGCACTCAAGAAAACTGCACTCAAAACTTTACTTCACAATAAAATCGAGCTGGTTAGTGGGCCGGCCGCTCAGAGTGACAGTAATTCTCCTCAACTCATAGAATGACATCCCGAATAGCCTAGGATTTATCCTTTACACCTGGAAGTATTGGAGAACAATTAAGAGCTTTTTGTAAATATTCATCCATTTCGATTCTTCAATATGTGCGCGTATACTATTTATTGTGTTCGTTGGGGAGTAAATCAAGCATTCAACAACGCAATCACGTTATAATTCGGGCTGAGAATGAGTTAGTTATGATAATGATGGTTACGATAGAAATACGGAGTACGAAAGCCGGCTTCGAGTACTATGGACAACCTTGTCTGGGGTGCGATCGCGATGGCGTAGCACAAACCTTCTCATTGTATTTCGATGTGCATAAACAACGCACGCTGCGGATATGCACCTCCTTGAACGCAGCCATAACTAAAGCGGCCAATTTGTGAAGAATGAATGTGTGTCATACAGCCTGCAGAAAATACCCACACGATCGTTGTGTGTATAACTAGGCGCGTGCTGGTTATATACCACGCTTCTAACCAGTATATTGAGCACGACGAGCCACGTCTACGGTAAATATACGGTAAAACTATGTTTACTATTCATCCTCATCCTAGTAATAAGACGTTTGTGACGGTGCAGAAAAATTAATGCGTTGGGCACGCACAAAAAAACATTCATTTGCTACCAGTCAACAGCAACGAAGGAAAAGGAAGACATCTGCTTTATTTCCTGCTGTGCCGTGCGCGTGTAGGGGCCCGCTGCTTGGTACGTAGCATGAGGCTGTTGAGTCGTCGTAAGAGCATCTCAAAAATACTGTAGGGAAGTCTACGCATTTTGAACACTTACCGAGGAGCTCTGAGCGGTGAACCTCGCGAATAAGCTAGAAAGGACGATTTGTTCTCGCTCTTTTCGTGCGTTGCAAGCTTGTGGGAGATACAGCTTGAAATTATTCAGGTGTGTCAGAAGGTGGCAAAAATAACTTAAAATAACTCAATTACTAAAAAATCGCTTTTTAATGCACTAAAGCATCAATGCGGGCGATTTCTAGCACAGGCACTGCTGCCCTTCGCAAGCGGAGGGTAGCAGATGACAGCGGCGCGAGTCCCTAAGCCGACGTCAGAGCCAGGGGGCGCCACTCAAAGATCTCACCGCCAATGGCACGTGCATCAGAGAGGAAGCATAAATAACAGCGTGACGCGTTCCATTATGTGTGCACCGGAAAGGCCTTTAGGTTCGGTGTTGGCAGGACCGCAGCGCCATAAATAGTGTTTCCGCAACAAGTAGCATACAGTGAGTTCGATGTGGATGTTTTATGCTTAGCGTTGACACTGTGAGATGTCTAGTTGACAAACCTACTCAAAAGAAACGCTTTCGCGTTTTAATCGTTAAACCAGTTGTTGAGGTATCCTCTGCAACATTTAAAAAATTACTTCGTGCGAGCCTTCGTCGAGTCCGCTCTTTACAGATACCGCATCCCCGTGAAAAACTTTCGCAAATAATTTCCGTCACTCGCACTCTGTGATAGATTCGCCGGCTTTGAGGATAAGTATGCGGAATCATGATTTTCACTTCTGACCTTAACAAAAAGAGAACAAGCGAGCCGTCCACGCAGGGAAGCCCCACTCCTGCGTGCAACGCTGTCAGCAAGATCGTGATTTATTTGGATCGCAGAGACAGCAGATCGTTGCGAGAGGAAAAGGAAACAAACACTCGTCACTCGTATCAAGAAACGCTGCACGTGCGCGGCAAATGTCGCCTTGTGGAATGGTTCGCCAAACGACGCTCCCAAAGCGAACAACGGAAAGGAATAACCACGCACAACAGCTCCCTCCGTACACGCATTCAACAGCGCGGCTGTCTGTTTTCCGGTCACTGCTTTCGAATGACTCACTGTGCACTCACACAGCCTGTGTCGCCTCGAAGCCCGCGAGCCCGCGTTGTTGACTGTCATGATGCCAGGCGCGTGTCGTACGCGCCTTCGCGCTCTTGTGCGCCGCAGCGCTGAATGTAGAGGCATCAAGTCTCAGGTAGAACGTCCAGTGTCGCTTGCACGGTATTCGGAGCTCGCAGCGCTCATGACGTGACTGATGTGCGCGCGCGTGTGATCCTATGTGAATCTGCTTTCGGGGAATATTTTCGAATACTTTCAATGCTTGGGCAAAAAATTCCTGCGCGCGACGCTTCGCAACACGTAAACTGAGAAGATATGGGGGGTTTCGTAACGTGCGAAATAAAACAGTCTTGCGTAGATTATGTCACCGAGAGCGTGATAGGTGAGAGCGGTTGGTTGAGTTAACTTGATTACAAACATCAAGCGCGATGTTAGGACGCCCGCCCGGTGAGAGGCGTTCTCAGTCCAGGATGCCGTGGACGTGGCCTGCTCGGGCTGCCCCCTCGAACTTTCCGAGCGTGAAATCCAGCGAGCTAGAACGCGAGGCAGCGAATGAAGAAGTACTCGTACTCTTAAAAACCCCGCAGGCGTCCAGTAACCACCAGTACTTTTGGCGGAGTGGATTCCCACCGTGGAACGAGCGGTGGACATACGTAGTGAAATGGTGAGGTTTACTGTTTAAACAAGGGGTGAAAGTGTAACCGCACGCGCGCGCAGAGATTTTACGATGGGTTAGGTATTGTTACTATAGTTCTAGTTCGCCCCGCTACTACTAAGAGACTGGTTCCCGTATATAGCTTCCCTAGTGTAGCAGAGTTGCGCCTCCATTTGCCATCTTGAGTTGTAGAGTGGTGCGGGAAAGCCACCCGGCACGCGTGTAAGAACCTTTTCTTTCCTCCATGCGTGTAAGAGCTGCCGCCACGCCAGTGGCAGCGGCGCATGCGTGAGCCAGCGCCTGCGGGACAGCGCGACTGCTCACCAGCTGAGAGGCCTCCGCTGCCGCCTGCACCGCAACCTTCGCCGGTCACTCGAGCAGGACCGACTGAAAACGGTGTCTCGTGCGCAGCACTGTAAGCGGGCTTCGCTGTCGTGGGCCCCACGGCATGTGGCAATTAGACGCGCAACTCTTGCGCTACCCGATATACAAGAACTCTAAATGGAACGAAGCGGGCAGTCGTTTATTCACAAATAACAGAAGAACAAAAAACACGCAGGAAACCCTCTCGCCATGGTATTGATTACTGGGTAATTGGGGTTTTTAATCCTAACGAACTTTTATTTAACCGTCTCTGTCTTTCCAGAGGTAAGTTAGTATTTTGAGGGCCTCCCGAATTACAGTAGGATATTTAGCCCTGGCCAATACCCCCTTGTGAGTACGTGCCAAAAACTTTGAGGGTAGCCTCATCATCAGCAGCATAGCCTCGTTTCACCCAGGAAGCTATATGCCGATAGCCTTATTGGCTTGCCGCCCAAAATTCCACGATTCCTCCTTGGGCTAGTGAAGCGGAAGGGCTGGCCTCATTTAGCAGTTGCACAAAAGAATAGAACGAGTGCTCCAAGAAAAGTGGTATATGGCGCTGTGTGCGCACAGGAAATGGCAGGTTTGTACCCACAAGGGAATGGAATTTCGCGACAACAGCGCAAGCTGTGTATGTGCGGTGCTGTCCCAGCGCAGATTCTATTTTTTTTTAATCTAATTGCATGTTGGCCCTTGTCATTCACCAATTTAACATTTGGTCACGTTGATTGTGCGTTTTAGGGCGCTGTTGGGCGTTGTGGCGGACCATCATGGGAATTGTGTTTAAGCGCCAAGGACTTCAGGAAAAACGATATTGATTCGGCAGAGGAACCGCAGTCCTATCAATATCTTTTTTTTTTTTTCAATTGTACGTCTTGGGGCTTAAACCTAATTCCTATGATGGTGTACAAACTAGCCCGTATCCGCGCATTAATTCACTTATGGTGAAGCAAACCGTCGTCGATTTCTTTAAAGTGCATACAAATACTTATTCTCATGCGCAAAAAAAAACTGTTATACCCTTGACACCCCAGAAATCTCGTTTTTAGTTAAATATTTTTAATATATGTGGTGCCGTTATTTGCGTCTTTCGTACAAATAATTCACGCAAAGAAAAAATGAAGAAGGCTGGCCAAACAGTAAAATTAGTATACGTCCCAGTTGAAGCAATTATTACGCGTTTTAGCGCCACAACCTAAGATGGTAAACAACTTTCTGAACCAATGCAAAATAATACCTCTGCCAGGCGGCCGCTTCGGTGCCAATTAACCCTGAAATTCATTAAAAAATTCACGCAATTCAGACACAGACATTTCTAAGTTGCATTAGGCGTAAGTGGCATTAGGCGTAACACGAACTGACAGAATATGTAATGAAAATCATCCCCACCTTTTTAGCTCAAAACTCCAACAGCTCTGAAACCTCGTAGAACCACTGCGGAAAGTGATCATTCGCAAATAGCAAAGAGCTGACTCGGTTTTGTAGAACACTATATAGGCAGTCTTTGTGTGATTTGGTGTCGACAGTTGCTGCCCATGTATTAAAAGCTGATAGTTTCCCCGACCCTGGAACAAGGCACAGACGCGTTCTAAAGTTCCTGCTGTGCACAAAGCAAGCTTTCGACGTTAGTGTTAGCTGCGCGAGAATGGTTTCCATTAAACTGTAGAACTCCAGAGTAATCACTTTTTAAAGAACTCGATGGGCCGGAAAGCTGCACCTGATAAAAATTTTATAAAGTTAATTCCAGATGAAAGAAAACGGTGAAAACGATATTTTTCACAACCAAACGTGTCATCAGTGCGAAGGAAGTGAGTTCCGTGGTCAGTTCTTGAGGACAGTACAGTGGACAAGATCCATTTTTTATAGATATAAATAACAACAGATATGTCAGGGAAAACTGTTAAGGTACGCACTTAATCCATTGGCAAGAAACTGCAGCCCTCGACCTTGTCTTGGAAGCAGAAACAGTATTAAAGCAGATGACACGTGCAGAAAGGCAGGCCGGTACCTCACACTGTCCCATTCGCCCAGCGATCATCTTTTCAGCTTGTTCTGCAGTTTTGTCTCTTTCAGATCATCTTGTTTTCAAAAGGTGCACTTGTACTGACAGCCCAACTCGCTACATTACTTCTACTGCTACTTGTTCTGGAGGGGAGTACTGCTGTGGACGAATTAAGGAGCGTCTACCCAAATAAGTCCCATCTCATGATCCCCGTGTCAAATCTGCCTTTCATTTTGTAACAGCATAATCTGTTATAAGATTCCGCAGTAGCACACGGAACGATGGCCGGGGGTCAGGCGGTACGATGACATACTGATTGTAATGCACACATCTGGTATAGCTATCGCAAAACGAATTGCAGTGGTCAGAGCAATAATGCAGTGACTGAGCGTTAACTAAAGCTCACTTTTAACGAAAGTGTTGCGAACACATTCGATAACGTGACAGCCAACAAATTATTCAGGGTGACCAAATAATCTAATTCATTGGTAGTATTTATGTGCCTGTTGTAGGATTTTTCTGTTTTGTTACAAATATAAAAACTGTGCGCCATTGGTATTAGGTGCTGCTATTTGAACGCGCCAGTACGCAGGCCTAAATTTAAGGCTTTAAGGTTAGCGTAAAGGGCGATTCCATAGCGACGATTGCGGTTTCAACAAAAAAAGGATAGGGCAGAAAATATATCCCACCGTCATATCTCTTGGTGGTGGCTTTATGGCAGTGGCTAGGACAACATAAAGTGGGCGAGAAAGTAGGTGTTAAATCGCCGCCACTTCATCTGCTTTTTCTAATATCTCGTAATTGTTTAATGTTTGCTTTGCAATTCCGCCACTGCCCTTGGGGAACACCATCATTTTTAATTGTTGTTTGTATTTTGATTTAGTGTCGTTTTAAACTACTAAATGTTTTCTAATTTCAGTGATAATTGAACTCATCGAACCGGTTCGGTACGTGATTTGGTCGAACCGGAACTTAACCGAAACGAAATGATTTCTCCTGAACCAGAACCGTAACCGAACCGGTATTTTTTTGGTTCGACACTTTGATATATATATATATATATATATATATATATATATATATATATATATATATAATCAGAAAATGGGAAATGAGGGGCTCCGTGAAATAAGACAGAAAATAAGGGTTGGCAGTCAAGAAAACCTCGGAAAGCAAAGGGGAGGTTGTGGTGGGTCATAGAAAGAGATAGATATTCATAGAACCCCCCCTTTGCTTTCCGAGGTTTTCTTGACTGCCAACCCTTATTTTCTGTCCTATATATATATATATATATATATATATATATATATATATATATATATATATATATATATATATATATATATATATATATATATATATATATATATATATATATATATATATATATATATATACATATATATATATATATATATATATATAGATATATATATATATATATATATATATATATACAGTCTAGTGTACTTATAACAATATCCAAGTGCCAAGGTAATCCCATCGTTATAACCGATAATTGTTATAAGCGGGTTGCAAAATAAAAAGACGGAACAAAGCTCAAAACATTTCATTCGCATGCCAGCAAAGTCGTAGTACTACTAATTTGCGGAAAAGAAGCCACAGTCGGTCACCTTTGCCGCGTGTGAAGGTAGCGCAAATCTTTTTTTTTTCCAAGAGCTCATCTCGTCTGGACGTGCCCCACCAACCCTCCACCTCCCAGATCCCCTACCCTTGAGCAGTGGGAGTGCGCGTTTCAGAGCTGCCAGCTCGAAGACCAGGAGGCCCTGATCTCTCGGGCGAAGATGGCAGCCGCGGCACGCGGCCTACCGGAATAGGATGGCCGCCCACAGCTCCTAACTCTTTTTCTCCCCTACCCCGTCCCTGCTTTTCAATAAACGTTTTCTCTCCCTCTCTCTCTCTCTCTCTCTCCAAGAGCATCTACAGGTGCTTCACCTAGCTGAGGTAAATGTCCTTGGCGGAAACAAAGTCCCCGACGGACTGTGTCACGCATTGGGCCTCCTACGAAGACACCACCTGAGTAGGCTGCGCCACCGCGTCATTAGAGTCGTCACTGCTGCACTTCTGCTGAACAATATCACCGGATTCAATCGTTATATCCGATATCGTGGCACTGGAGCATTGTAATAAGCGGTTTATTTTACCATAATGAGAATACAAAAGATGACGGTGCCATAGCTGTGCATCATTATATCTGATATATTGTTATAAACGGTATCGTTATGAGTGGACTCGACTGTATGTGTGTATATATGTGCACCAGTTACGTAAAGCATATTTTGCCAAACCGTATACACGCCAAGCCATGGTAACATAGCGCTACTGAATGCCGAATTATGCAAGTAGGAGGACCAAACAGGGGTTACGTCTTGTCGCTCGTAGGAGCTATCACGAACGTATGATCACCCAACCACCCTAGGGGAGTAGAATTTTGGAATGTAGATTAAAGGGCACTTAAAGCCCGAAAATCCAATGAGACAGAAGAATCAAATCTGTCAGATGATCAGCAATACTAAATGTCAAACTAGGCGAAACAACCACTGCCGCTTGGATATACCCAACGAGCCGAAAGATCCAACTACATGAAAGATCCAATCGTGCCCAAATATACAACGATACGACATATCACCCCAGCCGTAGCACCCAATCAAGCCAAAATATCTACCGAGTCAAAAAAGCTGCCTAGACCGAGTGAGTGAGTAAATTAACTTTATTTAGACAAGCTTCAGGCGCTAATGGTTGGGTGCCCGGCCGGTGGGGGGCCTCCTCTAGTCCGGGAAGTCCTGGTCCGCGCCCTGGCCCTCTCCACGAGGCTACGCTGGACTGAGAGATCGGTGCTCGCCAGCTGGGCCGCCCACTGCTCGTACGTTGGGTGAGGATCTGGGGCAAGGGATGGGGTTTTCTGACACCCCCAAACCATGTGGATGGGGTACATGGGGTACATGGCATGGAGGATAGTGGGGTGAGGATAGGAATTTGTTTGAAGTCGACGAAAGGCAGTGGCCTCTGCTCTGGATAAATGGGGATGTGGTGGCGGGAAGCATAGTCGACTGTGGCGGTAATGGGCGAGGATGTCCGTGTATAACGTAAGAGTAGTGGGCTAGGGAGAGCGAAGGGGCTGCATGGCTTCGCCTTCTTGAGAAACCGCCTGGTGGGTATGAAGGCAGGCAGCGGTGTGTGTGCCGCCTCATTTCCCACGAAGGACTCGTGCCCGGGGGGCCAGATGATGTGCATTTCCGGGAGCTGGCGCACACTCTGCGGAATTTTGAAGGCCGTGGGTGTTATGCGACCTAGCATGAAGTTGCGGCAGGCGGCTTGCGAGTCAGTCACCCCAGTGATGTAATCGTCTCCAGTGGTGGGGACCAGAGCGACGGCAAGTTCTTCTGCTGCCTCAATAAATGAAGTGAGAACTGTAGCGCTGTCATTTCTGCACCGTTGGCGTCGGTTACACTCACGGGACGGGCAGCTTTTGATGGTATACGTACACGGATGCCTAGACCGAAGATCCAATCGTGCCTGCATGGCCAATGAGGAAAAAAAGTAATTATGCGAGGCTCTGTACAAAATCAAGTTCTCTCAAAAGGCGCATTAGCGGTACGCGTGAAAACAGACGCGGTTTCTGTTGAGTGCAAAGGGCGAGGGGGGGAGGCATCCATTCGTCGTGACACCTTTCCACATTTCGCATGCAACTCTATTGTACATGTAACCATGGAGTGCTTCCTTCTCCTACAGAAATCATTACATCCGTTTTTAGTGAGGCTAACTTAGGTGCACCGATACTAAGAACACTTTCTGTGACAAAAAGCAGCACACCGCCCCAGGGCACGGTCAGCCCACTCTGAATGAATATTGGGCTGGTGCCTTCCATATCGGGAGGGGCCTTCATCCTGCAGCGGACATAAATGGGTTGATGAATGAATGAATGAACTATCGTAGACACATGTGTCCTGACCTCCCTCTTGGTCCCACGCCCAACTCCTTGTACTAGTGTGCCATTGAAGGAGGAGGCCAATTCGCCTGGCCTTTCGTCCCAACTCTAACCGTGGTCATATCTTTGAACCATGGATTTTGAAGAGGAGAAGGAGGTCCTCACGCTGGCGCTGACGATGGCGGTGGGAACGAAGCGATGCGTGTACATGTTATGCATCACTTCACATCACATCACTTCAATGCATCACATGTACTGTACACGTGATGCATGTAATACATGCATGTAATGGGCCGATTTTCGCTTGGAGCCGGGCATGCCCCTTATTCGATGATAAAACGCGCCTATGTGCGAGATAACGGTAAAAATTGGTCAGCCAGCATTCCCGACGGCGTTTGAGTCTCTTATGTTTGAGTACCTTGGTTCCATTTGTGGTATTCGTCCAGTGTTCGAAGAAGGAAGGTCACTCATGCCACGCATGCCCCACCCCCAATCACAACGCCCGTGCACACACCCTATATCTCGTAAACGCTGAACACATAAAGTTAAGCCGAGCCCTGATTATTCAACGCCGAAGTTCGGGCTCGTTTGTGATAAAAGAACTTGGACATCATAAAAGGCGCGAAGGAACGCAATCCAATAGAGGAGACCGTAGCGTCCATCCTGTATGTTTGTCCCTTCGTTGCTTTGGGTTTGCGCTCCTTTGCCGTTATTAAGATGTCAGGGATCCGAGCCGTGAATAGAATCTCCGGAAGCGACGCCGAATAGTTGGCGCCGCTTCCATGAAGCATTTGCAGTCCAAGCTTGTACATGCGCCTGCGATCATTTTGAGATAAACGAGATAACTTCGGAATAGATGCTCTAATGCAACAAATAAACATAACAAAGAAGTCATTCTGATAATAGAAGCCTGTGAGACAAAACCTGTTCAATTTTTTGTCCACGCAACCCAAAGGCCCTACTACACTGCGCATGACCTAATTCGACAAAATGCCCTCGCTTCGCATGGAACACCCTTTCTGTTCTTTTACGAAACTGCCAAAAGCCCTACGCTGGTCTGCCTCAGCAGCGTAGCGGTGCAGTCGTAAGTTTTGGAACGAACACCCGGGGTTCGAGCCCCAATAATGCCAGTATTCTTTTTTTCCGAAACCCCTGATTTTTTTTATTGTAAACTTCTCTTAGCAGGATTCGGTGCATTCATTTTGTTAATTGAAGTGGTTTGATAAGTTTTAGGTCGCTTAAGAGAGGGGGGCGTCATATCAACACGTTTAATTAAAGTTTCGTATCCTCCCGGAAGTGCCGGGATTGTACCTATTTTGGAATACAATATCGCCCCGCATTCATAACGGAATGAGAGCGGACGAGGGGAAGATGAAGAACCCCCTCAACCGGGGTGTATTCTTGTCCTTAGCCGAAGAAACGTCTAAACGCTTTCGGAGTCTTTCATCATATTTAAAATTTATAATACGACAGACAGGATCGCTCCCCGAATGATTCACACAAACAGGGCCATCAGACTTGGAGTTCGGGCTCAGTTCAATCATGCATAGGGAAAATGACTCAAAAATTCTGTCAACCTAACAGGTTACTCGAACGGTGATTTTAAACACTGTCATACAGTATCAGAAGCCTCCACTTTCCACTTCCTTTTATATGGGGTTAGGCAGGTGAGGATTTACGGCAAACGTACATCCCACAGTCATTACCGCTCTCCAGTAACACTTGTCGACTCACAGGTCAAGCAGGCGGCAGCCATTACACAAAAATATGTATGCATGTATGTATGTATGTATGTATGTATGTATGTATGTATGTATGTATGCATGTATGTATGTATGTATGTATGTATGTATGGATGGATGGATGGATGGATGGATGGATGGATGGATGGATGGATGGATGGATGGATGGATGGATGGATGGATGGATGGATGGATGGATGGATGGATGGATGTATTGACATATCGATGGATGGATGCATGCATGCGTGTATGTATTGAGGATGGATGGATAAGTGGGTTTGGGTTGATGAATGGAGTTTTAGGGGGTGGTCGTGGATGACCACTTGGAATATATCAAAAAATGGCATAGCCCTAAGCATATTTCTAATGTTTTTACCACGAAACCTACTCCAACCATTAGGGGAGGGCAACGTACACCCTCCGCTGCCCTTCTTCACGCGTGACCTTAAGCCAAGGCTTTAAGAAAGTTTGAACATGATCATCCAAATTTGTCAAGAAAGACTCACCGTGTGGAGAAATAATACTTCCGAAAAAATCCACATTTATGGTAATAAAAAAGATATTCAATGTGGGCAATAACCACTAGACCTAATCGAACTCTTAATGGTTCTGCACGCGAAAGTATTAGGGTCGAGTGCAGCGCCTGAGTCGCTGCCCCGTCTTCTCGAAGGCGCTCGTGCTGTTGCCGCTTGAGAAGATTTGATTCGTGATCCGTTTCCGCTTTGTGCTTTCGAATGGTTTCTGTCTGTCCCTCGCGCGTTGCACCACTCCTCGTACTGCCGCCTTACGTTGGGAGTTGACGATGTTGGTAAATTTCGTTGCCTGAAAGTTCGCGCACTTGGTTGTTCTATTCCTCTCCCCACCCCCCCACACCTTCATATGGGATATACTGCCTTTGGGTCCCCTTTCGCCACTGCCGAGTTAAACGAGTGCTGTAGAGCGCCTTCCGCTACAAAACCCTTGAAAGACACCTGGTCGAAGATCTATTTAGCTGTTACAGACACCGACGTCACGGCGGGTCTTTTCACTTAATGGGGTGTTCAATCGCATTAGCACTTTCGAAATTCACGTGACGTTGAGCCTTGTCGTTGTCCTCTCATTTTCCGGGAATACGTGGTGTTGGTGTTTGCTAGGCAACGACTTTATGTGGCCTGCAACACTCTGACACGTGTTTCCCCGGGGCCACAGAAATGTTTGATAGGCCACCGTAAATTTGCAGCTGGCACACGTCAGCCACGGAGCAAGAATAAGTATTCTTGCTCCGTGACGTCGGCAGACTGTAAAGAGAGAACAACGCGTAGTAAACAACAAATTTAACGCTGCTTCAGCTTGTCTAGACTTCTCCAGTAAAGGAAGTACGCCCTTCCTTCGGTGGCAATGCTTCCTTAGCAGGGATGAATGCTTCCTTAGCAGGGACGGTCGTAGCTCTAGATAACAGTGGTGGAACGCTACGGAATATTGCTTTTGCCACACAAGCGTTTTAGTCCAAATGCGACCCTCCTCCCCTTCCACCCCCCCCCCCCCCCCCAAAAAAAAAAGAAAAACGAATAGTTCGGCCAAACTGACCTTCAAGCCCAGACAAGGTCATGGGTTTGCGCGGAGTAAATACGTTTAATCGCTCGTTCTTTCTAGTGGGAAGGGTGCGACGAAGGTGATTTAGGAAAAAAGTAAGCACACCGGCCATCAGAAAATAATACAAGCAGGCGCTGGACACACCCATTGATTGATTGGTTGATTGATAGATTGATTGATTGATTGATTGATTGATTGATTGATTGATTGATTGATTGATTGATTGATTGATTGATTGATTGATTGATTGATTGATCGATTGATCGATCGATCGATTGATTCATCGATTGATTGATCGATTGATCGATCGATCGATTGATTGATCGGTTGATTGATTGATTGATTGATTGATTGATTGATTGATTGATTGATTGATTGATTGATTGATCTATCGATCGATTGATTGATTGATTGATTGATTGATTGATTGATTGATTGATTGATTGATTGATTGATTGATTGATTGATTGATTGATTGATTGATTGATTGATTGAACATATCTTTGTTCAAAAAAAGAGGCAGGAAAGAAGGCCGCTGTCCTAATTCTATGATTACACTGACCTCCAACACGGCTATCGCTGGCCCGGGCAGGATCATCTCTGCGCAGGATGTCCTCCCACTGCTCCGTTGACGTGTTTGTGAATGGGTGCATAGTTGGTGTGCACTGGCATGCCCATACCGTTTGGTAAGTGTCCTCCCTCTCCCGTCAGTGCGGGCACAAAGGAAAATATAGCGTGAGGTACCAGGAGTGTAGTTTAGCCGGGGGAGGGGGTGTAGTGTGGCTGTCTGCAATCTCTTGAGGGTGTACTGTTCTTTGGTGAAGCTTTTGTGCTGTGGTGGATATGCCCTTCTGTAGAGTGTCAATATGCTTCAACATTCGGTGAAGGTTACGCTCACCGTGTCCAAGGACGGGAATTGGCAAAGAGGGGCCTGGATAAGACCTCGGGCTGTGATATCGGCGGTCTCGTTCCCTTTGACTCCTGTGTCCTGGCGTCCATATGATGAGCTCATTTTCCGGTGGGTGTTTACAATAAATCTGGTGAGGGATTTTGAAGACATTGCCCTGTATAAAGTTTTCGCGAGGCCTCTTGGGAATCAGTTAAAATTATTGCCCTGGGGTTGGACACACCCCCAAATTAGTGCTCAGCGTATTTGTGGTGCACCGCGTGTTGCGCTAAGTGACAGGTGTTAGTGAGAAGCGACACTATCGGGATTGTCTTGCATTTCTTTGTATTTTTTTTACTGTGCGGGTATATATGAGTCTGAACATCGAAAAATAACCTGTTATAAGTCAGCGCGGTGTTGTACTTTCCTTCTTCCCATGCTTGTACAATTTTGCGCTGTTCCCCTCCTTCAACACCAAAAGGAAACGAAACTGAAACTTCGGATACTCCGCATGTCGAAAATTAGAACATTGCCGATAGCATGCCTGCTTTCGTAATACTTCAAGGAGTGCTACTTATAGCGCGGCTGCTAAGCCGTGCCCACGGTTCCTCTCTTCTTACGCGGTTTGTTTTCAGTTTCGGTGAAGGCCAGTTGCACCCCGCTGGGGCATTTTAATTGTTTTTTGCGAAATTTTGCACGGGCGAATAAATGTAAATGTAACCAGACAACTCAACACCGAAAGGAAAAAAAAATTGGCCGCGTATCTGCTCCTTTCGTTGCAAATGTCGTCAAAAGACGATAGTCTTTATCGAATTTTGCCAAGTAAATGCCCCCCTTCGCTTTCCCGCTCACCTCTCATGTTGTTCCTGTTGCATCGCGCACCTCCCAAGGTAAAGGCGCCAAAGGTTTGCTTAAATCATTTTAAATTTCCCGCGTTCCACTGCTCCAAACCGGGTGTCTCTATGCCAACGCTGCCGTACGGTGAAGACGCGTGTGAATCTAGGCGCCCTACTTCAACGTTTATAGAACCGCGTTTCCCTAGTCCACATGCGTTCCGAGGAGAACGTGGAACCTATCTAGTGGAACCTTTCGCAACTCTTGCCACTTGATTTCTTCAAATGCCGCCAGAAGCTATATGGCGCGGGCGACAGCAGGCGACGGCGGAGTGATATTTTTTTCTTTAGTTGATGAAGTATTTAATCTCGCCGAAATCAAACATGTACGATTTTTTATAAAGGAACGCTGCAAATATCACTTCTGCATTAATTTGTTCTCTTATGTATGCGTAATGTCTTGTTGTTCTTCAACAATATTGACAAGTATGAACATTACACCGGACGTAGACGGGCACATTTAGCTTTGACTATATAAGACTACTGCGCAGGCATTGTTTTACTTTGGCCGGGTTGCTGAATCGAGTCACAGACAGACAGACGGACAGACATACAGACAGACCAAAATGTCTGGGTTTAAGTAGCCCAAGAAAGACTATCGTCTTTAATAAACTTGTGCAAGTATCATCGTCACAATTTACTGCAACTGCAAAGTTCGAAAACGGCGTTCGCTTCTAAATGGGCGTATATGCGCCGCGATTATATCTGTGCCTTCTCGTGCAGGTAGCCATGTTACGGATGCAAGGGCTAATAAACCAGCACTATAGGTACCGGTCACTGCTGAGGGGCCGCTCCGGATAAGGACAGCCAGCGCCGCCTTGCGTAAGCTTGAGCAAACCCTGGGTCGGTGCAGCCAGACCATAGCCTATGGCCAGACGGCGGGCGCGCGTCCACATGTTCGAGATCTCTCGGTTGCTTGTTGACGGATTTCTGTTATTGTTTTAAGTGCAGCGCACTTTAGCGTCCCGCCTTGTCGTCGTTGCTCCTTCGCTGTGTCGCCACCGCCTCAGTCAGCCGAAGTTGCGAAACTGGGGGACAGCTCGACACGAGGACGGGCAGACAGAGTCACTAAGATGTTCGTGTGCGAGTAGCACAACGCTCGACTCTAAGACCGCAAGCACATGACTCCACTGGCCAGGTAACTCGAAACAGAAAAGACAGTTTCAAAACACAGCCCCACGGCGTAACGGCGTAACACAGAAGCTTCAAAAAACAAGCGGTTAATATATTAGTAAAGGTTTATAGTTCGTTGTTTTTTGCTTCGATGCGCCGATGTTGTGGCGTGTAGAAGTCTTCCGATGGTCTGCGTTGGTGCCTGATGGTTGCGGCACTGATGACACTACGGTGAGTTGTTGAGGGTTTTTGAAAACTGTATATTTAAGCGAGAGACAAATACAGGATATTTACAGACTGAAGTAAACAGAGTAAGAAATACAGTGGGTTTCTAGGTCAGCTAAGACTCTGTGCCCGCGGCACCCCCGTCAGCGACGGACGCTGACCTAAGACTACCCAAGTGGTGAGATCCTCCCTAGCCTGACCTGGCTAGCCCGGCAATACGCCGGCCGCGCATAGCACATTAAAACCCTGAGGATTCGACCCCGAGACCTCGTGCCTCGTGGTTTTAAAGGATCACTTAATCCCCACCCCCGATACACAGGCCTATCAGCATCCCCTTGCGATCTGATTGGTCGGGTGATCTGATCCGGGTTTGAACTGCGGTGGGCAACGCCCCTCGTAACTCTGAAACATCGGTCACCCTCTCTCACCAACCAAAAAGGAAAATATCAAAAGCAATTGAAACAGCTACAACAAACATTCAGAAACCCGCCGCGGAAACACGTGCAAGCACCCGGGACAAGCTTCTACGAACGCGGCCCACGTCGCCCGTTCCCACGATTCTCGTCCGAGGTCGGACAGCCACTCAAGCCAGCTGAAACCCATAACCGTCCATCTTAGTGAAAGGCGGTGAGCCTCCAAGATTGCCCGCCTTTGACAGGCGATGCGCCATTAATTGGACCGCGCACCAGAATCAATGCGTAGGGAACACAGGATTCGGCGGCCGCCGCAGGCGTCGCGATTCCCCCGCATCCACCCTGGGACGCTGCACGAACCCCCTCGCACGCCCTCACTCCACGCGTGGACGGGCCAAGAAAGGGAAAGCTATCGCCATAAATCGGCCAATGTCTAAAAAAAGGTTGACAGCTCCAAGCTCCCCCGTCTCCGGAGGCGCAGCGGGCCGAATGGTTTTTCAACCTGCTAAACGAAAACGCGGTGGGCCCAGAGCCAGCCACTGCCATTGTTTTCCCAAAGCGGCACCATGCACTCCGACCAAAACAACGCGACGACGGAGCTGCGGCCCGGGACAATAGAGAGTTTTAGCAGTCCGTCCGTTCCGCCGCGTACGTAGCTAGCGTGTTGACCGGGACCCGTCCGGGCACTTGGGCATTCGTCACGGTAGGGGGATTAGTTCCGCCGGCCTGCCTTCGCCATGTCCATGCCTCCTCGCCCTTCCTCCTCGCCCTTCCGCGCGCGCAGGCGCAGACCGGTCCTGGTCAACCCGGTAACAACTTAACGAACAGAACGGACGGACTGCTAAAACTCTCTATAGTGTCCTCACGCGAGCGGCGTGACCCAGAGGCCATTTGCTCTTAACAAGCTGGCTGCCATACAGCCATTCATTCCGCATCCCCGGAACCGCGCAGCTCCCTCTGCGTTCGACACAGTTCGCGTCGCTGGCGCCTAGATCCCTTACAATATTCATAACCGCTCGAAACTCCTGAATCACGGGCACTTGTCATACATCTGCTCATTCTTTAGCGCAAAGAAAACCGCACGTACATTTGAGGCAAAATCTGTGTAATTAACCAGCAATTACAGCGTTCATTTAAGTTAGGAACGCTCGTTGGGTTAGCTTTTACGATACTAATGGAAAACAACTCACGCGTTTCCACGAAGTGCATCATGACGAGTGGGTGAAGCAAGTACTGGGGATCGTTCTTACCGTAAATCACCCTTGGCATTGCCGACTCGCGCATGTAAATGAGTGACAACGCCTGTGTACAGTGTATACAATTCCAATCCAATCTAAACCGATACAATTCAATTTAATCCAATCCAACCCAATTCATTTCATTCCAATCCAATGCACTCAAATGCTCTTCGCGCATGCGCACCACTGTGTACACGGACGCCAAGGCACCGACAAAGAGCGGTCCTAAGCCGCTTCGCACCTAAAAGTGGCTGCTGAAGACGCGTTCAAAACTGCGCAGTAAGGCTCCGGCACGTGTGAGATGAAAGTAAGCACAAAAAGAACACAATTCCCGCTCGTGCTGTTCCAGGCAGGGGGCGCGCTAGCACTTCGAAGGCAGGAAATCTGAATAGCGTGGCGTGGGACGAACCTCTGTTCAATTCACAAACAGAAGAGTGAGACGGGGAGAGGAAGAGCGTGAACGGGTGTAGCAGTGAGCGGATAACGGCGCCACAGCCCCTCTGGCGAACAACTGCCTTGCACTTCCGACAGCTTTCACGTTGAGTGGAGCTGATTTACCTTTTTTTAAAGGTGTCTCGTGCTCCCGAACTGTTCTGGAGAATACTTTCCCCATTTATGAAGTCCTTCTGCGCGGTTTCCGGATAATAACGTGGTTGGGCTAATATTTTCGGCCAAGCGATCGTGAAAATTAATAGAAATTGTACGCCTCCGGGCATGTGCAACACGTGAAAGAAGTCAACGCGACAGACATCGCTGCGAAGTGCCGTTCCCTGCAAAGAAAGCACGTCTACAGCGTTTCTCTGCAGGTCAGTACCAATATTATTGTGTATCAAGGCTTAATTGTGACTGTGTAACGGCATTCCGTCACAGGGCAAGTTTCTGTTTTTTTTTTAATATCCGCGCAACCACACTACAGCTACATTTTTTCATTGGTTGTTCTTCAGCCAGTTCTGTGTCGTCCCTGATTTTAAAACGCAGAGCTGTAAGGTGTCTCATGAAGGTTCCTTTAGCTTCGGCTTCTTGTGCGAAATGCCAGTGTTGTCTTAGCGGCTAATTGCCATATATTTTTTTTCGGGGTAGCTCTCTTGAAAGAACATTTGCAGCCTTTTCATGTAACCACACTCCCTCCGTTGATGGCCATGTACCCATTGACAGCAGACAGTAATTCTATAACGTTTACTACTTTACTGTGAACTATGACATGTAAATGAAACTCGGCGTAATGGTAGAATCGTCTTAGCGGTTAATTGTGGGATAATTTGTTTCGGGATACTTTCGATAGCACAAGTCACAGCCGTTTTCTGTAATCATACTCCTTCCTTAGATGTTCATCTTTCACTGCGCAACAGGCAATGGCGGATAGCCAGCTTACAAAGACCGACTTTTTTCTTTCAAAGACCAACCGACCTTTTGAAAGTAGGCTTCACCTCATACCAAATATGCCCTTCTTGGAAGGCGTCTTTTCAGGGGCTGTCTTAAGCTGTCTTAGAACAACCTTTTTTCAATTTTGTGATTTTTTTCTATACTGGGAACCGGTTTGTGCGGTGCGGGGAAATCCACTACGGGGGGAGCTTGACACGATAACGGCAGAGACGGACGCCTAGGACAGCGCTAAAACAGCTCCGCTGTTAAAAGGCTGCGCATGACGAAATCATGTGCATGCTGCTGATGGTATTCGCATCAAACGGGCTAATTAGGTACGGCCGTGAGTTAATAAGGGGCCTTCCATGTGCACTTCACATACTGCAATTCCCCGTACGGGGAACCTCGAGCAATCTTGGTGACGGTACTGGCGACACCGCGGACCCCGAGCCCCCACACTCACGCTGTGACCAACCGTGGCAAAGGCCTCTAACAGTAGCCGTTGGAGCCTTGGTCAAGCCCTGGCGGATGGGCTCCCTGTCCGTTTAGCGGGCGGGGAGCTCCGGGACCTCTCTAGTTGTCAGGGTAAGGCTAGGGAAGTAAGCACCCCTGTTCCCTGCACTATACTATTTCGCATGGTATTTTCTAAACGCTTTTCTAAACCTGATCGGGCCCCGAAGAGGGCCCGCACCGAAGCCATATTCAAGCCAGTTTCAAACCTTGTGTTTGCGAACCCGGAAAACTTCCCACGATTTTTGGTCATGCAATCAGTGGACAAAGAAACACCAATCACCACCAAGTCCGTGTTCCTGATCGCAAAATTTATCGAAAGTGGCGTTGGAAAAAACTGCGAGGCAAAACATCTAAGCTCTGGTGACATGCTTATTGAAGTCAAAAGAAAAGAGAGTCTTGTAGCTTTCTAAAGCAAACAAGCATTGGAGATCAACCGATCACTGTGACACCACACTCTCAATAGCTGCCAAGGAATTACCTGGGAAGTTGAACTTCTCAAAGAAATTGATGCTGATGTCCTCGAAGGCTTACGTGAGCAAGGTGTTACGGCAGTCAGACGTATCACAATGAGGCGCGACGGAAAAAAGATTAGAACCAAACATATAATCTTGACGTTTGACCGTAGCACCCTACCAGAGTCCGTAAAAGCAGGTTTCCTCCACTGCCAGACAAGACCATACATACCGAACCCGCTACGCTGCTTTAAGTGTCAACGGTACGGGCATGGTATTAATAACTGTCGAGGCCAAGAAAGATGTGCAAAATGGTCGGAGCATGATCACAAGACAGACGATTGCCGCACCACACAGTTCAAATGTTCTAACTGTGATGGGCCTCACGCTGCTTACTCTCGGTCCTGTCAGAAGTTTAAAAGCGAAAAGGAAAAATTACGCCTACTAGTCATTCCTCCGCCTGGCAGGAACCGAAAGCAAGCGCTCGTCGGCGCCGAGGGAATTACCCTCCGCACTAGGGACGGCACAGTCATACCGAGAACGCAGGTACTCAGGGTCCTCGGAATGCTTCTGGAAGCCAGCGGCGGCAATACTGCCACAGTGAACCGGCTGACCACCAAGATTGGGGCAGCCAGCCGCCTCATAAAGAGAGTGGCGACGAGACACCGGGGCATGAGAGAAGCCAGCTTGCTTCGGCTAGTGCAGTCGTTTGCCATTAGCCACGTCGCGTACGTGGGGGCCTTCCACGTGTGGAAGGTCCAAGGGCGAGAACGAATCAATGCGGCAATACGGAAGGCTTACAAAGCGGCCCTGGGTCTATTGGACTGTACCACGTTCACAACTCCATGGAAGAGATTGCCGAGGCGCAAAGGACCGCGCAAGTGGAGCGACTCTCGACCACCAGAACGGGCAGGAACATCCTCGCCCGGCTGGGACTCGATAGGCGAAGTGCACCTAGCGAGGCGGTTATGCTACGAGAGACGGAGCATGCGCTCCCGTCGAGGACCCTGCAGAGACTGAGGGTAACGCCTCTACCCCACAACGTCAACCCCGACTACAACCCGGAAAGACGTGCGGCAAGAGCGAGAACCCTTACGGACACGTACGCTAGCGACACCGGCGCGCTCTTCGTGGACGCGGCACGGTACGCCGGATCAAGAGACAAGTTCGTGGCGGTGGCGGTAAAGGCCACCACCGGGAAAATCTACAGCGCGTGCAGTGTGCGAGTGCGATCGGCGCAGCAAGCTGAGGAAGCGGCAATAGCGCTCGCCCTTACGGACCAGAGGTGTTCCACGGTGTTGAGCGACTCCCGCTCTGCCATCAGGAGCTACGCCCGCAACCGTGTGTGCAAAAGTGCTGTGAAAATCTGTGAAGTGCAGTGCAGTAACTCCAATGCAGCGGACACTGTGCCGGCCACCTACCTTCGGTGGTTCCCGGCGCACACCCCCGCGACCAGCGGCCCGCACCCCAACCGCAACGAGACGGCGGACGCCGCCGCGCGTGCTCTCACCCACCGCGCGGAGGCGGCCGGAGGGACGGGCCGGCTGAACGCCTCCGAGGAACCGCACGAAAGCCGGACCGGGGGGCGTGTGAGTGGTGGTGTGGTGCGTGCAGCGAGTGCGAGTGTTCGGTGTAGTGAAATGTCGGGCCCCAGTGAGGTGAGCGAGGACGAAGAGGAGGCGGACCCGCTTCTGGGATACGCCGAGATGTTGGACTGGTACCGTGCCGGTCGCCAGACCATGCCACCGCCTCATCCAAGACTCACCCGAGAGCAGGCAGTGCGGTTTAGGCAGCTGCAAACCAACTCTGTGCTCACGCCGGCGCTGGCACGCTACGTTTGCCCGGAGGTGTTTGACAGTGAGCAGTGCAGTGTGTGTGGAAGTGCAACAGCGACTCTTACCCACATTCTCTGGGACTGCACTACGGACCTGTGTCCACCCGAGTCACACCCGGGGGGCTTACCGACGGACGTGGTGTGGGCTATGCAGTCAAGAGACTATGAAGTGCAGTTGCAGGTAGTCCAGCGGGTCGAGGCGGCTCTCGCCCGGCAATCCCGAGGGCGGGCTGGTGCCGCGCGGGACCGAGGGATGCGAGCCCTCGGGACCGCCCGCGGTCCGGCCGGCCCGAGTGGAGGTCGGGGGGACACCGCGCCTTGACGACAGGCCTAGAATAGTCGGGCTGTGGGCGATCCTGCGTGGTCCGCCTGCAGCCTCCGTAGGATTTTTGATCCAATAAAGTCGATTTCTCTCTCTCTCTCTCGCCCATTTTCTTGCGAGGAAACCCTGATGTGATGCGACGCATCAGGGGGGAGCGTTTGAACTGAAGCTGGTATTGGATTGCGTCAGTCCACTCGCTGAAGGGACTGTCGCTTCCATCACGTCTTCATCGGAAGAATCAAGCCAAGCACGAAGTCATCAATCGAAGTCACGCGGTGTCGAACGAGAGCGAGCGCTGACTGAACCGCCGCAGCGCGCTACCCGCTTTATATCGCAGCGCCTGAAGGAGAGCAAACAGCGGAGGAGAGTCGAGCATGCGCGCACTTGCGCGCCGGAGCAGACGGGAGCGGAGCGAAGCGCGCGCACGCAACTGTTATGATAATGAGACGGAGTGAGAGTGTTACGCACACCTGTCGGAGAGAAGAACGAGGGAGAGTTGCACATGTGCAGTGAGCATGCGGACAACGCCGACGCCGACAGCGGAGGGCATACCCCGGAGCAAGAGATGCGTCGCTTCTAATAATTAATCTCAAAGTAGCTGAAAACATCTCGTACCCAGAGGCTCGGAAAACACATGCAATGCTTCTTTCAGGAACCTACACCGACGCTGCTCGCCGGGGGGGGTGGCGGCGCCAGGTTTCGGTGGGAACCCAGTACAGCACCGCTGACTTGGCCCCGCCACCGCCCCCCACCAAGCTGCCCTCGGCAACCCACGCCGCCACACTGCCGGCGGACTCCGCAGTCACAGTGGCGACAAACACACCTGGAGGTGGTGTCGCCTCTCCTGTGCCTGTTCCAATGCCCCTCTGTGGCTCGGGGGGTGCTGCGAACACTGACATGGGAGCAGCAGCTGTCCCTGCGTTATCCGCCCACCGTGGCCTGCACATGGGCCTCGGCCACCAAGCGTCCCTCGGGGCACCCGTGCGAAGGAACGTGACCCAATGGCAACTCCAAGGGTATCAGATGATGAAATGGATGTAACGCCATCCTCACCGGCATCACAGACGTCCAAGGAGAGACGGCACTCCGTTGGGCGCCAAAAGAGCCACTGCCCAGGGTAACAACTCCTACACAGAACACATAACACGCACATAAAAGACCCCTTGAATAATGGAACTACTCTACTAGCATCATCAATTTTCTTTGTAGACTTTTATGGCAGTCTACAACATTGTCCAATGGAACCGTAGGGGCCTAATGAGAAACCTCGATGACGTCTATGAAATGCTGCACTAACACCAGCCATGTATCATGTGCCTGCAAGAAAAGAATTAAAAACCCACACACACCCTCTTCCTCACTCAATACGCGGTATTCAGGAAAGACAGAGACAGCTGCACTCACTCGTCTGGTGGTGTAGCAATTGTAGAAAAATCTGTTCCCCGTCAATCTCTTCAGCTACATACTGCCCTCGAAGCAGTGGCCGTCCGGGCAATATTTTTAATAGGTTAGTTACAGTCTGCTGCTTATACATTCCTTCTGACTACCACCTGTCAAGTTCAGAATTGGGATCTCTCATTGGCAGAGCTTCCGGAACCTTTTTTACTAGTAGGCGACCTTAATGTTCACTGTGAACTGTGGGGGTTGGAACGCACAGATGCCCGAGGTCGCTTGCTGGAAAAGTTTTTTTTATCATCCGGAGCCTCCCTATTCAATAAAAAGCAGCCCACATATAAGAGTACAACACACCACACATACTCGCACATCGATCTGGCTATAGGTTCTTCCATTCTTTTTCCGCTTGTTGAATGGGGAGTGCACACTAACCCATACGGAAGTGACCACTTCCCAGTCAACCTAAGATGTCGAGAATCAAGCCCTCACAGTTGAATTTCACATAAAAATTTCAGAGAATGTGATGCCGACTGGGGAAAGTTTAGGGAAAAATTAAAACTCCCCTACACAACCATCAGCCATTTAGGCATTGATGACTCTTGTAGCTTCCTCACATCGCATATTCTTGAGTCTGCTGAAAGGGCCACCCCGCTGACTTCGAGTGGTACTCGTAATCAACGGAGGCATTGGTGGAATGAATTCAGACTTGCGCGAAAGGTCCAAAATAAGGCGTGGGGTGTCCTACGCAGATATCCAACGGCCGAAAACTTAGTAGCCTTCAAACGATAAAAGGCACTGGGTAGGCGCACTCGCCGGCAGTCCAAAAGAGATAGGTGGCGGTCTTTTTTAACTTCAATAAATTCGTATATGGAATATGGAATATGGATTAGAATAAGTATAGAATAGAATTCGAAAGTTCAAAGGACAGAAAATTCACAACGTACCTTTGGTGTGTGCTACTGGTGACACGCTTTTATACCAAGCAAATGCACTTGCACTACATTTTGAATACATATCGAGCTCTGCCCATAACACAAATACATTCATCCAATACAAGAAATCTGTGGAACGCAAGCCGAATCGGGATAACACGCAATCAGAAGAGCGGTACAAGTCTGAACTCACTATGCAGGAAATGATGTTTGCTATCGGCACGTGTAAGGCTTCTTCACCTGGGCCAGACAGCATCACGTAAACCATGATCCAGAATCTTCACCCAGACACCCTCGAAACATTCCTTTATCTTTACAACAAAATATGGCTAGCAGGACGCTTCCCTACCTCTTGGAGAGAGGCAATTGTTGTGGCTATACTGAACGAAGGGAAAGATGCCTCGCTCCCGACAAGCT
The DNA here is from genome assembly GCF_048455015.1 of Haemaphysalis longicornis. Lineage (NCBI taxonomy): Eukaryota > Metazoa > Arthropoda > Arachnida > Ixodida > Ixodidae > Haemaphysalis > Haemaphysalis longicornis. The sequence goes on from NW_027526203.1 coordinate 96,287,570, forward strand.
ACCGGCCAATTGCCCTCACCAGTTGTCTAAATAAGGTATTTGAGAAAATGATAAATAGAATACTGACATATTTTCTTGAGTATAATGGCATCCTGGATAACTGTCAGGCAGGATTTCGTTCAGGTAGATGCACAACAGACCAGCTGGTAGCGTTTAAGTCATATGTCAAAGATGCCTTCATACATAAACAATATTGCCTCTGTATTTTTGACCTGGAGAAGGCATACTACACTACTTGGCGCTACGGCATTCCTCGTGACCTCAAATCTATTGGTATATCAGGAAATATGCTTAACACAATAGAAGGCTACTTGTCAGAACGGACATTTCGTGTGAGGGCTGGGACGGCACTCCCCAGAGTGTCTGTACAAGAAAATAGGGTTCCTCAGGGTGGAGTATTGAGCTCTACTTTATTTATTTTCAGAATGAACACGCTCAGAAAGTCGTTGCCACCTTTAATATCATGCTCCATGTACGTTGACGATGTACAGATTAGTTACAAGTCGTGCAACTAGGTATAAATAAACTCTCTAAATGGATAGAACAGAATGGCTTCAAATTAAACCCACAAAAAAGTACGTGTATCCTGTTCTCAAAATTTCGTGGGCTCTGCTTGAACTTGACCTTACTTTAGATGGACTACCGTTAGCTTTCACAAAAGAACACAAGTTTCTGGGCCTTGTCCTTGATGAAAGACTGACGTTTATATCACATATAAAGAAAACAAAATGAAAATACTTAAAAACATGAAACATACTGAAAGTCCTGTCTCAGTCATCAGTCTTATGGTGCAGATAAGGAGTGCCTCTCGCATCTTTTACCAGCTTGGTTATTTATTTATTTATTTATTTATTTATTTATTTATTTATTTATTTATTTATTCATTTATTTATTTATTTATTTACGTTACCTTACAGGTTCCCGTAGGAACATTAAGTAAGGGGCGAGAAAAGCAAAAACACAAAATATAACAGAAGCAAACAGAGTACAAAACACTACACTGTGGTAATATAACATAACGTAAAGAGGAAGGGCATGGAAAAACATAATGTAGTTACAATAATGGTGTCTAATACAAAGGTGTAGAATACGACAGGTACTCAAACAAATAAATGGCCCCAAAAACATGAGCACTAGGTACAAAGTCAGTACACATATACAGATATGTACAGATATACAGAGCTACATTTTCATGGTAAGTAATGCCGGTATACTTGGTTGCGGAATAATGTATGGTCAGTGATTGAAACTGTTGTGTTAGGATGATCGTTCCATAATGTTACGGCTGTGGGCAGTGCTGATACGTTAAATGCTTGGGTGTGGCCGTAAATGTGTTTGAAACTTCGCTGGTTGTTTAGTCTATTAGACATGCGCACGGGAGCTTCTAGGGGAAGGGGGGTAGATAGGAGCAGTTTACATATTTGTGAAGTAAGCAAACGATGGCAACAGCTCGACGTGTTTCCAAGGGTTCGAGAGAGTTATCAATCTTTATTTGAGTTGCACTAAAATAACGGCTATATTTCTGAGAGATGAAACGTGCAGCCCGGTTTTGAATTGCTTCGATCATAGAGATTAAGTATTTTTGATAAGGGGACCAAACAGGTCCCGCATGGACTATGGAAGAGTGGTATATGGCTCAGCCAGCAAAACTGCTTTAAAAATGTTAGACCCAGTTCTACACCTCGCGTTCCGTCTTGCGTCTGGCGCTTTCTGTACAAGCCCCACTGAGAGCTTGTATGTAGACTGTGACCGGTGGTGTTTGGAGTACCTGCGCATGTTTACGGCCATAACGTACGCTCTCAAGTCGTCTTAAAATATAAGGAATCCCTGTACCACTATTATCAAAGAATCAAAGACACCTCCACTATGAGCCTGTTTTCAAACCGTCCTTCACTTTATCCGCCTTTCGCTTTGCGAGTGAGAAGAAAAGCTGAAGAACTAGGGATATCCTTCAATGAACTCTATGAAACCAGGGAAACAGACCTTACTGCACCCTGGGATGTGTCATGATTTGCCTGCGACTTTTCCTTTAGAGAAATCGTTAAGAGGAATGCACCAAGAGAGCTCATTGTACAGCATTTTCTACCCGTACAGCACAAGCACCACCAATACAATGCTTTCTATACAGATGGCTCTAAAAGTGCTACTGCTGTTTCATCTGCTGCACATGGCCCTAACTTTTGCAGTGGAAAAATGATGAATGTAAATTCTGGAATTTTCACGGCAGAAGCACATGGAATTATTTTAACACTACAGCACATTACACGAACAGAAACACAGCAATCAATTATTTTTACAGACTCTCTGAGCGTTGTCAGGTCACTACACTCAAGGAAACATAGTCGCAATGTTGTCATGCACCAAGTCAGTCAGGAAATGGTGACAGCACATGCTCTAGGGCTGAAGATGATAGTATGCTGGATTCCAGGGCACTGTGGCATACGGGGAAATGAGATTGCCGACAAGAATGCTGCGCTGGCCACTTTGCGCAGTGATGTCGAAATCTCACAGGTACCATACGAGGACATGAAACCAGTAATACGAAGGCGTCTCCGCGAACGCTGGCAACAACACTGGGATGAACAAACACACAATAAACTTAATACATGACAGCCAAACAAAATAGGTTCAATGAAACATCCATGTGCAGGCTTCGAATACGCCATACACAAGGCGCACATTCGTATCTCCTAACTGGTTCATTACCCCCAGTGTGCAGCAGATGTGCCGAGTGGCTTTCAGTACTACATATATTATTCGAATGCGAATCCTTAAACGATGTGAGACAGCGACACTTCCCTGACTTACACAAAAACAGTAGTCCACTTCATCCCTCTTTATTTTTAGGAGACGAACCAGCGGTCACGAACAAACGTGTATTATCATATCTCGCTGAAGCCGATTTTTAGATGTGACGCATCTCTTTAACTCGCCTTGTCCCTCTATGCATGCATGCGGCGTCCATCCGCACGCCTCTCCCCCATTCTCCTCGCCACGCCAGCTAAGCGGTAACGCCGCTCTCACCGCAGCGCCATCTTGCGTTAGCGCTCGCTCCCCTCGCCATGCCAGCTGTGCGTCAGCGCGCGTTAGCGCTCGGTTAACACATGCGCATGCGCTACTCTCTCTCATTCCCCTCACCGTTAACGCGCGGTACATATAAACGCGATAACTGCGCCGCTCCGCTCAGTCGCTCCACCGCCGCCGCTCCGATGACATCGGATGACCACCGATAATTTGAATGGAGACTAACAGGTCTGCTACCGCGATGGTCGGCGCAACCGTAACAAGCACCGCCCAGATGCGTCGCATCACCCCATGGTTTCCCCCCACGGAAGGATGTGGTCAATTTTTTTTAATCTCATCTCGTACCACATGTAACTTTCGGATCTCTCACATCTCTCACCATTAAGAGAGCTACCGAGGGATATGCACGCATCATGGTCACATTCATCCACCATTATGACCATCTTCATATTTTTTATATCAGGGCCCCTTACACCCATATATTAAACTCTTTTAATAACAGGATCATCTAATACCATACACATCTTAGACAACTAAAATGACAGCGAAGGCGAATGGCTAAAAGGAGGAAAGAAATCCTTGGGTCACGTGATCAAAACGTCACATCACTTGACTTGTTTTTGAGCGCCTAGGGACGACGCCGAAGTGGGCGCAGCATCTCCCTGGCTTCCCCCGAGTGAACAATTTGCGCTGTCAGTACACAGCGTGTCACAGTGTGTGGATTGCTGTCAAATGAAGCTGCAAATGCGTGAATGCTAGTGTTGGTGCGATCTCCCTATACGATTAGCTGTCTACATACCTACTGCGACAATTCAAGAGAGACTTGCAGCCTGAGCTCAGATCAGCCATGCCGGTCTCCGGCGTTTGCTGTCACAGACACGGAAGAGCGGAAAAGAGGGCATCTATGCCCTCATTGTCCTAGCAAGGTCAGTAACATCGTTGTTTTATGTTTGTTGTAGTTTTTGTGTTTACAACTCTGTATTGTGTACCTAAAGCTGCGTAAATTCTTGTTTGCGTGCCCGCCTCGGCCTCCTAGCATGTCTCGTTCCGGATAGTATTGTCACATTAACAATTTTTGTATCATCTTGAATTCAAATTTAGTGTGCGCTGCATACTTGAACGAGGAACAGAGGCAGTGGAAAAAGACAAACCAGAAGTTGACGCGCAAACCAACACCTGCTTTGTGTAGCCAACGTGCATGTGGTTTTTCTTTTTCCAGTCCCTGTTTCTCGTCCAAGTATGCAGCACACGCTAAATTCAAATTAGGATGCTATGTCCCCAAACACTCGGGTCGCAGTTTCAAGCGTTTCACTGTTCCTTTTGTGTAGGAGCCCATAACATTGCTTAAGTTTGATCGAACCGGTGGCGTCTACTCCCCGAAGTGGAGTCCTGGATGTGTGAGGTGCAGTGCCTCGAACGTAAGTATGCGTGTGTTTGATAGCGTTAATCTCGCGAGTATGTCGTGTGCACGCGTTAGAGTCCTAGCTCTTCGGGCAGTTAAGTTGCGTTGCGGAAGATGAATGGGAAACATCGCTTCTGTACAAAGAACATGGCCAAACGAAAAAAAATGGCGTGAAACCGTGAGCCAAAAAATATGGAACAGGGAGAGAGAAAGGATAGATCAAATTACGGTGGCAGAATAAGATCGTGCGAGGGGCTTTGAAGGTTACGCGGCATTTTGGGCCTTTTATGAGGAGGCACCAAGAGCAACTGTCAGTAAAGCGTTCGTTGAAAGTGCGTGGAAGAAGCTGCGTGTGAGACAAATAGTATGTGGCAGGCCATAAAGCCATCGAAGATTTGAAAGCGCACAATTAGCGTGTACAGGCAGGAGGGACACACAAAAGCACTTACTGGCAACTGCCATTTGATTGAAAAACACCAACTTTATACACGAAAACAAATAATAGAATAAAGAAATAAGGGGCTGATTAGCACGTGCTCCTGCACGTGTAGAGTGGTAGACGATTTGCTGACACACTTGTTACTATGTTCATCGGTAAAGAAGGCCTCAACCAGTTCCCTAACAATCTGATCATTATGCCTCTATAACACCACAGTCTCATCAAACAAAGGGTGTCACCCACACATTTTATCATGCGCAGGAAGATTTGCGCTTGTGGAATTTGTTATCGTAAACAAATGCTCTCAGAGATGGACACTTACAGTGTCCTGTCTGGCCCACATACACGGACTTGCATGACAACGGAATTCTGTAACCCATGCCAAATGTACAACGAACTAAAGGCTGCGCATGGTTAACACCGCACTCGTTCCTCGCTTTCCTCTGACGATCCTTGTTATTAACAATGCGGCAGAGATTGCCCACTTTTGCTTTTGCAGAAAACAACACACAGTACCATGTGCCGTGTGTTCTTTTTCTTGTAGTAGGTTTTCTGTGTGGTCTTATTTCACGTCGCTGTCTTTTACGCATTTTATTTTAAAGCAAGGCTTTTTACCTCTACCCCCCAAGGGTTCATTCGCGACCGTTGATGTCAGCAGAAAACTCCCAGCTAACATATAAAAGAATCCTCCGGCACCGCCGGGAATCGAACCTGGAACCTGGACTACCAAAGCGAGAGCCTGTTGTCTTACCGATTTAGCTACGAGCCCACGCGAAGACGGTGAAGACAGGTGGTGTACTCACCAAGCATGTCTACGGGTTCCCCCTGCGTTCTCGCTGAATGCCACGGGAAGGCGTCACGAGACCACTCACGCCTGTCTAGCGGCCCTATGCGCACCTTGCTCATGTGCTTAGAGTTACAAAAATTAAAGGAAGCTCACACCAATGCATGCCATTTCACTTCCTTACTCCAATGGGCTAAAGCCTGTGGCCTCCAGTGTTCACGTAAAAATCACAGGTCCTTGTCGTCCGCCCTCACGCCAAACCAAGGAATACATTCAAATAACCCTTGATGGCCAGGCCGTCACTCCAAGTCCCAGTATCAACATCCTGGGCCTACATCTCGAGGCTAACACCAAGAGTGACGTCTCTTTGCAGCGCCTCAAAAACAGCATTAATCAAATCATACACATGATCAGGCGAGTTGCCACCCAGAAGCGCGGCCTAAAAGAATCCGGTACCTTTCAATTAATTGAAGCTTTTGTCCTCTTGAGAGTCGCTTACGTCAACCCCCTGTCTTCTTCGCGACAAGGGAGACATAGGGATGCTTTATATAATGATTAGAAAGGCGGTCGAGCAGTCCATTGGTCTTTTCATGAGTGCGTCAACACAGAGGCTGCTTAGAACGGGGCTCCACAACACGGTGGCAGAACTGATAGAAGGCCATCTTTCTAACCAGAAGGTCCGACTCAGAACTGCGGTGGGTAACCGCATGCTTCACCAGATTGGCTGGGCAGCCCAGAATGTCACTCCGCTTGACGTACTCCCAGACTCTTGGCGACTAAAAGTAAAGATGCTCCTTTTGCTTAGGAATATGAACCCCTCACATGACGAGGGTCACCGAAAAGAACGGGCTCAAGCGCTAAACATCACCCTGGGTGGGGATCATGCAGTTATCTACAAAGACGCTTCCAAACATCGAGTGCAGCAATACGCCATCATCGTGGCTACCTCCAGAACCAACCTACTTGCATGTACCTCGCTTACGACCCAAGAAATGACGGCAGCAGAAGTGTCAGCCATCACCTTGGCTCTTACTCAGTCAGGGGTTCGGAGGGTAGTCACCGATTATAAGCAAGCCTACTGGAATTACCAGTCGGGTTGGGTGTCCTGACCTGCACTGCGCGTGCTAAAAAACCTCTCCCCAAACGGTTCCATTCAGCCCATCTGGACACGCTTCAATGGAGGGCAAAAAATACACCCACCCAACGAGTCTGCGCTTTTACCTCCCGTGCTATGGAGCTGCACGAGGACAGTCACCCGCTTGTCACGTTCAGGGAGATAACCCAGCATCATCGCCTTCTGAGAGAGACCATACCTTCGCCTTACCCGGACCTTTTCAGAGAACAACAAAATACCCTACGGCTCATACAATCCGGGCTCCTTCCCACAGCCTATGCGCTTTCACTTAATGTATCCGAATCGCTCCGACGCTGAATGTAAATTTTGCTCAGAAGTAGGAACACTCCGCCCCGTAATCGGGGTGTGCGACTTTAGCCCTGAGCACCCTCCTCTCTTTCCGTCAACTACCCAACAAGAGCAATGGGAGATGGTGCTGTCCAGGTCCTCTCTACCTACCCAGCTTCAGCGGGTAGACAGAACACAGGCCGCACGGACTGCATATGGGCCCCACAGAAGATGGGATCACTCCCCAGGGCTGCACTCTGGGCCGTTCAGAAATCTGAACAGAAGTATTTCTTCCTGCTCCTCCTCCTTCTCTGCTGAAAATCTCGTCGCCTCCGTCCGCGGTGCAGAGACGGGGCAGTCAGATCGTCTAACACCGAGTTTTAGCTTACTTTAATTTTATAAAACAAGTTTCCTCTCTTGTGCTACACCAATACAACTCAACCAAACACCGTTCATGCATCATGCATTGATTTAACCTTACCAAGAATATCTCTTTGAAGTAATAAATGGCGTGGTTAAGTGCATTTCACTTCTCTCTGGTTTTACTATTTAATCGTTATGGGTGTCGTTTACAGCTTTGCTTTTCAACCACATTCACGGGGTGAATTGGCGCAATTTTTTCAAGGGTGTATTATTAGCCTACCCAACTTTCAGTTGTGCTGACACAGCATTTAATCCTGTAGCATCTGCATAGGACGGCTTCCAGTGGGAAAAAAAGGTGCTTGGACCTGGCCTCTAGGATGTTGGTGCCGGACCCGGAGGGCAAGCCTTGGTGTACATCCTTCCTGGATACCCATGGAAAGCAGGTGAATGCCTCCAGAAGTTCCTCTTTTTGTGGTACACTCAAAATTAGCAGCAGACAGACTGCGTCTGCTCGCAGACCACCCTGGTAGTATGACAACCAAATATGTAGCTGTGACCTAGTTACCGACGGGAAAACTTAATAAAAAATCAACTGCCCATCTGTTGAAACGACAAAAAATGGGTACGTGAAGCTTTCCAAAATCAAGTCCAACACCAAATTAACCAGCCCAGTAATGAGCACTTGTTTCTTACCGGGATGGTTTGCTGCACTGCGCTGTCTAGAGCATTACTGATCCATGCAATCCATGAGCTTCCATAGTGAACAACCATGGTTGCCCATAGGTGGAGGTGTGCATTTTATGTGTAATTTTTCACGTTCATGCAAACACAATTTGCTTTGACTATGCTGGAATGGCACGATGGGACAGACGTCAGCTTCATAACATGAGGGACTCAGGTTCAATTCAAATCATGGGAAACGTTTTAATGTTTTTTCACTTCCCCCACGGTCATCATCATCAGAAAAAGTTGGCTTTCCTGCAGTGCATTTTGGGGGACTGCAGACACATCAGGGAGAGGCTGCTTTAGTAAGTGAAACTGTACCTAGTACAGTATGTTCGTAAATTGTACATGAGCCAAGCCAGTGAGGAGCGGTTATAGGTTAAATCCTTTTCAAGAAATATCACAAAAAGTTCAATGTGAATCCCTCAGATTGTAAATTTGTTAAATCTAAACTTGACACTTGATTATACCAGCCTTTCATGCTCAGCTGAGGAATGGTGGACAGATTGGGGTAACAACTGGCCGAAAGGGCCGTCAGCATGCATGCAGTTAATGTGTATATGTAAATATCTTATAAAGTACTAGTATGAAATTTTCATGTTACATCTTTCCCATTGCTATGGTTGCCTACCAGCCCAGAAATTATAGAATGGAACATTAGATGGTCGATTACAGGTTAAATTATTATTTTGAGCCTTGTTTATTCGTTTCAGTTTCGGCTTCGACAAAACGAACAACAGGGTGGCTGCCATGAGAGAATGGCAGTGCTGATGTCACTGTTCTCGTTGCATCATGGTCAGACTGATCGCGTGCGCTAGAGTGAGCGAACCGTGGTCGCACTCGCCTGGTCCACACGATATAAATCTTAAACACTGACATGATACACAAGACAGTGCACCATGCACCTTCAGCAGCCGGTCTGTTGGTTAAGTCACTGGAGACTTAATGTCGGCAGTTTGGGTCGAACTGCATGGCGAGGCACTCCATGCCATGACTCCATACCGTCTTGCTTATGCCAGTGTCCAAAGGGCATTCATTCTGAGCTTTCTGATGCATGCAAAGATAACAATTGATATAAAATATGTTATACTGAACGGTTGCGAGTAAAATCTTCATATACAAAGGAAACTTTTTGTGTAGTTATCTCAGCTTTGATCTTTCGTGTCAATACTCCTTTAAGTAGAGCCTAATCATTTTATGAATGCTTAATAGTGGTGCTCCTCCTTAAGGTATTTTTAGTTGTTTTAAGCTGACGTTATGAGTTTGCAGTTAAAAGAGGCCGTAACATTCTGGCCATCAATATTTCTAAGTCGTTCTTCAAAACATTTTTTTGCTCAGAATTTCTCTGAAATGTTGAGCACAGCTAACTGAAATTAGTCGTGATTAAGGCAATATTGTGCAAAGGTCAAGCAATCTCCACCCTTGCACTCGCCTGGTAGAGCATCAACCTTACATTCGAAAAGGTTTTCTTTTCCTGAGTCTTCGCCACCTAGGACGACCATAGAACTTGCTGCCCACGTAGGAGTGCTCTCCAGCCGAATCAGCCTTTGGTGTCACAGGAGTGAGAGTAAGAACTAAGAGTAAGAAAAAAGAAAGCTATTGCATAGTGCTTTTTTCTAACACTCTTTTAGAGTGTTAGAAAAAAAGCACTATGCAATAACTTTCTTTTTTGGAACGTGTTACAATGTCGACCGACCTCACGGCGACTCTAGGATGTGACTTGTTTGTAGAGGGGCAAAATCAGAAAAATAGAGACGAGCAAGTACGTCATCGTTGCACAACAGCGTCTGCGACACCCAAGTTAAGCTGCCTTCAGTTTACGTGCAAACAAAATTGTATGCAAGATGCTTGCAGTTTTATTGCCTGGTTTAAGGAGACTGGTATACAAATTTTGAGAAAAGCTGGAGTTGGCCCTGTTTGTATTTGTATTAGAATTTTTTGTAAAAATGTACCATTCTGTTGTTAAATTTATAAATGTTTAACTGCTACAGGAACGTTAATTTGTAGATGCAGTTTTTCTATGTGTTTGGTGTTCTTATGATCCCTTATGAGCCCTCTGGTATTAATGAGGGGTGTGCTACCTGAGCAGATTAAACAAAGAATTATAACATGAGGGAATTCTGCCACTCGTGTACAAGAAAAAAATAAAAGAAAAAGATACAGCAGAAATGTCAGTGTCCATACGCATACTAAAAAACGTACAAACAAGGAACACAATAACAGTGTACTGTGTTTAAGCTATTTGGTCATTGGAATTTTGAATGGGAGGCTCCTAAGGAAATATATGTAGTGCTTGACCAGGTTTGAAAACGGTTTTTCGTGTTTGCTTTTCAGTGACAGAGGTCTTAACTGGCATCTGGATGCGCCTACAACGTTTGGCCTGGGCACTTCTGGTGCCTGTCGTCTTCTATGACTGTGAAGCTGGGAATAAATAAAACTAAAAACTGTCTCCTTCCCGTGGTATATTCCTTTTACACAGTGCAGGAATGTGGAAATAATATGGAGGACAATACACAAGCACTTTCACGTCGTCGTCCCCTAGTCACTTATCTGGTATTTTTGCTGCAGTTAAAACAACGAACTGCCAGGTAGCCAACATTCACAACCATGTCAAGTTGCACCTCTCAGGCTTAAAATGTATTTGTCCGAGGAACATTTTAAAGGTCTTCACAAGAGGACATGACACAGATTAAGATTCAACACTGCAGGTTCACTTACAACAGCAGGTTCTAAAAATTTTGCATATTTTAATACTGGTCTTCACATCTGCTCTTGAAGCCTGTAAGTTGGAAGCAATCTAACGCTTGGTGCACATCGGTTGCTCAAAGGTCTAGTGTCATAGCAATCAAGCATGCTGCAATAACACGAACTTGTTTAGAGCCACTAAACCACGCTACCATCTCTCGCCAATAAATGTGCATTTTGGAACGACCAGATCTGGAAACTGTCTTGAAGGGGCAATATTTCATCCTGCGTTTTTTTTTAGTTTAAAAGTCGCACACTGCACAAGTAAAGCTGCTATTGCCATTACTGTTCTCTCCGATACACGCGCGCGCTTCGAGGAAATCTCGCAGCTCTGCACGGAATTTATTTGATTTTGTCATCGTTCTTGAAAGAAGCAAGAAACTTAAACGCAGGGGTAATTCAGTGTCCGAGAAATAATGAAGATGTCATCCAAGTCTGATGATTGGTTGCTGCGGCAGCAGTATTATTAGGGCCTACGGAGGGGGAAAAATGAAGTTTATAAGAATAAAGGAACCAGCGCAGGAGAAACTCGGGGCGACACCTTGGACACGGTCAGGCCGGCACGCTCCACATTCATAAAAAAAATATCAAGCAAGACACCCACCAAAACAGAATTAATTACAAAAGGAAGCGTCAGTTCTAGCCGTTTCTTGCATCGTCTGGTGCTAGACGCCGGTACTCAGCTTCTTACAGGGAATCCCCTAGGAGGGGAAGCGCGAGGCCACAACGCGACTGCTCGCTGCAAGAACAAATTCCTTAAATGTCCCCAACTTTTGTCCCCAACTCACAGTGGTTTGAGGAGCCAATCATAACGTGGAATAATTTCCTCCTTTTAGCCGCATGCCAGCGAATGACCACTAAATATTATCTTGGCGCTCTTTGGCCTTGGCTGCCCTTGCGCCATAAACACCCACATACTACTACTACTACACATACTGCAATTGGAATATTTGCCATAAATCGTAACGGATTATCACGTCTATGAGCGTTATCGCGACTCCTAATGTTTCAACACTGAAGCGGATCCCAGGCGTGTTTCCGATTACAAATGATCCAGTGAACGAGACGTCTGGCGATAAGGGGCGGCGCACGCTAAACAAATATATAAAAAGCCTTGCGCGTGATCGTCCACGAGACAGTGACAATATAATGCGCAGGTGATGTTTAATGTACTGCAGGACGTTTGGACATGACGTAGGTTGGGATTTCATCTTCGACGGCAATACAGTTGCAGATATGGAGGGGTTGGCAACTGCAAACACTGTGCAGCAGTTGCCGTACGAGTAGGAGGAGAACTCATGCCCGTCACGGCCACAGCCATAGGGAAGGCCATCGAAGAAGCCTTCAGTCGACGAGAAAGCCTCCGTTGAAGAGCTGTCTAGTGGTATGCGCCTTAAATTAATGCACATATCCAACCTTATGGGTATAGTACGTACGTTAAATCTTACGATCCGCCAAGGATGCTGTGACGCGCCCTTAGGGCCTGGTCACTGTTTCCAGTTTTGGTGGGTCCATGCCGAGTTGAAAGAAAAAGGGACACAGACACGAACGGGTCTTCACGAACGGGTCTGCTGTTGTGAATGCGCTAAGCCTCCCATTCACGCGAACAGGTATCAACAGCTAGTAATTAAATTTAATTAAAAATAGCTTGAATGGTGTCAGCTCCCTCGCCGATCCCGAGGATGGAGTAGCGCCGGCGCACGTCAGGCCCCTTGATTCCCTTGAGAGTGGATCAGGATGGCGACTTGCTGGGCCGTGGAGGCCGGATTCCTCGCTCCCGGGCCGGGGTGCACGGGAGACGCACGTACGCTGCTGGGCCAGGGTTAGAGCTCTTTAGCCCGGGTGCGTGTACTCCGCTGGGCCTAGGAGGTGATCCCGAAGTGCAACTGTGCATTTCATTGGTGTATCCGCGTTGTTGGAAGATGTAGGAGGCGGCGATCCACCCTGTCTCATTCTCGGGCCGGAATACAGGAGCGCACTATCGGACAGCTCCTCCGACCGGATTTCTTGGCGGTGGGTGGACAGTTCTACCTCGGGGCGTCATTCGGCGCCTGCTTCTACCTTCCACGGGTTGCGTGAAGAGAAGGGAAGGCGCGTTGGGGAACAAAGGAAGCCCGGCCGGTCATTTCTCGCCCCGCGTGCGTACGTGACGCCTCTACAGCATAGCCAGCGCTTGAATGTCAGTTGGCGCTCGTCCCCCGAGGGGCAGGCATTTTACGCACCCGGCATGGTGTTACCTAGTCAACGCCAGTGGCAATGTCCGGATTTCAAACTGCTACCTTGTTCTAGTTGGAGATTTTAATTTGTTGCGAGAAAGATGGAAGCATGAATATGTGCTGACCTTCGATCATTGACTATGTATTTGCTTTTAGACAATAAGCATCCGTATGCTGGGAATAAATGGCCTACTGAATTGGAACGTCTACGGGCTGAAGCACTTCCCAGACATAAAATGCGAATGCTTTCCATACCGAGAGAGATTAGCCAGAATGTGGATTAAACTCGTGAAGCGGTGGTGGGCAGGAATGTGGCAAGCACCGTCGGAGTGGAGCATGGGGCCGAATTGGACCCACTTCTTAGGCCACACCAGAAAGTATACTGCGACTTGGAGGCGGCACTAATGCAAAATAAGATACTTGTGAAAAAGAAGTACCGCGAACATCTGCTTTGACAGGAGTGTGCTGAGTATTACGGCAAGAATGTCAAAGGTGACAATGCTTACAAACTTTCAGCAACTAAGAAAGGGCAGTCCAGGAACTTGAGGTTTTTCGCTTCAACAGTTCTTTTTGTCGCAACTATTCGATTAGTAGTATGTTTGCATTTATTGGCGCAAGGGTAACTAAGACCAAAGAGCGCCAAGACTATGTCGCGTCGTTTTTCATAGTGAGGTTTGTGCTTAAAATATGTATGAAATGAGTATGATATATCTTAAAATATTGTATATATGGGTGTAGACGGCCCGAAGACTAAAACATGGAGATGTTCATGATAGCAGATGAAGGGGACTATGGCTAGAACATGACTGTATCTTGAGCCGAAGAGCATGGTACATGAGCGGGCCCCTCGTAGGAAACATCAGGGCCTTGCTCAATGCTTGTACGCTCTGAGGTCACGCACTGTATGAGATGAGCTTTAAAAACTTGATTTCTGCAAGATAACTTAAAAGAGATTTGATTCTGAACATAGGTTCATCTCCTAAAAACAGTGAAGGGTGTAGTGGAATGTTGAAGGTATATATTTTTGGGAAATGCCGTTTTCTGGCCTCATTGCAGGATGTCCACTCAATTTGCACATGGAGGACGGAGAGCCGGTCCCCACACTTGTCGCAAACTGGTGGGAGTGCACCATTCAAGAGATATGCGTGGGTAGCGTAAGTGTGACCTATGCGTAGTCTGCAAATCAATACTTCAATGAATCTGTTTAGTTTTTCTGTTGCATACCTTCCTAGGTGTGGTTTTACTGAGTGGAGTTTGTTGTCTGTGTATGTGTCCCATGTGTTCTGCCAGCATTTACGGATTCCTCTTCGGATCACTGGCTTCAAATCAAGGTAAGGGACCTGCGCTACATGAACACCACTACGAAGGGCCGCCAAAGTGGCGTTCTGGTCGGCAATTTCATTGCCCAGAATGCCACTGTGTCCAGGGATCCAGCAAACAAGTATTTTAGTTTTAATTTATAAGCAGTCACAAGAGCTTTAAAAAGGTGATTGAGGACAACATTTTTTACAGGTTGAAAGGAATCTAGTGCTGTAACCACACTTAGGGAGTCTGTGTAGATAATTGATTCTTGTATTTTGTTCTGTGTAATGTGCTCCACTGTGATTAAAATACCATAAGCATCTGCTGTAAATATACTGGTATTTCTGTTCAAGGTCCTTGTGCTGGCAAAATCCGGGCCATGTGTAGCACATGACACAGCGGAAGCAGACTTCGAGGCATCCGTGTAAAAGGAGGTGTATGGATATGTGTGTTGTAAATGTAAAAAATGCTGTAAGATCAATTCACGAGGTGCGCGGCGCTTATCAATGAGTTTAAAGGATGTGTCGCAACAAATCGCTGGCATTTCCCAAGGCGGGACTACATTGGCGATGGAGGTCTTCATGCCCTCATCAAAAGATACACCCATTTCCTCTGCAAGGCCTTTGACACGCGAGGACATAGGAGCAGGTATCGAGGGGCGCGCTAGATATAAACGGGCAGACGAGGCGTCGTTCAGAATAGAACTGCACGGGTGATTCTCCATAGACATTGTTCTGATAGCATAGAGCAGTGCTGTATAAGCACGCTGGTGCTCTAGGCACCAGTGGTCACATTCGACATAGAGACTTTGAATCGGACTTGTTCTGAATGCTCCCGAAGCAAGGCGAAGGCCCAAATGCAGCACTGGGTCTAACATTTTTAGGGCAGTTTTAGACGCGGACCCATAAATTACGCTTCCGTAGTCCATACGTGACCTAACTAAACTGACAAATAGGCAGTCTTTATCAGCACCATAAGACTGATGCGACAATACTTTTAAAATGTTCATAGTGTTTAAGCATTTTTGTTTGAGCGTCTTTATGGCGGTATGAATGTAAACTTTTGGTCAAGTATAACACCTAAAAACTTTTGTTCTTTCGTGACAGGAATTCGTTCTCCGTTCAGTGTTATGTCAGGTTCTGGATGAATTCCACGCTGTCTTGTGAATAAAACACACGTGCTTTTATGAGGATTCAGTTTAAAACCATTTTCTTCTGTCCATTTCGCAAGCATGTTTACGCCTAACTGTATCTGCCGTTCGCATATGTACAGGTTGCATGATCTAAAGCTAATACGGACGTCGTCAATGTACATTGAGTAGGAGATTGTGGGTGGCAATGATTTCCCAAGCGAATTCATTTTAACTATAAACAGAGTACAGCTTAACACTCCACCTTGAGGAACACCATTTTCTTGTGTGTACGTTCCAGATACCATTGTCCCTACTCTTACACTAAAGGTTCGCTGTGACAAATAACTTTCAATAGTGTTTAACATGTGCCCAGACACACCGAATGCCTTGAGATCAAGCAGTATGCCGTGGCGCCAAGTTGTGTCATATGCTTTTTCCAAGTCAAAGAAAACAGAAAGACAGTGCTGTTTGTGGATGAAAGCATCTTTGACATAACTCTCAAAGGCTACTAGCTGGTCAGTTGTGCTTCGACCTGAACGATAACCTACCTGAGAACTGTCCAGGATGCCGTTATATTCAAGAAAGTGCATTAGCCTTTTATTTACCATTTTTTCAAAAAGCTTTCCCAGGCAACTTGTCAGAGCTATTGGTCGGTAACTGGTAGGTAGTGAGGCATCTTTCCCTTCTTTTAATATGGCAACTATAATAGCTTCTCTCCAAGCTCTTGGAAAGTATCCTGCTGCCCAACTTTTATTGAATAGGTGCAGGAGTGTTTGGAGAGTTTCTGTGTGCAGATGTTGAATCATTGTATATGATATCCTGTCTGCTCCCGGCGCTGAAGCCTTACATGTTCCTAAGGAAACCAAAAGCTCTGTTAGAGAAAATTCAGAGTTGTATGGTTCGTCAGATGTTTCGTTATCCCTAATAGGTTTTTTCTCCATGGATGATTTATACCGCAAGAAAGTATTCGTGTAGTGAGTAAAACTTGAAATATATTGAAAGTGTTTTGCTAGTGCGTTTGCCTGGTCCTCCAGGGTGCCACCCGCACTGCTAACTAAGGGTAGGCTGTGTGTTTTCCATCCATTAAGCTTTTTAATTCTATTCCATACTTTGCCTGTATCTGTGTACGAATTTATACAAGTCACAAAAGAGTACCAGCTCTCCTTTTTGGCTTGCTGGCGAATGCGCCTTCCTTGTGCCTTCGCACGTTTGAAGCAAATGAGGTTTTGGGAAGTGGGATACCTGCGAAGGATGCCCCATGCCTTATTTTGAGCCTGCCGTGCATGCCGACACTCCTCATTCCACCACGGTCTCTTAGTGTTAGGTGTGGCACCAGATGTTTGTGGAATTGAGCACTCGGCGGCATGAAATATATGGGCCGGAATAGTTCACAGGCTTCATCAATGCCCAAATGGCTTAAAGATGTGTATGAAAGCTGAGATAACTGTTTAAATTTCAGCCAATCTGCACCAGATTCCTTAAACCTTTAATGACAGATGGAACTGTTAGGGCTTTTGTCTATGCCTTTCAGGATGACTGGGAAGTGGTCGCTCCCATAAGGATTATCGTCCACTCCCCATTCAACAGACGGAAAGAGGACAGAAGAGCCGATTGCCAAGTCTATGTGTGAGTATGTGTTGTGTGTAGTGTTGTAGTATGTCGGCTGTTTGTGATTGAGTAGACAAGCTCCGGAAGAAAAAAAAACTTTTCTAGCAAGCGGCCTCGGGCGTCGGTCCGTTGAGACCCCCAGAGTTCACTGTGAGCATTAAGATCGCCCACTAATAAGAAGAGTTCCGGGAGCTCATCTATCAGGGACTCGAATTCTGAGCTCGATAGACGGTAATCCGGGGGAATGTACAGAGAGCAAACTGTTATTAACGTATTAAAGAAGATAGCTCGGACTGCCACAGCTTCGAGGGCAGTGAGCAACCGAAGAGGTTGGCAGGGGACAGACTTTTGCAAGACAATCGCTACACCACCAGAGGAGTGAGTGCAGCTGTCGCTGTCTCTCCTGAATACCGAGTATCGTTTGAGAAAGTTAGTTTGTGTAGATTTTAAGTGTGTTTCTTGTAGGCATAGGATATTTGGATGATACTTATGAAGGATTTCGTAGATGTCATCGAGGTTTCTAATTAGTCCCCTACAGTTCCATTGGATAATGCTTTGAACTGCCATAAAAAAAAAGAACAAAGATATTGAGCGTATGTTTTTCTCGGACGGAGATTCCTATGTCCCTGAGCCCGCATCAGGACCAGTGACTCGGGGGGCTTGTGGTTTTTTCCCGCGGCCAAAACTGCCGCGCTGTTCTTTTGACGACTGCGATGCAGGCCGAGATGGCCCGACATCCATGTCCTCATCTGAGTTTCGGGGCGTTGGCGGAATGGAGGATTTACAGCGCCCGCTCCGCAACGCCTTTGAAGGAATGGCCGAAGATTCAGCCACTACCTTTGTCGATGTGCTGGACATGGCTGCAGAAGAGGGGCCTTCTGTACCCACATCCATCGCCACCGGAGTTTCGGCGGCCGGAGTCTGTGGAGTAGCGACAGCAACGCCACTCCCAGTGCAATTCTGGTCAGGTGCAAGGCCTGCGAGCACCGCTGGCGATGCCTGAGTTGTTTGGCCTGCCAAGGGCAGCACCCCGGGGGGTAGGTGCGCCCCAAGTCAGTTTCACTGACCTGAGTGGCCGCAGAAACCAGACGCCGCCCACCCCCCGGCGAGCCGCGCTGGCGTAGCTCCCTGAAGGAAGCAGCGCATACCTTTTACGGGCTTCTGGAAATGAGAGATTTTGTGTCACTTTTAGGTTGATGATTTCTTTTTCTTTCTTAAACTCCTGGCAAGAGCGAGAGTATGCCCCGTGGGGTCCTCCACAGTTGCTGCAGTCGTCAGCAGAATGGTCCTGCTCAGAGCACTTTGCACACGTTTGTTTTCCTCGGCACGAATTGCTGCCGCGCCCATATCTCTGGCAGATGAAACAACGTCGCGGGTTTGGTATGTATACTCTGGGCTTACAGTGCAGAAACCCTGCGTTTACATACTCTGGCAAAGTGCATCGATCAAAGGTCAGTATTATGTGCTTCGTCTTAATTTCGTTTCCGTCCCGTCTAATGGTGATGCGTCGCACTGCGGGTATACCCCCTGCTCGCGCAAACCTTCAAGCAGGTCAGAGTCTGTTTTGTTGATCAGTTCTGATTCGGAAATGACACCTTGGCAGCTGTTGAGGGTACGGTGGGGAGTTACTGTGATCTTAAGGTCGGCTAGCTTGGTTTGCTTCAAAAGGGTGTTGGACTGCTCTCTACTCTTGACTTCGATCAGCAGGTCTCCGGAAGTGAGCTTTTTCGCTTCATAGTTTTTTACTATCAAACCTTCAATGAACTTTGCAACCAAAAACACAGATTTGCTGGTAACGGGAGTTTCTTTATCAACTGACTGCATCATTAGGAAGCGTGGGAAGTTGTCAGGGTGGTTGAAGACGAGGTTAGAAATTGGTTTGAAAAGTTCTTCGGTACGGCCTCGTTTCGGAGGCCGATCAGTTCGTTTGGGTGGAATGGAGAAGGAAGCCATAAAATATGGAATGAATTCGGTGGCAAGGCCAGTCACCCACCACGGAGCCCAACAAGGGAACGTGGCTTTGCAGCCCACGCTAACTGTACGTTGCCACTATAACCCTATGCACGGGATCTAGGTTGAAGCCTTCGCACAGGGTTAACCCTCGCCGCCTGGAGAAAACGGAGAAATAAAGAAAAGAGAAGATGACAGGACAGGGTTAGGAATGACAATAGGAAAGCAAAAGAATGAAGAAGAGGACAGGAAAAGGCGACTGGCTGATTCCCCCCAGGTCGGGTCAGACTGGGGGCACCGTCTACGGGAAGCGGGGGCCGAAGTGGTGTGTTGCCTCTGCCAGGGGGCCATAAAGGTCCAAAACAACCCTGGCTTTGGCTCAGCCACCAGGATGCCCTTTTCCCCGGACACGGCAAAGCCACGCACAGCCGTGGGCGTGGGTGGGTCCAACCCACATGGGCTCGGGGTCCGCGGTGTCGCCACTGCCATCACCTTGAATAGACAAGGCGCCCCTGCGGGCAACTATTCGATTATCTAGTAAGTTACTGCAGCTACCATTTACAGTTGGCACAAGGCCAGGAGGGTGCGCATCACATGTTCAACGGTGCGCACCCTCCTGCGAACAAGAAAAACTCCGGAGGACCTGGTGGATTTACTCCTTGAAGCCATACCATTCTCCCCAGAATCTGCAAGGCATGGTTTGGAGCTAACTTTTTTTCCATTCGCCAAAGTTCTCACAAACATTTCAGGCACAATGACGGAGGCGTTGGCACGAAAGCACTTGGAACAAAAAGACTCTTCACTAATCACAAGGGTAACATATTGCATTTCTATTTTTACATTGAATGCACGCTCCTTTGCCATCGGAACCTAAAAAAACAGACTAATAACTCTACATGTTCCGTGTATTATCAGACAGGTCTTCTGGTGCACCCCCTGCCACCATGGCTGCGTGGCAGTCCGCAACCGCTTATCGCATGTCGAGGGGGCCCTTGCCTCTTGGAGGTGAAATGCCCATTTTAAAAAGGACAGCTATGTAATCGACTGGGAAGTGCACAGCTCATTTATGTCATATATAAACACGCCAACGGTGGGCTAGCCCTTTCTAAGACACACAAGTACTACACGCAACCTCTAATGCACGTGTGCAACCTTGAAGCGTGCTATTTTTTTGTTTACACAAATAAACCAAATGTCACGGTTGTTTTCCTGAGAGATGACAGCTTTTTGTGTTCAGTTGTGTGTAACCTTTTGGGAGTTTTACTTTGTTTGGATCCTTCTTGCATTGGTGAAACGACGCCAGGTGTAGACACAGAAAGCCACGGTGCGTGTGCAGCTACTTGAGAAGTCTTCGCTAATTTGAGAGTTGCGTGACTTAGCGTTAAGAAACATGCAGCCTAAACATCATATGTTTCGTCCTGAGCTTGCTCCTCTGTCCAGCTTCTTATGTTCCTTCAATAGTGAATACAAAACAATGTGCGCGGACGTAGTCAAGTGACTGCCCTCTTCTTGCCTGAATAGTTTCCTCTTCTGCACGAAATCACAATACTATTCAGCCAAATGTAGTGGTGCTGCGGGGATCCATGCGATAGACAAGGGTAGCACTAAATAATTTATTGTGAGGCTATTACAGAGTAAAATAAACAACACATTGGCCGCATCTAGCTTTTTTCAAACAAAAACTATTTACAGTAAAGTTCGTTCACCACTAGTGTCAACCAGAACAAGAAAATTAATACGTTAAAGGGAGTGCTTTGCTATATACAAACCAAGAAACTCGCTTCAAATGCCTCAGTTGTGCGAGCAGCACAGCAGATTGCGCAGCCCATCAAAGCAAGAAACTTTTCAAGCTGACTACATGGATACACACTGTCCCTTCCATTTATGATACGCGGTTGTAAATTTGCCAATACGCAGCATAAATAGCACACCTCCGAGATTTCCGCAATCACCTCGACTGGAACACTTGTGTTCAGGATGTTGTACGTTTTTATGCGCTGTATAACTCTTCCGACATCAATTAGCACCTGTGCAATGTCTTCGATGGGAATCAGCTTGAATATAAACGAACACACAGGAAGAGGGAGATACACGACACACTGCTCGTGGTACAGGACACACCGCAGTGCGTCTTGTATCTCCCTCATCCTTTTTGTTTGTATTTATTCAAGCTGATTCCCGTCGAAGATCTACCAGTTAGCACAGACCAAAGCCACTGTGCGATGTCGTACATGTCTTGCACCTCACTTTGAGTGAAATGGTGCTGCGCCCTAAGGAAGGGGGCATCACAAAGACTGTTTTCGCAACTTCTAGACCCTACGTAATTCCTACGAATCCTTTGTCGCTCCCAATTATATCTCATGGTAGCAACAGACCGACAAACTCTGAATCAATTGCGACAAAGGCATCGAAACATCTTCCATTATATGCTTTACTCTTGAAACGGACTTATCCGCAGCGTGCTTTGCTCATTAAAAATTTGACTGTGGAGCCACCTTTATAGTTCGAGTACAGTATTAGCTGTTCTTGCAGAGTGGGTGGTATTTCCCTCTTGACCTCAGTGCAATCTATAATCATGGTGCAGCCCGGATAGCCCACTTTGAAGTAATCTGGCATTGTTGCTATTATCAGCTTTGTTGAAGGGCAAAAAATCCACTCCTCTGTCACAGTTCTGAGTGTGCATAGAGTGGCGTGGAAGAGACGCGACACTGTTTTTATGCTAACTGAAAACAGAACGGCCAGAGATGGGTACATAGTTCCGAGTTTAAACTTGACTAAAACATCACGAGCCGATCACAAACCGGAATATCGAAGGTTCGCTCTGAAGCGAGACGGTAATCTCAGTAAAACGTCGAGCACTTCAAGTGTTACCCCCCACAGATCTCTCGTTCTCACACTGCAGGCTGCAACACTTTCATAGACGCCAAAAACACTCGTCCTTTTGTCTGGCCCTCTATGACGGGAAACTGTAGCAACGGCGGCCTGGGTGCATTGAAAATCTGCATCAGAGACATCTACATCGCCTTCTTGTGCCAAGCATAAAACACTGAAAAGTTCACGCTGCCTAAAGCTGAAGTCTGGCGTGTCCGAAAAAAAGTGAAGCTCTGCAAGTGCGTTCTTCCCAAAAATCTATGAGGAACGGTTGCAACCCGTCCCAAGTGGGACAGCTACGCAATCTATCTGGTATAGTCAGAATTGAAAGGAGAGGGGGTAAAATTTTGCTCCAAAAATATAAATTAGAAAGCAGCAATGAAGTATAGTATGTCACAGACACTACAGTCAAGTACCAACACGGAGCAAGGGCACACGTATTTGGTAGTCCCGAAATATCTGGCGTTACAATGTGCCTTGGAATGTTATTGACCCTAATATCTTTCCTGAATGTTTAAGTAAAACCAATCTTTCTTGTCTATATCTATCAATAGTTCCTGAACTACGCCATTTCGTTTTTAACTTAGCTTATTTGGCGCAGTTTTGGGCAGGCAGTGACGTTTTCCATAAATATTTAGCTGCCATGCTTGCGGCCCGGTTGTTTTCATCTGTATCGTTTTATTAAGAGCCTAGATTTAGACGTGTTTGGGGATTGCAGGCATGCCTGACTTGGCGCGACAAAAACGTGACACAAGACAGAGAGAGGAGGATCACCTATCGTATCCCTTTTTTGCCTTGTGTCATGTTTTTCTCATGCTACGTAAACACGTCTGCTTCATTGCACTTAGGAAGCGAGGAAATATAGGTTACACAAAAGGTGCTTTGACCTTATTTTGGTATATTTTTATTCAAGCCGCCTCACACATTAGGTCAGCGTTCGGTTGTGAACGAACTTCAGGAAGTTTGAAAAGCGCTACATGCACTACAACGGAGATTCTGATTTGTTTATGGTAATTTGGTTGACCCCCTGATCACGCTTCGGTTGTGGCACCTCAACAGCTGGCTGGCTTTCAGTCGGTATGGGGTGTGTGCCAAGTGAATCAAAGCCAGCAGTGTAATCATGGTTTGATGCATGACCCCTACCCGCTTGTAGGGGATGCTAGTTGGACTTGCTAAGAGTATACCTTCTGCGACACCTGTAAGGGAGCGCAAAAAAGCAAATGCGCACTCAACACGCTTTTGTGCAACTAAATTCGTTTGAACACCACGTCGTTGGACTAGTTCGTGTTGTATTTTAAAAAGAAAAGCTGCGCGCATGGACACTGCGTCCTTTTTTCGCAGTTTTCTTCCTGAATTATTTCGTATTTTTTATCCACGTTAGCTACACGATATTTCTCTGCTGAAATGGTAATACCCTCAACTGTCAGAGTACGCCAAACATACTAACGACCTTAAATAACAGCGTGTGCATGCCACCTTG
This sequence comes from Haemaphysalis longicornis, assembly GCF_048455015.1. Classification (NCBI taxonomy): domain Eukaryota; kingdom Metazoa; phylum Arthropoda; class Arachnida; order Ixodida; family Ixodidae; genus Haemaphysalis; species Haemaphysalis longicornis. The sequence goes on from NW_027526203.1 coordinate 96,311,011, forward strand.
CCTTTGATATCTTGCCAGGCTCTCGTTTGGAATCAGGGGCCGAACTCGGTACACGTCGGGGAGCAAAGCAGGGTATACTAGACGGAATCCGTCTTGACATTGCTTTAGCCTCACCGGCGAAGTGGTGTGAGCACACTCTTATGCCGACCTTTGGCGTCCATTTGATACCATGAATTGGGCTGAAAGATTACTGCTGATTAAATAATAGCGGCGGAAGCCGTAATACCTTGTGCTTGTTGTTGTTGTTGTTGTTGTTTATTGTTTATTGACAAAACAATGTTCAATAGTGGTCTGTCTTGGTGCCAAGGCGAGAGGCCGCACTGAAAGCCACCTGACTGGGCCTTTGACACCAGACAGTACAGCCTACCAAACTTTTAATAATACAGCGGGAATGACGACCGATCGGCATGTCAGCGCCTTATCACTGTGTTCAACGGCAAAATAGGCGAGGGTACGAGCGCGCATAGAACTCCCTGTTGTGGGAGCGTCGTCTGCTCCCCTGTTGTTCTCAGGGCAACACACCCCCTGTTTTAAAGCAAAGCTTTTTACCTCTACCCCCCAAGGGTTCTTTCGCGACCGTTGGTGTCACCAGAAAACTCCAGCGAACAAATAAAAGAATTTACTGGCACCGCCGGGAATCGAACCTGGAGCTTCTAGACTATCAAATCAAGAGCCCGTTGTCTTACCGATTTAGCTACGAGCCCACGCAAAGACGGGGAAGACAGGTGGTGTACTCACCAAGCACATCTACGTGTTTACCCTCTGTGTTCTCGCTGAATGCCACGTGAAATCGTCACGTGAACACTCACGCCCGTCTAGCCGCCCTGTGCGCACCTTGCTCATGGGCTAAGAGTTAGAAAAATTAAAGGAAGGTCACACCAATGCATGGCATCTCACTTCTAGTACGCCAATGTGCTAAAGCCTGTGGCTTCCAGTGTTCACGTAAAAAATCACGGCTCCTTGTCGTCCGCCCGCACGCCAAACAAGGAATACATTCAAATACTCCTTGATGGCCAGGCCATCACTCCAAGCCCCAACATCAAGATCCTGGGCCTACATCTCGAGGCTAACCCCAAGAGTGACGTCTCATTGCAGTGCCACAAAAACAGCATTAATCAAACCATACACATGATCAGGCGAGTTGCCACCAAGAAGCGAGGCCGAAAGGAATCCGGTACCTTTCGATTAATTCAAGCTTTTGTCCTCTCTAGAGTCACTTACGTCAACCCGCTGTCTTCTTCTCGACAAGGAAGACATAGCGATGCTTTATATAATGATTAGAAAGGCGGTCGAGCAGGCCATTGGTCTTCTCATGAGTGCGTCCACACAGCGGCTGCTTAGCACGGGGCTCCACAATACGGTGGAAGAGTTGATAGAAGGCCATCTTTCTAACGACAAGGTCCGACTCAGAACAGCGGTGGGTAACCGCATGTTTCACCAGATTGGCTGGGCTGCCCAGAATGTTACTCCGCTTCACGTACTCTCAGACGCTTGGCGACTAAAACTAAAGATGCTCCCTTTGCTTAGAAATATGAACCCCTCACTTGACGAGGGTCACCGAAATTCACGGGCTCAAGCGCTAAACACCACCCTCGGTGGTGTTATATTCATAGTGGTGGTTATTTACTAAGTGGTGGTTATATACCTGGGTGGTTATATACACAGACGCCTCCAAACATCGAGGGCACCAATACGCCATCATCGTAGCTACGTTCAGAACCAACCTCCTTGCGTGTACCTCGCTTAGGATCCAAGAAATGATGGCAGCAGAAGAGGCAGCCATTACCTTGGCTCTCACTCTCAGGGGTTCGGAGGGTAGTCACCGATTCCCAGCAAGCTACTGGAATTACCAGTCGAGTTGAGTGTCCTGACCTGCACTGCGCGTGCTAAAAAATCACTCCACAAACGGTTCCATGCAGCGCATCTGGACACCCCCTCACGATTCAATGGAGCGCAACAAATACGCCCACCCAACAAGCCTCCGCTTTTACCTCCCGTGCTATATAGTTGCACGAGGACAGTCACCCTCTTGTCACGTTCAGGGAGATAACCCAGCATTATCGCCTTCTGAGACAGACCGTACCTTCGCCTTACCCTGACCTTTCCAGAGAACAACAAACTACCCTACCGCTCATACAATCCGGGCTCCTTCCCACAGCCTACGCGTCTTCACTTAATGCATCCGAATCACTACGACGCTGAATGTAAATTTTGCTCAGAAGTAGGAACACGTCGCCCGGTAATCGGGGTGTGCGACTTTAGCCCTGAGGACCCTCCTCTCTTTCTGTTAACTACCCATCAAGAGCAATGGGAGATGCTGCTGTCCAGGCCCTCTGTACCTACCCAGCTTCCGCGGGTGGACAGAACATGGGCCGCGCGTACTGCATATGGGCCCCACAGAAGAAGAAATCGCTCCCCAGGGCTGCACTCTGGGCCGTTCAGAAATCTAAACAGAAGTATTTCTTGCTCCTCCTCCTCCTTCTCTGCCGCCAATCGCGTCTCCTCCGTCCGCGGCGCAGCGACGGGGAAGTCAGATCGTCTAACACCCGGTTGGAGCTTTAATTTTATAAAAAAAGTTTCCACTCTTATGCTACACCAATACAACTCAACCAAACACCGTTCATGCATCATGCATTGATTTAACCTTACCAAGACTATCTCTTTGAAGTAATAAATGGTGTGGTTAAGTGCATGTCACTTCTCTGGTTTTACTTTTTGTAGAGCGATGTGAGTGAATTTAAGTGACGTCGCATGGGTAATCGTTATGGGTGCCGTTAGCAGCTTTGCTTTCCAACCACATTCACGGGGTGGATTGGCGCGATTTTTTTCTTATCTTGCAAGGCCGTTTCGCTAACGCCAAAGGCAGCTAAGCAGCGTGGGGCACAAAGTCATTCAGATGCAGTGGCAGGGGGTGTGCCACACTCAAGAAAACAGCGTAGCAGACGACACTCATTCAGCAGATGGCTCTATGCGCGTGCGCGTACTCTCGCCTATTTCTCTGCTGGACACCGCGATAAGGCGCTGACATGCCGGTCGGTCGTCGCTTCGGCTATATTATTTAAAATTTTGGAGGCTGTACACACTGTAGACATGAGCGCAACATACTTCAAACCACATTGCAAAATCTCAAATGCTCAAAACACACTATATCAAACATTACATCGAATAAAATATCAAATCTGCAAACGCATTGCAAGTTATCAAGCCCATACAATAAAAACACGTACAAAGTATCACACATGATACGGCAATATAGGCGAAAATGACAGAATTTGTGGTCAACATATACATCACCAACATGACACATAACGATTAAGGCCAAAGAAACAACATGTTCTTGAGACTGAAAAAACAAAATGTACACAAAAATTGGGATTGTTGGAGGAAATACGTTTTACTTAGTTTTCTGAAAGCAAGCAAGGAAGGAGAACTCTCTATTGTATCCAGAAATGATGGATAGCAATTCAGAAGGTTGGGGATTTGCCATTTTAATAATTGCATACAATATATAGTTCTCATTTTAATTTTTAGTAAGCTTTTATTTCTGAAATCATCTGGGGTCTCCGTATTTGTATATGTATCAAAGAACCACTCACGATTTGCTTTTAAATCAAGAAAAGTCATTTCCAAGAAACTCTGTTTATTCAACATTTCTATATGATGGATCCGGTTCTGGGAAAAGTATGGGAATGTATGATCACGACTAGATAGATTTTGAATGAATCGTATACCTTTTTTCTGCATTATATATAGTCGTTCTAAATTATACTTCGATGTAACCCCCCAATCTAATAAACAATATTGTATACGAGAATGTACTGTACTAAAATAAAGTTGCCGTTTTATTCGTATTGGCAGCAAAGTCTGAAATCCATTTAGTATACCAAGTTATTTAGCAATGATACCTTTTATAAAGTTCACGTGACTTGTCCACCGAAGATTTTCATCAAATAGTACCCCTAAAAACTTGTATTCTGAGGTCTGTTCTAGTGGGCATGATTTAAGCGTTATAGAGCTATTAAGGTGAACTGGTTTATTGACGGCGGAGAAGACAATGTATTTGGTTTTAGTACCATTCAATAAGAGCCTATTTGCGTCTAAGCAGCAGGACAAGTTTTTAAGCCATAGATTAACAGTAGGAATGAGAGAGAAAAGTTTATTGGACGTGAAAAAAACATTCGTATCATCGGCGTAAAGGGCAATGTCTGAGGTCAGAGGGATGTTTACAATATCGTTAGATACAGTAAAAATATTGTTTGTCCTAATATAGATCCCTGCGGAATTCCATAATTTATTAAAATAGTATCCGACTGCAGATTATTAATTACAACGAACTGTGTACAATTAGTGAGGTAGCTACACAGTAACTTAAGTGGAAGATTCTTATTTCATAGTACGGTAACTTTGCAAACAGAATTGGATGTTTAATAGAATCGAAAGCTTTGTTAAAATCTAAAAAGACACCTATTGTGTACAGTTGATTTTCTATATCAGTTGCAATTTTTTCTCTTATGTTTAATAATGCTGATTCAGTAGGTTTACCTTGCCGAAACCCATACTGATATTCGGTTATTAGGTTGTGCTTAGAAAGATGATGAGTAAACTAGTATTTATAACTTTTTCTGCTATTTCAAAAAAAAGGGAAGTACCGATATTGGTCTGTAGTAAGAAATACAGTCAAGAGCACCACCTTTGTGTAAAACAGAAACCCTAGCAATTTTTCTTAGGAAACAGCGCGAAAAACTTGGACAGAGAGAGGGCAAGCGAGCTCTGTCCTAGTTTTTCGTGCTGTTTCCTAAGGTGTTATCTGTACCCAACTAGCCCAAAGTCATGCTTTTCAAGCTTTACTAGCAATTTTCATTTTATCCCGAACTATTCCGGTCAACAAAATAGTATTCATTAGGTGGCAAACTAAGACGCATAGCAAATCTGACACTTCTTTCATTGGAGCTATTTATAATGCCATCGAAGCCACATGAAACATTACTGTTACGGCTTTTACTTATAACAACAATTTCAACTTGGGTAACCGGGTAAATAAATAAGGTCTGTGGCAGATTGTGCTCCATATACGTTTCAAAATCCTCACGAGTGGTCACCTCCGACGCTCCAAAAGTCAAAGTGCCAGTTAAACTCGTTAGCAAGAGCCTTATCAGTTAATATCTGATCATCTATTTTAGTTTCCTTAGGAGCGTCAGTTCGCGTTTTCCGTAGTAGATCTTTGATGGAGCGCCAAGTTTTCTGAGGGTCATAATATATCTCGGCAAATTTATTAAAGTAGTAATAAAGTAATATTCGCTTATTAAATTATGTAATACTCGCTTATAACTTTATTAAATTAGTATTAAAGTAATACTCGCTCCCTTCCGCTGGAAAATTTTTTACTTGCCCTTGCTGATTTGCGTTAACTGTTCTTTTGTTTTATTGCTCTGTTGATCTGTTTAATTGCTATTTTTTGTTCCGTGAATGCTCACTCCTGAGTGGGAGCGGAAGCACGACAGCGGCAATGTCGCCTGACCACGCATGGCTTGTTTTGCAGATTCTGCCGCTTATCGTCAGCAATGCGGTGCCCAGTACAGCAGCGGTGGACGTCACTTGGATGAGCCAATCGGACCGTCAAGCAGGAGTGACATCGGCAGCGGGCAGCGGGCATATAAATCCAGCACCTCAACCAGCTACCTTCAGTGGGAGCGGCAGCACGACAGCGGCAATGTCGCATGACCACGCATGGCTTGTTTCGCAGGTTGGTTATTACTCTCCCGTATCACGATTGCGGTCAAATTGCCTTTGTCTGTTGGTGCTGCCGCTCTCTGTGAAGTGTCTTGAGATTTTGAGCATGTGGTGGTTGGACCTGAAGGTCTTGCTTTCTGGGGACGTAGAAACGAACCCTGGTCCAACTGTGGAAGAATTGCTGGAACAAATTTTGGAAAAGCAAAATCAAATGGACAACAGGCTTGCCAATTTGGAAGAAAGCCTCACTAAAACTATGAATCAATGTGCTCGGGTGGAAGTTTTAGAAAGAACAGTTGAAGACGTTAAACGAACAGTTCAGCATCAACAGCAGCGACTAATTGATTTGGAAGACCGGACACGGCGGAATAATATTATTGTATTTGGTGTCCCCGAGAGTGAAAACGAAACGCGTGAGGACATCGAGCAGAAGGTTGTAAAAAATATCTTTTCTGACAAACTTGGCGTCATGGTCTCGTCAGTTGAAACAATACATAGGCTTGGTCAAAAGAAACAGTCGCGTGATAGGCCTGTTATACTAAAATTGTACGATTTCAACGAAAAGGTGGCAATCTTCAAGAACTGCAAAAAACTCAAAGGAACAAAAATCAGTGTTTCTGATGACTACTCGCCAGAAACAGTTGAAAAAAGAAGGCTACTTTGGAAATCGGCGCAGACTGAGAAAGGCGCCGGTGCAAAGGTCAACCTTGTTCACGATAAGCTTTTTATCAATAGCATTGCTTATACATGGAATTTTGAGCAGAACGTGCGCGTGAGACTGCGCAACGAGCGGCCACTTGCTTCCGAAAAAGTTGACTGACGCGCAAGGCAGCCACAGATAAGATTACTTAACATAAATGCCCGAAGCATTGTGAATAAGGTAGAACAACTTGAGTACTTGTCATTGCTCCACGACGCGGAGCTAATTGCCATAACAGAAACGTGGTTGCACAGTGACGTTAAGGACGAGGAAGTATTCCCAGGCAATTACAGTGTGATCCGCAAAGATAGAGCAACACGAGGTGGTGGCGTAGCACTATTAGTGAAGAAGCCACTCAGATATGAAACTGTGTCATCCATAAACGGGCATGAAAGTGGTGCAAACAGTTCCTTGATACCACCATTTTGATGGTGGGCGTTATCTACAGAACCCCCGGAAGCCCAGTTGAGTTCTTGTATACTCTTGACCAGCACTTAAATACTATAAGGAATGCCAGAAGTAGAATTATTTTAGCAGGGGACTTTAATTTACCTGGTGTCGATTGGAGTGCGAGAATTACGGGATCAGTTGAAAAGCCTAGCGCTGATACAATGTTAGAGATCATGCTTAAGCATAACCTTGTTCAGGTGGTCAAAGAACCAACCAGGACACAGGGACAAAATAAATCTACGCTGGATTTGCTTTTCTAGACAGACGGAACCTTCATTTGTAATATCGACATACAGGATGGCATATCAGATCATAAAACAGTCGTAGCAACTTTAACTATGGGTAATTTACAACTAGAAAGAAATCCCTCTGTACATGTGTATAATTTTAATCGTGCTGACGACACGTCAGTTACCGACTACTTAGAATGCGCTCTTGATAATATCCCTGTCGAAGATGATATAAATAGTCTTTGGAAATACTCTGTGTCAGTTGTACGCGCCTGCTTAGAAAAATATGTGCCTAAGAAGGCCAAACGCATGGGAAGACGCAGCCCATCGGTAACTAGGGACATCATTCATTTGAAGCGACGACTGAATCGTGCGCGTAAAAGGATGCCAAGGAGAAGTGAAGAAATAGCTACTCTCAGCACGCAACTGAGAAAGAAACTAAAAAGTGCAAAGGCGACCTTTTTTTCGACAACGCTTGTGGATTATATGCAAAACTCGCCTCAAAAATTCTGGACGTACTTATCAGATTCTAAGCGCGACATTAATGAAATCAAGGTAAACGGAAGCGTCTGTAGTAGGCCAGATTTGATCGCTCATGCTTTTAACAGCATGTTTAATTCGGTATTTACACCTAGCAGTAATAGGCGCCCCTCAGATACGACTGATGCTTTGTCAGTGTGTGGAGATACTAACGATATCGACATTTCCCGAGATGGCATTGTAGCGTTGTTGCTGAAACTGGATACCAAAAAATCTTGTGGTCCCCCAATCAGTTCCTGAGGCGCTATTGCGAATGGATATCCCATTTCTTGTTGAGAATTTTCGCGGTGTCATTTGAACGCAGCTTTTTGAAGTGTCCCATGCGTTCGGCCTTGCAATTAACAACAAGGAGCAAATCGATGTCATAGCCATTGGTTTTTCAAAGGCTTTTTATCGGGTGTGTCACACTAAACTTATTGAGAAATTATATAAACTTGGAGTTAACAAGCAAATCGTGAAATGGATTCACGCGTACCTTACCAATAGAAAACAGTATGTCCAAATAGCTGGTGAACGATCATCTTTTTTTGCCGGTTTTGTCGGGTGTGCCGCAAGGGTCAGTTTTAGGACCAATTTTGTTTATTTTATATGTTAATGACAATACTAATGACATTGCTTCTAAGATTGAACTACGTCTATTTGCGGATGATTGCCTCATTTATTGTCGCGTCAAGAATGTTCAAGATCAAGTGCTGTTAAACGAAAGCCTTCAAAAAATTTACGACTGGTGTGTTACATGGGACATGAAAATTAATTTTGATAAATCGGCTTACATGACTGTATCTAGCAAGAAAACCACGTTGCCATTTACTTACACAATAAATAATATTCCACTTCATCATGCCAGTAAGCTTAAGTATCTCGGGGTCACAATAACGAACAATTTGAACTGGAACGAGCAAATTGATAACATCTGTGGATCTGCTCAACGCAAACTCGGTCTGTTAAGGCGAAAGTTAAAAGATGCTGTCACGATCTAGACCCGCGTTCGTGAACCTGTGAGGGTAGGGGTACCCTCCAGCCGAGAGACGACATGCAGCGTGCTGGTGGTGACGGTGACTGACCCCCGAGCAGCAGTGCTCGGCGGTGTTTATTGCCCGGCCGCACACAATGTTGCCCACCGAGCCTGGTGGGGCCACTGAACTTAGCGGCCAACAAATATCGGGGATGGGGGGCGCCACACACTTGTCACACCCCTCACCCCCAAGTTTCTTTGTCCTACGCAAACACAAAACAACACTTGTCCCCCCGGAGAGTAACGGTCTGGCGGTCTCCGTAGTCTCGCACTCCGCCTGGGCACAGGTGTCGATGCAGGTGTGGTAGCATTGGGTGCCACCTGCGTCATTCTCTTACCAGCTGTCAACCTTCCCGGTGTCGAAGGACTTGCGCGTGGCGCCACAGTGGCGCGAGTAGCACCAGCCCTTGGTGCTGTGCTGGCAGCGGTCGGTGAAGCTGGCTCCTCTTGGAGTCCAGGCTGAGGCAGTGCAGCGGACCCGTGGCCAGGCAGCCCGGCTGCGCCATCAGGGGCGCCAGCACCTGCTCGGGCGCGTACGGGTCCCCGCACACCATGCACAGCATCAGCCGCAGGTCCGGCCGGGGCCCCGAGACCGCGGGCAGCGCCTGGTAGATGTGAAGCTGGCCCGCCCGCCGCTCGATGCTCTCCACCAGCGCCTGCTCCAGCCGCACGGGGTCCAGGCCGCCGCCGTCGTCCACGAAGGGGCACTGCAGGCTCTTGGCCCGGTTGATGCCCTCCTCGCGCAGGAAGTCCCCCTGGCCCGCAAACACCATGACCAGGGGCAGGCCGTGGAAGGGCAGCCGGTCCTCCTGCTCCAGGTTGGCCAGCAGGGTCTTCTCGAAGCTCCCGCGGATGTACTCCAGCCCCGGCTGGCTGGCGTACACGCACAGGCAGCCGTGGGACAGGGGCTCCGTGCGGAACGAGTTGTGCGGCAGGCCCACGTCGCCGTCGATGATCCCGAAGTCCAGCTCCATGGAGACGGGGCGCCCGCAGACTTCGACGGTCAGCCAGTATGGTGGCACCGGCGGCTGCACTGTGGCCGCGTGCCACATGTCGAAAATCTGCGGGTCTTCGGCCACGACGTGAAGCCTAGCCGTTGCTGAACCCGAAGCTGCTGCCGCACGCCCCCGCCGCCTACCCTTGCGCCGACTCCCTCGGCCGTGGGCTGGCGCGGAACCTGTGCTCGACGCCGGCTGCTGCTTCCGTCCGTCCGCCGTCGTCCCCCCTCGGCACGCCCGAGCAATGTGCCCAGTTCTTCCGCACGCAAAGCACTCCGCTTGCGCGAACTGGCACTGGGAGGGGGGGTGGTCACAACCGCAGCGACTGCACCTGCCACATGACCTGCCATGCCGTGCCGCCATCTTGTTCACCGCCGCCTCCGCCGACGGTGAGCCGGCTGCACGCGCTAGCTCGCCCGCGTCCTTGGCCGCAGCCTCCATCGCCAGCGCTGCCTTCACGGCGTCGTCCAGCGAGGGGTCGGGAGTCGCGTCTGCATGGCGGGGTCGTTGATGCCGCAGACGAAACGGTCCCGGAGCAGCGAGTCGAGCTGCTCCCCGAAGGCGCAGCCGCTCGCCAACCCTCGCAGCGCTGCGACGAACTGCCCGAGCGTCTCTCCGTCTCGGCGGCTCCGGTTATTGAAGCGAAAACGCTCCATTAACGTCGACGGAGCCGGGCTGTAGTGCGAGCGTAGCGTCGCGAGCAGCTCACCCAGCGACTTCTCGTGCGGCGTGGCCGGCTTGAGCAGGTCGAGCAGGAGAGCGAAGACGCGGGTCCCGCAGCTGGCCAGGAAGATGTCGCGCTGTTTTGCCTCGGGTGTATCATTCGCCCGGAAAAACACGCCGACTTGTTCCTCGTAGACCGGCCAGGCGGACCCTTCACCCTCGAACGGCTCGAGCCTCCCGTACAGCGGCATGGCGTAATGGCGGCTGGCTCGAGGGGGCGGTGTCTCGGCGTTCTCGGTGGCGGCGTTCACGGTGGCTTCGGCCGCTCCGCGGGCTTCTTCCCTCGTCGCCAGTGTCACGATCTAGACCCGCGTTCGTGAACCTGTGAGGGTAGGGGTACCCTCCAGCCGAGAGACGACATGCAGCGTGCTGGTGGTGACGGTGACTGACCCCCGAGCAGCCGTGCTCGGCGGTGTTTATTGCCCGGCCACACACAATGTTGCCCACCGAGCCTGGTGGGGCCACTGAACTTAGCGGCCAACAAATATCAGGGATGGGGGGGCGCCACACACTTGTCACAGATGCTACACCTGAGGTCAAGCTCAAGGCGTACCAATAAATTATACGGCCGACACTGGAGTACGCTAGTATAGTGTGGGATCCGCACAAAGTGGGTTTGATAAACAAATTGGAACGGATTCAAAGGCTAGCCGCAAGGTTTATCTTCGGTGCGTACCGAAGAACGCAGTCTGTATCTGCACTATTATCTCGTGCCGGTTTGCCCGAATTCTCAGCGCGCAGAAAAATAGCTAGGCTGAAATTCTTGTACCAACTGTATAAAAATAAATTCAACTTGGATTCCAGGCTATACTTGTACCCCCCAGGGCGAGTGTCGCCACGAACAGGTCACTCTCATGCTGTGATGCCGTATGTGCCACGCGTTGATGTCTTCAAATTTTCTTTTCTTGTAAAAACTATAGTTGAGTGGAACAACCTTGATGCAGATGTATTTATTGACACACCCACGACTGAATCATTTGAGCGTAAGCTGTCATTGTGTGTTCTCTGAATGCGTTGCTTGTCTATCGCGGAACTGGTGTTACATGTTTGTGGAAAATTATTTTCCTCCCACCTCTGTAACAGCCCGCAAGGGCTAACAGTGTTGGAAATAAATAAATAAATAAATAAATAAATAGCCCCAAATTAGGGGCTGCAGTATGTATAAATAAATAAATAAATAAATAAATAAATAAATAAATAAATAAATAAAGTAATCCGGGACTTTTAAAATCAGAGCTCAGCCTACTTCTGATCTTTTTGTACTCTATAAGCATTCTCAAGTCCCTGTTTCCTATAAATTTAAGAAAGTTTTTTTTTCTTTTATTCGACGCAAAAGTTCGTGGGTTATCCAGGGGTTTTTTTTTTTTTTGCTTTCTTACTTTTTTTAATTATTTTGGTCGGAAACGGACGATCGTATGCTCCAATAATTTTATCAAAAAATGAATCACAAATGCCATTAGGATCAGTTTCTTGCATTAATCTACCCCAATCTATCGACGATACAAGCTGTCGAAAATTATCAATACAACTCCATATTATAGGCCTAATATTATAACTTGTCCCTATGGGTTTTACCCTGTGCACCGAGTGTTTAGGAACAAAACAACAGACACATATGGTCACTGATAGCCGTAGTACGTACACCAGCATTAACATCGTTTTTATCAAGATTTGTGAGGCACAAGTCAATCAGACTCTCAGAAGTGGCCGGTATGCGTGTGGGAACATCAATAATATTCGAAAAACCGTTTAGTGATATAATATCTACAAAGTCTCCAACTAAACCAGTTCAGCTTAAAATGCTCGAGCTCGGTTTAAAATACTACGGAATGCAATTCAGAAATGTCGCAGTCTGCGATGTGTATCAAACACAAAAAGCAAACGTTTTAATTTTATGACCCTTCGTGTATGCGCTGTGGGAACACGGTGATTGCATTTTAGTAGGGCAGTTTTACTGCTTCCCCTAACAAAAAGGTCGTGGCTTTCATACTTACATTACTCTTGGCAACGCAGAAATTCATTTCTGGCGACGCTCCTTCTCCCGCGACTGTACGGAAAACCCGTGCATAAAGATTCGAGGCTGCCCGTCGCGGGTGTGCCAGCCCTTTCCGCAGCACCAGCGGTGCGGCCACGACTTCTTTCCTACAGCATTTTGATCGTTTCAGGCTCCGTAACTTGTCATTAGTATGATTTTCCTTTGACAACTTCCACCACACAACATCGATCTGCTCCAACACAGCGCACGTTTTCACGTGGGCTGCGTGGCCCGTCGTGACATCCACCTACACAACGATGCTACGCGGCGGCAAGAGGTGGCGCTACAGCAGCACACAAACTAAGGTCCCTAAAATTAAGGGCTTTAGGACAAACGTCACTGTCCGGTGTCTTTGTCATTTATATTGAAAACGAAATTTTAATCATAAAACAGAATTCCATTTTCCTATCTGCAATGCGTCCCTCTCGGAGCTTGACAGCTTGTTAAGGATAACCTGCCGCGTGAAGTTTGCCAGCGGATGCGTGTTTACATTGTGTGGAAAATTTGTATGTTGCACCTATGTGGTAAGCAGTTTTGGACTCCTTAGAAACGGGCTCTTAATTTTGTTTCTCTGTTTACAAAGCCAACAATCGCACACGGCGCTCCGCGCGTTCTTTTTTATGTCAGTATGTACAAAATCGGGCGCGCTGTAAGTTTGACCACAAGCCTCCTGCGTCTATGTCAATCGCACTGTATACGTCGATTTTTAAGACTCCTTCCGGGCCTAGCATGTTTGTTCTCAGGATAAGAATAAACACGTACCATGGTAAATATGGGAGGTTAAGGCCACCGTGAAGACGCGCAAGTGGTTACGTCCTCTAAATAACTCGAGTGACCAGGACCCCAAGGAAATAACAAGTGCTGTAACGAGGTTCAATCCATCAACATCACAACAGAGCCCTATAAGCTCCGCTATTTCCACCGGCATGGGCGCATGTCTACCCGTGCGAACATCATCGCGGCCCGACTGGCATACAGTTTGCCGTACACTGGTGATATGGCGGAAAGATATCGCTCGGATGAGCCTGTTTCATCAAAGGACATAGATGTCCTCGAAATAGTTCCCTTCCTCATGTATTTTTTTCTACTTCTGCACTAGCTCATTAACGCAAACCACGTGAGCCACCCACGGACATAGAGTCTCCCGAGCCTTGCACGCTTGGAAACGGCACGTAACGCCACGCCAATTCATTCATTCGTGGAGGCACCTAGAGGCCATTCGCTGGTGTAACAACAACAAAATAACAAAATCCCCTGCTTCCTTTCGGTATGTGACGGCTATAAAAAGTACGCGTCACGGTCAGATTCCCAAAGATCAGGGCCATAAATATTTCGTGACAACGTCAGACGCAAGGTTAACAAACAAAGGCAGAATTTTGCGATTGGTTAGGCGACGAACAGCCAGCAATGACAATAAAGTCACTTCTAGGCATGTGACACGCTTAATATTTTTCCTGCATAAAGTTGTCATAACTGAAATTCATTTTTAATTGCTTAGGGGGTTTTTTTTCACTCACAGAGCGCGAGAAAGAACCCTGTACCAGAATTCATAACACCGGGATGGCGGCGAGATGGAGAGCATCGAAGTGGACGGTGTGTCCATCTCGCCTGATGAAATCACCGAGGAAGCCGGGTGGCTCACGAGCCATCGCCGACGTGGAGCTCGTGCTCTCGAGCAGCTCGGCATAACCCCGGCACACTCCCCCGGGCAAAAAGGCGCTGGCTCCACGCCAACTAATCGACAGTCATGTGCCAAGAAAGCAGCAAGCCGGTAACCGCGCCTTCCGCGTCAGCCGCCCTTGCCGAAAGAAGACATCAAGGTCGTGCTGCCCCCGCGTGAGGGGCTCGACATCACGAAAGTTAGCCAGGCCTGTTTGCGCGATGGCGTGCTCCATGCGACAGGCCTCAGCTACAATGAGGCGGCGGAAGATCTCCTCAGGATCAACCCCGCAAAAAACATCATCGTGGCCAGCAGCCCCAGTAAGGAGCGTGCAAGAAAATACACCGCTGTCAAGGAGCTCCAATTCGGAGAAAATTCCTACAAGGTCACCGCTTACGCGGCGCCTCCCGAAGAGACCGTCAAGGGGATCATACACAATATTCCGGAGTACGACAGTGCCGACGACATCACAAGAAGTCTTGTCTACAAGAAGAATCCAACGATTCTGCAGGCCCGGAGAATGGGCCGTACTAATTATGCCGTTGTCATCTTTGAAGGCACAATGGTGCCGCATTATATACACTACCGCGGCCATGCGAGGCGACAAAATGAGCCATAATGGAGTAAGAGATCCAACAGGAGTTGCAAGTTATTTGTTTTCATCCCGTTACTATTAGTAGACTACCTATAACAAAGCTACCTTTTCAGTTCTTATGAGGTTTCACTGTACATGCCACGAAAAAGTAAATCCCTGTTACTCAAAGGGGCCATGAAGAAAAAATGAATGTTTGGTTCATTGGAATGACTGCCTCATTAGTATGACACTGGCACGCATTATGGGACGCAGTGCAACTGGCTGAGGCCAGCAAAAGCAAACGCAAGTTGTTAGGCAAGGCGTATGAGCTTGAAAAACAAGTTTTTTTTTTTTTTTCATTTTATAATAGTAAGAATCGGGTGAACAATGGAACTTGAAAAAATTATGTAAACTAAACAAAAGTCCAGTGTGCACTATTGTACTGTGCACACTATGCTTGTTAGAACTGCTCAGCAGTATGGCGCTTTGGAGTTTTCTCACAACACTGGCCGATTACATGACCCTATTTCTTACAGTCTTACTAGGGTCTTCTAGGGTCTTACATGACCCGGTTTCTTGAGCATACCCTATATTTCACGAAACGATTACTACATGCTGTAACAAAGACAAGCCAGAAATACAAGCCAGGTGCAAATACGCTCAAAAACAAAGTGAGTATGGACAGTGGGCCTGAGTGGTATTCATGCGCCATCTAGAGGACGGGCGGTAAATGAAGAAATTAAATTATAAGGCATTTATTTTGCCCCAGGGCATAGATGAGGGAGTAGGAGTTGGTGATGACAAAAGTTAATTGAACATGAAAATGTTCACTTCGCAGATGAAGTCCAAGAGGGAATGATGATGAGACCCATGTATCCATGTAGTGTATGCAGTTGCGTCGCCTACACGGAGGCCTGATTTATTTATTAATAAATAAATTTATTTACGGCCAGATTTATTAAAGGGGCACTGACACAAAATTTTGAAGGCGAGATAACGTCGGAGATAGATTGGTGGGAACACATATACATCATCTGCAAAATATCAGCGGCGAATACAGCCTAGAACATATTTAAAATCAATTTTGAAGTGTGCGAAACGCAACCGAGCAGCCAGCAGAGGACCACGCGCAATTGTAAATAAACAACATCCAAACACGTCACGAGTTTGTGTTTGCCGCTTCCGCACTACCGGCGTTTTACGCGGGCTCGCCCGGCTCGCCGCTCCAATCGGAGGGCCGGAGGGCGGAGCTTCTGCTCTCGAGAACGAACGACCCGATCGTTGGCGGCGGAGGCGCCGTGATTTCGTCAGCTAATCGGGCAGCTGGCCGCGACCAAAGTTCTACAGCGATTCCAGGCACTCTGTTTCTATTACTGTTTATTACCATTGGATGCGAAAACGCGCCGGAGGCACGAAAAGCCCACTGAGCTAGCCGCACGGTCGCTGTGCAGGCGGCGGCCACGGCCGCGAAGTGGCCCAGGCCGGCGCAGGTAGCTCGAGTGATAGCTTGTTACCGCTGCACGAAATTGTCCCCAAGTCCCGACCATAGTGGCTTACATGAGAAAGGAGCTAATGATGCGATGGCGGGTTGCATTAAAAATTGTCATCTGCACCGCTTACGAGAGCGGCACTCGAATATCCGCCGCAGTGCTGAGCCTAACACATCTGTAGGCGGACCTGTAGGCAGACCGGCCGGCTGCTCCCAGCGCGCGTCTTGCCACCCACCGTCTCGAGCGTCGCGCGTCGTTCTTTAGCCGCGGTAGCATTTGCACTCGCAGCGCCTGCGTCACATCCACGGTCGCTTTTTAATTAAGCGCCTCACGAGATCAGTACGTGGGGGCATTCGCAGAAACTGCCGTCGATGCGGATTCGACAGTGCTACGGCGGCTCTGCTCTGTGATATCCCTCCGATGGTCACGTGGTCAGCTTTGTTCACACAAAATCCACAAAATCCATCGTTTCACGGCACTCGCTGAAACCGAAACTGCGACTGGCCGCATTTAAAATCCCTCTAATTAAACAACCGTCGCACGCTGAAGCAAATGAGGTTTCTACAGGTTATAAGTCGGTCACTAGCTACTTATCGCAACGAAAAAAACAAGATGCTAAATTTTTGTGTCAGTGCCCCTTTAATGTGTAGTAAGTACCACCCAATGCCGCCTGTATAAACATTGCCTGACACGTCGCGTGCTTTTCAATAGGAAAGGTAGGGACACTCAGTTCAGCCACTCATCCGCTATGTGGTGCGCGCCGGCAGACATTTCGCCTTACGTCACTGCTCTGGAGTCGCGAACGCTGCACCCACTTCCATGACGCGTGTCTGTTGGCTTGCCTGTTGGGTTTCAAGAGCCGTTTCGCTCACATCTTACGCGTGACGGGGCGATAGTTCTGGGGCGCGCTGGGGATCTCGTTCAACGTGTCGCTCGCTTTATACTTGCTGCATTTTCCCAAAGATAACTGACGGAGGAGGAACTGAAATATATGTGTAAGAACATATTGTCAGGTAGATAAATAGTGAACAGAAAAAACGATATTTTAGGAAGGCGCAGCCATTATTTTACTGATGTTTTTTTCTCTCTGGAGGATTTAGGGCGGAAAAAATTGCCTGCACATTTTTCATTCAGGCGCTCGCTTCCACCATTACTTTCGAAAAATATCACGTGCTTGTAAAATTTAGAAGATTATAGAAAAAAAAAAGGATAAGCAGCTGAGGGTTCCGCCACGCTGTCCGGACGCCTCTACAGTACAGTCCTCAATTTTAAAAGTGCGTACCGATGCGCAGTGCGAACAGTGGGGAGAAAACAAGACCGAAATGCGGAGGGGACGGAGGGAGGATGCCCCACTCAGAAAATTTCGGGGCCCGTGATTCAAGTAGATAAGAGCTCAAAGCTGGCACCAGCCTGCGGCAGCACAAGTGATTTTGCTCTGAGGCAAAGGCGGTTTTATCAGGGACAGACCAAGACAGACAGGCATGGTGAAAAACAAGGCGTAGGAGCGCCACCTGGGGAACCCTAAACAAACTTGACTATTTTGCATAGTTTCCGAGAAGCGGCGCTGGCCGGCGGACATGAAAGCACGAAGGAAGGCTACGGAGCGGGGAAGGGTAGGAGAGAGCAACAGGAGAGTGGCTGTTAGGCCATTTTTTCGCTCACGCATTAGACAATAATTATAAAGGTGGCGTTGGTACCACCAAATCAGATGGGACACTAGTGGTGGCCCCGTGAAACGCTTCGTTAATCAGTCGGAAGAAAGCTCCGCGTCAGACCACGCTACACCTGCCAGCACATCACAAACAGCCATGACGCTCCTGTTATGCTCCAGCCGACGGGGGCTTCTTTCTCCAGTCAGCCATGCAACTGGAGAACCAGTCGAGCTCTGCTGTGAACACATCACTCATTTGCTGCCCCATGTGCACGCAGAACTTGCGCGCAGGCTCTCTCCCATGCTGCTGACCGTCCGGCCGCTCGGTGGACAGCCGCAACATCACTCCAATGGCTGCGCTCTTCTCGATTTTGGTTTCAAAATCGCCGATTTTTGCTGACCGCTTGAGGCTTCCGCGCAAGTATTTCAGCTGTTGTATTTTCATCTCGCTTTCTTTTTCAGCAGACCATACAGAAATATTGTTTTCAAGAGGTTGAAATTTTGAGTGCAGTTGGCCTTTAAGAAAAAATGATTTTGGTCAGGATAGTTTGCAAATTTTAACACTGCATAATTAGTGTTCACTCTATTGCTAAGTTCCAATCATATTTGCAGCATTGTTGAAAACATTTATTAAAATAAGGGGAAGGGGGAACAGAAAAAGAAGCAGTGGGTGGTTATTCCAGTCCCATAGATAGGCTGTGTGCATTCACTGCTGTACTGCCCTGGGAGATCATCAACTCACTGCCTGAGCAAGTTACTGTGCAGTAAGCCCTTCCACTGCTTTGAGGAGGGGGAGAGAGGTAGGGAGTTTGTGGGAGAGCCATGCCAGGTGGGGTGTAGTGCGAGGGGGTATTGAGGCAGTAACAGCAATTGTTGTGTTTGATGAAATCCTGTGAAGTTTGCGCAAAGGTGGTGATAGTGAGCGTGGGTTTAACGATCGTTTTAGATGCACCCATCTGCCATGGAAAAAGAGTGGAGGGTGGGGGGAAGAGAGGTGGGAGGCCCGGCAGAGGTAAACATTCTGAGCTTTGAGAGAAGGTACAGGATGGGACAGTCTTGGAGCAGGGTGTAAATGCCTTGAACACAAGGTCACAGCTAGTAGCACGTGCCACATTATTCCAATGAAGAGATGCACGCTCCCAAACGCGCTCGAGACCATTTTCTTCCTCCATGCTCGAGACGAGCAAATAGACCCTTTGGGAAATGACCAAATCGTTGGCGGAAAAGCAGCAAGCCACTCTGGCAACACTGTGCACCCGCTCCGCCGCCATTAGAAAGGAAGCGAAAAGGCTGCGAGCACAGAGTTTCTATGGAGTAGCTACCGTCCACCGTCCACGCAATTGCATACGCGCCCCGCGAAGTGGTGTTTCCCACTGCAGGATGGGAAAATAACTTTGCCGCCCTCCCTTCGAAAGAATAACGGCATATTTAGGAATTTTATTCTTCGAGGTCGACCACTGAAAGGTCCTACGAGTACGAGCGATCATACCGTACGTCAGCGTGGAGTCCTACGTTACGCCATCGTCAGTGTTGAGAAACAGCAGCAAGCAAAGGTAGGATTTGTTGCTAATAAAGAATAGCCTTAGCGCTGCCCCCTTGTTTGGTTGTCGAGTTTTAATTGTGTTTAATCGATGCGCCCTTACCCCGTGGTAGCGGCGGCTGGCCGCTATGAACGGACTATGAGGGTCCGTCTCTGCTGAGCGCTCACTTTGCGTATGTTCAAACTCTCAAAACTATTCGCGAAAATGACCAAAGCATGCATAATGAAACTGATTTTGATGTCTCTGCTAGAGGTCATGTTTGCGATTCACCGCCTCTGTACTTGCGGCGCTTATTTTTTTCCGACGGTGAAAGCGGTGCTAATGCGCGACCGATAGGTCGCACGCGTGCGTCAGCAGCGAGCAGAGGCATTGAGAGGAACTCAGAGGAAGGAACAAACACAGAAGAAATAGGAGAAAAGAAGGGCACGTCTCGACTCACCCCAGACGAGCCCTTGTGCAGCGGGGTAGATAAGCGAAAGCGATTTGACCAGCGTTAATCTTCGAAAGGTAGCGCAAAACACCACTTTAGGAGAGAAATATGACTACGGCGATGGGGCAACAGACTCATGAAGCCGTGGGCGAACACGTGCAACCGCAACGGCGTTGCTACGACCTGCTTCCTTTCTAATGGCGTCGTCGCGTTCACCACCAGTGTTACCACCGCTGAATTCTCAATGTTGTCCGCCTTTTTGCAAAGGGTCTATGACAGTCTAGGGCCACTGAAAGGAAGTGGTCACTGTGAAAGTCCCAAGGAAAAGCACCCGCATGCTGCCTGCAAGTTTGTGAGTACGCCAATACAGGAGGAAGAGCCAATGCAATGGCTGCTGCTTCGGCTGGGTCTCGAAGATGGTGAGGAATCCAGCAATAGGAAGAGTTACACCACTGGCATGGATGGCTTTTCCACATTACACCAGAGCTGTGCAGAACAACCCTGAATATGTATGTAAGTTTTAAAAAAAAGCAGTAATTGTAAATTGTTTTTTTGATCACGCACGCCAGGCACGGAAGTGCCGTCTTTCTTCCGTTACCCCTCCTGGCTACCTGGCTCTGGCTCCCCCTTGCCTCGCTCTGCGGAAGTATTCGTCAACAAAGCTAGGACAAACGAAGCTCTCACACCCCACATCACTAGAAAATGGATTTACCCAACGGGATCTCCAACCTCCTTACTGTCCCCATTGCCGGATGACCGTATTCGCCACCCTTGACCACCTAATCTGGCGCTGCTCCGCGTTTTCACTGTACCGGCCTATCCTCACCAATGCTATGCCTCCCGATGCCTCAGAAGATGATCCTCCATTTGAAGATCCAAATTTTATCAGAGCCCTTGGGCTGTTCGGCGTAGAGAGTGGTCTTTCAAGATTAGTGTAGACTGGGGCCTACTCCGGTCGTGAAAATCCCCTAATGGTAGATGTTCCCCTTAGCCTGACCTCAGTGGTCTGAAGGGAACCCCTGTGCCGTCTTCATAGACGCATCTTCTCTTTAAATGGGCTACTCCTCCCTTCCCCTCCTTCGCCTACCCCTATTTTGGCCGCATGGCCCTCCCTGGACTAATAAAGGACTACAACAACAACAACCACGAAAGTTAAATCTAAACCAGTATGAAATTTTACTATTCGTGCCCACCAAAGCCCGCAAGAATTTGCAAATAAGTTTTAGTACCCAGATTAGTACCCAATTAATCATAGTTATTAATCATGATGAGATGTTCATATGGAGAACATGCAACAGGGTTGCCGCTATTTAATACTGCAAAAATTCCTGAACAATTCGCAGCTTCTATGTTTTGATGCATAAATAAATCATTGGTTTTCTTCGTTTGCTGGTGTGATTATTGGACCTGCTTGGTACGCTGGTCATACGCACGCACCTTGACAACAAATTCGTCACGTATTTATATTTGGCATAGGCATAAAGAGTAATTGGTAAGATTGGCTCGGCCATTCAAGAAACTATTTCCAGTGCTGATATCGAGTCTTGCCACCGCGTACCGACCCGAGATGCACAAAAAAGCAACATTGTTATTCAGTTCAAATCCCGCGCAAAGCGAGATGCCACGCTGAAAAAGGGAAAGAGGGCACGACTGTGCAACAGTGATATCGGACTTGGCGGCCCGGCGCCGATCTATATCAATGAGCATCTTTGCCCTGCACTCAAGCAGCTTCTGGGCAAAGCAATAAGCAGGAAGCGCGAATGTCACTGGAAGTCCGTATGGTCTTTCAACGGAAAAATTTTTGCTAGAAGGTCGGATGACGAGCCGAGCATTGTAATTGAACACGATGGCGACCTTGCGAAAATTCGTTAAAAAAAGAAAAAACTACAGCGCTAAGTTTTGCGTTCTTGGTTTTTGAACATGCTTTATGCAGAGTTCGTATCGCCACATCACGTTAGTCTTCCTAATAAATCAAATCTTTCTTTTCTTCATTTTAATGCACGCTCTGCGGCCAGAAAAGGTGATTTAATTTCGTGTTTCCTGAGCGAATTTTCTTTCAAGTTTAGTTTTATATTCGTGTCTGAAACATGGTATCACGAAGACTGTACTTCAGTGGACATTGACGGTTATAGTCTTTTTGTTATGAATCGAATAAATAAACGTGGTGGTGGGGTTGCAATATATACTAATAATGATAACAAATGTGAGCGCATTTGTGACTATAGTGTGACCACTGATGACTATGAAATACTAACGTTAAGAACCGGCAATGAAATACTTTCGGTTTTGTATCGACCTCCAGATGGAAGCATAGAAAAATTTCTAGATTGCCTAGAAGATCTATTTGACTATGCCAATATCAATAACTTGCAATTGGCATGCGGCGGTGATTTCAACATGAACGTACTAGAGAACGACGTGGCACACAAACTTAATATCCGGCTTCAATCATCTGGCTTTAATAATTTAATTACAACACCTACCCGAGTTACAGTCACAACGTCATCCGCACTTGATTTACTAATTACCGCAATAGAAACTCCTGTCTACAGCGCAGGTACTATTGCGTATGATATCAGTGATCACTGCCCGGTTTTTATGATATGTGAAAGCAAAGTCAATCGTATAAATGTCCAATGTAAGCCTTTCACATTCCAATATATCTCTGACAAAGCATTGGAAACATTTAAGGAGGACGTTCGAACGTATGACTGGAGCGAAGTGCTTGCTAGCAGTAATGTCGATACAGCTTACTGTAAATTTATGGAAGTTTTTACGCGTATTTATTCAAGTTATTTTCCAATGAAGACAAGTTGTCGATCTAAAAAGATAAGAAAACCGTGGGTCACGCCGGAACACCTTAAGTTGATAAGAAATAAGAATCGTTCGTACTTTAGTTTCTTGAAAACTCGATTGTAACAAAAATTAAAAGAATTTAAAACTTTAAGAAATAAAGTTAATGCTGTATTGAGACAGGCAAAAAATCTATACTATCAGCGACTGTTCTCCGACATATGCAAAAAAAGGCCTGACGCCATATGGAAAACAATAAATAACGTACTGGGAAGAAATAAAAATTCCATGTGCCCTGATGTAATTAATGTGAACAACACAAAGTTAAGTGGTAGAGCCCTTGCTGACTACTTTAACAATTTTTTTGTAAACGTTGCCATACCCCATAATGTTGTTTCGCCGACTTCAAGCGTATTTAACTATGGCATAATGGATAGCATTTTCCTTCACCCTACGGACGAAGCTGAAGTTCAGACTACCATCACTAGCCTAAGCAACAGCAAATCCCTAGACGCAGATAATTTGCAAGTGAAACCAATAAAGTATGTTATCGAATATATTGCACCACTACTAACACACATATATAATCTAGCTTTAGAATCTGGTATATTTCCGTCTACAATGAAACGGGCTAAGGTATCTGTATTCTACAAAGGAGGAGATAAAAACCTAGCTACTAATTATAGACCAATATCAATACTACCGGTGTTTTCTAAGGGGTTGGAAAAAATTATATTTACGCGCATATCAAATTTCTTGGAAAAACATAATGCTTTGACTGATGCCCAGTTCGGTTTCAGAAAGGCGCGATCTACTGAGACAGCATTACTTGCAATGAAGGAAACTATAGTTCACAACATCGAAAATGGCGACTTTACACTTGGCCTTTTCGTCGACTTTAGTAAGGCGTTCGACTCCTTAAATCATCAGATCCTTCACAAAAAACTCTCATCATTTGGAATTCGTGGAACATCACTTTGCCTAATTAACTCGTACTTGAGTAACAGGAGTCAGTTTGTGTGCCTTAACAACACGGAATCTTGTCCAGTACCGATTCCTCGCGGCGTCCCCCAGGGTAGCGTTTTGGGGCCCCTTCTATTTAATTTATATATTAATGACATTGTTTTTATTGACGAAGGTGTGAAATTCTTTATATATGCAGACGACAGTACTGTTCTTGTTTCAGGAAAAGATGTCAATAATCTAATAGTAAGGTGTAACTCTCTCCTTGATAGGTTGGCGATGTGGTCAGAGGCAAACTGTCTGAGAATTAATGTTAATAAAACAAAAGCCGTTCTTTTTCGCGCTAGAAATAAGGCATTCAACCAACGAAATAGCCTAATTCTGAATAATAACATTATTGAAGTGGTTAATGAACACAAACTTCTTGGTGTCTGGTTTTCGTGTCACCTGAGTTGGGATTCGCACGTGAGATATGTTGCCCATAAACTCTCTTCGATAGCAGGAGCGGTATCTCGTTGTCGCATGGTAATGCCAGTGAATGTTAAACTCCAAATATATTATGCTTTGTTCGCCTCGCAAATCAACTATTGCAGCCTAGTTTGGGGAACGACAACCAAGGGAAACATTAATAAAATATTGCTTTTGCAAAAAAGAATCTTACGACACATAGCAAATGTTGACAGGATATTCCCCACTAGAAATTTATTTTTACAATATAATATTATTCGATTTGAACACAACTATGAATTTCGCATACTGCAATCAATGTATTTTTGCGGAAGTGAACGTCAAACTTTCTTACACACTTTAGCCTCTCTTACGCCCTGCAGCACTTCAGTTATGACCAGAAATAGTGAATTATGGTTTATCCCCTACTTTCGAACGCAATATAAGTTACAGTCGCTAAAACATAACTTACCTGTGACACTTAATAAATTCAAAGATACAGCCTTTACTTCTCAGAAAAAATTACGGGAGTACTTTATCAACGTGAGTATAAATAATTAATTTACAGAAATGAATCTATGTGGTGACAACGTATGCAAGATACAAATTCTTATTAGTGCGAAGAATGCGTACACGTAAATTTCTCGTGTTTTTTTTTTGAATGGTTTCTTTTGTTATCGTGTATATGAATGTGACTGAAATTGTGTTATGATTCCGGTACGGTTTCATTTTGCAATGTATTTTTGCGTTTCATCTGTATACTGCATGTCCTGCGAAATTGTACACGCGATTTATTTCTGCAATTTCTATTTTTGCCTGTGGACCTTTATAATTTCTATACGAAAATTGTATCATTTGTACACGTTGTATTATTTATATCATTTGTACAACTTGCATTTACGTTTGTTTTTCTTAGTTTAAAGAGCTACTTTTTGTGGTTTTGTTGTTTGTTGTTTTTATTGTACATTGTTGTTGTTATGTACAACGGCTCCTGGGCCTAGTCAAGCTGCAACTCGCTGCTTATAGCCCAGGAGGCCGTCCAGCGGTTGTTCTGGAGAATAAAAATGAAATGAAATGAAATGAAATGAAAAATATTTAACATCCTCTGGATGCATTGCAACACCACACCGAATGTGATGCATTGTGCGGAAGAAGCAGGACATGGAATATTATTGGGGCTCTTCGATTGTGCATAGTCTGTAGACACTTCCTCGTATTCGTCCAAGGATCGTTCGTTTAATTTGTCCTCGCGGATCGAGTGTGAAACCTCGCGACAACAGTCTCGGGGCGGGACAGCAAAAAAGGAAGCGTAGAGGTATTAAAAGCATTGAATCGTAACAAACTGGTCGTATGTACTCACCACACTCACCATCTCGCATCGCTGGCGATCCGTTGGTTAACCGGCCGCTGCTGAAAAACGACGACCGCACCTGCGCTACAACAAAAGCCGCCATCACGTGAGAGACAAAAAAAAAGAAAAAAAAATCACGCCATATCCACGGAATGAATGATGATAAGTGGGGCGAAGCTCGAGAGGGGGAGATCATCGGTAACCGTAACTCTCCCGTGAAAGTTCGCCCATTACATCATTAAGAAAGACGTAAGACTGTGTGCGTACATTGTACAAATCAACTTTTATTTTCGGAGTGAATGCTCCCAGGCCCAGACCTGGTGAAAGACCCCGCGCCATCGAGGACTACCCCGCACCCCCACCACAATTTGTCACGTAGGATGGGACACAACGGTAAAGAAATAACTTTTATTTAGGGCGAACTTGTGCCCGAACAAGACGAGAGGAAACGAGCAAAGGTCCTTGCGTCTCGTTCGATCTCCGAGAACGACTGCCTGCGTTCGTGGCGTGATCTCTTGCGTGATCTCCCCCTCGCAGTGCACGTGCGCTCGCGCCTCCGTTGGCGAACACAGACAAGCTCGCGCTCCCGGTGCCGAGTTTGCGCTGCCGGTTGCAGCCGGTTCTTGCGCGTGCAACGCGGCCCGCTTTGCGACATCTCCGAAAGCATGCGGCGGTCACGTACCACGAGACACAAGGGATGGACAGACCCATGGCTTTAGGAGCTTCGCCCCTAAAAGAACGCTTGAGGGCGCAGAGGTCACGACCGAGCAGTGGTCTGGTAGCGAGAGCAGACTACGTTGTTTTTATTGTGTTTTATTGTGGAATGTCGCAGCGGCGAAGCTCTCGTGCCACTTCGCCCCCCCCCCCCCCCCCCTCCCGTAGCTTTCTCTCCATTGCCACAGAAAGTTGTCCCAACTCCAGCGTGCTAAAATCGCTGCAAGCGCGTGGTGCGCGTTTACCGGGCTCTGGGTAGGGTGCCTGGATGATCCTCCGGCCACTACACCGGGATGCGGCAGGCCTGCTGCGCCGCTTCTTTCGCGCTCACGATGGTGGCGAGGACGGACTCGAAATCGCTGTGGCGGGTGAAAAAGCCATCATTCGCCTGAAAAAGAACGCGGGAAAAATCTATCACGGGCTTTTTCTCTGCGAAATGTGTCGTCAGCTCGTGTGCTGTCGAATGTTGATGGATAAGCCGTTCGGCGTGAATAAGGTAACAATTCCTTGCTGCTTTAACGTGATAGCGTTTTTAGGCTCATTTCTCGACTTTGCCGTGTCCGGCAGCCATCCGCTGTCAGCCGTGCTCATCAAGTTTCCACGGAAATACGTCACCAGTGCAACTGGAAACTACGACTGAGGCAGCCAGATGCAAAGGTTAACTGGAGGGTGGGTAGGAGGACAATGATTCTGCGGCGGATGCTATGACAGGAGTCGTGTTTATCGCAGGCTAGTTGAACACATCAATGCAGACAGTGACAAAAAACAACACGCACGGCGTCCAGTCCCAGTGTACCCGCTGGGCTGCGTGTACGAACTTTACGAGCAAGACTGATAGCGGACGGCCAGCGCCCACTGGAACATCACCGAATGAGCCTAATAACACTTTCGCTTTAAAGGGACGCATAATTCTGAACTCTGCGATGTTTTAAACCACACGAATTACATGCTCACGCAAAAAAACTCGGCCAGATGCTGGGATTCGAATCCACGAACGTCGTGTGGTAGACTGTATCCACTCTAATATTTCCCTCAGTATTCGACAGTAGCGCCCTTGGTGGATTTCGAGTTTTCTTACTTGAATTCGCGGGCGCCGCTTTTGCCACTATTGAAATATTCTAGTTCACTGTAGTATTGCGTTCTTATCGACAAAGAGGAGGTCGTCCGATGTATTTCGCTCTCTCTAGTTTCTTCGTCCTTTCTCGCATCATGCTTTATATCTATGCGAGCTGGCTGCGGTGCTGACTTGGGACGATGCGCTCGGCTGCAAAACATTGCCTGTGACATCAATTGGGTTTCTATTTGACAGTCGATTCGCATCGCGCATCGCGCATCGACCCCCCTCTCCTCCCCATCGGTGACTACCAAACGGCGCGGGCAGTAAGAGCAACGAGCCCATGCAGCAGTTCGGTGTCACTCATCACACTCTCCCTTTACTAGCTGATAAAAAAAAATTGTTTTTGTCGGTGAGTCCTAACATCGAGCGAATTTCTCAAAAACGTTACTTGACGCTGTTGCGGGGAACTACGGTCAGCCCTTTCCACACTTTGGCGTGGTACGCCTCAAAGCGTGTATAATGGCACCGTGGTTACTGACACCATCAATAAAACCGCGCGTAGCAAAACTTGGCACTTGATTCGCCGTTTGCACACCGATGAGTAGCAAATGCCTCCAGCGACATCTCCCAGCTGCTTTTCCGCATGCCATTTGCTGCAGCACTCCGCAACGACTGACTTCGCACGGGGGCTCCGTTGCGTCGGCGCGTTAAACCCCTCAATCAATCAATCAATCGTTCAAGGCGTCTTTTAGCCTTTGGCCGGGCGGCTCAATCGAGGGACAGACAGACCGACAGACAGACAGACAGACCAAAATTTTCGCCTCTGTGTAGCCCAAGAAAGACTATCGTTTTCAAAAACAACGCGCATCCTTCACCGCTACCACCAAGACGAGGCGGCGGATCTAGGACCGCAGACTAACGGAGCGCGTGCATGTGCACCCGCACGGTTTCCTGAACTTCCCGATAAGGTGCGTCTTTCAGGGCCCCACCTCTGCCCCAAGGAGAAGAGGCGGGTCGTTATCCCCCGTGTGTGTACGAACTTCCAACCAACCGTGGCGCACGTGAGTTCCTGATCAAGGCAAGGTAAACGGCTACGCCGCGTCTATTGTAGTAAGACGCTCGAGTCTGTAGTAAGACGCTCGAGAACGGGGGCCGCTCGCTGTCCACGGAAAAGTACGGGGTCAGAAACGACTGCTGGCTCAGCTAAATGCGAAGTTGAGGAAAAAAATCACACCATCTCCACGCCGTGAACGATGCCGAGGTTGCGAAGCACTGGGACGCATGTTGTGTGTATTGTGTGGATGAGTGTTATCGTCCGTGCACGATGATGCATTCAAAGTTTATTAAATGATTTGGGATGTAGCAAATTACAAACGCCACACGCAAGACAAGTCGCGTCCCAGTGCTTCACACCCTCGGCATCGTTCACGGGGTGTGATTTATCGGCCCGAAATGAAACGAAGTGAAACGACGGCTTGCGTGTTTTGAATGTGATCTCGTGTTTGCGCGTAGCGCCCTCTCGGATAGCTCGCTGTAGTCTTGTGGAGACACCGTCGGACGGCGGACGGACATCGCGAGGTCTTAAGGTGCGTCGCACCTAAAATGAGCCCCCATTCATTCCGATTGTCACCACAGCTGCCCTGAGCACTGCTCTCCTCTGTCCCTTCACTTCATTCTGGCAGTGTGTGGGCTCCTGCGGCCGTTCTCTACCGCCAAAGAAAAGTAGCAAGTTGGGCTGATTAATTTAGATCGCCTTCTTCCAATGCGCGTTCAGAAGGGTAGGGAATCAGCGTGGCGCCACTCTCAGCAATATGTGGGCAACCGAAGGGAGCACTAAAAATGGAACGAAGTACGGTGTAGAGAAAAATCGACGTGATGGGAAGGCCTCCGAGCCCCTTACTTCCTTCAATAGGCAACCGATCTACTTAATTATAAGCCTGAAGCTCTAACGCTGCTTTGGCCTCCGGCGCTCAGATTAGCGCATATTCACTTTCAAACCGACCACCGCTGTGTGTAAAGGCAGAGCATGTTTCCATCCAGCGGCTTTGGAAAAACTTCGCGGGGATTTGAAAGCCTGCTGTAACATTTTACAAATTAGGTGTTTTAGCGCTACAATACGATGAACTTAGGCATTAAGCACACACGCACACACGTGCAGCAGCACACGCACAACAGTGCAGTAACAACGGTACATAAAAAAACAGCTTTTGATGATGATGATGTATTTGACATACACCACTCACAGAAGCGCGCAGCAATGCAGTCCCAACAGTACATAAAAGCTAGCTTTTTATGTTTGACTCGTAATACCTTTGGTTGAAAGCCTACAAACATTCTTTGTGCAGAACAAGCCACAAGCCGTAACCAGAGATGACTAATCATGCGGGTTGTTTGGGAGGTTTATACCCTGACATGCCCATGAAGAGGAGGAATAAGCTGACCTTGAAATGAAGTCACAACAGTTGAGAAGCGTAAGCTTGTTGCGTTCGATTTGTAATACTTTCGATTTACAGCACCCAACGTTGTTTATGCAAAAGAAGCTGTAACCATAGATAATCATTTAACCAAAGTACTTCTTTGGGAAGTCTGTACCCTAATATGTTCATGAAAGGGATGAGTAAACTCGCACCCACAAAGCAATGCAGTCACGACAGCTCAGAAGAGCTAGCTATTTATGTTTGCTTTGTACTATTTCTGAGTGACAGATATAAACGTTCATTCTGTAAAAAAAGCTCCAACTAGAGATAATTGTTTATCAAACTCGTTCTTTGTGAAGTCTATCCGCTGACGTGCTCCGGAAAGGCTAGAGTAAGCTGACACATAGCCCCCCCCCCCCCCCCCCCCTTCACACAGCAAGGCATTCAGAATCGTTTGGAAGGGCTAGTGTTTTTTATGTTTGAATTGTAATACCTTTGACAGCATGCAAACGTAGTTTCTGCAAAACAAGCTCCTATAAGCAGAGATCAATGTTTATCTACACTCTTTCTTTGAAAAGTCTGCACACTGCCCATGAAAGACATGAGTAACCTGACACACATTTACACACAGCAATACAGCCAGAATCGTTCAGAAGACCTTGCCTTTTACACCTAAATTGTAGTAGTTCTGATTCTCAGCATACAAGCGTTGTTTATGAAAAATTAGCTGTAACAAGAAATAACTGATCAACTAAACTCCTTCTTTGCGAAGTCTACACTGTGAAATACCCATGAAAGGTAGGAGTAATCTGACACACGCACAGAAATGCAGTCACAATGGTTCAGAAGAGCTAGCTTTTCAAGACGAGAGTATTTCTTGAGGAGCTAGTTTAGGCCTCTTTCTATTCAAGCCACCCGGCAACAAAAAATTCTGAAAAGGGGCTTTTTTAAGGCAAAACCATTCCAAACTCCTAAATCTGGTACCACACTTCATATCTGTCAACCTTGTTTAGCAAAAAGTAAACAGGCATATTTGATGCCAAACATCAATACACAACTGGTACTGGACAGCGTTATTTTTTTTAAATAGATGTGCGCTTGATTATAGGTATGCTAAATGAAAAATGCGTGTTGAAAACAATATTTTAATCCAAAATACAAAAAGAAACTGCACCGGAGCTCAGACCTTGGGGCGGCATTCCGTGTGAAACAGTAACAAAGGGTTTCACTAAACAACAAAAAAATTACACCATCTTCCACGTGGGAACCCTGAGGGGATGCAAAGCCGTGGAGTAGTAGCGTGTTAATTGGTTGTTAGAGTAAAGACACGTGTAGTACCGTATTAAATGTCTTCTTTATTTACCGAGTAGTGGGGAACGTTTTGCGGCTTCTCGTTCTCGAAGCGAGGAATCCGCCGTTCGACGCTGGCGTTTCGAAGCGTTGTCACGTTGCGGAACGCCATCTGGATGATATGATACTCGCCGCTGGCGGTTCAAAGCGGCTTCTCGTTCTCGAAGGGAGGAATCCGCTGCTCGACGCTGCCGTTTACGTCCGGCGTCGCGAGCTCTCCTCTGTGCAGCCTTGTATTCTGGCCTCAAAAGAGAGGCAAGAGTATACGCTGGCGCGAGTATTCGCCGAGTTATCAACTGTGCGCTGCCTCGGTTGCGATGGCGCGGATATCAGTGCAGCACACGGCGCTGTTCTTGCGTTCTAAAATTTCATCAAGGACGGTATCCTCGACGCTTTTTGTTCGAACCAACTTTCAAATTAACCGATCAACCCACTTTTAGCTTCGAATTATCCAGCGATTTCTTCCATTCGATTGCATGTAAAATTGCCAGGGACAGACCATCCCTTCCAATTAACGTAAAATTCCAATTAAACACCTTGGAATTATCGAGAGTCGACTTAATTGTATTATACCGTGTTATACTATATCATATCGTATTACATAACTGAGCTAACTGAGTGGTCTAGTAACGGATGTGTTGTTTGTGAATGCACTCCATTCGTCATCCGCAAGGGCATATCCGCTGTGCACGCGGCAGTATTCTATGCCGCAAAACATAGTCCCACGGGAAGTCGACGACACCTGGTCGCGAGGCGCACGGGACACGCGCCTCGTTTCGCGCTCACGCTAGCGCAGAAGTCCGCTGTGTACATGCTCGATGCTCCGGAAAGGGTGCGTCAGCATCCCGTCCACCACGAGTGCGGAGTTCTGAGTCGTTCGACGCTGCTCTGCAGCGGCAATCGGAATCTCATCCCGCTCACGTGACCTGCCACCGTCAATGCTTCGCCATACTTCCCTTGTTCTGGGTGTATACAAACACAGCGAAATGGAACGGCACTGAAAGGTGCTATCCTGCCGGGATAAAGCGGAAATTGGAACAAAGACATGTACCGCTAAACGCCTTGACGACGCTTGAATAAACTTACATTTAAGGCCAATCGAACTCTGAGCCACGAGCGTGGCCACGAGGCGGGCCAGGTCCGTTGTCTGCAGTTCTCTACTTTCATCTAAGAGGCATGGAGTATCTTACCTGAGCATCGGCGCGTGAAGCCACAGGTTCCCACTCGCTATCCCCAACACTTTTCTTTTTTTCTTTTTGTCAGTTTCAGCGCAAAGTTCAGGGAAGCCCCGGATTACCGCCGCCTCAGACGGCGAATATGGGCCGCCATAAGTGGCCAGATCTCGCTTTGAACCAACAGCGCTCAGTGCGTTTGAAAGCTATATGCTAAAGACTATACCCAGCGTACGGTTTTTCCCTTATTAAATCGTTCCGCAGCTAAATTGCGGGTATACTTTATGGTTAAATTATCACCTTTAGCTGCGCTCTACACGTGGCGGATCTGAAGAAGGGCGCCTCACCCCTCGCTTTTCATTTTGCTTCAAAAGTTTGCGTGGTTTTTAGTAGTTTTGTTACCTTCATGTGTCGGCCTTGTACATAGTTTTTCAGTGCCTTTATATACTTTGCATTCTTACTTCGTTTACATTAGGTTTGTTGTGCAATAGTGCCATGTTCGCGAACATTTGCCGCGATGCGTGCCTTGGATTTGTTTGTTTTGTTACTAGTGCATGAATGCACCCTGCTGTCTGATCTTGTGTTACGAGCTGAGCGCTAATTTACTTTTTCTGTCGTAAGCAACGCTCGGCAGTTTTGTTTAATAAGTAAAAGATGTAACCTTGTCGTCACTAACCCAGACTTCATATCTCATCAGCAATGTTCTCGGTCTGTACAAATGTTTCTCGAAAGAAAAGCATTTCCACACAAAAGAATGCATAGCAAACTTTGAGGC
The DNA here is from genome assembly GCF_048455015.1 of Haemaphysalis longicornis. NCBI lineage: Eukaryota > Metazoa > Arthropoda > Arachnida > Ixodida > Ixodidae > Haemaphysalis > Haemaphysalis longicornis. The sequence goes on from NW_027526203.1 coordinate 96,343,817, forward strand.
ATTCAATTCGCTAACACTCGTCTGTGCAAGTCACTTTGCTGGCTGTTTCTTCGACGCTTATGCTTTCTAGCTTATTGCGGAACACAAGTTCGCTCCTTCCTTTCAGAACTTTAAGTTTCCCTTGAGTACGTGACATCGCTGCGCTGTCTGTTGTTTATGCTTTTATAGCTTATTGTGTGAAAATGTTTTCTGCTATAAACCGTATTGTTTTAGGAACACTCCATCATCATTGAGGACATGACGATATGTATTGAAATATTCCCTTCGTGGCCTTATTGACTCGTTAGCTTGACAACATGTAGTGTATTTTGACCAATGTGAAGTAGTCAGCTGAATAAATCAGTGGTGGAGCAGCATCATGCTCATAAACAGGTGTACTTTTTTTTAGAGACTTTGAAACACTGCTTCATTTCAGTAGGTCAAGCATCCCCGGTCAAGTATCTTCATAGTTATGCCTTGCGAGTATAGTCGATCATAGCAAAACGCCCTGTTAAACTGAAGCATGCAACATCGAAGTGGTAGTTGGATTTGGCTTGGAGGGTGGGACATTTTTGGAAAGCAACTCATTCGGAAATTGGAGCTTCCCGAATGACCTTGAGTGGCTGCACCCAATTGCGCGAGACGCACTTTTCCTCGTTCTGTGCCTATGTAACGTTACTCCGTTACCAACTAGCCCAACAGCAAGTTTTATTACCCTGTTGAAGTTCCATGAAAACGAACACAAGGTAGCTGCGAACTCGAACTTAAACTTGGTTAGAAGCCTAGAGATGGGCATGTATTAATGCGACGAAAGCTTCATCGCTCGCACTTTGAAGCTTTGCTGAAGCTCTATGTAATGAGCGCACAGGAATGAGGTCAACTGTAACAAACTAAACACACGAAATTTATAGCTTTAGCTTCGGTACCGCAGCCGCGGCGATCATCGGCGGCGTAGACGGTCGGATTGCATAGCGCGATCGGCGTCGCCGCGGGGGTTCACTGCGCGTATCATATTTGCGAATTTCTAAATCTGAGGCTTCGCCAGAGTCGCAAGCCCAACTAGATAACCTTCGCTTAAACAAAGCACAATTTTACGCTGCCTTGCACGAGATGAAAGAACTGCTGCAACAACACGTAAATTCATAACTGCTGCGGCACGACTGGCTCCATCGAAGCGTTGATATCATGCAAAGGTAAGCGAAGAAAACCTTTTCACACGCGAGTGCAGCAACCACATTGTACGTCAAGCTAAATATGAATGATAGCAGAATATTTTATGAGCTATCAACAACTGCCTCGAACGGGTACCAGCTTCGGCAGAATGCTTGCGCGCGGTGGCGCGGGCATGAAATGCCCCCACGCTGACAGCGGCGACCCTAGCGGCAACTTTTGTCCCTGTATGAAACGGGAGCCGGAGTTTCGTGACCAGAAAAGCATTGAAGGTCTCTGCTAATACCGAACGTAGGGCAATAATGACAGCGGCAATGCGTTTCTGCATTGATACCTTGTGGCATCACAGGGTTTTTGATTTTTCCTAGAAAAGTGTTTCTCGGTCCCTTCAAGTCTGCTTGCGTGCTTTGAAGAGAGAGAGAGAGAGAGAGAGAGAGAGAGAGAGAGAGAACAACTTTATTGAATGGGCTGCAGTCGGTTAAGATGTCACCCCACTGGGAAGACGGGTCTTCATCGCGACGCGGCCATGACGTCTATCTCGGGCGTCGTGCTCCTCGAGGCCTTGCTCACTCGCTACTCCTTCGGGTCAAGAGGGCCGCCACCCCCTTCCTGGGGTTCTTCCCCCTTCCCCTCAGTTTCGCTCGGTCGCTGCCTTTCCAGAGCTGCCAAGACCTGCTGGCCGGCCTGGAGCTGTGCTTCTCAGTCGTTGGTCGTCATCGCCGCCTCAATTTGCGGCGGAAGCGTCGTCATCTTGCCTGCCTCTCTTTATTTCACTCTGCAGTCCCCCAGAATGTGAGCCGCGGTGGCTCTCTCCTTCGCACACAGTTTCCACACATCACTTTCATAAACACTGGGGCACACGTTCGGGGGTAAGTAAGGACCCCATGGAGCTGTCTACTTATCAAAAACTTCGTTACTGCAATACCGTGTTTGCGTCTCTTCCGTGACTATCGTTCCTTCGTCTTTTGGCGCGAATAACTGCAACAGACAACTGTAACACTTCCAGCCCCACCTCCCGCAGAATCGTAGCTCTCCGTGGGTGGTGTGCACATTCTCTACTCACGTGTCACGCAAGTTGACGTCAGCGAGCACGTACCACGCTAATTCTTATTCCACGCCTTGCAACGTGTTGTGGTAGGGCGGTGGTAGCGCGGTGGTAACGCACTCCGCTCATACTCCGGATACCCAGGTTCAATTCCCAATCGCTCTGAAATGTGTTTTTTGTTTACTTTTTCAGCTGCGTCCGTTTTCTGTGCAGGGTGATAACAACAACTTCACCAACAACAACGCCGGTTGTTCGCACAATGGGGCACTTCAGGCCGTCGCCTTTAAAAATCGCTAGTTGAACTGAGAGCTACAGAGCATTCGTGGGGAAGTTGGCTTTGCCGTAAAGCTTATTCTGTGTGCTTTCGTCTCTGGACGCCGTACACGATTGAGTTATTTGTGCTGGAGAGGGGTGTTCATTCAAGTATCACTCAAAGACTAAAACGATTCTTTCGGAAATTCTTCGAGGTACTTTCATGTCTTCGAGGTAATTTCAGACTTTGTTCTAAAATATACCTACTGAGGCGAATATACATTTGGGGGAAAATAATGCCCTTAACGGTGCACTCAGTATGCGTTATACCCATTATTATGTGTACTGACACACGCGGGCATGGCCGGGAACTACGGCTAGTTTATCATAAACTGCTGTGGGCGCACAGCAGTATCTGAGAATCTTGTGCTCGTACCTTTTCTTGTTACTGCCTGTTTGTTTCTTTTAAGGGATAATGAAAATCCCCACGGCCTACCTGCTGTGTCGTGCAGCACCCAAAGAGCAGCGGCGATGAAGATAAAAAAAATTGATGAGCCATTCCACTCTGTGAAGGTGAATGACCAGCGAAGCTTTGCGCGCAATGTGTTGTCTTCCCAATTTTCTTTCATTTATATTAGCAGTATTTATTTATTTATTGATGCTCATTTCCAATTTGTTTTTTTTTTATTTTCCTTTATTTTATATTATGCTTTGTTTATTTACACTCATCTTTTATTCGTCTTTTTTCGCATTTTTATTTATGTTCCCATTATTTATTTGTGTATTGGATTCATCTGTTTTTCTTTTATTTCTTTTCATTACTTTATGCATGTATTTTCATTAATTTTGATATATTTTTATTTATTTATTTATTGAATGTATTAAGTTTCTTTTTGTTTTAGCTTTAATTTTACTATTTTTTCTGTATTATTTATTACTTGCTAATTTACTTTTGTTCGTTGATTTATGTTCTTATTACTTAGGCTTCGCCTTTAAGAGTGGAACGCCAAAGCGTTAGCGTGCTTCCTTTGTACATTTTTTTGCTAAGAACGGGTCGCAGCCAATGGCCACGCTACATTCCATTGTATTTCATTTTGTATGCGCGCCCGCTCGCTCTCATTTTCGTTGAAGTTTTACGACGCCCAGCGTCACGGAGCACGCGCAAGGCGAACCCGCTGGCTCGTGTGTCCAGAAGAAGAGACACCAGGGTAATCATTTTCCGATGGCACGCGCCATACGACGCATGCGCCGCAGTATTTTGCTGGGCACACGAAAGAACAATTCGTTGGTAGAGGTATACAACTTCGCTATAATGTAAAGTTGGCTGAGGCTTCCCAGGGATAGCATTAGGGGCCACAGGGGGCTGTCAAACAGGGGATAAGGCGGCTAAGGGGTAGTTATATGTTGTCGCGTTTTAAAGCAAAGCTTTTTACCTCTACCCCCCAAGGGTTCTTTCGCAACCGTTGGGGCCAACAGAAAACTCCCGCGAACAAATAAACGAATTTACTGGCACCGCCAGGAATCGAATCTGGAACTAACAGAGTAACAAAGCCACAGCCCGTTGTCTTACCGATTTAGCTACGAGACCAAGCGCGGGTGGGGAAGACAAGTGGTGCGCTCACCTGCACATCTACGGATTTAACCCCTGAATTCTCGCTGAATGCCACGCGATAGCAATTAAACGAAGCTCACACCAACCCATGGCATCTCACTTCTAGTACGCTAATGTGCTAAAGCCTGTGGCTTCCAGTGTTCACGTAAAAAAATTCCCGCGCCTTCCCGCGAGGGGAACACGAGTAAATGCAGAGCATTGGGGGTCGTTAACGCCGCGTAAAGTCGCGTTATGGTGGGTAGTTGGGTCGTAGTTGCGTTGGTGTTGGTTTGGGGTAGAGAGAGGAGAGTAAAGTCGCGTTAGGGTTGAGCGAGCGTCAACCAAGGAAGGAAGGAGCAACGCAGTGACTGAAGCACGAGCGACCGCTAGCCGCTTTATATTTGCAGCGCGCTCAGTAGAGGGAGAGCAGTACGGGGGGGGAGAGCGCGCATGCGCAAGCAGCGCGCGCCCTTCCACGCCCCACCGCGCTGCTATCACGCACCTGTTACGCCAAGACCGCGAAGGAGCGAACGGGCTGACTACGACGCATGCGCGCGCCAGCTGCTGTTGAGAGAGAGGAGGGAAGGAGGACAGGCGCACCTGCTGCGGACGCGGAGCTGTGGACGCCGTCCGACGCAGGAAGAGGCGAGGCTAAGAAATGCTCTGCATTTAAAAATCACATGTTGTCGTCCGCCCTCACGCCAAACGACACCTCAAGGAACACATTCAAATACTCCTTGATGGCCAGGCCATCACTCCAAGCACCAGCATCAAGGTCATGGGCCTACATCTTCAGGCCAACACCAAGAGGGACGAATCCTTGCAGCGCCTCAACCACAGCATCAATAAAATTATACACAAGATCAGGCGAGTTGCCACCAAGAAGCTAGGCCTCAAGGAATTGGATACCTTTCGATTAGTTCAAGCTTTTGTCCTCTCGAGAATCACGTCAACCCCCGTCTTCTTCTCGGAAAGTAGGACATAAAGATGCTTTATATAATAAATAGAAAGGCGGTTGAGGAAGCCAGTGGTCTTCCCATGAGTGCGTCCACAGAGAGGTTGCTTAGCACGGGGCTCTACAACACGGTGGAAGAGCTGATAGAGGACCATCTTTCTATCCAGACGCTCCAAATGAGGAGAACTGCGGCGGGTCGCCGTATCCTTCACCAGATTGCCTGGGCAGCACAGAATGTCACACCGCTTAAATGTACTCCTGGACCTGTGGCGACAAGAACTAAGTATGCTCCCTTTGCTTAGAAATATGGACCCCTCACACGACGAGGGTCGCCGACAAGCACGGGCTCAAGCACTCAACACCACCCTCACCCTCGGTGGGGATCATGCAGTTATCTACACACACGCCTCCCAACATCGAGGGAAGCAGTACGCCATCATCGTGGCCACCTCTAGAACCAACCTCCTTGCTTGTGCCTCCCTCAAGACCGAAGACATGACGGCAGCAGAAGAGGCAGCCATCGCCTTAACTCTCAATCAACCAGGGGCTCGTAAGGTAGTCACCGATTCCAAACAAGCCTACCGGAATTACCAGTCGGGTTTGGTGTTCCGACCTGCACAGTGTGTGCTAAAAAAACATCTCCCAAAACGGTTCCATTCAGCTCACCTGGACACCCGCTCACGCTTCCATGAAGTGCAAAGAATACGCCCACCAAGCCTGCACTTTTACAGCCTGTGCTATGGAGCTGCACTAGGACAGTCACTCGCTTGTCTTGTTAAGGGACATAACCCAGCATTATCGCCTTCTAAAACAGACCCTACCTACGCGTTACTCTGACCTTTCAATAGAACAACAAACTACGCTACGGCTCATACAATACTTCCCACACCCGACGCGTCTTCACCTAATGCACCCGAATCGCTACAACACTGAATGTACATTTTGCTCATAAGTAGGAACACTCTACCAAATAATCGGGGTGTGCGACTTTAGCCCTGAGCACCCTCCTCTCTTTCTATCAACTACCGAACAAGAGCAATGGGAGATGCTGCGGTCCAGCCCCTCTCTGCCTACCCAGCTTCAGCTGGTGGACAGAGCACAGGCGGCGCGGACTGCATGTGGGCTCCAGTGAAAAAGGAACCACTCCCCGGGCCGGACTCTGGGCCGTTCAGAAATCTGAATAGAAGTATTTCCTCCTCCTCCCAGTACTCCTCCTCATCCTCCTGCTCTTCCACCGTCTCTGCCGCCGATCTCCTCCCTCCGTCCGCGACTGCAGTGACGGAGAACTGAGATCGTGCAACACCGGGTTTGAGCTTAAATTCTATAAAAAAAGAGTTTCCACTCATGCGCTACAACAATACAACTCAACCAACCACCGTTCATGCATCATGAATTAATTTAACCTTACCAAGAATATCTCTTTGGAGTATTAGAGGGTGTGGTTAAGTGCATTTCACTTCAATCTGGTTTCACTATTTCTAGAGAGAAGTGAGTGAATTTAAGGGACGTCGCATGGGTAATCGTTGTGGGTGCCGTTTACAGCTTTGCTTTCCAACCACATTCACACGGTGGATTGGCGCTAATTTTGTTTGTGTCTGTTGCCTTTGTTAATCATGCTGTCTGCTGCCCTACATCATGAATGACGGGGCGGCCGCAGATGCAGCGGCGACAAGCGCATAACCTAGAACGCCAGTTCCGGGCGACGGGAAATCTTTCTTGGTCGTTTTCAGCGAGCAGTGGTGGTTTGCTAGCCGTTCAGGCCGCGATTATTCCATGCTTATGGGCAACAAAATTTTAGTTTGGAGTCCTCCTGTGCCGTATTTTTCTTGTGTTGCGTGCTTCAGCGCCTGAACTCATCGCCGTGAAACACAGCTGGTTTTTAAATACGGAAACGCTTTTGCTCTTTATCTTTTTGTTACTCCCTGACCAAGTAGCAGGGAAGCTGTCAGCGCGAAGATATAGTTCAGAACATTGGGGGCAAATAATAATTAAATATCGGGGAATATTGCGTACGACCACAATATCGTCGGACGAAATTTATCTTGTTAGATGGAACTGATTCAGTATTCGCAGGAGCAGGGTGACTATTAAGGACGCGTTTTGGTAATGAATAATAGAGAGAGAGAGAAACAACTTTTATTGAGCCCATTTCAGGTGACGCCCACAGGCGTCAGACGGGGTAGAACCCTATTCACGGGTCCCATACGAGTGCAATAGCTCCTGGCCCCTGAAAGCAAGCTCTTGGGGCGTCGAGAGTTCGGGGCTGGACATCAGGATCTCCCATCTCTCGGGTAGGGGGGAAGGCGGAGAGGTAGGGAAGGTAGGGGATTCTTGAGCTGAGTGCACTCCGCCAGCATGGGCGGCAGAGTGCCTTCAGTCTTTTTGCAGAACGGGCAGATGCGGTCGTGTTCTGCCGGGAACATCCAGTGCAATAAAGCTGGGTGCGCCAGTGACCCCGCTTGTGCGCAGCGCACGATCGTCTGCTGTTTGCGGTTGAGTTGCCGGTGCGGCCCGGGAAGCCTGCACCTGGCACTCCTGTACAGCCGGGTGATCTCCCGGTAGCTCATAATTGGGTGCGGGAGCTCCGACTCGTCCTCGGCCCGGTCTGCTAGTTCGCGGGCGTAGTAGACGGCGAGGGCGTTGCCTTCCAGTGTCGAGTGTGCCGGCACCCACACAAGCCCTACGCCTCGTTCCGGTGGGCTGCGCTTTTCGAGAATTGCTAGGGCAGCGTGGGAGACGATCCCCTTGCGGTTGTTGCCGTAAGCCGTCTTGGAGCCCGTGACGATCGTCTGCACATCCCCGTGCGTGAGGGCGAGAGCGATGGCCACCTCTTCTGCTTGGCTGGGGTCCGTCGTCCGTACCGACGCGCTGGTCACCAGCTTGTCGATGGTTGTGACGGCGGCCACTGCCTTGCTGCTGTGCTTGGGAAGTGAGGCGTCCGCGTAGAGGACGAGGGAGCTGCTTTCGGCTGCCGGGCGAGTACCTGTGCCCGCGCGGCGCGCCTCTCGTCGTCGTTCCTGACAGCCTGCATATTGCGCGGCAGGGGCTTGGTCTTGATTGCTTCCCTTCACGGAGGAGGTATAGGTTACTTGGGTGTCTTTGGTTCGATGGGCCAGAAGATATTTTGCTCCGTCTGGCTCAGACGCACTCTCTGGTTAGACCGATGAGCCTCTATGAGCTCGTCGACCACCATGTCCAGCAGCTTCTGCGTAGACGAGTACGGGAGCACGCCCATAGCCGTCTTGGTGGCTTTCCTTACGATCGTGTCTAGCGTGTTCCTGTTCGCCTCCGTTAGCTGGAGATACGGGGCCGAGTAGGTGATGCGACACGCGATGAACGCCCTGACCAGACGGAAGGCGTCGTCTTCTTTAAATCCTCTGTTTTGATTCGCAACTCGTCGGATCATTTATATTCTCCAAGTATCGTGCAACTGACTCTCCTACCCTCTTGTTGAAGAAAAATGGAATTCCCACGCTCCAAACTCGAAGAAAAATGTTACGACTAAAATTCATGTTTCTACTAAGAAACAACAAATTATCCATGCAACCTGACTCAAGCCATCAAGCCATCCACAGCCCGGTTGTCAAGAAATAGGCACCTCCAATCACTTACCCCTTACTACGCCAGAACTAACATCTTCAAATACTCGTTTTCCCCTCGAACCATAACAGAGTGGAACCAGCTTTCACCCTCAAACGTTGAAAACCTTGATGCCATCCAACAAACTGTTTGCTGATATGTGTTTTCATGTACACCTTGATGTTATGCCCCTCCTGCTTGGGCCCTTCAATAGGCCTGCAGTATGTAATAAATCAATAAATAAATAAATAAACAAATAAATGACCTGTTCCGAGGCCGTCCTGATCTTAGCGATGGCTGCTGCCGCCTTGACGTCTCTTTGTAGCAACAGACAGAGGATGCGCAGCTGCTGCGTGGGCTTGATGTCTACTCCGAAGAATAAAAGGAGGCTTCAGGAAACCTGTAGGGCCATTTTTACTTCCGTCATTATGCTTTGGCTTAAATAAGCATTTCCAATCCCCAGTTTTCCGAAGGAGGCGAGCTACGGAAAGGCCTGTGTGTTATAAATCATTACGCACGCCAGAGGAAATCCAAGTGGCGTTAATTAATGCGTAGCTATACTCGACAGCGTTCTGCATAGCCAAGCTCTAGCTTCTATGCGTAGCCCCGTTCCCCCTCTCTTCAATTACTAATCGGTGCTGTTAAGCTAAGACGTGCCTAGGCTACCATGAAAAGCGTCAGTGTTGCTTGCGATAAGGATGATGTTGAAAATCTAAATCACATACATGTAGTGTTCGTTTATCATACTGTGTGACCGCATTTGCCACTGCAAATTTCGACTAAGCTAAAAACCACATTTGTTGAAAGAACCCGTTTCGGAAAACGCACTCTAAACCCCTTATTTTGGAAAGACGACAAGACATTTCTTTGCTGTTTCTTGGCGTCCACATCCGAATATACACTGGTTCGTTGATGCTCTGGAGAATAATTGCCCTCTTAAGCTAATGAAGTTAAAATTCCAACTTAGTACATCTAGGCAATTTAGAACTGCAATATTTATTTGTCGAGGACTTATTGTACCTTCTAAAAACGTTTTCACCTACCATGTTTTAGACATACAATACACTCCGCAACTAAGTACTTTCAGATTTTCTCGAGCTAGTTTATGCCGTAGGTAGGAATCCCAACTAGGGGATATTTGGAATACAAAACTTCTACACTCCACACACTAACCCTTGATCTTTTGTTTTCGCCGCATCGCCAGCATAGAAATACTTGACCATAAGCCTGAAGCAAGCGCCCTTATGTGCTTCGCGTCCTACTGACACACGGAAATTAATGTTTTATTGTAATGCGACGTCCATCCCGTGTTATGCATCACATATCTAGAACATGGCTATAAATTTTCGCGTCATAAGTTTTCTTTGATTACGGGACGAAACTTTGCCATCGACCACGTCTCCCACAAGCCTTATCTCCAATTCTAAACGAAGCCTTCTTAGGAACGAACTGTTCTATGCTTGCCGATCAAAACTGATGGCCCAGTAGTCGATATTGCCGCGAAAGTATGTTTATGTTTTGTTTCGTGTCCTCGACCGGCGGAGCGGCGTTATCACTTGTGGGCAGCTAGCAAAAAGGCTTCTTATCGTCGCCGCCGATTGCATGGAGGTTACTCAAATGACCGCGCTTTAGCTTTCCGTAACCGACAAGTCACGGCTGTTCTAAAAACCACCGTTTTCGTGCTTGAGAGGCCCGAAAGCAGCGTGGAAAGGAAATTACAGGCAGAATTAACCTCCGATTTTCTTAAGATGAGGCTTTGAAAAAATACTTGCAGAATTCCTTTTATTATGTTCAAATTACTTTTACTCACTTGGAATTACGTGGAACTACTTGGAATTTATTCGGATATAATTTGGATTGGTTGAAATTATTTGGAATTACCTGATATTGCTTGGAATTGCTTTACATTACTTGAAATTACTCACAATTTAATTGTCCTTTTTGGAATTGCGTGGAGGAGGAGTAAACGTTTGTTATATGGCAAATTTGGAGAATGAAATTAATTACTGCAAATTGGCTTGGATTCTTTGAAATTACCCGAAATTACTCGCTTGGAGCGTCCCCCTCTGCTCTCCCATTTGGATCCTCCACTGCGCCGTCTGCATTATGTTAGATGTCTTTCCTGAATTTTTTCAGCGCGTGCTAGTGGACGTAGCCCTCCCGGCTTAAGCCGATTGGCCTTGATCTGGTGTAGTGACCGCCAAGCTGAATACTTCAATCAACGATGAAAAAAGCGCGCGCGTACGTCTGTACACATTGCGCACAGCTCTTATTATTTTTACACCGTGTATTTTGAGGCTGCTGTAGTCATTTTGTAATCATGTAATCATTTTGTGGGAAACATTTTCCCCCTGCGATATTACATTCGCCATTGAAACCCGATTATGATAAAAATTCGGCCGCATTCGCAATTATGATGCAAAGACTGAAGAAACAGCAGACCTGGTGGTCTACACTAGCTTAAACTTGGCTTTTCTAAGGTCTGCCCATTCACTTCAACTCAGCCAAAGTCCAAAGCCAACGGCCACTCTACAAACCCGAAGGAAGTGCTGAGCGCCAAGAAGGCGATGGTAGCGTAATCGGATAGACGCCGGTTTCACGACGCCAGGGACCCAGGTTTGATTCCGACCACGGTTTTTTCCTTGAGGCGCGCAGTCCCCACACCTGCTCCTCGCCATTTTCCTTGACACTTATTGGCCTAGCATTTTCCTTCTCTCCACTTTGCTGCACCGAGTTTTTGAGCGACGCCAGACACGGATGGAACTCATTGCAAGCTTCTAAACAGCTCGGCTGTTTAAAACGTGAGGGCGATGTTAGATCGCCCGCAGCTGCTCTTGCTTCAGCTTCTGGTTATCGTACACGCGCTAAATGCGGAGTGCGTGCCTCGACACGTTCCGAACCAATATATCGGGGGAAGTACTGTCCATTATTAGCGTTAGTCATTATTGCATTGTTGTATTCACTGCTCACGCCAGCAAGCTGATTGGTTCCCGCCACAGCTTTCCGAGAATCAGGGTTCTGTGGGGCTGGTGTGCACCTGTTCTGCTCACGTGCCATCACGTTCAGGTGTCACGCGGCACACACTATGTTACAACTTTTGCGGTTCAATTCACATTTTAGAGGGCAGCTCTCATGCGTCCGCTCCAGGGGTTTGGCAGCGTAGGCGTCGGCATTGGCGTCTGTGTAACCGAGAGAACGAACAGGACACCGAAGATAAACTGGTGGCGCGAGCCGCCGCGTGCCGAGAGAACGAAGAGGACACCGAAGCGAGGCAAGCGGCATCGCGAGCCACCGTGTGTCGAGAGAAGAGGACGCCGCTGATAGGAAAGCTGTAGCGCGTGCCGTTGTGTGTTCGCCGCGAGCCGCCGTGTGTCAAAGAAGAGAACACCGGAGAGAGGAAAGCTGTAGCGCATGCCGTTGTGTGTTCGCCGATGACGCGATCACTAATGCGTAGCAACTCTACCGATACCAAATGTGGGAACAAAGCGCTGCATAACAGGAGGTGTCTAAGGCGCGGCTGTGGACCGCACCAACTCGCTGCCACCCGCGATGTCCGGATTAGCGTGGCAGTCGCACCGCGAAGAGGGAGTAATATGTGAATAAAAGTGGTCTGTAACCATACATATACGTCTGCCCGAAATTATTTGCCTCAACATATTTTAGATAGTCGAACTAGCTAAACATCTGCGCTCACATTTCGCATAGGGAGTATCGTAATCGTCAGCCAATTTCTTGTAAATTTTGTGAAGTGGGCACATAAGCCCCTTAAAGCTCTCGATTCCTGGCCAATGCCCCAAGTGAGTATGTGCCACGAAGAAAGGATTAACAAGTTTTGTTCCACCGCTGGCAAGCTGCGGAGATGGTGTGGTTGGTAACGCGCTTTTCTACGGCGCTAGAAGCCCGGGTTGAAATCCCATCGGAAGACAAGTGTTTTTTTATTTATTTTCTTTTTACAGCGGCAGCCCTTTTCTGTACCGAACAACTACAACGGCACTTTTTCGCAGAATTGGGTTAAAGCTTTCGCCTTCGTAGGCGTTGAGAAGGATGGGCCTGCGCCGGAGTGGAATGATAAATGATTCCGGCCCAGGTTGAAAATGATAAGGGCCGAACCCTTTCGCGAGCGACGCTGCTTGACGATGGCGTTTTAAATGCAGAGCATTTCTTAGCCTCGCCTCTTCCTGCGTCGGACGGCGTCCACAGCTCCGCGCCCGCAGCAGGTGCGCCTCTCCTCCTTCCCTCCTCTCTCTCAACAGCAGCTGGCGCGCGCATGCGTCGTAGTCAGCCCGTTCACTCCGTCGCGGTCTCGGCGTAACAGGTGCGTGATAGGAGCGCGGTGGGGCGTGGAAGGGCGCGCGCTGCTTGTGCATGCGCGCTCTCCCCCCCCCCCCCCCCCCCTCCGTACTGCTCTCCCTCTACTGCGCGCGCTGCAAATATAAAGCGGCTAGCGGTCGCTCGTGCTTCAGTCACTGCGTTGCTCCTTCCTTCCTTGGTTGACGCTCGCTCAACCCTAACGCGACTTTACTCTCCTCTCTCTACCCCAAACCAACTCCAACGCAACTACGACCCAACTACCCACCCTAACGCGACTTTACGCGGCGTTAACGACCCCCAATGCTCTGCATTTACTCGTGTTCCCCTCGCGGGAAGGCGCGGGAATTTTTTGGGGGGGTAGGGGGGCTGGGAGCGGTTTCAAAAACTGATTCCCCCTGACTGTGAGGTGTGAGGGCTGTGCCACGTGGTTGTTTGCCACTTGCCCGTTCAGCGAAATTTAATGAAAACCCCCTCGGACTGCGGCACGTTAGCTTTACTATCGACACGGGAACATAACATTCAGAATAAACAAAAAACTGCGATTGAAACGAATGACAGCAGCGTTGAAGTTAACAAAGGCTTGTCTGGAATTCAAATTTAGCGTGCGTTGTATCCTTGGATGAATGACAAGTAGGAACAGTGGGGCCGACAAATAACACGCATATCGCCTTTAGTTCGAAGGCGATACCACGTACCACGTAAATATTGTCACCTGCCTGCCACTTTTTTCAGTGTGTGCGAAACTCTGTGCACGTACGGGAGCACTGCTTCGCTTTTCCTTTCGGTTTGTCATGAATTTTTCTGAGGCACTTTTAGCCGCGGAAACCACCGCCTGCTTCGTGTATCCGCTGGACCTCAGGCGCTCAGCTTGAAAGCTCGAACTTCACGAAAAATGCCCCAGAAAAATTCATGACCAAAACAAAAAGCGAAACTAGATAATAAAATTCCTCGTAGTGCTCTCGTACGTGCAAAGAGTTTCGTACACACTGAAAAAAGTGGCAGGCAGGCCCAATCTTCACGTGGTATGTTCTCCGCATTCAAAACTAAAGACGATGTTCAAAAAAGTAAATTCGCTGAAGGAAACCACGCAAAACGTGCTATGGTCTCGCGGCGTAAAACACGTCAGCGAATTTGTCGAATGTGCAGTTCGCGTTGTTTATAAAATTCCGTTTTCCTGTGGCGCATCTCACATCGGCCAAATTGGCCGGTGTTTGAATGATAGACTTCGAGCGCAACAACGCTTGCAAACAACTACAATCGCCGGTCCGTATAGCTGCCCACTGTGCTAGGTGTGGATGCGCGGCTGGCCATGCAACTGAGCTGTCATGCTCTCGGGACCAGAGAGCGAGGGAGGTGGTAGAGGCTGTTAATATGTTCTCGGAGGGACATGGCGAATGTGTTAAGCGTGCCGACAATAGCGCGCACTGAGAAGGAGATCGCAATGCCAAAAAAAAAAAAAAAAAACCCGATGTCTCGTGAGCACACGTGAGCAGTTTCACCACTATTGCACCCCCACCACTACCTCGCCTGCATACATGTAACGATCAACACTTTGATTAAACCAGTTGCAAATTTCCGCACTAACATAAGCGTTGTCTGTTGCACTCTCCCGTCCAAGGATGCAGCGCATGCTAAATTTCAATCCAATACCGGCGTCGACCTTCAATTAAAGCTGTTTTTGCGTTTGTTTGACCGGCTTCTGAAATATAGTAACTTTATTAGGTTGGAAGGAGACGTCTATTGAGTTTATAAACCTAGCCTTACACATTATATCTCAAATGGTGAACCAATGCACTCGCTGTTCTAACATTCCCGACCTCATTCTGACGACCACCCCTGAAACAGTTGGTACCGTGCTACACATAGATTTTGCGATCATTACCTTCATCAAGTAACCCTTAACATTCGGCTTGCGTTCACTGGCACTGAAACGAAAAAAAATCGCGGTTACAGTAAAGGTGACTACAGCAAAATTAACGCCGAACTCGAGACCTTCTATACTTCGAGACCATCTTTCTACAGTCGTAACATCAGTGATAACTGGGTGCTCTACAGAGACAAATTATTTTCCCTAGCCGACCGGTACATTGCCTTATTGCAGTAAAAAAGGATAAATATAACCCATAGCTTAGAAACAAAAGAAGCGTTCATATCGCACAGACCACTTGAAGGAGTAGTGACACCAAATTTTTACGTCATGTTTTATTGCTTAGATCGATGCCTACAGGGATAACTATCATGAAACATTAGTTCAAATACATCATCGGACGATAAATGAGGGACTGTAACGCAGCGAAAACCGCTGTCAATGGCTGCCGTTTCAAATTTCCGCTGAACCGAGCCGGCGCTATCACGCGGGTATGCGAAAACCTGTGACGCTCTATCCACGCGCCAGACGGTTGCGCCTTGTCATTAGCCGGGTGCCGGCTGGACGTCACGGAGTAGGGGATCACGCGGCTACGTCACCTCGTTTGCTCTACCACACCCTGATGTCACGCGATGTCGATTTCGGTGGAAGGCTCCAGCAGAGCAGTCTCGTCGGCGCTACATTTGCATTCAATTTAGGATATGTTCCACGCGACGCACGCAGGGTACTCTGGTGGGTAAAGGAAACGAACTGTACAATAATATCAGCCCCGAAAATTGGTGTCAGTACCCCTTTAACACCGTTGGGTGGGCAGTTCAGCGCGCGTGAAATCCGCTCCCGGAAACCGCTGGCGACCTCAGCGTTCTGCCCAGGCACACTGGCGTCTGCGCTCCGCTGGCCGAAAATCCGCTCAGCTAAAACTCTCTAGTTTTGCACTTTCTTAAAAGCGGCATTATCCTTTTTTATTTTTCCCAGCACATGGAAAGGTTCATGCCCTACTGGAAATCCTGACGGCATTGCACATCTTTAAAATTTCAGCTTTTCCTTCTATGCATAATGCATTGCAAATCAATGTGATTCTCATAGCAAGCGGAAAATGGAACCAGTTTGTAAGAATGAAATATCAAGCCATGTCATAATAACAGGGTTTACAAACTGCTATTTTCCCTTCTTTAATGTATATATTATTCGACCAGGAGCATAGCCTGAGGGGGAACTTTCAGAGACTGGAAAAATAAAAGAAAAATGATTTTGATAATTTATAAAACCAAATGAAAGAAAAACGGAAATAGCATGTAAATGACACGTGCTTACAGGGTTTTGTTTATAGTCACTGGGAACTTCCACGCTCAAGACTGTAACAGGGCTGGACGAAGCTACTCGGGTGCCCATTCATTGAGCTTACTTGAAACACACAAAAAAAAATAGATTTTTTCTGCATCCTGTCTGCACTACGCTGTTACTAAACATGTGAATAATTGTCATGGCTGAGATCAAACTTGGGGGGGGGGGGTGGATCATGTAACAGTCCGGCCCTTTCTGTCTTTGCATTGGGCGTTTGCTTCTGGAAATGATCAATTATACATTGTCACTAAAGTATGTTTGGACAAGATGGTCATGGTTCATGCAGAGCTATAATGGCTCTTCGTTAAAAAGCCAGCGCCTGCTTTTCAATTCTCGCGCGCTAGCAGAAAGCATGCCGATAGCGTTTAGGATGGCGGTATTTCCGTCTACAGACGATAAATTGAGTAGCTTCAGTTCGCACGCAAAGTAGACGAAAGCACCTGGAAGCTCAGCAATAAAAGACGAAATGTTGTAGGTATATTTACAAAGGCAAATAACAGTGACTCGAAGCGACACCGTCGCGTTCCTTGTTGTCGTTTCCTCCTCGTCAAAATGGCTGTCTGTTTTTCTTTTCTTTTTTTTTTTTGCGCCCAGTGTCGCGTCGCTTCGGGCTGTCGTTTTGCTTCTCGTCAAGCGCAGCGCTATTTTAAATGCAGAGCATTTCAGTAACTCACGATGTCACCCGCGTTGGCGTCCGTAGTCCGCGTCCGCATCGCTCCCCCCACACTATATAAAAAATAATACTTGCCGGCGCCAGGTTTCGATCCTACGACTCTGCGGGCGGAACGCAAGGTGTACGGTACTCTACCAACTGAGCCACAAAGCCGACACAGAACAGAAGGTTACGAACGTGCCTTATATCCTTGACTCATTCAACCGTCGGCCAGAGGTGCGCCCTCTCCCCCGCGTCCTCCTCGGCTTCTCTCCGCTCGCAACGCCCTCTCTCGCCGCGTTCGGTTCGGGCGCACAACAGGTGGGGACGTGCGCAACACCCTCTCTCGCCGCGTTAGGTTCGCGCGCAAGAACAGGTGGGGCGCTCGCATCGCGCTCTCTCGCCGCGGTCGGTTCGCGCTTAAACAACATCGCGCGCGCTGCGGTCGCTAACATCTGTGGCGTGATCGTGACGTCAGCATCACGCGTTCGCGTGGTGGCGATTTCGGCGCTATAACACTCTCTCGCGAGGGGCATTGGATTGGATTCGATTGGGTTGGCTTGGATTGGCTTGGATTTGGATTGGATTAAAGTGGATTGTGTTGGATTGTGTTGCGTCATAGCCGCGCCACGTTGCGTCATAGCCGCGGCAGGGGGTTCACGGCACGTTTCACCATCGACTTCATCGACAATGTCTACGCTGGAAGACAACAATTACAACAACAACAACCAATACGTAATCCATACGACTTGCAGGCGCCCCCCCCCCCCCCCGCAGAAATGCTCTGCATTTGATCGTGCCCCTCGCGAGGGGGATGTTTTTTCGGCTGTCTATGATCAGGACTCCCGAACCAAGGAAAACACGCATTTCTAACGCCAAAACCCCGTCATTCCCAAAGACGGCCGCCAGTTTACAGAATCCGGCCCCTTGTATGACTAGAACTTGAGTACGGCAGCGGCTTGATAACTGCTGATTCGATTACGTCTGGTGTGCGTGGACGCAACACTTGACACGGGGGAACCAGGACGATCCGCAGACAACGATACGTCGCACGCTGTTGAACAAGCTTTCACGCACGTATCTAAAAAAAGGAAAAGCGGGTGAAAGAGCACTGCACGAAACGCGAAGTTACCGTAACCGCTACATAAATATCAGTCAGAGCAGGCAATACTAGCTACACGGCATCCGTAATTGGAAATAAATGTAATTCAAACGAAAGGCTCACCTCCAACAAGCTCCCACGGCAAGTCTGGTCCTTCCTCGACGAACCTTCGGTTTTTTTTACAACGAAGCTGTATACTTCTCGTTGGTGGGAAAATGTCGTGGCGTAAACGCAAAGCGCACTGCAGGAAAGCCAACTTTCACTGGCAATAGTGATGATAGTGGATAAATTGAAAAGAAAAAAAACGGTTCCCATGTTCGGATTTGAACGTGGGTCCTTCGCGATATGTAGCCGATGTCAAAGCGATTGTGCCATTCCGACGCTTTTTTTTATTAATGCCATTCCGACGCGGTCGAAGCAGTTCGGAATTGGAGAGGGGTACATGGATGTACCAAGTTATTAAACACAAATATGCACCCCTCAATCCAACGGCGACGATGGTTTAAAATTCGTTTCCATAAGCATCAAACCGCATATGATGGGGGTTAAGGTCCTGTGAACAATGGGAACACCCTCGCACGCGTTCCCGGGAAAGGTTAGGTTGCAGCTGCTTTCGAAAGGGCCGTTTGATCTCATTCGAAACTCTCGTGTGAAGTGCAAACCGCACAATGGTCTATAACCACGCCTGCCACAATGGAAGCACGTTCCTTCACCCAGCGTGTGTTTCCCGGTTTCATAAGAATGTAGCGAAAATGGTCGCGGAACCAATCACGGTCTACCACAGCGACCACAAAGCGATTATCACTACCATTACTCTGAAGTAATAATAAGAGATACCCCCCATCAGCATGTGCGGTGTTTGGCACAGCTCCGCTGGACATTCGCGTTCGCAGGGCAGATGGCGGCCAATTCTTTCTAACCTTTAGCGGAGGTGGTTAGTATATTTAGCCATGACTTCCCTCTAATATTGTCACCTGTCACGATTGTTTACTGCTCTAAAAGAAAATCGCGACCACAGCACCAAGATGTAAAACATGCGCGCCTTCGCTGCATGTGGGACATGAAACAACAGGCGTCAGGGAATAGTTTTCCGTCTGTATGGTCAAAGCTAAAGGCCAAAATGCAAACAACGTAGAGATATCGTCCCTCTCGCATGTACCCCCATAATACGAGTTGTTGTTTAGCGCCGCCCTTGTAACTTTCCTCAACTGTGACATTTTTAGTTCACGTGAACTGCGTAGATGGCGCTACTTAGCACATTTATCGCAGGGACCTATGTCACTTCTAATATTTTTTTGCAATTTCTGAACTTTTTCGTTGATAACTGCTCTATGTTGAATAAATGAATCAGAGCCAGCTACCTTAACATTACATACACACAAAGAAAACATAGAAACTGTGGTAAACATATCGCGACGAACTTATACCCCTCATAAGCAGAGAAAATAAGCATTAAAAGGATATCTGTACAAAATTTATACAGCAAACGAGCGAGGTACAGTAGATGTACGAACATTTGTCACCAAAAATGTCGTCCTTCCACCAACAAAGTTAAATCGAAAAAAAAAAAAAACAGCTGCGAGGTCCGGAATTGACATCCCTTCCCGGCAAAGTGAAACCAACGCAAAGTGCCTGAGGCAAAACCGCTCGGCCATCGGCACACAGAAGCGCTGACTGAAGAGTGCGTTTATGTAGCTGCTAGGCGATAACAGTGACTGTGTTTCGGAAATTGTCAATTTGGAACGCTTTATCGTCCGCGTGATGACTTGTCGTTTGCACGCAAGGCAAGCCAAGTCCCTGCTCTAGCTATATCAGTTAACACAACTTGCACTTCAGCCACTGTGTTGTCACTAGGCGCGTTTTTGTGGCTGAAAGGTGGCTGAAAGTGACCCCAATTTTAGCTGCTTCCTTCCACAGGCTCCCATTGTTTAACCTTCATTCGCTGTGGGAACAACTAATGTTGCGTGCACAAACGTGCAGTGATTACTGGAAGCGTTCCCCGTCCTCACAAATTCAATTTAGGCCCTGTATTTTTATTTAAATTCAAAAAACAGCCTCTTCCCATTGAAAACACGCGTGCTTCGCGTCGTGGCCACCAGGGGCGTCGTTGCTTCGTGTCCCATAAGGTCCCTGAAAGAACTAAGGTAGCGCCAACTGCTCCCTCCTTCTCCGCTGCCCTCCTCTTTTTTCTCTCCCCTCACCCGCGGCGCCGCCGTCCCTTTAACTCCGCGGCGGGGCCGCCATATTTGTTGGCCACTTGAGAGCAGACGCCCTCGCTACGCTTCAGGGCGCTCGCTGCAGTTTGCTCTTGTTTTCGCGCCGAAATCGCTCTTTGGTAGCATTTATAGGATTTCTATAGCCCCGTTTTACCAACAGGCACTGAGTGATAGTGTTTTGTTTTATATATTTGTCTACAAAGGGATATTTGCGGGGCGGATGGCGCTGGCGCATACGCACAGCGCGGTTTTTGTTTACGTGTGCGGCATTCTGTAACACCTCAGGATAGCTCGTGAATGCGAAAGGATCGAGCGTGGACATTTCAAACTGCTGTTACGGTAGTTCCGTTCTTGCATTCGCGTGACTGTGGTCGTGCAATCACTGCACAGAGGTCTTGCGCACGGTTCGCGGCAGTATACAGTGCGCTTCATTCGCAAATGCCGTAGTTCGAGCGCTGCGCTGGCGTCCTTGCACTCGCCTTTCTTGCGATAATTGTGTATCCTCAGCGGCGTTCACTCTGCACCCGCTTTTACTAACGACCTACAGCCTACCTTAATTAAGCGCAGTTTAGAGTGCTTTGCCGTTTTTGTAGAAATGTTTCCTTCACCTTCATGTCGTTATAGGCTGCTGTGAGTAGACTAAAAACATACACATGCTGTTGTGCGTGTGTGCACGTACAGCGACGTGAAAAGCCCCTGCTTCCCCGACTTCGCAGCCGGATACACCAAACTACACTCGACCTACCCATGGCAGCCGGCGACAATGGGGGCCAGTGTGCCAAAAAAATTGCTCGGTAGGAACTGCACGCTCCGTCAGGAGGGGCTAAATAATCTCCAACCTCAGCAGCTTCGGTTTTCTCACAGTGTGACTGCTGGCCCAAGATGTAGTGGCTGTAACAATCAGTACCGTAATGCTACCACTGGAGCAAGTCAGCCAGCGTCCGCTACGGCCGCTGCTCCGGGTAAACTCGTGGAAAGATGCGCGTGCGGTCGCAAGCGAAGCAGCCTCCCCAAAGCAGCCCCCACCGCCTCTGTCCGTCCCCGAAGGCCAGGAGAAAAGGAAAGCCTACCCGACGCCATGTAAAAAGCCGCTGGCAAGGTGTACAAAAGTGTTGCGACTCGCCGGTGGCGGCGCCACGAGAAGGGAACACCGTCCCGACGGGGTCTATCGGCGCGCCATCATTACAACACCGTTGAATATTTTTGAGGAAGAGGCAAATACACCAACCGAGGACGTTTATCGAAAATAAACGCCGTTGGTTGATGTTTAACCGAATCGGTTTAACCCAACCAGACAGAGTTCTGTCGAAGATGTTCACATTAAATATTTTTGTGTTCTTTTTTTATTTTGTCTGCATGGTGCCTTCACTCGTTTGACCCACACACATAGCGGTGGTGATATACCCGCGGAAAATTCGAAAAGTACTTTAGAAACTAGTGTAATGGAGCGCTATATACTGGGTGTATCATTTCTTCATTTTACTTCGTTTCGGCTAATAATCTAGACCTTCCTTCGATTTTGAGACATTGGCGATAATCCTCGGCCCACTGCTGTCGTTATGTCACACAATATTGATGTCGGCATCAGTTACGATGGGAGAGTCACTTTGGTGTGATGGCCAGGGCTAGGGTTGCCACCTGCCCGGTTTTGGACCGGCCCGACCGGTTTTTTAAACAGCAGGCCGGTTGCCGGTCCATACTTAAAACCGGCCGTCAGTGGCCGGTTTTTTGGCCCTCGTGCCGTGATTATGTCCTTTTTGGCGTTTTATAAGCGTCAATTCAACAACTAAGACAATAAATATGTGTCGAAAAGCTGCGCAAAGACGCGCGAGCAGAGAAAATACGCGGGCAGAGCGCGCTGCCTGAGATGAAGGGGGACCTACGATTGGAACAAAACAACGAAATGCTGCCGCCGCGGTCATAAATTGAGGTTACTTTTCAGTAAAACACATACCGAGCAATAACCAAGCTCTCAATCACTTTCAGTACAAATGCTATGTTGATATGTTGATTTCCCTCGAAGAAAACGCTACAATAAATGGCGCCGCATGTCAAAAACGTGGCGTCTTTTTTAAACACAAATTAAATATTCCATATACCACGCCCCTCCCCCCCCCTTCCCCCTTTCCCCCGAAGGGCCGGTTTTTTTCTCGGGGAAAGGTGGCAACCCTAGCCAGGGCAGGCGAAGATCTTCCGCCGGGCACGGAACGGACGTCCCTGCGCAGGTGCGGCGCCTGCTTAATTCGCGCATCTTTTCGTTCCTATTCGCCGTCCTCTTTTCCACATTTCAGTTGGTCCGCGTAATGCAGATTCAGGCGAGCCTTTGCATCCGCCTGCCTCAGTCGTAGCTTCCGGTTGGCAGCGCCGATGACGTACTTCACCGGACGCTTGGTGAGCACGGCTTATAGCGGACGGCCAGCAGCAACGCGGGGAAATTGAAAAATGAGCCTAACGACGCTATCACGTTAAACATTTTCCCCAAAAGCACTCGGCCTGGGCAGCAAGAAAAGGACGGAACGTTTAATCGGCCATCCCGCAACTGAATAATGTCCTTGGCTGTAGAAGCACTGTCGATGTGTCTTATAGTCGTAGTTGTCGACACGGATGGCACCAAAATGGTCGCCACGGACGAGAAAATAAACTGGGTTTTTGAGTGCATGATTCCAACCCGGGTCGACAGAGCAGCTGCAGCCAGGTGCGCTAACCCCGACGCCAAGCGACAACCCGCCACAATGGAACAGCAGTCAGCCTGGCCTGATGCATACGCCGTGACAAGTGGGAGTGCGAGCTCCGACTGCGGCCTGCCCGAGTAATTCCCGTCAAATAACGAAGAAACGAAAGCGGACAAAGAGGCTAAAGCACGGTGCAGCAGTGAACAAATCTTTGATAATCGACAGGCTTTCCCCTTCGAATCACGTAAGCGTGCATGTTTCTGGGGAATTTTCACATTAGCGAGTTTTAACTGACCGTTTTTGCACGGTCCCCTCCGCTCTGGTAGCAAGCGGGAGCGCCATTGCGCATGCGTGGCCCGCTTGGCCTGGCCTGGCGCGGGGGGGCGGCGCAGGTCGTGGAAAACGGTCAGCTTAAACTCGCTTCTCAGTTCCTCAGTTCTCAGTTTTCAGTTCCTCAGTTCCCGCGAAACCAGAAATTACACTGTCGTTTTAAAGGACGACACGGCCTTCGCAGCTTTGTTCCGTGGCTTCTTTGGGACCAAGGGTTTATGCAGAATTTCGATTTGGGGGGGGGGGTCGGTGGGATGTTTGGGGGGGTGTTGTATAAATCCCTAGGCCGGGTGCTTGTGGTTGTGGAATCTTTTTTGGGGGGGGGGGGTCGAAGTCCTTCTGGGGGAGTGTTAGGGGGGGGGGTGTATAAATCCCTGAGCTGAACCAAGCACAGTGCGGGCAGTACCACCAGCAGAACGCATCAGTACTTCTATGTTTACTGTGCTTTATTAAGTTCCACTGTTTGTACCACCATTCTCATTGATTTGAAAAGAATGTGCCCTAAATTTAAGCACAAATAACTCGTTCTGCAAGCTTATAAGCTCAGCCTAATTTGCGTTTGCTTTTGCCGGCCTCCACCAACCGCAGAGCAGGCTGGTATGACATCATAGGTTCCGTTGCGGGAAATGAGCGAGTGAGTCACATGGCCATTTCCTTTTTTCCTAATTATATGGCTTATTTGAGTGAACCATGTGTTTTGTCTTCGTGGCTCCTTTAAGCACTACGCGCTGATTCAAGCATGTGACAAGGTGAAAGCTTCGACGCGCATCACTCGCGGGACCCTACTGAAATGAAATGGGCGCAGCTGATTCACTACTGATTAGCCACATCATCGATAAGCTCTTCACGAATTCGTCGAATGAAGCCCGGCCGTCTTCAAGCACTGCTCTAGCATTCGCTTCGAAGCAGCAAAAAAAAAAAAAAAAAGAAACGCGGCGAGCTTGCTTTCGTCGTGCAGCCTGCTTCGGGTCTCCGGTTGTAGAAGGCGTGAACAGCGCATTCCGGAATTACGAAGCGAAAACAATGCTGGCTACTCCTTACAACAAGGCATTCGCAAACCAACGAATCACGCAGAAAAAACACCCTCCACAGGAAAGTTGTTGCCAACACCACGCCGCAAACCACGTTTCGCGTCGGGAAACGCGCTGCCCGCGCGGCAGTCCAACCGCACATATGGCGTCGGCTCCGCGCGGTCGAAAGCCCAGTGAATACACCCTATACTTGCATGTCTACTCGGCTGTGCGTAGGCTGCCTCGATTAAAAAGCCGATGAAGGGAGCGCATCGAGGCACCGTAGAAGTGTGTATCGTCGCGCACTACGCCGGCGAGGGCGAGCAACCATGCATCGGACGTCACCGCGGCCTAGGCCTAACGCCACTGGACCCGCTTCAACCGACGCTGTCTTTCACCATTTCTTACCATTCAGTTACACCCGAAGAAAGTACTCTATAAGCAAAACTTCTCTTTTTCACTTTGCAAACAATTTCCGTGTAAATAAGTTGTGCTTTTCCTCGTACCGGCTTGCTGGCCACCGGGATGGAACTGGTTTTTTTAAAGCAAAAGCTTAGTGGGACTGATAGCGTCCGATAAAAAAGAACTCGCTAATGCACTTGCCCATTGAGGCCGTACCTGAAACTGAAGAAAGCAGAGAAAGAGAAAATAGACCGAATTATTCGCAAGGCGGCTGTAGGTATTCCAATAGCTGCCTCCAGAGAAAAATTACTGGAGATGGGCATTCATAACACGTTGGATGAACTTAAAGAAGCGCAAATTAAAGGCCCAATACAAGCTGGCTGGGACCCCAACTGGGCACGCAGGCTATTACCATCATCTTGAACGCAACTATGCGCGCTGAAGGAGTCGCTGCACATACCTTACGCGCACCGCGCAGAATGAAACCAAAGACGCCATTGAAGGGGACCTACGAGACAAAATAAGTGTGGTTCCGCTGCCTAGAAACATGCATCCGGAGTACTGGCTTGCCCGTGCGAAGTACAGCTCGAACCCGGCGGTATACGGTACGTCGTCACGGCGGACTACCCTGGCCAACGTGTGGTAGAGGGCGTGGTGGTAGATCAGCGGGCAAATGCAACCTCATCTTGCTCGATCCCTACGACCAACCCAGAAACGGGGGAAGAGGTGGCCATATAGTTCTTTCAAGTACGGGCACGCAGGCTACTACCATCGTCTCGAATTCTAAGGCCTTACTATATGCGCGCTGTGGGAGGCTGGGACGCCAGAGAGACAGCCGGCCCGAGCGCGCGTATCTGTTGTGCAAAGCCCAGGAAACGACGACCGTGCTGCTCTTTCGCCACTGCGCCTGTTTTACCACCGAGATGCGTCAGCGTGCAGCTCTCGCAAGCCGTGCTTGCGAGAGCTCCCCATTACTAACTTCCCCGCTTCCAAGCGTTGCGCTGCACACTTTGTGTGCAAGCGAATGTTCACATTTTCCCATGATTTTGGTGGGCCCTACATTGATTTTGTTTTTATTGGGGCTGGGCGTCTGTTACAATTTTTAACCAAAATATTCGACAGCTTTAATCGGATAATTTATCGATTAATCAGTGCGTAGGTTTATGGAGAAAAAAGCTAAGCAGGAGGAATGAACTTTACTTGCACCAAAAATTAGTAAAGAAATAATATTTCATGTTTAGCAGGTATTTTTACTGTCATGTGGCCGACACGGTCAAGTACTGCAGGCATTCATAGCGAGTTCGCGGTGCTCCGCTGGCAAACCAGTGAACATTTGCAAATGTTTGCTGGCATTTGCTGGCAAACCAAAACCATTTGCTGGCAAACATTTGCTGGCAAACCAGCAAACAAATAACGTGCAGTATTTTGCTTTTATGTTTGGCAATAAAATAAAAATTATTTGTTTGGCGTAACCTCAACGTAAGAGGGCAGTACAAGCCTCTCCATGACAAAGAGAACCCAATGCATGGCATTTGTCTATACTCGTCCTAGTAAGCTGTTGGGTCACATGATCGAACTCAAGAGAAAAATAACAAAGAAAAGTGACTATTTGGTTCATTACAGCGCTGATTGCAGTCGAGCTTGACGAATGAGTGAATCGGCGACATCGGTGCGCTCCGCGGTTATCAGGCGTAGCGCTTCGCTGCTCTTTTGTGTCATAAAAGCGATGGTCGCGGCCGTCTTTTTCTGTGATCACGCCATAAACTGTAACATAGCAGCAGACGATGCCGTGGCGGCGGTGGCGGCAGGGCAGGTGATAACGCAACAAAGCTTGCATTGAAGCAGAGAGCCCAGCTACGGTGAAAATAGATACGGTAAAAAAATTGTGAGATGTTCTTTAGCTCGACATCCGCCTTTCGCTCGCTTTTGGATCAACGTTACTCGATCGCCTTGTGGTGTTGACGTCAAATTTGACCTCCAGAAATATGTTTTTCTTGTCAGTCTCAGCTACCGTCTTAATTTTTATAGTACATGCCAAGTGTTTTTATATGTTTCTTGCACAATATTTGATACCTTGGTAGCGATCTTTATGAGTGACTCGTCAAATGACACTGCATGTCGTCATAGCTATAGGTGCAGCACGTCACTGATTGCTTACGTCGTGCTTACGCAAAAGAACATGGGCGAAATGCCGGCAATTTGTGCAGTCGAGAATAGGGCCCAGGGCCCCATATCAATTATCGCACTGCATTTTTTTTCATTGTTACGTACCCTCTTATCGAGACACGCCGACTCCCTTAGCGTGTCGGAAACTTAAGGATGTCGTTATCTCGTGAATTTACTTATCGGGGCGTGTAGTGCAGTCGTGGAGGGGCAGCCATCTATCTGCAGACGCCGATAACGTTGTTCGACTTGAGGGCAGATGCTTGCGCAGTCTTGATCCTGATGTACGCCTATAATGGCACTCTTCATCACGAACAGACGTACTGGGGGTATCTGATGTGTAGGCCGTAAAAAAACCATAGGCTGCTAGTAAAGGCTGGCAGTATTTTGCACCCCCCCCCCCCCTTCCCTGCGTACCTCGAGTTGCAAGCACACTCCTTTGCTTTTTTTTTCCCCTTTATCGCCAGTCTTTGATAAATAACCACACATGGTACAGACAAAAAAAAAAGGTACCACTGTTACAAAGCCTGGTAGGCTGGAACAACGCATAAAATACACAATCCCCTCTCGCGCAAAATTTCTGCGTATGCCCCCTCTGCAAAGTAATGAATAAGCCAGTTAGAAGGAGGTGTGGTATGTAGCTGTCGCCACGTCTGCGGGCTCTTGCCACATCCTGGGCCCTACGTAAGGTTTGTACGACTTCGCAATTCTCTTGGCGCCGTTACACTTATGGTTTACATTAATAAGCATCTGCCAGTTTCTGTTTATCAATCATCAGGGCAACTCGACATATCTCTGCTGAGCACGAGGTCGCGGGTTCGATTCCCGGCCGCGGCGGCCACTTTTCTGATGGAGGCGAAAAGCAAAAACGCCCGTGTGCACGAGATTTCGACGCACGTTAAAGATCCCCAGGTGGTCAAAATTAATCCGGAGCCCTCCACTACGGCGCGCCTCATCGCCTGCGTTGCGTCGGCGCGTTAAACCCTACAATCAATCAACTCGACATATCTGTTGAGTGAATTAAATATAAAGACACAAATAATGTGAAAACTGCGTTCATAGATCGTATCTCTTCACAAATTTACATCGAAGCTTTGGGGTGCGACTTTGGGAGCAGCACGTGGTTACCTATCCGACTTATGCTTGTTACGGAAGTAGATGCGTGTCAGTGGGGAAGTAATGCTAACAAAAGAATTTAGCTAAATCACTTCTAGTTGTAACTTGGAAGGATTCCCAAGTAGCTAAAGCGGAGTAACGAGCACAGCAATACGGCCACGTTGCCCTTTCGCGTTGATCGATTTTTTTTTTTTTCACATAACCATACTGTGGGAGCATCTCAACAACACCATATTCCTCATTTGAGGCAAGGAACGCATCCTACACGATCCCTTTTCGCCTTCAGGTAGAAAGGCTTCGCCTTCGAAGAACGAGGGCCGGTGCATAATTAAGTGGAGCTAAAACAAACCCGGGAAAATCGCCGGAACCCCTTTCTTTCCTATACCGCCCTCGACATGTCTTCCCGATTCGCCGAATACAACCGGCCCGACCGCCCAATACAATATTACGCGTTCACGACGACAAAACGTCCACGTGGCGTGGCCTGCCGCAACGCGTGGGACCTTGCAGTCTCCGCGAGTGAATGAGGGACAATATCATGGTCTTGAGCGCTAGTACCAGCTGCGGAGCCAGGAGCGGTCCAAAGGTTTGACTGACATCGATCTGCAGACGGAAACGGAGCGAGGGCGCGCAGCAAATGAAAAATGACGTGTGTGGTGCGAGACATCGATAAGTTGAGCGGGCCAACAGCTTTTCAGCGAGGTTCTGTCCCTTGAATCAACTTAGCGCGACTCTCAGTGAGCCTGCCGTACTACCCGAAGGCACGCCGCCGTTCAAGGCGCGCACCTCCATTCCATCAGCTGGGTGGCGCGCGATAACGCCCCGGGAACCGGCTGCAGCGCGCGCTGCCAGGGCCCTTCGCCACTACCTTCGCCGAGGCAGCCGAGGCTCGCCAAGCAGCCGCACACACCCCCGGAGCGCGAGTAACACGCCCTCCGACACGCCACCGCCACGTGCACAGCGCATGGGCGACGCGCCGCCAGTCGGTCTTCGTCACGGCCCCCTCTCGCCAGCGCGCTATGAAAAAGAAAAAAAAAAAGTAGAAAAAACAGAAAAAAGCAAAAGCGACGAGAGAAAGGAGCCAGAAAATGGGCTCAGCAGCGCCGTGGCGGTGCTGAGCCCATTTTCTAGCTACCCCCCCCCACCAACAAAGCGGTTTCAGCTGGATCCAGCCGCCGCCGGGAGAGCGCCCAACTAACGAACGAACTCGTTCGCGCCACTGCACGTTGCAATGTAGGAACGGGCGTGTTTGAAAAAGGAAATCGACCTCGAGAGCACGCTTCCTTCTGTTCGGTTTCATTTCCGCTATTCAGCCTACGACCATTCCGTGGCGCACTACGTCCGCAGCCCTGGCCACAACGGCCCCAGCAGGGGCCGCATCGGCATTTGCGCCTCCCGGTGGATCACGCAGAGTATCCCTGGAAAACCGAACGCCTTGACGCGACATCTGCGCCCATCTCCCCGAGCCCTCTCCGCCCGATAGCGGACGACGTCACGTCGTGACAGCGACACGATTGGCTCGTCTGACAGGCGGCTGCCGGGCGCGACCAATGGCTTCGCTGGCGCAAAAAGGCAGGGGGCCATTATAAGCGCACAGTGCGGCTTGGCGCCTTGAGCTCGGGGCCGCGGTCGTTCAAGCTGTTGTTGCCAGTTGTAGCGTCGCTGTGCGGTCTTCCCTTGCGTACGCAGCACACTAGTCATCCCGTGGCACGCATCGGCTGCTGTTACTGCCCAGCCGCAATGGAGTCCTGCGCACCGTCCTCACTCGAGAAAATTTGCAAAGATGAAACTATGCGCCTTCGCGACATCTACATCGGGTAAGTCTGAATGCAGGGAATGCGATTCGCGTTTCATTCATGATTTCGGCCTGCCGTTCATATCGCCAAGTGCATTCGGCATCTGTGCCGAGCTTGCAGCAGCGATCGCTCTGATGCGGTTACGGGCTTGATCATTCATTGACCCCGCGGAACCGGGAAAAAGAAAAGACGTCCTTGACTCTGTTTCCATTGGGCGCCGTTAGTGTCGTGTAAATTCCCAGTTAATCTTTCCTTCCGGCCGCCAAATGAAGGATTTGCTGGTGTCCCAAAACCACTGTGTCCCTTTTGACTTCTGCGGTAGGGGCGTCACCACTAGCATTTTCCGACGCTCGGATCGTGTTATTTTCGGAAACTCTTTGCTCAATGCCGCAGTGGCGTGCAGCCAGTCTGAGCGCGAGAACAATTCGACACCGTCAGCGCCTTCCGTGCGACGCGCCAGCAGCAGACAGCGGGCGAGGAAATGCTCACGATTCTCGTACGATGTCAGCTGTTCGCGTATCTGTCATGCAAGCAAGCCTACCGTCAGGCTAGCTCGTTTATCGGTGCTGCTCGATCGGAGCTCGCGGTTGTGCTACGAAAAGTGGGTGCTCCGTACTTTCCGAGTCCGATAAAATTGTGAAATTTGTCAGGTTATATGGCCTTACAGAGGGTCTCACGGTAACGGTTGATTTAAAAGTGTGGTTGTCAACGTTGTCCCCCAGAGAAACGGGGTGACAAAACATGAATGCAAAAGACATTTGGCCGCCAACTCTGCGTAGTTTTCATGAGGGCTGCGATTAGCATTTTTGTTCGTGTTCGGCAAGCTTTGACTTCGCCCTGAGTGTTTTACGAAGTAAGAAATTCTTTTTAGCGCTTCTTCCGGCCTGGATGGCGGCCTTCCTGCATCCGTGCGGTCGCTGCTGCAAGCAGCGTTGTTTTATATAGCGGCATTCGCAAGAACAGGTCTTCACAAACCTTGCTCAATGCTTGCTTTTGTCGATGCACAGCGCGGTTATTGGCGTTTTCTGTCGTCCTGTTCCGACCAGTTTTGTGGCCCAAATAAAGCATTTCAAGGCTTGTGAAGTATGTTTCTTTGATTGTGCAAGTGTGCCCGAGGTCGTGGTGTACCTTGTCCCAACTCTGATGTCATGTACCAGGACGCTGCGCATTAGCTTGGGTACACGCTGTAAAATTCACCATCCTGGTCGGATGTTGGGGGGGCTTTTTCCATGCACTTAGGGGTGCTCTGCATTGGCTCAAAACTCTATAAACCTGACGTAAACAACGTTGTTTACATTTTCTTGTTATGGATTTTTTTTCTGTCCTGCACTTGCACCACGTCTACTTTGGTGCAGACGTCAAAATCACTGGCCATGGTCGAGCAAGCTACTTCCCAGTTTCCAGCACACTTACAGGAAGAGTTGCTAGAAGTAGTTTAGTGATAAAGGTCATTGTGTGTGCACAATCTGTTAATTTTAATACCCGCTGTTTGGTCGGACTTTTATTAACTACTCCATCGTCCTAGCCTTGCTAAACGTTTTGAATTCGGGGAGGAGGAGGGTAAAAGTGCCGACCTGTAGTTCAAGGCGAAAAGGGTGGCGGTATCGTGTAGGATGCGTTCCTTGCCTCAAATGCATCCGCAAAGAAGCCAAAAAAAATAGTTGGAGGTCTTTTATATCATCTATTAATTCTTACACTCACACAGCCAAGGTATGGAATTGAATAAGGAAACTCCAGGGACACAAGACAAACAATTTACCCCTTGTCAGCACCACAGGCAACGCGACACAGCTGCTAAAGGCATGTTGCCTTGCAGTGCTTTCAAAATTGCTCCAAAGGTTCGCCGTCTTGGCAACATGTCTAGTGCATTCCCAACCAATGCCACCAGTCAGCGGGCTGATTAAAGCCAGCCAATTTATCGGGCTAAAATTTTGAATCTACACCCAGCCCTAAGATAAATATATATATATATATATATATATGAGGTTTTTCTTTTTTTTTTTTTTTTTCCTTTCAATTTTCAAAATGAGCCACATCCAGAAACCGAAACTACGTCCGATGAAACTGCCATGACAAGAAAACCTCGGCAGCTTTCCCCTAAAAAAAAAAGTGGCCAGAAAATGGTTGAAGTGACCCCCTGAGAACATGTATGCAAATCGTAGTTCGTATCGAAAATGAGCCACATCCTGCTGTTTCACGGATCAAAATGGGCAAATCCATTTGCCCATTGGGGTTTGCTTTTGGCTTGGCCACTCAGTTTCGTTAGTGTTTTCGGAAGGGTGCTGTTTTTTGCTTTCCGGAGCTGGCCTGTTATGAATTCGGACGGAGAGTGACGAAAGATCTGTCCCCAGATGCCAACGACGAAGTGAACGAAATGAAACTGGGAGATGTCAGACAATGATTTCATTTCGTCTTGCCCGCCCTTACAAAATAACTAAAGTTACATTTATTTTTTTACTCCTAAATTCACCCTTTTAGTGCTTAACTGAATTTTTACTCCTAAATTCACCCTTAGTGCTTAACGCTTCCATGCCCTGGCAGATCCCCCCCCCCCCCCCCCCCCCCCCTCTGAGAGTATGAACCAGTTCATTAAGGTGAAGAAGATATGAGCAGCCTTTCTGTGAAGCGTTTCGGAAATTCGTGGCACAACAATGAAGAGCTCGCTAACTTCCTGACTGCCTTCAGTCGTGTCCAAGAAAACCATCCTGGGGAAGAATTCGAAACAAGCTCCTAATGGTGCCAAGAGGACTCTCCGTGTGTAGTTCTGCTGTTCTTGAAGCCCTTTTGCGTATTTTTGAAGCCAAAACTGAATTTCACCATCCTTGGAAGTGGATGTTTTCATAAGAACGTGGGTGTTTCAATTCAACTTGAGCCCGATCCCTCGATATTGCTCCAACTCCTGGCGTAATGTTTAATTACTTGTGGCCATAAACTTGCCCTGGTGGACACGTAAAATATATGAGCTTTGACGGCGTTGCATTTGGGTCCGGTAACAAACTTATGCTTGTTTCTCAAATTCGGGTTAGGTATATGACTCATTTCGAAAAAAAAAAAAAAAAGCTCCTCATGTGTATATCTATTGTAGTACACACACACACGCACAGATGGTGAATCCTTGTGACAGCAAACTGGATTCGGCGTAAGCGACACTTGGGTAAAAGCGGGTGCGAGGTGGTCGTTCTGCTCTCGAGAGGGATGAGCAAGGCACTCGAATTCCGCGTGCGGTGCTTGGGGCAGGTTAGTGATGCCCATTTGACTGTGCTTTTGATAAAAACTGCCCGATAAGGTTTGAGGATAATGTGCAAACCACACGCTCGATAACTTGCCGAGTGCAGTATTTTCCCAAGTGCATGGCTTGTGCCTCTTCACTTCAAGTGTGGATGGTCATCAGGCGAACTGGGCCTTTGAAGTGGCTTCGATTGCCATTCCCCCGTCGTTCGGCGGCCTCTGCCATGGCTCGGGTGTTTGGGACCAGGGCTGCCCGTCCCCGGCACATGTCTGCGTGTGTGTGCCTGTGCGAGTGCAGAAAAGCAAAAAAAGACAAGCCCCTGGCCGGTGTCTACTGCACATACTAATCCGGCTCGCCTCTTTTAGTTTCCTTTTAGGCGCCCAAGCCCTAACCACCAGCGCAGCTGCTGCCCGCTGCCAGCGGCTCCCAGCACCTGTCCACCAACTGCCCTTCCCGTCGCAGCAGGTGTCTTGCGGGCCGCCGCCCCGCTCGGCTGTTTGCAGTGTCCCGGAGACGGGAATGCGCTCGGGACTCAGTAGCCCTAGCGCGCGGTGGACTTGTCAGTCAGATGAGCGGACAGATTCTCTCGGCTGACGGCCGCCGCACAAAGCGGCCCAGGTGTGACGCCACCCGGCCGCCCGGCTGTTCCTGGTGGCCCGAAGACTGCTGGGAAGCCACCCCCGGCCATGCGTGCCCTGAACTAGCTCTAGTCTCCTCCCCTGCTGGGGGCGGGTGTGCTTAGCGCGTATTGGCTCGGCAGAAAGAGGGGAAGGTAATAATCTCTTTGATCCTACTTCGCTTTGTCGCTGCCCCGCCGGGCGCGTTAGTGGGCTGGACGGGGGCGAAAGAGTGGACGTCCGTGCACTTGTGGCTGCGTGCATTGCTCTCTCGCCCCTGTCCTGCTTCCCCGACTGCCCCCCGGACTCCTCCCTGCTGGGGCAGCCACCTGCCGACGAGGCCTGCGACCAGTTCTCGTTTCTTTTCCTCTCTCCCCCCCCCCCCTGTCATCCGCTCGTGTGTTCTCGTGCTTGTTAAGCATGTGGTGTGAGCCTTTACAGCGGCACTCTCTTGCAGCGAAACTGTGCTCCTGCATTCATTTCAGTTCCAGGCACCACCCTTCCCCTCTGGGGCTGCCGCAGGCAAAAATGATCGAAATGCGCCGGCGTTGTCTCTTGGGCAGCACGACCGACTGCTCGCTAGCTCGTTTGTTATTGTTGGCTGACTTCTAGCCCTTTTGTGGCACGTGCAAAGGAGATTCTATTGGATCCTGTTTGCGTTCATACAAGCACCTCTGTGGCTTGTTCAAAGGAATCAAATCGTCCCGTCAGCCAAGCTGCGGTTGTTAGGGGAATTATTGGAACCACTTTAAGAATTCAGCGACAAGGAGTTGCACGAGCATCGAAGCAATGTGCCCTGAAACAGACTAAGTTTGGAAAGGTAGTTTGTGCTGGGTGCATCGGCGATTGGCACAAGTGGCATCAATCGGAGCAGGGAATCGGTGGCCCCTTCCTTGTTCGGTTAGTGGAATAAAGGGGGGCCTGTGCTGAAGCGTGCACTAGTCTCTGCTCTTGGTCTAGCAGCCCAAGGGAACAAAGTCGGGCAAAAAGCAATGCTGGTCGCACTTTTTTTTTTCCCTCTGTGACGTTGTCCGACGGGTGTCTTTCTGTCTCTGCTGCCCGTGTGTGGTGCAGGAAGTCGTGCACCGTGTTCTTCAAGAGCAATGGGCCCCTGAAGATAGTGCGCGGCCAGGGCCAGTACATGTACGATGAGGCTGGCAACGCGTACCTTGACTGCATCAACAACGTGGCCCACGGTACGGACCCCTTTTATGCCTCGCTCTTGTCTCTTTCGGAGCACTGTTGTTGTCTGCGAAGGCCCCCGTAGCTTTCTTCTGTGCACTTGTTTTTATTGCTACTATTGCTATCACTGCAGTGGAGATAGGGGGTTCGTCGTGCACGCTTTGCTGTTTTCCAGTGGGGTGGAGGTCTCTCGTCAGCCAATAAAGCGCTTTCCAGCTCGCAGCTGTATCGCAGAGCATCTGGCCTGCTGGCTGTAAAGGTGCAGTTTGCTCTCTTTCCTTTTGAGTGGCAGGTGCAACTAAGCGAGGGAGAGCCGTTGCTGGCAGCTTCCTTTGTAGTTTTGTTTTCCTCACAATTTTCGTTGCTCATCCGGGAAGCTGCGTAGGTCTGAAAGGTCAGGATGACGTGGGTGCTTTTTTTGTTGTGCCTGAACAGGACGTGTTCCCACTCGCCAGTCTTCAATCACCCAGAGCGGCCAGGGGAAAGAGAGAGTTTGAGGAGCAAAAGCAGAACATGTACATTCTGTTTGTAGGGCGTAAACTCGGTGCTCTGTACACTACGTGGGCTCTGCCCTACCTGCTGTATCTTAGCGGTTTTAACGCGTCCCCGATTGTAACGCGGAATAGAATTCAACACCCAGAAACCACAAAAACAACTTGGCGCTGATTCTATCGCGCACACAAAATAATTTCGCTAACAAACAGACTCCATATACTTGCACAAATATTTTATTGAACATAAATCCGCACAAGCTGTTGGCAGCTAAAGCCATTCCGTAAGCTTTGCACGCCTTTTATTTATTTAAAAAAAAAAAGGGTTTGCATTAGAATAGTGCAAATGCGGTACTGTATGTGTGTGTTCCAAAGAACTGTGCCTATTAAACGGGACTGGATTAGCAGTACTGATTAATTCGTAGTACCCTCACCTTTTCGGGAGCATCAGTGTATCAAATCGATTGAGCATGACGCACAGTCGTGGCAATAGCACTGGTGACGCAGCAAATCTTGGCACCACTAGGAAGCGCAGCCTCTGCTGCGGGAAACCTGCTGGCGTCTTCTTGCTCTGCAAAAACCAAAATTGTGCCAATCTAACTTTGTTCAGTTTGAAAAAAACTGCTCAGCTCCATTCCAGTCAAGACAGTTGTTTCTTTTAGCTGAAAGAAAATATGCAAGGAATGTTGTACTCTCATATTTTGCACTATAGTATGTGCCTGGATGAACTGTGGGCAGGAGTGACAATATAGATGTGCTCTATGAACACGGGTATCAGTGTGTTCACTGCACGTAGGCACTCAATGTGATTGAATGGAACTATTAGCCCCACTGCAATCGCCTGTTCTCATTTCCTGGCAGTGGCCTAGCATTCTGTGACAGCATAGAGAAATCGCTGGAATAGGGCTGAGAGTTGCCACTGGTTATTTTTTTTTTCTTTAATACTGTGTCGATTGTGTTTTTGTTTGCGATAAAATTGGTCCCATTGTCACTGGGACATGGAGCTCTTTTTGAACAGAACCTGTAGTTTGTCTTCATGGCCTGGCTCTGTTCCTTAGTTCGTCTTGGCTAGTGATTCTTGTTGGAGCGTCC
The DNA here is from genome assembly GCF_048455015.1 of Haemaphysalis longicornis. Lineage (NCBI taxonomy): Eukaryota > Metazoa > Arthropoda > Arachnida > Ixodida > Ixodidae > Haemaphysalis > Haemaphysalis longicornis. The sequence continues at coordinate 96,379,980 of NW_027526203.1, forward strand.
CCAACAAGTACTACTCCAGCAGCTACTGTTCTCATCTCCCAGTATTGCCATTTTATAATAACCAAAATGGAAGTGGAAGTGTTTCAGCTATTGCAAAAAGCAAAGTGGTGTTCGGTGCTCATAACAGTGTGTCCTATTCTGCTGTTCTTCCTCAGCATTGTGTAAAGCCTAGTGTGTTGGTACAGTAAAGGAAAAAAGAAACTGCCATGTGCACGAGGTTTTTCCGCCTGATACCTGAAAGGTTTGAATTTGTAGCCCTCTCCTGTGGTGTGCCTGATCAGAGAAGAAATTTAGTGAGCTTGTGTGTGGCCTCTGCAGTGGGCCACTGCCATCCACACGTGGTCAAGGCTGGCGCGGAGCAGATGGCTCTGCTGAGCACCAACAGTCGCTACCTGCACGACAACCTCGTCCTGTACGCCCAGCGGCTCACAAACTACTTCCCCAACAAGCTGTCCGTCTGCTACTTTGTTAACTCGGGGTGAGTGCGTCCGTAATCTTTCACATCCTTGCCCTGCTGATGCCCGCAGCAACGTTGGCTCAAGCTGTGGCCATCTGTGTTGTTGCATCATTCCCCTATGAAGCGGTTTCCATTTTCACCATGGCGTACAGGAGCACTGGCACAAAATTTTCATTTTGCATGTTTTTTTTTTTTTTTTCCTCGCTGCTGTGGGTACCCACAAGCCCAGTAATCGTAGAATGGCGCCTTAGATGGTCGATCGCAGTGCGAATTATTTGCAGCCTCATTTATTCGTGTTGGTACAATTTGAAAAAACGAACACCAGGGTGGCAGGAGGGCACTCATGACGTCGCCGTTTTCGTTTCACCACGGACGGTCTGGACGCGCACACCGGACAGAGCAAGCGCACGCATCCAGACCAGCTGTGGTCGCATGCACTCGTCAGTGCCAAGGCTAAGGTGAGGCAGAAGGTGGAGCAGAGCACGCCAGTGCCTGGACTACATCACTGGAGCTCTGACACCGGCACTCGAGACGAGGCGCTCAACGCATCATATCCGTTCTGAGCTTTCTTGTGCGTGCAAAGGTTAAAATTTATTTAAATTGTTTTACAGAACGGTCACGGTTGAAGCATCTTGGTGGATACCTCGCATGCGACCGAAGCTTTTCACATAGTTGGGTCCGCATTCCTTTCACTAAGGCCATTTTGCAAGATCCTGGTGGAATCTTGACAGGAGGGGCATGCAACGAACGGAATCTGCCGGTTGTGCATGGCTTGGTGAAGTGACAGTAAATTGCTCCCAACCAGTCGCTGTGTTGGAAAATTGTGCGCACTATGAGCGGGCACATGTGGAACCCCCCTTTTTTTTATATATATATATATTGTGTTGATTTCACGCGTGTGTTGGGTTGTGTCCCTTATTCTGCCGTGTTGCAGGTCGGAGGCCAATGACCTTGCCATGAGGCTGGCCAGGTGTCACACCAAGCACAAGGACATCATTTGCCTTGACAGGTATTCAAATAGTTTCCCATTTTGCTCAGTACAAAGACATAAAGTATTTAGGTGCTTGGATTCTAGTACACTGCCCTGGAAGTGAATGTGCCAACCTGACAGCTGACCTTTATCTATACAGTGCCTACCATGGCCACCTCCAGTCCACCACAGCCATCAGCCCATACAAGTTCAACCACATCATCGGCTGGCAAAAGAAAAAGTCTGTACATGTGGTGAGTTGAAAGGAACACTCGCACTAGTCAGCTACCTGGAAAAAACCTTCGTAAGGAGGGGGTTTGAACCCCCCCCCCCCCCTTTCCTTGGCTGCATCCCTGGCTGGTTGCATCCTCTTACCATAATTAGCCCCCGCACGGGGCACCTTGAGTATTCATGGTGACGGTGAGCAGCGACACCGCGGACCCCAAGCTCCCATGCATAAGCTGTGTCCAGCCGTGGCGAGGTGTTTAAAGGTGAAGGGTAGAAGCCGCAAACGGTGGCCGTCGGAGCCCTGGTCAAGCTCTGGCCGATGGGCCACCAGGCAGGGAGCTCTGGGACCTCATTGACTACCAGGGTAAGGTCAATGAAGAAAGAACCCCCTTCCCCTGCAAAAAGGGCCTGCACCGAAGCAATTTTCAAGCCTATTTCAAAACCGGCTTTTCACCAATCCCGACAACTTTCCACGCTTTCTAATGATGCAGGCAGCTGATGAGGCAACGCCCATTACCAGCAGGTCTGTGTTCTTAGTAGCAAAGTTTATAGAAAGTCTCGTAGGCAAAACCTACCAAGGGAAAAAACTAACCTCTGGAGATCTGCTTATTGAAGTGAACAACAGGGACCAGTCGAACACCCTACTGGAGCAGACGGAGTTAGCCGACTCTGACATCGCTGTAACTCCCCACCGCACCCTCAACAGCTGTCAAGGAGTCATTTCCGAAGCAGAACTGATAAATGAAGCTGACTCGGATGGTTTGCGCGAGCAGGGGGTAACCGCTGTTCGACGCCTCACAATGAGACGTGACGGAAAGGAGGTAAGGACAAAGCACATCAACCTCTGGTCGTTGCACTTTGCCAGAGTCTGTCAACGCTGGCTTTATTCACTGCAAGACCAGAGTGTATATACCCAACCCGTGCCGTTGCTTTAAGTGCCAACGGTATGGGCATGGAACTAGTGGGTGCCGAGGGAAACAAACGTGTGCTAAGTGTGCCGGACACGGCTGTCTGACTGGCGAGTGCAAAGCAATGCAATTCAAGTGCAGCAACTGCGATGGACCCCACGCAGCATATTCTCGCTCTTGCCGGAAATTCAAACAAGACAAAGAGATCGTCAACCTCGGTGACCCAAAATCTGTCATTCCCAGAAGCTCGCAAACGGCATGCACTGCTCCCTTCAGGAGGCTACGCCGACGCGAAGCTGATTTGGTCCCGCCTCCGCCCCCGAGGTGCTGCCTGTGGCAGCCCAAAACACCGTTGCAACTCCTGCGGCGGCTGCAGGTGTTGCACAAGAACAGAGCAACGTTGGAACTGGCGTTTCGGTCGCCACTCCACACACACCTGCCGCCGAAACACCGGTGGATGTGGAAGCGGGAGGCCCCTCTTTCGCAGCCATGTCCAACATATCAAAAAAAGGTGCTGGCAGGATCTGCTGCCATTCCATCAAACATGTTGCGGGGTGGGCGTCGTAAGACCTCCATCTCGTCAGCGCCTCAAAACTCCGATGACAACATGGATATTACGCCACCTCGGCCTCCATCCCAGTTGTCAAAAGAGCATCGCGGCAGTTTTGGCCCCGGGAAAAAGCCCCAGGCATGGGTCCTCATCCAGGCGCAGTGACGTAAGTAGCATCCCCCAGAAGACCCCATACACAGCCCCGTAATCCTCCTAGGTTTTTATAGTAGCCCAAAGTATATTGCAATGGAACTGTAGGGGCCTAACGAAAAACCTCTACGACGTCTATGAAAACCTCCACCAACAGCCGAATATCATGTGCCTACAAGAACCACACCTGAGACCCACACAAACCAACTTCCTCACTCAATACACAGTATTCAGGAAAGACACAGACAGCTGCACTCACTCCTCTGCTGGTGTAGCGATTGTCATGCAAAAATCTGTCGCCTGTCAATTCCTTCAGTTGCTTATTCCTCTCGAAGCACTGGCTGTCCGAGCAATAATTTTTAATAGGCTATTAACAGTCTGCTGCTTGTACAGTGGGGTCCACTGTTAAAGGGAAACGGCGAGCGCGTGGCCACTGCGCTCCACGAACCGCCGGCTCCGAGAAGTGGCGAGAATCGGAGACAGCCGGCACATGCGCACTGACCGCACGAGGCGGCAGAAGCCGCTCTGTCGTCTGCTACGGCGTTCCGCTGCGCCGATCAGCTTGAAACAGCTGAGCGATTTCGTAATCGAAGGATGTCAGCGGCCGGGTGAAGCGCCGTAGCAGACGACACAGCGACTTCTCTCGCCTCGTGCGGTCAGTGCGCATGTGCCGGCTGTCTCCGATTCTCGCCACTTCTCGGCGACGGCGCTTCGCGGAGCGCAGTGGCCAGCCACGCGCTCGCCGTTTCCCTTTAACAGTGGACCCCACTGTACATTCCTCCTGACTGCTACCTATCAAGTTCAGATTTCGAGTCTCTAACACACGAGCTTCCACCACCTTTTTTGGTATTAGGTGATCTAAATGGTCATTGTGAACTCTGGCGGTCTGAACGTACTGATACCAGCGGCCGCTTGCTGGAAAAGTTTTTTATCATCCGGTGCTTGCCTATTCAACAAAAAACAGCCAACATGCTACAGTCAAACACACCACACATATTCGCACATCGATTTGGCTATTGGGTCTTCCATTCTTTCTCCATCTGTTGAATGGGAGGTCGACACTAACCCCTACGGAAGTGACAACTTCCCAGTTACCCTCAGATGTCTAGAAACAGGCCCCTCCAGTTCCATCTCGTGTAACAAGTTCAGAGAATCCGGTGCTGACTGGGCAAATTTTAAGGAAAAATCAAAACTTTCTTACTCAACCATCAGTCACCTGGGTAGTTTTCTTACATGTCATATCCTTGAGTCTGCCCAAAGTGCCATTCCCCAGGCATCTTGTGGTACTTCTAATCTGAGGAGGCCTTGGTGGAATGATGAATGCAGGCTTGCACAACAAACACAAAATAAGGCCTGGGATGTTCTTTGTAGATACCCCACTGCCCAGAAGCCATGGGAAAGCGCATCCGCAAAGAAGCCAAAACCAATAGTTGGAGGTCTTTTATATCATCTATTAACTCTTTTGTTACCACGCCTATTCAAATCGATCACCGGTGATCGATGATTTATATTGCCTATTTTGACATGTTGTAGTCGTTTCTCGTACACCTAATGCGGCCAGTGGTGAGTCTAGGCACTGCCCTTTTAGAATCAGTTTAAATTTTCCCCCTCCGGCGACACTGAGAGTTTTGACGGCGTTTTTTGCGAGCTGAGGTGCGTGTGTTTTTGTGGAAGGGGGCGTGGCTGCTGCACTTGAGAAAAAAGGATGCAGATCGTGGTTAGGCTGCATTACCATAATATTTTTTTTTTTGTCAAAAGGCTCGTGGCAAGTCAAATACCGAATAATGCGCTCAGCTTTGCAATCCGACAGCGTTGAGAGGTGATAATTACTTGAAAATGGCCCCAGCTATTCACTAATGATCTTTGGTTCGGACAAAGGGCAGCTTTATTCTCCCAAAGCTTATTTCTGATGGTCCCCCGCATGTCAAGCAAGTGTGCCTGCCATTTTCAACCAGTTTCCAGCAGTTTCGGTTTCGTTTTTGCATTGCGAAATTCATATTTGGCGCTACTACGCAGTTGCCCAACTACAAGCTCATTTGCCATGGCGCCTCCGTTGCCCGCTACTGCTCCTCAAAACAAGCATGCCGCTCGCGCTTCTACTTTATATACGCCTCGCTTCTGCGATAAGAGCTTCCGCTGAAAGTCAAACGATAACACCAAGTTGTCGGGTATCAGTTCAGACGAGGAGAAAGCTTCCAATTGGCCTTGAACACCGCCAGCTGTTCACCGGCCAGTTTCGGTTTCATACGAGGGTATTTCCGGAGGTCTAGTGTCGCTTCTTAGTAGTACTGTCTATTCTGACAAAGTCTCCAACAGCCTTGTATTTGTTTCTTTTCGAAATGGTTAGGTGGCGCTGCAATGTAGTAGGCTCGTAGTTCTGAACTCGCTTCACAGCCCTACGGCGGCTTGGTGAAAGCTTGCTGGGCATGATTCTAGCACATCATGCCTTATTCCTGCAAGCAGGGCTACCATAGTGAGTCAGAACATGATAATAAACAGCGAATGAAAGTTCTGATTGATAAGTGATCATCAGAACGTCAACAAGCATCCACCAAAGAGTTTGGTTCTCAACTCCAAGCGAATTTTTTCACATCGCTTGCTTGCCTTCAATATTTTGCCGGTCATAATCATTGACAAGGTGTTTTTACATCACGTGGAGGCTAATTTGGTCCTTCAATAATTTCAAACCACCAGATTTCTTCTAGAGAACCATCCAAAATAGCAAAATTTGAAATAGTGGTTGGGCTTCACCACATGGCACGGGCACTACACGGGCTAACATTTTCTTTTATATCTGACAAATTGTACTGCGCAACTCAATTTTTTTTTCTAGGACAAGTTTTTGAAATGTCTACCTACCAAATGTATATTCTAAATTTTTTCTACTACTGGTGGTTTATTATACACAACTTACTTTTTTCTTATTTTCTTCGACGCGTGGACAAAAATTTCGAATTCGATAATTTTTTTCGCAATCATTATTTAGGAAAACATTATTCAAACTGGTGTCGTTGGAAATCGCGTGGAATAATCTGCATTTTATGTCACTGCAATGTGTGTCTAACAAATATGTCTAGCACAAAAAAAATGTTTTGTTAGACCCTTCCAACTTGGTCAATTTCCTGCGGTAACGAAAGAGTTAATTCTTATACTGACACAGCCAAGGTATGGAATTGAATAAGGAAACTCAAAGGACACAAGACAAACAATTTACCCCTTGTCAGCACCACAGGCAACATGCTTGCAAAACGCTTTGAACACGTATCAAGTTCGTCACATTACACGAGCACATTTATACAGTATAAAAGGTCCGCTGAGCACCAACCCATACGGGACAACAAGCCATCGAAGGGCTCTTGCAACTCTCTATTCTCGCTCCAGGAGCTTCAGGCTGCCCTGGCCGCATGTAAAAATTGAGCACCTAGCCCAGACCAAATCTCGTGTGAAATGATGCGAAACCTCCACGCGGACACAATTGACGCTCTTCTTTCCCTCTTTAATAAAATTTGGTCTCTTGGACGCTTTCCACGGGCGTGGAGAGAGTCAATGGTTGTACCAATTCTGAAGGAAGGCAAGGATCCTTCCTCTCCATCTAGTTATCATCCCATTGCCCTTACCAGCTGCCTAAGCAATTTGCTTGAAAAGATGATTAATAGACGACTTATTTACTTCTTCGAATATCGCGGAATCCTCGATAGCTGCCCGGCAGGATTTCGGTCGGGCAGATGCACGACTGACTAGTTGGTGGCCTTGGAGTCGTACGTCAAGGATGCATTCATTCACAGGCAGCACTGCATGTCTATTTTCTTTGATTTGGAAAAAGCGTATGACACTGCATGGCGTTGCGGTATCCTGCGCGACCTGAAGTCATACGGTGTGTCAGGAAACATGCTGAATACACTGGAAAGCTACCTGTCTGAGCGTACCTTCCGAGTAAGAGTTGGTGCAGCACTTTCGGAAATACACACACAAGAAAACGGAGTTCTACAGGGCGGGGTACTCTTGTGTACACTATTTATTATTAAGATAAACACTCTTCGAAAGGCACTGCCGCCAACTATTTTTTACTCCGTACATGTGGATGATATACATATCAGTTTTAAATCCTGTAACCTAGCCATATGTGAGCGGCAGGTCCAACTAGGTGTGAACAGGCTTGCCGAGTGGGCTGATGAGAATGGCTTTAAGGTGAACCCCGAAAAAAGTACCTGTGTTTTGTTCTCGAGGCAGCGTGGTATAAGGCCTGACCCTGATGTTATTCTGAATGATACGGCCATTCCGCTAAAAAAGAAACATACATTCCTTGGTGTTGTGCTAGGTGACAAGCTTACGTTTATTCCGCACATTAAACAACTAAAGAATAAATGCATCAGGGCATGAACATTCTGAAAATCTTGTCCCATCAGTCCTATGGAGCAGATAAAACGTGCCTTCTGCGTCTCTTCAACAGCTTGGCGAGGTCGCGCCTTGACTATGGCAGGGTCGTATATGGATCCGCCACTAAAACAGCCTTAAAGGAGCCATGAAGACAAAATACAAGTTGGGTTTATTAGAAAGACTGCTTAGTCCCGATAACTATGGTACCAATATCATCGCAATCTTCGAACAAATAACGGATATATTAAAGAAAACGTGTTAAGCAGTCGCGACCCCCTTGCCAATTTCCCGCAACTTTTCTATGACGTCACGGAACCTTGTTTGTGCGATTGGCGGCCGCCTAACTGACCTGTCGCGACGACACATGACTGGACGTCTGTAATGGGGCCTCTAGTTCCATTTGACCGCATCACTTGAATGCTACCGTGCAGTTAACGCACTGAAAATTATGTTTTATTGTTGGCCCGTATGATGTCATTTGTGCTCGTAACACGTCACTGTGGCGCGAAATTTGAAAGTTTTCAAATACTTCTTGCTTTTTTTTTTTCGTTAAAAAAACATCTTTTGTGGCTGTAATGAAGCTGAGTGAGATACTGAATTCTAGTTCTTTCAAATTAAACAAAGTTGTATTTTCTCTTCATGGCTCCTTTAAAAATGTTGGATCCAGTCCTCCACCTAGGGCTCTAGCTTGCGTCCCGTGCCTTTCGGACAAGTCCCATCCAAAGCCTATATGTTGAGTGTGATCAATGGTGCTTAGAGCACCAGCGGACGTATGCAGCAGTAACGTATGCTCTCAGGATAGCATCGTTGACTAATCATCCATGTAATTCGATAATCCCGGACACGTCAGCTAGCGATTTATTTTCTAACCGTCCATCTATCGCCATGCCATTCCCCTTCCGAACGGGAATGCAGGCACTGCAACTTGAGGTCTCACTTAATGACTTGTACAAGACTGCTCCCACCGACCTCGTTGCCCCTTGGGACCTGCGCCCAGTGTCTCGTGACGCATCCTTTAGACAGATAAGCAAAAGAAGCGCACCAAGAGAACTTGTTTTACAGCATTTTTTACACTTGCAACACACGCACCCCTACACTACTTTTTACACAGATGCTTCGAAGTCCGCTTCTGGCGTCTCATGCGCTGCACATGGCCCCAACTTCACTAGTACAAAGACAGTGAACGCAAACTGCAGCATTTTTACAGCAGAAGCATACGGAATTCTAATTACGCTAGAGTACATCACAGAATCTGTTGTCTTTACAGATTCTCTGTGTCGTGATGGCATTAAATTTGGCCAAACCAGGTAAAAACCCTGTATTATACCAGCTCTATAGGAAGATAATGTTGGCTTATGCTTCAGATATGAGGATAGTAGTGTGCTGGGTGCTGGGGCACAGCAGCATACGGGGGAACGAAATCGCCGACCGGTAGACTGCGGCAGCTGCTCTTCGCACTCGCGTGGACGAACCTCTGGTTCCACATCTGGACATGAAACCAGCTATACGACAGAGACTTCGTGAAATGTGGCAGCAGGAATGGCACAAAGAATCCGACTACGAGTTACAACTTACATAGGTAAATATCCCACCGAGTAACAAGATAGATTCACAGAGGTATCCATTTGTAGACTGTGAATAGGCCACACACGCACATCTTTTGTATGGCGCACTCCCACCAGTCTGTGACGAGTGTGGGGAAGGAACGGCTCTCCGTTCTCCACGTGTTAACTGAGTGTACGTCCACGAATGATGCCAGAAAACGACACTTCCCTAAATTCTACACTTCACTGCACCCTTCACTATTCTTAGGAGACAAACCAATGTTCTCTTACAAATGTCTTTTAACTTATCTTGCAGATGTCCATTTCTTAAAACTCATTTCATACAGGGCGTGACTTCAGACCACAGACTCTCCTATTTCAGGGAGTTTCTGAAGACTGTTTTGTGCGCACAGGGAGCCTGGCTGCGCAGCATGCTCTGAGGCTCCAGGTGCCCTCATGTATTAACCATTGTTCCTCTCATCCGCCATCATCAGCATTTTTATGTTTCAGTCTATGGGCCCTCTACACCCATATGTATATAGTTTTTTAGGCAGTGCCATGCCCATGCTCATCTCGTACACATTTTAATTACAAACCTGACATAGAAGGACCACCTGACGGAGTCTTGGCGCAAGGGTATCTGCGACCAAAGAGCGCCATTAAACACAACCATAATGATAAATAATTAGCCAAGTTGACAGTGGCTCTGTGCCTCCCCAAAAAACAGATGCAAGTTGCAAGTACGTGGTTGAATCTTGCTGCGACAGAAACAGTACTGCAGTTGGTGGTTCCCCCCCCCCCTCTCTCTCTCTCTCTCTCTCTCTCTCTCTCTCTCTCTCTCTGATTTTTTTTTTTTGAACGTCCAAATCGTTCAGCGCTCAAAAAAAGTTAAAGCTGTGATATGTTGCTAGACAGTTAATTGCACCAGTATAAACTGGGAAAATTGGTCGTTGATTGCAGAACACAATTTTTACTATTTGAAGTATTTTTCTTTTCCTGTCGATTACCCAAAAGAACGATGGACTGAATTTTTCTCCATAATATGCAACTTCTTGTGTGCCTTTCTGTTTCAACACTGCTTCCAGGGAGCAAATTTGATCTCTACCATTTCTTCAAAGACTGCGTCTTTCGATGTCCCAGATGGCTCGCCGCAGCCCCTACTCTTGTAGAGGGTGCCATCATTCCATCAATCTTGCTGTACCAGAACTTTTTAAGGAGGCACAGCCATGCCAAATCCTAAACTGCACATCATCTCTGTGGCCTCGCTCTTGTGGGGTTGCAGGAGACTTCACTTGTGCAAGACGCTTGATTCACTTCCTGTTTGGGAGGTTCAGCATTGCGGCATAACTAATCTGAAATGCGTAGTGGCGCCTTGGTCCAAGAAGCGGGAAGAGCGAGTAGTGAAGGTATGCACTGTTTTCCACGACGATGTCTTCACACATCCGGTGAGTTATTGTACCGGGAGTCAGCCGTGGGCCTTGTAGCAATACTGTTGGCGGATGCGGGCTGTTGGCTGCAAACGCCTCGTTTGTTCTTGTCGTCCAGTGTTTGTGACGCCGAAACTTGGATGTTTTGAAATCGGGAAATTCTGGTTGCAACCGGGTTGCGTTTTGGATGTGGGAAGGTCGTGGCTGCTGTTATCTCGGATGGATGCCACGCGAAGATGGGGCTCTGAAAACGCTCCAGAGCAGTTCTGCTCGTGCACTGAGCTAGAATGCACACTCAAATGTGGAAGTGAGAAAGTGATAGGAACACCATTGCGTCATTGGCAGTGCCAGGCTAGGCTGGGGCCTAGTCAAGCTGGCCGTGCTCCAAAGTGGGCAACACTTGGGAAATGCTTGTTGCTTCTCACTGTGGCCTCCCTCTTCCCTCCGTTTTGATCTCGTCACCTCAGCAGAGATTGCTGCAAATCAGCTCTGCCACGTAAACCCTGCTGGATAGGGCTGCTGGCATTTGTCGCCAACCTCGACGTGTACCAGTGTGCGGTGTTCTTCTCTTTCCCCTTTTGCGGTCCCAGGCCCCCCTGCCCTGCACGTACCGTGGGAAGTACCGCGACTGCGACTACCCCGCTGGTGCCGACCTGGGCCTGAAGTATGCCCAGGAGGTCCAGAACATCATCAACCAGACCCACACTGATGGCCGCCGCATTGCGGCCTTCATCCACGAGTCCTTGGTCAGCTGCGGCGGCCAGTTCCCCCTGCCCAAGAACTACCTCCGCAACGTCTATCGGTGAGGGTCTCTTCGGGGGCGCCTTTTCGTGCTCTCCCACGGGTCTCGTGTGGCACAGTCTTGGGGCGTTGTTTGAACAGCCACGCCAGACGGAGTTCTTGCCTTTCATTGAGGGTGGATGGAGGGGTACACAGAGCCCTTTTCTTTGTCTGTGAACTGACATGCTGGTACTGAAGTGCAAGCGGGCCAACTTGTGGCCGAAAATTCAGTGGCACATGCAGTACTCCTGGGTCCGTGCAGTTCTAAGATGCACTTTTTCAATTCTTCACGAAGGCCGGGGCAGAAAACGGGGACAGGGGACGTGCGTGCCACTTTTGTTTCACTGGTAACTGGCAGAACTGACCAGACAGTGAGTTCGCCGATCGAAAACGCTCCAGGTGGCAGCTGTGTGTGTGTGTAGGTTGATCTTCATTGAGACTTCCAGCAGGAGGGAAAAATAAACGCAATGTGACAAAGAGCAGGTGGAGAAGGACAGGTGCTTCCTTCTACTTCTGCTTCTAACCGTGGCCCAGAGGCAGGGATGGTGACCATGGGATGGTAGTTGGGCTGAGCAGCCAAGTGACTGTCCCTGAAACCAAACGACTGCGCGTTTTCCTCCCCACCAAAGCCCTTTGTGAAAGGCCCTCCAGAGCGTGCTGACTGGTCACCTGTGGCCACCTGCAACTTTGGCGTTGCCTCGCGCTTTTCCTGCGCAGTGCTGTGTGTATGCACTGAGAAACAGATCACAAGTGGTACACTCGGTCAGTCTCCACATACCAGAGGAAGCAACTGCGAGTTGGTTTACGACGTGCACCATTAATTCTTGGTCAGGGTGCATTTAGCTTGCCATTCTTTTGCTTCCAACACCTTCCAGGTATGTCCGAGCAGCGGGCGGTGTCTGCATTGCTGACGAAGTGCAGACGGGCTTTGGACGAGTGGGAGAGCACATGTGGGGCTTCCAGCTCCAAGGCGAAGGTAGGAATTGCCTTGGCTCTTCTTACAGTTCCCTGGCCAGTGTGCAGTTTTTATGTGAACCCAGTTTTGAATACCGGGCTTAAAGAGCATGCACAAATTTTACCCAGGGCAAGTTGTTCCTTCCAGATCAGGGAAGGCAGGTTTCTGTTTGCTCTTGCATCGCTCATATTGAATGTTCCTTGGGATGTCCCCACAACTCTCCCTATTCTTACGAGACCGCTCATATCAGTTAGTCTAGTCCATAAATGCAGGGTACAAGTTTCCTGGAAAGTGGAAAGGGGATTAAAGGCACGACTCACTCTAAAAAGCTCCCTATGTTGTACCATGCAGCCCTTCAGCTGGTCTTTTTTTTTTTTTTTTACGGTTGTAAATGTTTGGAACGCATCGGAATAGCGTAATGGAATACTACAGCTGCCTATGTATACACGTGGCATGGCGTCTCCACCCCTTCAGCTGGTCTTTTTTTTTTTTTTTTTTTTTTACGGTTGTAAATGTTTGGAACGCATCGGAATAGCGTAATGGAATACTACAGCTGCCTATGTATACACGTGGCATGGCGTCTCCACCCCTTCAGCTGGTCTTTTTTTTTTTTTTTTTTTTTTTTTACGGTTGTAAATGTTTGGAACGCATCGGAATAGCGTAATGGAATACTACAGCTGCCTATGTATACACGTGGCATGGCGTCTCCACCCCTTCAGCTGGTCTTTTTTTTTTTTTTTTTTTTTTTTACGGTTGTAAATGTTTGGAACGCATCGGAATAGCGTAATGGAATACTACAGCTGCCTATGTATACACGTGGCATGGCGTCTCCACCCCTTCAGCTGGTCTTTTTTTTTTTTTTTTTTTTTTTACGGTTGTAAATGTTTGGAACGCATCGGAATAGCGTAATGGAATACTACAGCTGCCTATGTATACACGTGGCATGGCGTCTCCACCCCTTCAGCTGGTCTTTTTTTTTTTTTTTTTTTTTTTACGGTTGTAAATGTTTGGAACGCATCGGAATAGCGTAATGGAATACTACAGCTGCCTATGTATACACGTGGCATGGCGTCTCCACCCCTTCAGCTGGTCTTTTTTTTTTTTTTTTTTTTTACGGTTGTAAATGTTTGGAACGCATCGGAATAGCGTAATGGAATACTACAGCTGCCTATGTATACACGTGGCATGGCGTCTCCACAACACGACCAAGCTCAACATTGTCACGAACAGGCGGCCAATTGAGCAACATAAAAACCGACGTCGGTTCGGAACGCATGTACCTTCACGTGCTCACTCTGTCAAAAATGATGATGAATAAACTTTATTGGAGACCAGGTGCTGATGTTAGGGCACCCGCCCGGTGGGAGGCTTCCTTAGTCCGGGATGCCTTGGGCTATGCTGGCCATCCGTGCCCTCTCCACCAATCGTCGCTGGTGTGGAAGGTCAGAGCTGGTCAGCAGCTCCACCCACTCTGTCAAAAAAAAAAAAAAAAAATCTCAAAATTTGTTACTTGCTCACATATTGTAGACTCCCGTGTGTGCCAACACATGTCACCGTGTACGCGACGTGATGGGTCATCCTCTTTTCACGCCATCTTTCAGCGTGGTGGGGAAATGTAAAAGTCGCGCCCCATTCATTCAGTCAGCTTTTTCAGCCGTGAGCAGAGTACCGGATTCATAGGCAGAATGATAACACACAAAACGAGGTGCCAATGCAATGCAGAAAGCCGGGTGACTTCATCCCAAAGTGAAGCTGCAACAGGGGATGTCGCCGGGCAGCGGGGCGTCATGGCCAGTCGCACTTGTGCGGAGTGGGGAGCTGGACAAAACGAGGGAGAATCGAGTGTCGGCAAAGCTGCGATGTTTTGAGTTGCGATAACTCCACTAATGTTTCATTGCTGCAACAACACTCTTGGAGGGGGTGATTGCTAGGACATTGATTTACCTTAACACCCGTGCATCAGCAAAGCCTCTTTCGGGGCCACTTTAGTGTCTCTCATATTCGCGAGCAGGTATATGGGCGCTGTGGTTTGTCGTCTCCTTTCTCGGTGTCCGTGTGCAAGTGCGCTGCCGTCAAGGTGTTCCCAGTGCGGTGCCCAGTCTGTGGCTCATGATGGATGGCATGTTCCTGCCGCAGACGTCTGCCCCGACATAGTGACCCTGGGCAAGCCGATTGGCAATGGCCACCCCATCGCCATGGTGGTCACCACCAAGGAAGTGGCCAGCAGCTTTGAAGCCCAGGGGGCCGAGTACTTCAACACGGTGCGCTGCTTTTCTCTCCTGCTGCTGCTGCTGCTTCGAGTGCGCTCGGTTGTGGGGATGACGTTGCCTCTGCGCATCGCAGCCATGCTATCCAAAAGTTGTTTGCAGCTGTGCTTTTGAGAAAATGGCTATGTCTTGTCTTCCTTGTGGCTTCGTTTTTGCTGTGGCTCTATCGGCTGGCGTCACCCGTGACAAAGAGTACGCCGAGTGACACGGGCACGTAGCCGTAGTGACAACTTGGCCATTATTAACTTCGCCACAATAATAAGTGACGCAAGCATACAGCCCGGGCAACAAGTTGTCTGAAAAGACCAAAAATCGCACATGTCGCAGTGGTGACTATCAACTGACCGGATAGTCTACATTGCTTGTGTGCCCCTTTTTTTTCTTAACCCCCGACTTTTTGGAGTTCATGAAGCTCTAGTGGAACGCTGATTATGGGGATCTTCAGGGAAACTACGTGAGGTCTGATATCCTGGGGTGCAATAATGTCAAACTCGCGGTTTTGGCTACGCAAAGCTGTCCTGCACTGCGAGTGTGCACGCCACTTTGTTCATTCAAAAAGACAGTTATCGGAGGGTTATTCAACGCTGACGTCCTTTGAGTGACATGAAGAGGACCCAAGGCTCGCAAATGTAAATTTTTACTCTCTCCTTGCGGCCACTTTGCTTTCAAAGCTTCGCCCATTCCTTGCCAATCAGTGAACTCGTTGTGCAGTGATTCTCCAGTCATGTGGCAGTCAGCCTTCTTCCGAGCACCACAGCTGAGAGAGAGAGAGAGAGAGTATTTTGGAAGCACTGCACTTTAGGCATCTGGCAGGAGAGCAATCTGTCCTGCACCGCTTTGTGCACTGGGCATCTGGCCTTTTTGGTGAATGCAAATATACGCACCACGTGTGCTCGACATTCCAGTTGCCAGCATTTGGCCGCGCCCGGCTGTTCGAAGCGAAGCGCGCTTCCTTCCCTGTCGCACGGCAAATCGACTCTCGCTCACAGTGAGGGACATCGGCTGTTAATGACGTTCGGTTTGCCCGTGCAGGTCTACATGGCGAAACAAATGTCATTTCAGAGCGATGGCGGTGATGATTGGCGGGCTCTCAAAACCGCAAAATTATGTTTCAAGTGCATCTACAATGTTTTCATACATAAACTTTTTAAAACATAAGAAAGGATTATTTTCTTCAAAATAAAAATAAGAATCGCCGGTTTAGCTGACATCGGTAGACGTCACAAGCTGAGACAAGCCCGCAAAAAATCCGTATTAGGGTAGCACGCGCATTGGGGACAATTTTTTTGTTAGTTCTTGTTTGTCTTTATTTGAAAAACAACATGAAGAGTAAAATATAAGTTTACTAGCAGTTTTTAGAAACAGTGTTCTTTGGATTATTACTACGCTTGTGCAAATATTCGGGCGCTTCGAATATTCGAACGAATATTACAGTATTCGAATTCGCTTCGACTCGAATTTAAAATTTCCGCTATTTCGAAGTATTCGGGATGAACGAATATCAAAACTTCGTTCAAGTTTCGGTTTCGTGAGGCAAGCCGCAGTGCTATTGACATCAGTCCTACATCTTGACTACATGTGGAGCCAAGACAACCTAAGCCGCATTCAGAGCATTGTCGCATCATCGCAGCCTTCGCGCATGTTCAGCAGGGTAGTTGAGGCTCCTGTTTCATTGTTCCAAACAATGAAATTGTTCCCATGGGAACAATGGGAAAAATTTCGGCTCTCACGAACGGGCCTGCGCGGCCCGGCGGATGATGCGAACGAGCCGGCGAGGTGCCCGACTGCCGAACGAGCGAGAGACGGCGACATACGGGCTCTTTCTCCAGGAACGGCCGGGCTGTTGTTTTCTGTTTGCAATAACGCGCTGCGGACTCCACGGGCGCGCTGACGCCGACGCGAAACCACCCGCACGCTGCGCGGGGCGCGGCTGGCCGCGGCAACCAGGCGGCACCTTTGGTCGAGAAGTGGGGCGGGGCGCTCGAGCCACTGCTTCTAACCGTTACTTAAGATACCGCTCAAAGCACACGGGAAGTTTCTTGTGAGGGGAACGAGCTAATAATGTGGGCGAAAACGGTGCTATAAAAAAATCATCCGCGCCGCTAGTGATAGCGCCCATGAAATATCTGCCGGGGTGCTAAGCCTAAACATCTCCTGTGGAGCCAGCCAGCCGTCTCGAGCGCTTCGAAACTGCCGCCCTGAGGTGCACGTCTTCCCATTGGCGCAAATAGTCAGGCTCCTCCCACTGCCACGCGCGTCATTTTCTCACCGAGGCACAGGCGACCGCGAGCGCGGAATCGCCGAGGCGGGCGTTAAAATCGGGCGCGCAACACCGACGCGCATGAATCGCGTGCAAAAGCGCTCGTGCAGTGAGCTTGGGCACCGTGAGTGAGGAGACGAAAGTCCAGAAATTACCGCTCGGCGACATGAAGGTTAAGAACAAGCAGAAAACGTCGCGGATTTCTCCACGCGAAAGTAAGAAAAGAAATAAACGAAAACTATTTTCAGTGCTCAATTTCTTGGTCTGTGTTGGTTCATACAAATTTCGGATTATACGAATATTTTTCGCGGTCCCGCGATATTCGTATTATCGAGATTTTACGTTAGAACTTTTTTATCGGGATGTCGCAGTGACAGGAAGCTCAGTGACACCTGACAGCTATTTGAATTCGCTTCAAAAGTATTCAACCCCTAGGACTATTCGCTTCGAGCTAAAATATCACTATTCGCACAAGCCTGAACTTTCTTCTCTACTGATGCGCCACTGCTGTCGAGGCTACTCATTTGGCCGCTAACTGAGGTCCGGGACCTCAGTTAGCCGCTAAATGCCATTCACCGCGCATGTCATGCGGTATTCTCGTGTAGCGTCGAATTAATGACATTTAGAGCGAATGACATTGGCTCTAACTAAATGTCATTAGGTCTCCCGTGTGACAGGAGTGTTTTGCCCTGTCGTCACTAGACTAGAATGTTCTTCCTTGATCTCCAGTGTTCTTGGTCCTGTTCAATGGTTCTGGAAGGAATAACGGGGAGAGATAAATGCTCGCAGGGCTGTCTGTGTGCGTCACTCGCTGATTGCATCTTGATATTTGTGGATTGCTCGAGCTGTTTGCAGGGCACAAGTTCGCTCCAGTAAACCTTGTCTATCTGAGGCACCCTGCATCCTACTTGGCTGCATGACAATCCGCACTTGTGGCGCTGTGTGGCTCTGGGGCCTTGCGTGACGACCGGCTGGTCTCTGTCTTCTCCTCCCCTAGTATGGCGGCAACCCAGTGTCGGTGGCTGTGGCTGCGGCAGTGCTGGATGTGATTGAGAACGAGCGGCTGCAGCAGCATGCCAAAGAAGTTGGTGCCTACCTCATGGCGTCGCTGTGCGAGCTCCAGAAGAGGCACCCTCTCATTGGCGATGTCCGGTGGGTCTCGGCTCTGGCTCGCCCAGGCGGGGGCCAGTGTCGGCTTTTGGACTGTGTGCAGTGTGCAGCCAGGGCTGGGACTGCCTCGAGGGGGAAAAAAGCTGACGCTGGAAAAGTATTTTTTTCTGGCCAGCTGGGTATCTGACCACACAAGTGCCCATTTTGAGCCGCGATGTTGGTACAGATGTCAAGTGGCAGCTGCCGTTTCTCAGAATTTGGTGTGCATGTGTGTGGTTGCAGCCAGTTTGGCCTCGTTCAAGGGTTTCGAGCTGTGCTTTCTCGCACCAGCTTTGTTTTGCTCACTAAGGAGACTCAAAGTGGGGGCTTATGGCACTGCACGTAGCCAGAGGTTGCGTTGTCTCGTTCCCGAGTCGCTGCAGGAGTTCGTTTGCAAACGGCAGCTGCAGACCAGCAGTGCATACTGTTGTGTGGAATTCTTCGCAGGCCCTTCGGCATTAAATCTGTGCCGGTTACCATGACGCTTTTAGCACTGTTCAACCCACGGAACTTCTTGGGGAACGAGGAAATTATTACCCTTAAAATGTTTCTCGGATTGTTTGGGTGTTCAGAGAGTGTGAAATAAAAAAAAAATACCTTGCGGCCCTATTTAGGTCTAAGAATGGCAAAATGTTTGTCAGGTGCTGTTACCACTTCATAACGGGGCAAGCAGTGCGGGAGGTGGACTGCAATGTCAACACAAGCTAAGGGCTTGTGTTGACTTTGGAAAAATGACCAAAACGTCGCGTTTTTGAAAGCCACATATTCAGCTTCTGTGTTTTCTCTTCAGTGCGTTTGCAAAGTTTTCCGCCGAAAGCCTTCTCAAAGTGACATAAACGAATACTTTTGCCAGCCGCGGTGACAAAATATCAGCGCAAAAAGGCAAAAAAAAACGGCAATTTTCAGAGCGCTGTATCTCCGCAACGGTGCCACTGGGCGCGGCCATTTCGGCACCGGTAGATCGGCCGAGCGATCCTCTTTCCGGTTCTGGTCGTCTCTTTGATCTTCGGTCATTCACAAGCGCATGAACGGGAGAAAGCAAGACGCACGCACGAAGCCAGAAATGGATGCCGAAGTGCGATTGGCCCTCCCGAGTGAATGTCGCTGCGGCAGCGCAAGGAGGCCTGTACTGCGTAGTGCGCATCTTGAGTTCATTTTCACTGCTTCGCTCGCCCAAGTTTCTGTGCAATCATTTTATCTGCTGTGGTATTCAACATGGACGTTAGTGCAATGGGAATGCCTGAGGTTACGAGCCAGATTACAAGAAGTTGCGTAGCTCGAAAGGCGGAGGTCATCGAACGCTTCGTGGTGCGCGTGACCCTACCTTGGACGGTGAAACGCGGGGTGCGGGCTTGTGATAGGGTTTCGCAAAGTGAACTTTCAAAAAGTCTGATTTGCGATGTTTACATGCTTAGTTATTGCTATCTTTGACAATAGGCTTGCTAGCCTTAGGAAAGAAATGGTCGACGCGTCAAATGCCGCGGCACGCACGGCATCGCCGTGGGGCGTGGCCCGACTGTGCTACTGGTTACGATTGAGCGCAAGTTATAATTACTGCCGGCGGCGGCAGATCTGATGTTCTTACCGACTTCGCAATGTAGACTACGTACGGTATTTCAAATCGCAATATGTTGTGATAAAAGTGCCCCACAAATATAGGGCTGTGCGTCAAAGCGCGAGAATTGGATGTTTGCCGTGGGTCTTTTAGCGATAATGTGAAGTGAAGTGAAGTTTATTTTCCTTTTCATAGAAAAGAGGGGACAGAGGCAAAAGGCGGTTAAGCCTGACGAGGCCTTGGTACCCTAAGCCTGTAAGTAGTACAAATGCAAACGCAAAAACACTTAATACATAGAAGGGGCAGCAATCAAAATACAAAAGTAATATATAAGCAGTAACACTTACTAGAATGCAAAACATGTGCACAAACATGGGCAAATACAAATTGATACTTGTACGAGTTCAATTTCGTACATACGGATGAAATAAAGTAAATCATTCGACTTAAGTACTTGTGTGAAAAAGATAGAACAATAGATATATACACTTGCATCCATGTACACACATACATACACATACGCATATATATCAAAGACGGTAAGCTGCATTTTTACATTAGAATTTCACCTTCAATCAGATGCTGTTTGGTCTTTTTTTTTGAACATGTTTCCAGATAGAAAAAACTCATCAGGAAAAGGGAATTTGTTTAGCGCATTGGGTACCTGACAACTCAGTTTTTGTTCACCGTAATTTGTTCGCGTTCGCGGAACTCTTAGTTTTACTACGCGAAGATTGTAACCTATGTTGCTATCAGGAACAGAGTACAAGCGATTCTGGTGAATGTATTGAAGAAGCCGCAGATAATACACTTGGTCGGCTTTTAATATGGAGTGTTTTACAAACAATGGTTGCGTGCGTAAGTTTCGTGGTGCACCATAATATCCCTCAATAGCCCGCAAGGCTCTTTTTTGCAGGACAAGTAATTTTTGGTAATTGGAAGACGTGGTCGTACCCCAAACAAGATTACAATAAGAAAGTCTTGAAAAAAACAGGGCATTATACATAGACACTTTTAACCAAACAGGCAGTAGATTAGAAATCCTATAAAATAGGCCAACAATTTTACTTAGTTCAGAAGTAAGTTTGGAAATATGAACAGACCACGAAAGATTTTCATTAAACCACACACCAAGAAATTTTTGGGAAGAAACTTGATTGATTGTTATACTGTCATAATGAATATGTATACAATTAGTTTCCACGGTGTTGATGGGCTTGAAAATAATATATTTCGTTTTGCTTATATTTAAACTAAGCTTATTCCTCAGTAACCAATCACGAAGGTTGATTAAATAAGCATTGACCATATTTTGAAGCGCCGGTAATGAACAGGAAGAGAAGAAAAGATTAGTGTCATCAGCGTACATCACCAGATCGGGAGAGTTATGTATGCCGGCTAGGTCATTGATATATGTAATGAATAATAACGGCCCTAGTACTGATCCCTGTGGGACACCATGCTTAACCACCTGTATATCAGAGGATATGTTATTTGTTCGAACATATTGGGACCTATTGCTCAGATAACTCCGCAATAGGTTCAACGCAATACCTCTAACCCCATAGTTACAAAGTTTCTTAAGAAGGGTCTCATGGTGTACGCAATCAAATGCCTTGCGAAAATCTAAAAATAGGCCAAGGGTACATTTTTTGTTTTCAATATTATCTATTATTTTGTCTTTAACAGTGCTTGCTCTGTGGTCTTATTTTTCGTGAACCCATATTGTGAATCAACAATCACATTATATTTGTGCAGAAAATCGGCTATCCTAGAATTGATAATACCTTCAAAAATTTTTGACAACACAGGCAGAACAGAAATTGGTCGGTAATTCGACAGTTCATTTATATTGCCTCCTTTATGTACTGGAACGACTCGGGCCAATTTGAGATCTTCAGGAAAAACACCAGTTGACAGCATTAGATTTGCAATGTGTGACAAGACATCGCATATAACGGCGCAAACGTGCTTTAACGGGATCACCTTTATATCATCGTACCCTGCAGATACGTCATTTTTTAAAGAAAGGATCAATGTAGCTACTTCTTGAGGAGTTGTGGGCGCGAGTACTATAGAATTGAGTAAGGGAGTGGTGAGGCTCAGTGAGCTATTTACAGAGTTTGCGTGACAGAATTTGGAGAAGCGACATTAATAAAGTAGTCATTCAGGGCATTTGATAGCTCGTGACCAGTTAATTTACCATTTTCTGTGATTATTTCATCAAGTTGCATAGATTTGGTTTTATTGGTCAAGTTGTTGACCTCTCGCCAAACTTTACGACTATCATTTTGAATGCGGGAGAAATTTCTTACATAGTAGTCCGATTTCACGTTTTTTAGACCTTTGAGTTTATTTCGATATTTTTTATACTCAGCAAGTAGAGTGAGATTTCTGCTGCTGAGAAAATCGTGATACATGCTATTTTTCTTCCTGATCCTTGAGTAAAGTGATTGGTTCATCCAAGGCTTCTTAAACTTCTTAGGAATAATTTTTCTTTCTATTTGTGGGAAGGCGGTGTTATATTGGGTTATGAACATATCTATGAAAACAGAATATGCTGCATTGACTTCCGTGATCTTGTATACGGGCTCCCAATTAGTATCTTCGATTCGTTTGTGAAAGTCGTTGAGCGCAAGATCATTGAAATCTCTGATCATGTGGGTAGCAGTGTTTGTTATGGCATTTATTTTGAGGGGTATGAAGCAAAATATCGGCAAATGGTCACTAATATCGGAAGATATTACGCCAGACTCAGTGTGCGGAAGCTGTACATTGGAGATACAAATGTCTAATAATGTGGCCGTGTTGCAAGTTATTCTAGTCGGTAAACTGATATAATTAATACATGCATACGAGGAAAGGAGACTCTGCAATTCCCTTGCATGAGCGGCGTCCGATAATAGGTCAATGTTTAGGTCACCCATTAAAATGAAGGGTAGCTTAGTGGAGTCGAGGAAAAGGAAGAGGCTTTCCAAAAAATCGAAGAATTGTGATTTGTTACCCTGAGGGGGTCTGTAGCAACGATTATATTCTTGAGAGATATAGCTAAACATTCAACATTGGAATTTGTGATTGTAACATCGCCAATCACAGAATGTGAGTGACATTTTTTAACATATACAGCAAGCCCACCCCCTCTTCCATGGGGCCTGGATAAACCATTGTAAACATAGTTATCGAAGGAGCACACATCGCTGTCAGTGCCAAACCAGTTTCTGAGAAAAGCATAACGTCGAACTCAACCGACAGTGACCCAAGTAATAAATCAACCTCGTCTCGCTTGTTTTTCATGCTACGAATGTTAACATGGAAGGCTGAAAACAATTTTTTGTTGACATTGCTAAAGCTAGAATTAAAGTGATCGGTTTTAAAATTAGTCAAAATTGTCAATGAGTAACTATTCTCGGCATTAAAAATGTGCTGTACCCACAGCATTTCGTTGCTCTAAGCCAAAACACAGTCTGCATTCTGTTTTACGCAAGTAGACATTTGCAGCCCTCTACAGGACAGCGTTTTTCCCCTCGGCATTGGGGCAAATGAGTTGCATTATTTGGGGTGGGAGGGCTTTCCGTACATTCTGTGTGGGGCTGCGGATGTGGGGTAGCTGTTCCAGGGGGCTCTTGTCGAAGTTTGGTGCTTGCTGGCTCTTAATCTTGCTCT
The DNA here is from genome assembly GCF_048455015.1 of Haemaphysalis longicornis. Taxonomy (NCBI): domain Eukaryota; kingdom Metazoa; phylum Arthropoda; class Arachnida; order Ixodida; family Ixodidae; genus Haemaphysalis; species Haemaphysalis longicornis. The sequence continues at coordinate 96,403,220 of NW_027526203.1, forward strand.
TTGTCCGCAGGGGCCACGGCCTGTTTGTCGGTGTGGAGTTGGTCTTGGACAGGCAGACGAGGGAACCTGCCGGGGAACAGGCCAGCCTCCTGTCACTTCGGTGCGCACACTTTCCTTCTGCTCGCTCTCGCACGTTCTTTCACCGACCACCTGGTTTTTCCTCTCGGGGTCGTCTGTGTGTGGCGACTGGGCAGATGTTTGGGCGGTGTTTGCTTTTGTGCCGTTTATGTGCCCATGCACCTCCTCGCGATGGAGTCGGTAATGGCGATCTTTGGAAGAAATGAAACGGGACAATTCATTGCACGTGCTTGTGTTGCGTGTGCCCACAACATGCCACAAAGGCCTGTGTGAATATTCGCAAAATCTGTCGCTTTGTTCTGCACAAACTGCACTGCATAGGCATTGTAATGAGAACTGCATGAGAGGAGAACAAGGCACACTGAGACCTGGCAGTTGTCCGCTCTGCTGGGCAGGCATATGCTGAGCTGCACATGATGTGTAATGCTGGTTAGAAATCTGCAGTGGAAGGCCACTGAAAACTTTTCCCCCAACGTTTTTTAAGACTTTCAGTTTGTTTCAGGTCTTGGTATGGGGGGGCAAATCGGAAGTTCGTCCTGTGTATTTGTATCCCGAGACCCACCACGGAGGCTCGGTGGCCAAGGCATTTTGCTGCCAGTAACAAGGACACGAGTGCAGTTCTGGCCATGGTGGCCATTTTTCTGCTGGTAGGGTGTGTTGCGAATCGGGTAAACGTTAAACATGCCTAGGTGGCCTAAATTAATCGTGAGCCCCCCGCTGCAGCGTGCCTCGTAGCCGAACTCGGCTCTGCTCGCATCATTGGTTAGCGCACCTGTCGAAATACCAAGGGAAGTGGTATATTGCAACCTGAATGGTTCATGTGCTTAGAATCGGGACCTGGGCTCAGTACCAGCAAGTGCAAGAAGCAAAACACAATGGTCTGTAATTGGCATTTTCTTCTGCATTAATTAGCTTGATCAAACTTAGGAGTGCAGTTTTATTCTAGCTGGAAAATATGAAGCTGTGGGACGGCACCTTCATTACATTTTGCATTAAAACTGTTACTGGTAGTTGGTGACAATATAAAACTTTCCACAGTTCTCTAGTGGTTTGAGCAGGCCGTCAATTACTTTTGGGGTAGTTTGTATAAGACATGATTGAGAGCTTTTTACTGCAAACCTGCTCCTCTTGTTGCAGGTAATGTATTGATGGGAGTTGGGAATTTGATTTGATTGAAGGATTTAACGCGCTGACGCAAAGCAAGAGATGAGGCGCGCCGTAGTGGAGGGCTCCGGATTAATTCTGACCACCTGGGCCGAAATGTCATACACACGGGCGGGCGTTTATTTATTAATTTAATTTATTTATTTACTTATTACATACTGCAGACCCTAAGTGGTCCAAGCAGGAACTTCATCTGTAACGACCAGGTTTGTGAGCAAGAGATCACACGGCGTAGTGACGATGATTGTATGTTTTTCTGAATGGACAAGTGGATGTGCAGATGTTCCGGCTTCAAATTTTAATTTCGGGAGAACTGGGGTCGCAGACAGTGGACCTTAATCCAAAAAAAACTTCTGCTGTAGCCGAAGTATGCAGTATCTGACCAGTGGGGAGGGGTGGGGGGGTGTATGAGTGCAAAAGGTGGTACTTTGACCGATATTGCATATATTGCAAGATCGTGCCCTGCAGATCTTGTCAAGGACATTTGCAGCTCAGTACTAAGGACATTTCCAGCTCAGTACTCAGCGTACATGTATGCCGAGTGCACGTTAGACTGCGCAGTTGAATTTGAAATCGGCACTGGTGGATTTGTGCTTCGCAATTTAACAGCGGCATCAGCAAAACGCTTACTGAAATTATTTGCTAACGTATGCCTTTCAATGCCTTGAAAGTTGGTAGTAATAGTCTCGTCCATACTACTTTTTGTTTTGTTCTCCTGCCTAATGAATTTACTATGAAGTCAAGGGTGTGACGGAAGCCCGTCTGGTCGGGATGCATTTTTAGAAGATAGACCAGGACGCCGACCACAAGTTATTTCGAGTTTCAAAGAAATTAACATTTCGACTTCCACATGGAAGCCTTGGTCACAATAATCGTTAGTTATTGTGACCAAGGCTTCTGTGTGGAAGCCGAAACGTTAATTTCTTTGAAACTCGAAATAACTCGTGGTTCATGATTGTAAAAGCGCTACTTAAAAACGACGACGAAGGAAGCTTCTTCCTTCGTCGTCGTTTTCAAGTAGCACTTCTACAATCGTGAATCTGTACCAACAAGCCCAACTGGCAGTTCTTCCAACTCGTGGTCGGCATCCTGGTCTTTCCTCTTCATGAATTTACGATGTTCCAGGTTTTCCTCGGGTCTTTCCTACATTTACTTAATTCATTTTTGTGTTACTAATATTTTGCCATTCGTAACTTAGCGGTGCGCTTATTTCTCAGCTGACCTAATTCTTCCTCATCTCCTTATACGGTCAGGCCGTCTCCTTAGACAGGCCTGTACTTGTGGCGATGTCACCCTGTTCTCCCCATGTTCAACAGCGTTAATTAAGCTTAATTTACGCAACAGTGAAATCGGCTACCCTGCTGCTCATACCACTGGTCGCACAAAAAAAAAAGAGGCCATTGTCACTGGCTTGGCTTGGCTGAGCTAACGACCTGGCTGTGAACAATGTTGCCAGACATAAGTTTTCTTGCCAAACTAAACAAAGAAAACTTCTATCGGGTGCCGGGCCTGTGGAAGTCCGCTATAAACATTCAGTCGAAACAATTTTCACCGAAAATTTAGTGTCTTGTATACTCGGTGACAACTTAAGAACGGCACCGGAAGTTGCCGCTGTGCCTTATCACCGTAGCCGGATGTTTCTCCACGCGGCGCAAGTAGAGCGTTACTGGGAATATTTTAAACATGGTGTGAGCCGTTCCCGTGATTTTTTGGACTTTATATGCTTATAAACGACTCCAGTGACGATAAACTGCGTGAGACAAGGCAGACGATATCACGCATTCATAGCAAACCCTTTTCAAAACGCGCGCACTGACGTCACGGGTCCGGTGCTTTGGCGGAGTGATACACTACATGAGGTGGTGCCGTTCTTGAGTTTAACCGAGTATAGCCGGGTCCGTTATGAGCAGAGTTGTTGGTTGGTTTCTCTTAAAGGGTCTGTATTAACTGGAAGTTCCTGGATCCGCTGTAACGAGCATAGAGACTGTGCCACAGGTGGTGGACACGACGACAGCTGACCAATTTCTTTGGCAGGTGCTCGTCGCGCAGTGGTCTCTTGTGTGCCGTCAAGTAAACTGGATGCTGGTGCAAGTACAGGAGGCAGCCACTGTGTAACAGAATCTCTTGTGAGCCGCATGAACATTAATTTGTTATTTGAGAGTGTCCTCTACATTTTGCTAGCATGAATTCAAGGCACGCGCTGTGGTGGTCGCTGCAGGCTACATGAAGTTTGGCTGTCGAGAGTGTTGGTGCGTCTCCGAGTTGCCTTGGGCCCTCCCACGTTTACAGTGCACCTCTTCCCGCCTTGGCGCAGGTTGAAGCAGCAGGGCGTGCTTCTGAGCACCGAAGGCAAGTACGCCAACGTGCTCAAGTTCAAGCCCCCGATGGTGTTCAGCCGTGACAATGTGGACACGGTCGTGTCGAAGATGGACAGCCTGCTCGCCAAGATCGAGGAAGAGTGTCTCGACCTGCGCTACAACTTCGCAGACGTGGCCCGGTCACTTGCCAGCAGCGCTGAGTCACTGTCCACGGCGTCTTCCTTCGACTCGCTGGAGGAGAGCTCCGAAGAAGATCTGTCATTCTCCTCTTCCTAGACATCCGTCGTGTTTGGGGAGGCCATGGACAGAGAAGGGAGAGGGCGGCAATTCTTTATTTTCTCTCTCTCCTTGTTATCGCACAATCACACTGGCATCGAATTGTACGACTATTTGCTTGTAGACCATTACATTCCCCGAGAAAGATGCATATTTGGGGATTTTGAAATTTCGAATTGGTAGCGTATGTGGAGATAAAAAACAAGTGTCGCTGTTGTCATCTCATCCATGCATAGAAGCGATGTTCATTGACAAACCTGCTATTGTAATGATTGCCCATGTAGTTTTCTGTCCCGTTATCAAGGATTCGTCGTTGTTGACTGAAAGAGCTGGTCATGTAAATAAGGGTAGGAGTTATTTCTTTGTTGCGGAATTTAATAGTATATTTCATAATTCTATGTCGCCGTAGACTACAGGCCACGTTTCTGTCAAGCTATGAACGTTATTATCAGCGTTTGCCTAGAGCTACGCGCTTTCAGCCAATAGGTACTGGTATTAAGGGAATGCAGACAGTTCTGCTTACTTTCTGAGCTGCTTGTTGTCGGGGCTGTCTGCACACTGTAGAAATGCTGCACCTGCAGTGTTCCGCGTCATCGGCAGGTCTCCAGGTCAACAGTGGGGAATCCTTCCTCTTAGGGACACCATGCATACGAGTAAATATTGCTGCAGCTCAAACAGGCTAAGCATGGTTCATGCGTTCTTGTTCTTCCCTTTAGGATGCACTTTAACTGCTTCTTTTTTTGTATCATGTCTGTCTTCGTGCTTTATTAACTTATTCATGATACTTCAGAAGGCTTCCCAAATAGTAGGACTTTCTGGAGTTGACATACATTAGCTGGTATCCAGCTGTCATTGTTCACACCGCCGTTTCCGATTGTGCACTGCAGCCCTGCTCTCCATCGCTTCTGGCAGTCTAGTTCTGCTGCAGTGGTCTTCCTCTGTATATCTTCAGCCATTTTAGGGCACTGTCAGCAGGAGGCAGCAGCAGGTGGCCATCATCTCGCTAGACCCTCGTCTGGTCCTCTTTTATCGGGCCATCTGCTGGTGTCTCCAGCTGATAACTTCAGCCCAGTGGCATCATGTCTGCGGTAGCCTCCAGCGAAACTGCAACCAGTAACTGCCATGCGTTTTGTGCAGCCCTCTACTCTGGAGCGCGTTTACTTGCGACTGGTTAGCGTTCGCGTTGTTGAGTGCAGTGTTTCTGTGCGCTTCCCGTTTCTGTAAAGACGGTGTGACAGTTGGTGCACGTGTTAACCTTTGCTGTTCAAGCGCTTGCAATTGCAGTCTTCCATTGTATTTCTCTTTGTCGTGCATGTGTTGAGCATGGCACATGATCGGAGGCCATGATGCTGTTCTGTACAATTCACATGCCTCCCTGCAATAAAGTGATGGCTGTAGCCCTGCCAAACGCTTTACAAGCCTGTTTCATTGTTCTGGAAATGCGTCTCAGTTCCATTTTTCATATTATTTCCTTTAAGACCCCATTGAAGGGGTATTACAGAAGGGGTGGGTACATGCATGAAAACGTGAAAGCCATATTTTATTACAATCCAAGGTGTTCAAAAACGTGGAAGGACAGGTTATGGCAGTGATTTCATTAGAAAGGCCGTTCCAGTCCGTTGCTGCACGAGAAAGTGACGGTGCGTGTATGCGGGCGCGCAACTTGTTGCGGGTGACCGGTGCGTGCCGGAGGGAGAATGTATGGTGGCTTGCCGAGTGAGCTGTAAAAGAACTTGTGAAAAGGCAAAGACTAGAAAAGCGCGACGAGATGCACGCAATAATAGGCCAGATGCTGTTTTCAGTGCTGATATGCTGTCATAAGAGTACTTTGAATGAATGAATCGTGTGGCTCGATTTTGAAGCGCCTTGGGTTGATTGGTGAGATATACTTGATGGAGCGAAACCTGTGCACCAATGAAATGGAGTATAGAACTACAGAACTACTCCACCCTTTGCGAGAGCAAGGTGAGGGTCTCCTTCACTAGCAGCATGGGAGTTAGCCATTCACTGGAATTGTTCTTTTATGCAGCCTGCTGTAAAATTCTCGGCTATAATTTATCGTGGTGGAGATATTGTGCACTGATCTGTTGCGGTGGTCGAGGACGATGAGATGCAGTGCAGTGCGGAGAGAAGGTCTGGCTCTTCCACAAGATAGTCGTCATGTGCCCATTGTGGAAACCCATTGTGCAAAACTTGCTTTCCGGCAGGCAGTGTTGGTGTTGCCATCTACGGCCACGTGTGGCATCGAACGCCTCGCGTGAAAACCGTGGGCTCTGCCTTTGGGCCAGTCAGTCCGAGCAGCGAAACACGTTCAGTCGTGGCCCGAGAGAACAGGAGCTCCAAAGCGCCCCAGTGGCGGTGCATGTGGGTGGCCAGCTTTGTCCATCACTCGGCCTCAAGGCATGCCCGAACCAGAATATTCAAGCGAAGCTTTAGTGTCCTCACTGGTGGGGTCTGTAACGTGAAAATGGGTAAAGTCAAAGAGGAAAATACTTCCTGTGGCCGGCATCTAACCTGGGTCGGGTTGCTTGCGTTACGAAGCCGGCGTATGTCTGATTGCTCCATTTCGACATGGTCAAAGTGGTTTGGACTTGGAGAGGGGTGCATGGACGTGCAAATACTTGGACAGAAAAATCCCGCACCCCCCCCGTGTAATGACGACGGTGACCCACCAGAAGAAAGTTTCACGTTCATCCATCGTCGTCGTTAAACGGAGAGGTTTAACGCGGCAGGACAAAGGCCTCTCTCACAGATCTCCAACAACTCCTGTCCTGCACTGCTCGAGTCCACAGTTTACCCCCAAGTTTCTCTATTTAATCCCCCTTCTTCTAGACCCATCCCAGTATCCAACCCAGGGTTCGTACAGGTCCTGGAGAACCCTTGAAATTGAGAATTCAGTTTTCAAGGGCCTTGAAACCCCTTGAATTCTTTGGGCACTAAAGAAGAGGCCCGGTTATGTGGCCTGCTTTTTATGGCTTATCATTGTGGCCCTCCCCATCAAAGACATGCTCGTACGATTTCAAGCCAGCTCGGGAGTACAGGCAGGCTGCTTTGTGCAAGGGCTCGTACAGAATGAAATCCCCGCATCGAAATAGGGGAAACTAACACAGACCCCCTTCCCATGTTGCATGCTGCTCTAGGCATTGCCTCGTCTGGCTATTCATTTTGCATATCTCTTGTGCCCCACCATAGCTATGCCCCACTATGTTTCGAAAACGAATGCGGTTTACACCCCAAAATGACAAAAATGAGCACAGATAAGCAAGACTTCTTTGAATGGGAATGTGAGAACAGGGCGCATCTAGCTCCTAAGCTTTCTTGGAATATTTTATTTTGACATGTGTGATGGTGGGCAGCCTTGTTGATGAACAGACATTTAGGGGATGACATTGGCAGGAGGTATTAATTTATGTTCCTCGTTATCGAAAAAGTTCAAAATGGCATGTTTTTTGTAACGCTCTCTCATTATTGAGAATGGCACTAAACTCGGCCACTTCCAAAGGGTGGAGTTCCACAGAAAAAATCTCAACGTCATTTTTCGAAACCTAAAGAAGCAAATGTTTTGCGTGTGAGCAGAACAGTACTAGAACAGTTTGGTAAACGTACACATTCTCCTTTGCACCCTTGAAAATGCCTTGACAGGTGAATTGCTTTGGCGAATGGTATCTCACGTCTTACTCCCTTTCGGATCGGGAATTTATCACTGTGCTTGTGGCGGCCGGGTTATCCTGCCTGTGGTCTCCTCTGCACCTTGGTCTTTTAATGCTTCTAGCATGGTTGCGGTGAGTACGGAATCAAATGCTTTCTCATAATCTATAAATGTCATGCCTAATTAAAAAGAGTGGGAAGCAAAATTGGCCCAAGGGAGTGATAATAAATGTGCAGGGTTGCTGCTCTGCAGCTTCGGGAGTGCAGTGACAAGACATCGTCATCAACAAAGCTTTATCTCGGTGTCTAGGAGTGGGGAGATCGACAAATTCATCGTTTTTCCTATGTCCCATAGAAAAAAAAAACTCGGTTTTACAAAAAAATATCAACTTGAAAAAACCATGTCAGCATCTAGCTGGGCTCTCTTATGTAACGAGTGCTGTCCATAGCAGCTTGGGCGTGTCCGCATTCTCACGAGGGCGAAGTTGATCCAATCCAGGGAGATAAAAGGCGCTACTCCTGAAAGCACCTTATTCTTCTAAATTTTGCCGTTTCTCCGCACGTCAGCAGAGTGGTGTGGGAAAGCCCTTTGCCCGCAAGCAGAAAACGGCAGCACGGGTTATCAAAATTTAAGAGAACGTGTTGCTGGGCGTGTTGGTTGAGGTCTACAAACATACTGAGTGGTGCAAATACACAACACACAAGAAAGAAGAAAGAAGACACGGACAGGCGCTACACTTCCAACAGTTTAAGGGGGGACGTGGCTTTCAAAATCAACTTTTTTTATTTCTTTGTGGATTTTGATGAAAATTGGCACATCAACTGGAAATGCTTCTGTGATAACACCATAAAAATTTCAAGTTAACACTTTGATAACTTTTTATTTATTAAGCTTTCTTTCTGTTCCGCTTGTACCGAGCTTGAGCGACTTATAAAACATGATAGAACACTTTTTCGGAGTGCTTTGCATTCCCAAATGAATGGACGAGGTCGTGACAGTTTTAGAATTTTTTTACAACAGAATGTTTTTTATTTTTTATTTTTTTAAAGGTTAATGTGCAACAGGCATGTCGACTGTGAACGACTATTTGAATAAAAAAAATCACAAAAAACAAATCTTGAAAACCAAAAGTGTCACGACCTGAACTGTTCATCAAGGAATGTAATGCAAGAAACGGAATCAAAATAGACCCAGCGGTCACGAAGAAATCCCTGGAACAAGCGACACAGGTGGCAAAAAAAAAAAAAAAAACATCTGCCGCCTCACGTCTACGATAACGTGAACGGAAGTGAACGAACTGAAACTGAGAGATGTGGTACTATCATTTTATCTCGTCTCCCTCGTCCTTACGGAGTCAATCTGGTTATTATTATTGTTATTACTCCCATATTTACCAATTACGTACCTAACAAATTAGCTGCCGCTTACAAGCCACGGCAAGCCATGGAAGATGATATGAGCAGGCTTCTTGTGAAGCAGTTTGGAAATTTATGGCAAGGCAATGAAGACCTTCATGAGTGTCTTCAGGCGTGCCCAAAAAAGTACCCTACGGAATTCTTCGAAAAGAGCTGCTAACGCTGCCAAGTGGACTCACCGGCTCTTCATGTACAATTTTACTGTTCTTGAAGCTCTGTTGCATGTTTATTGCCTTTTTTGCTTAAACCTCTATCGTACCATTCTTGAAAGTCAATTGCACTAAAGTTTTCATGAGAATGCCGCACCAACTTGTCTGTTTAACTGAGTACGAGCCAAATCCGAACTTATCCTAATATTGCTCAAATTCAACTCTTAATTACTTGTCGCTATATATTTTCCCTAGTTGACATGCGAAACATGTCATTTAAAAGTTTTGACAGCACTGCCTATAGGTCCGGTTCTAAACTTTCGTTTTTTCCCCATCAAATTCTCCTTAGGTGGATTTGGCTCATTTCGAAAAAAAAAAAACGCCTCAAATAGCTATCAAGCCCAGGATTCATATGGCGGTGCTTTAGAATGTGTGCGAGGGGAGAAGATAGGTTGCGCGGGGAAGGGGGGTGTGGCCAAAAAATTTCGGTGGGGAGGGGGGGGGGGGGGGGGGGAGGGCCCCCCTACTAAGTACGTCCCTGGGTTCAACTGTAGAGCTGTAGGGTGGCTGCGGGCTCGAAGACGACAATGAAGTAACATACCTCCACAAGTGTGATTTTTTATTCCATGCCAACGTCGGTAGGTTTGGGGAAGCCAAATGCTTACATATTTAGAGCATGTAAGCCGAGTTGAGGCATTTTTCGGTGTACATTTGAGATACAGTTGATCGATGTGGCATCGACTGTAGTTCAAGAATGACCTAAAGTTAGTCTTGAGTGTGGGTGGCACTTGAAAGAAGCCAGTGCCACCCAAAGTGATGCTATAAGTCTCTTTTTTTTTTGGGGGGGGGGGGGGGGGGGGGGCTGAAGGCAATAACTTTCAATTTTGTAGTGCGTGCAGTGTTTCCCTGCTTCACGGGGAATTGACCCTACTGTTCAAGATTATATCTGGCTATCCTCCAACCCTAGCAGACCTGCCTCCCTGAACATCATAGAAGAGCGTATGGTTGCATCACACATATTCCCTTCATTTCAGTCAGGCATTTTACACACGGAGGAGTCCAGTTGGGAATCGATTTGATTGATTGTAGGGTTTACAGCGCCGACGCAACGCAGGCGATGAGGCGCGCCGTAGTGGAGGGCTCCGGATTAATTTTGACCACCTGGGGATCTTTATCGTGCGCCGAAATCTCGTACACACGGGCGTTTTTGCTTTCGCCTCCATCAGAAAAGCGGCCGCCGCGGCCGGGAATCGAACCCGCGACCTCGTGCTCAGCAGCGCAACGCCTTAGCCACTGAGCCACCGCAGTTGGGAATCAAACAGCAAGACGACGGGCCAATTCCTGCACAGGAAGTTTTCCACAAAGCAATGTCGACGACATTACAGTCCATGTGGAATTGAGGCGTCAGTGGTTGCGAGGCCATTAACTCTCCAGTGGACCACTTTCAGAGAGTGGATTGGCCTCCATTTTTTAAAGGTCGGGTGTACTTAGCAGGTGCTCCTGTTCCTTTGAAGCACCTCACAACCACCTTGTTTTGACGACTTCCCTGAACTCACTTTCTCCTAGGATCCCACAGCGGGCACTGTGGTAAGCGGCATTCTAGTTGAACCCGTTTGAGTGAGAGGCAAGTTCTACTTTCTGTTTCTCTGAGGTGCCAGCACAGTTCTTTCTAGTGTTGGAGGCGGGGGGATTTAAGCAGGGATTGAAGAGAGAATTTATTAAACTATATATCAGAGTGCGGCGACTAACTAGTGTTAGTAGCACCGTCCGAAAGAACGAATGTCTTATCAGTTACGAGAGAAAGAGAGAGAGAGGGAGAGAACTAACGTTCAATAGAGCAAATGGTGGTCGTTGAGCCGTCACTCAAGGGGGTGTGTTCGCCTCAGTCCAGGTACCTGTGGGCTTTGGCTGCAGCGCCCTGACATGGGTGACGAGAAAGATCTGGTCAGCGTGATGGGAGCTGGTCAGCAGGCCCTCACACTGTTCGGGGGAAGGTTTGGGATTGCGGGTGAGCGATGGCCCGGTGTTTTGGCAGGCCCACACCATGTGGTACGTAGTATTTAGAGAGGGGCAGAAGTGACAGTGGAAGGGTATTGGGCAGGAGAAATAAGTAGAGGATGGGTGCGTTGTAATAGCTGTTTGTTTGTAAATGACGCCACATTTTTGCTTCCTCCTTGGTTAGTTGAGGTTGAGGTTGAGGCGAAGGTTGCGATAATGGTGGATGTTGTCATGGTAGCGTGATGGAGCAGCGGGAAGGGGAGGAAGCTGTGCCATGGGTTCTGCCCTGAGAGAAATGCTGCCCGGTGTGGAAGGGCGCAGGCAGCGGCATAAGCTGTCTCATTTCCCTCGAGGGTTGAGTGGCCAGGGGTCCAGGCGATAAAGAGGTCGAAGAGGGGATTGATTGATGCAAGTATGCGTAAGGCAGGGAGTGAGATGCGTCCACATCAAATGCTACGATAGGCTTGCCGGGAATCTGTTATAATTTTAAGGTATTCGGAGCCAGTGGTAGCGGTGATGAGTATGGCAATTTCTTTGACAGTGGTTGTTGATGTGGACAGAGTCGTGAAGCAGGTGATAAGTATGCCGCCCGACATTAGCCTGGCGTGAGGAGTAGCGGGCAGCGTCGGTACAGCGAGCATCGGGGCTGGAAGTGGAATTGGGATCAAAGATGTTTAACCCGGGAGAGCCTTCTACCTTGGTTGAATTTGAATGCATATTCTTAGGAATTTTGGATCATGACTTTGATACACCCCTGTCGCCGCTACGGCTTGATGACTGTAACAAGCTAGAACAAGCTATAACAGGCTGGAACAAGCTAGTTTGGCTCCAGCTGGGCTGACCCGCCGCGGTGGTTCAGTGGCTAAGTTGTGCTGCTGAGCATGAGGACGCGGGTTCATTTCCATGCCACGGCGGCTGATTTTGTGATGGAGGCGAAAAACAAAATCGCCCGTTTGTTTGAGATTTCGGCGCACGTTAAAGTCCACCAGGGGGTCAAAATGAATCCGGAGCCCTCTACTACGGTGCGCCTCATCGCCTGTAAAGCGTCGGCCCATTAAACCCCACAATCAACCAGTCAATCCAGCAGGGCTAAAACAAGCTGGGACCAGCTCACCTATGCTGGTCTCCGCTCGTGCCAGCTGCCAGCTAGACAGCAGCTAAGCTGGTCATAGCTGAGACCAGCTCCTGCATAGCTGGCCCCAGCTGCCAGCTGGATTTGGTCCCAGCTTGTACCATCTCAGTTCCAGCTGGGACCAGCTGAAACCAACGAGCATATTTTTTCATTGGAGTAATATTGCGAGACCGCAGTGAATACGGAATGCGTTGAAAGGAGTTACTAATCACAGAATGGCACATCAGGCGGTTGGTGGCAGCGTAAATAATTATTCACAGCTAGTTTATTCGCGGCAGTTTCGGTGCCAACAAAGCGAACACCGAGATGTCCGCCATCATAGGAGGGCGCTCATGACGTCACTGTTATTGTCGCATCACTGCCGGACAAGCGGTCAACACCAACCGAGGCTATCCATCAGGAGGTTGCTGCCCTGCTACAGGACGAGACGGCCGGCCTCCTGCATCTCTACACAGACGTTTCCGTGCAACCGTCCATGGGCAGAGCTGGAGCCGCATGCACGGCAGTGGAGCTTGGCAGCAGTCGTGTGTGCTGCCTGCCTTTCTCCGCCTCCTCCACCCATGCAGAGCTGGCCGGGCTGCACCTTGCTGCAGACCTGCTTCTGGAGAAGGCCAACCAGATTCAGGGGGCCGTCACCTTCACCGACTCCCGGCCCGCTCTCTTGTGACTGCGAGCGACGGACCAGCCATCGTTCACTTTCACTAAAACTTCGCGCACCTGCTAGGCCCGTTGCACCGGACCACTCCGTGCACCGGACAGAGGCCACTGTGAGCGCAGCACTTTTCGTACTAAAGTTGTCGCAGCGCACGCTGGGGCATCGGTAAAGGAGTGGCGATTCCTCGACCTGTTAGAGAGTTATAGCAGATCGGAAAAACGGTTCCGGTACGGTACACGGTAGCCGCTACGGGACAGTACCGGGAAGGCTCGTTTTTAGAGTTATAGCAGACCGTAACTACCGGCCATGCTACCGTGACTGGGAGCGACTTGTGTTGTACGTCGTTTGGCAATTTTTCGTGAGTCTGTGGCGCTTCCTGTGCTGAAATATTAGTTTTCAGTTCTCAAAAGCGCTAAAGACAGTATTAGAGAAAAAAAAAAAAAAAAAACATCTAACGCCCCTACGGAGATTCGAACTGCGACTGCGTGAACATGGAGCGGCATTTTAACTCTACCCCATTTCAATAGATGACGCCAGTAGGTCAAGCTCAGTACATACGGCTGGCTGTGTCTAGTTTTTCGTTGTATTTGAGAGTCCCTCGCACTGATACCGCCTGTTCCTCACTCGCCGATTTGTAGACGGGCCCCATGTTGCTGTTAATACTAGGTAAGTAGCCGTATCGCCTTTATTTAACCTAAAAGAAGCTATCGGACATGCGTCGTTCGACGACACAAGCCACGGCCGCCACGGCAGTTGGGCCGGGACCGTGTTTCGCTTGCTGCTTGAGCTGTCAGAATCGCGTGGATTTCACTTGTTGCAACCTCATTTTTCTTAAACGATCTCATATCTACAATCCGTTCGACTAGGCGTGAGCCAATCGTACGTATCCTAAACTCTTCAAAAGCGGCCGCCCGCTTCCGAACGACGGACACGGTATGTCTCGGTACCGCGCGGCCAAGTCGCTCCGGTATACGGTAGGGTTCTGCGCATGCGCGGTGGCGTCCAGACGGTAGACGTTACCGTACCGGAACCGTTTTTCCGATCTGCTATAACTCTCTGTTATCACCCACTACCTGCAGCATGCCGTGCTAACGATCTATGGGGTTGACGTGTTGCGACACGGTATAAAGAAATTTAGACGGCCGTGATGAATGCATCGGTTCCTCCCTGCCATTTGTATCATCTGCAATCTGGCTGGTCGGAGACAATATCAACAGCTAACGCATTTTCGCCTGCGCCACTTAAACTGTTCGTTCTTGTCCGCCTTCTTATCATGACGTACGTTACCTTAGATGGCCTTCTTTGTGTGGGCGCCCGTGTGTGACTCGTGATAATCCCGGCTGTTGCAGTCTAGGACAGGGCGCCGACACTTACGTATTATGAATGCTACGAACCGAACCCGTGATATGTGGGGCATTTTTCCTACAAGAAATGACCCCCCGAATCACCAGGATATAGAAAACGGCGGTGAATTGCGAGGCGCGCAACGTGCCTGCACATTCCAAGACAATTCTGACCTGGTTCATTAACTTCACGTTACATGCGCGAGGTATTTTAATTTTGGGAACCGAATAGTGCCGTCGGTCGGCTTTTTTTAACATTCACTATAACTTGTGCAAAGCTAATTTATACCTGTCATATTTGGGGAAGATCGAAGACGAAAAACTTGGACGAACTGTTTCGCCCTGTGTTGCTGCACCACAGAACTGCGCATGACTGGTGACGCTCCTTCCTCCGTGACCCACGTTTAGTATGCATTCGAATATATTTTATAATGCAGCGAAACTTTCAGCCCACGGAGACGTTTAAGCAACTCGCGCAACCCTTCGCCCGCCGGCTCGCTCGCGCACACACCGAACTGGCCCGCCGTGCACGCCGAGAAAATGAAAAAAAAAAAAAAAAATAGCGGCGCCGTGGTGAGCTGTTGCACATGCGTCAGGAAGCGCAGAAGCATGGACGGTGGAAGCATGGAGCATGTATGGTCCCTAGAATATGTGCTAGTCTGCCGTCCGCGCGCTTTCTCTATGGGAAGGCGTGTCCGCGCCGCTGATGCACGGACAGCGCTGCGCAGAGGGCGCTGCGAGCAATCGGAGCGCCCGATCGGCTGGAACGAGAGCGGCCGCTGGCCGGCCTGTGCCGCGCGCTACTGCCGCGGAGCGCGAGCGCGCATCGGCGTTTGTCGGCCACTTAGAGCGGTGAAATCGAATGGTAGGAGGTACATCAGCTCACAATTTAAGGCACGATAGTACTATAAGACTTTTTAGTTTCACGCCCCGAGTTTTTCGCGAATCGGGCTACGGATCCTCTTTGCGACCGCTGAATTTCGCGAGTGAGACCGAAGGATGAAACCGCAGCAACCAGCGAAGCCGTTTCACTACCACCGCTTGAACCATTATTAAACCGAAGCTTTCTATGTCTCACTGATGGCCTATGTCGCCTCGAAAAAGCACTGAAGGAAAGCCAACTGTCTCTGACGACGGTGATGTTTGTGAGTAAAGTGAGAGGGAAAAAAACGCTTCCCGTGGTCAGAATCGAAGCTGGCTCCATCGCGTTATGAAGCCGACGTCTATCTCATTTCGCACTTCCAACATGGTCAAAGCAGTTTGGATTTGGAGAGGAGTGCATGGGCATGCAGATGTAATTAGCCAGAAAAATTATCCACTCCTCCACTCCGCAACGATGGTTGAACACGAAGCTTTCTTCGCGTGAAATCAAACGGCAAAGGGTCGATGTCAAATCCGGCGCGATCATAAGTCCAAAATGCGTGCGAGTCAAAGTTAAAGCTCAAAGAGTCAAAGTCAAAACTCAGACGATAAGGAATCGCTCACAAGAAAGCTTCGCGTTCAACCATCAATGTTCAGACAGTGAGATCCCGTTCAAAAAGAGCTCCCTGTGGCACCAGAAGCTGCGTTTGTTCCACATCGAAAACCGGGTCATTCCCGAACGTCATTGACGGTGACAAGCACACAGCCGGCTGGTAGGCTGACAAGAAGAAAAGCGGAAGCTTGAGTAAAATGTTGTGCCAGCAAAAACTTGTTCCTACATACTTTGGGCACAGTACGGGGGGGGGGGGGGGGGGGAAGCAAGGTAAATATGGTCATGACAGTATAAATAAACCTCAATTTTTTTACTCCTTGGTTTCAAACAGCCGCGATTAAAATGATTGGCCATAACACAAATATTCTCCCGTGTTACTTTCCCCGCGTGCGTCTCGCAATTTACTCCGAGTGTGTGGGTGATCAAAAAGAATTAACCTGTACAATGAGGAATGCAAGTGAAGTTACTGATTTGCAGGCGCGGGTGTTGTTAAAAATAAGTTTCACGTACCCAATGCTGGCGAATGTTTCAAATCGTGCTATTCACGAAAATTACAGGCACGCAAAAGAGGTTTGATAGTACCCAAATATTTGAAAATTTCGAGGTAAGCGGAGTGTTGGGTTAAGCGAAATGCGAAAAATATATGGCCAGATCACTGGAATAAGAGCTAGTGCTGGTAACAAACGTTCCAATGCACAGGGACGCTTCCGGAATACAGGCAAAATAATTTGCGGAAAAAAACAATTTTTTTTTGGTATTGCGGAAAAAAGAACTGCGTGATGCTCGCCTGTTTCGCCTTCGCATCTGGTCCCAAAAAGTGTTCTCGATCTTCTCAATGCCGCATCAACTGTTGGTCGCCAACGCTATATTCTATCTTGCTGTCAAGCAGGCAGAGCATATGTTTTTCTTGTTCCTGCCGTTTTTGGCACTTCTTGAGCCACCTCGTCGTCCACATGATCAGAAGCGTCTTCCTCAGCTATATCAACGACGTAGGCGACAGACAGCTACCACTCCGCTAACGGGACATCGGCCGCGCACAGTGCGTACCCCGCGCAAATTTGCCGTTCGCGACGGTGTTCGGCGCGAAATGGGAGCTAAGCTTTAACCGAGAGCTTATCAGCTGCCTGCAGCGGATGTTGCATTGCGTCCTCTTTGTCAACATTTCGAGATATCCGTGATCCCCGAAAAGAAGTTTCGAGACAAAGGGTGGAAAATGTCGCCTATGGCAGGTATATGCACGGCAAAAAAAAGGTTTCGACTTAACCGGTATTTCGAGATATCCGAGTTCGAGTTATGGAGAAATCACTGTATCTGATGACTGAAGGTGATAAAACTTCGTATGCATGTGCACACGTCTTGTTTTTTTATGCGGCATTTACATTTAACAGATTCCCAGTTGACTGGACGTAACTGAGGGGGCCGCGAAGACGTGCGCTTAAGGGCCTCCAGATCAACGATGCGAGAGGTCAGAAAGCGCCGGTTCGAGCTGCTTTATTTACATACATGAAGGGGGGGGGGGGCAATATCTTGTTAAACTTGCAAAGAAATACGGTTCCAAAGAGCCATACAAAAAAGCGGAGCGCCGACACACCACACACACATTTTCACGCGCTGACCGATCCATCAGTTAACAACGGCGGGGGTATACACAATGAACGGTTGTTTGATTTGAAGTCCCGCATGATGTTTCCAAGCTGAAAAACGATGCCGTGCCGTCAGTGTTCCCGAAGCCCCCGTGTATGTGATGAAATCGGTTCGACACACTCGGGGGCTAGCGTAGCGACACGACTCCGCGGTTTTTAGAAAGCTCGATCCTTCATACGCGAAAACGTACTCCTGTCACTTCACGCTTCGGTTAAAACTCTTCGTACTGGTAAGAACCAACTTATTTGGCTTATCTGATTTGTCTACAGAGATGGATAGGGTTCGAAAAGGGGCAGTTAAAATGGGATGAACCCGCCCAGAAATGGGGCCGAACTACGAAGGCAGCAGCGGCACGGCAGAGCGCCGTCCGCCGCTGCCCATCGCGCCGGCCGGCACCGCGCTCCGATTGACTACAGCGCCGCCGCTGCATGCATCACGGAGGAGCCCCCTTCGCGGCCGGCGGACGGCAGACTAGCACATATTTCTAGGGACCATTGAGCATGAAAGCAAGAAGCATGGAAGGCATGATGGAAAGAAACGCCGAGGTACAGTGAACGAGCCGAGGCAAAGAGAAAGCAGGGCCACGCCGCAGCACCCTGCCGCTAGGATCGTTCCAATTTTCGAAACCGAAACTAGCCAAAGTCGCCGACCAGCGCCCGTACGTTTTATCAGCGTGGAGACTCGTCGGCGTTTTCGCCAGTGCGGGGAGAGTGAGCCGAGTAGGTCGCACCAGTCGCACTTCGGAGAGACCGCACCACCGCCGAGCTTCGACCACTGCAACGCTGTGTTTACTTGCGAGTGGTGGCTGCTGTGTTGAAGGCTGTAAGAACAACAGCCGCAGCGGTCGCAGGCTGAGAGGCGGCGGCGATGGTTACAGAACATCAGCCGTAACGACTGGGCGCCTGGAAACGTGTGGAGCTATGTGAGGTAAGTGCGCAGTTAGAAAACGATGTCTCTTGCGTGTTTCTCCTCCGCTTGGTGATACTATCGCGGCCGCCGCATGTATTTTACAATGCCAAACGCGCGCGCATCAGCCCCGAGCGGCCAACCAATTCCTTGCCTTCTAATCCGGTCACTTTCCCCGATTGCTAGCGTTCCCAGTGCTTTAGTCACGTGACCGGTTAATCTTGGGGCGACGCGTGGCGTCAAACGGCAACGCTGGCAAAACGCGCTCCACCGCGGTTCTTAGTTTTCTAACGCTTGCGGGAGCGGCCGTTGCTTCGGGAATCTCGTCTTGCAGCAAATCTGCAGTGACAGAGCCCACACATTTTGGCTTTCCAGCAGAGCTTTGGTGTCAGCAAAAAAAGCAATCTTTTTCCTGGCTCCTCTGCCGCGCGTTGTAGTCAAGCGAAAAGATCACTTGGTGGTCCTGCAGGACTTTAGTGTAGTGCAAGAAGGTATCATTCCTTTTTTTTTGTTGTCTTAATGTTGTGCATCTTTCATAAAAACCCTGGCATTTTGTTTGGAAAGGGAACTTCACACCACAGACCGTGCAGAGAAAGCAGAGCTACTCACGTTTTGCATAACCACGGAAGTTTGGCAGAAAGCTTGTCATTGACAAACACCGTGTTTGCTTTCTGGCTTAAAGTGTGAAGCTGTTATAGTTGGTTACTAGATGGGTAAAAAACACGGCACTGATAAGCGGTACTGAAGTACTAGGAAAGGTGCCGTGATGAACATGGTGTCCATGTGTTGGCCCCTTTTTTGTCCGGTGTCTTTCCAGTGTTTTTCATTAATATTTTCTATGATGCCTGAACATGGCCAGCTTTTGTGTAACAAAAATGTCAACAGCGAAGCACTTATCAATGGTCACATGCTGCTCATTGATACCAGAACGAAAGTGCGTTCAGTAGAGTCATTTTATTGTTGAAGCCATCCATGATACACACACCATCCAGCTGTACTGCAACTTTTGCAAACACCAACAGACATTAACATCCACACAGGGGTCCTTGGCTCCAGTTCTTCCACAAGGTATTAAGAAGTACTCTCTGGAGCGGGCAATGTCAAGCTCGACAAGAACCATTCTCTTGTAGTTGTACTCCATAAACTAGTTTTTAAGCCTCTTGGCTTAGAAGATCGTTCAATTGCCTGTTTTGTGGGGAAGAACAGCCAATGGGCACACAACACAACCCTGCTGTCTAGCAGGTGCCCTCTGCCGAGACATGCACCGTTGCGAACAAAATTTGGGACACTTTGTTATGCCCCTTACCACTAAGCAAATTTACTTTTAAGCAATTTTCCAAAACAGTTTCCACAGCGCGGAGTTAAAAAGCAATAGAAAGTGAAATGTCCTGTCACAATTGGGAACTCTTCCTGTTCACCACCCCAAAGGCTTCGACAGCAGACGCTTAAGCACTCTTTGCCAGTTTACAAGCATTAATGTTGAGTTGAATTCGGCAAAGTTCTCGGGATGGGCATACAGATGTCACAGCCACTTGAAATACATGGATAGACTGCAAGCCTCTGAGATAAGCTCTCAACATCACTAGCCTATCCAGCTGAGAGTGAATGAAAGTATTGTAGATGGTTATGTTGAGTTCCAAGCCAAACACAAGAGTAAAGAAGCAATGATCCTATCAAAATCCATACTCAAAACAGACACAGCAGGAAGTTTTGTGGCCTAACCAGGTTAGGAGGCAGAAGCCACTGGAGCAGGGTGTCGAACCGGAACCGGAACCGAACCGAAAACCGGAACCGAACCCGAATTTTCGCCCGGAACCGGAAGTGAACCGGAACCGTATTTTTTACGCCATTTGGAACTGAACCTGAACCGGAACGAATCGAAGGAACCGTTCCGAACCGGTTCCGGGTGCTCAAATATATGATTTCTAGTTTTCCATTTCGCTACCCTACCTTGCGTCTGAAGATATTTTGCCACTCGCCAGACAGCACCATGAAATATTTTGCATATTCTGCAGTTCCCAAGGCACATCATGTTCTCTTCTAACTATTGCCTTCAATTTAATGTAAAGTTGTCCGTATATACTATCAGTTTGCGTTAGGTACTGCCCATATCTCCCAATTATCTTTTACATTTAGCATAACTTAAGTTAGAACGCATATTCCGAGGCAACATATCATGGAATATTCTTCATTGTTGCTATCTTCATGGTGTTTAATCGTGTAAAGTTTTCAATGTGCTGTTAATTCGCATGCATCCCTGTCCGCTTGTGAAGGCCTTCACGGACACCATCAACAACAAATCCATATCTTCCACTTATTTTAGTTTCAATGGGCAGTTACATACAAACACCACTGAGACACAAACACTCGTAGTTCTCAAAGTTAACGTCACTTTTTCTTGTGTAGAGTGCCGTTGTGTCCTTTGGTTACTGCTGTAAGAGAACATGAGATATAAAAAAATGGGGGATCCTAATTTCGACTTTTAAAGTATATTTGATAACATTTTCATCTCATCTTGAATCTGCTCAACCTTAAACTTAAGAGGCGGATAGATTAAAGTCGATTAATGCGGGTTAGCGGGTAGACTGGGGTGGATTAGCAAGGTGAGTGAATGAGCTAATGTGAATTAGTTGGACTGGTGTGTTGATTAATTTTGATTACAGGAATTAGCGGGTCAGTTAGGGGGGATTAGACGGTAGGACCACACATGATATGTTTGGGGTCCTTGGCATTTAGAAATTTTGCAGCGTTCTCCTTCCGGACCAATCAGGAAATTTTGTCAAGCACAAAGTAGGCGCAAAGTTATTTGACGACCACCTGAATGCTATAAAAGGTCTTTCTTTATGCCCGTATTGCGCTGTTATGTTGTTTCTATATTAAAATTGACATCTCGAACTAAAGTTAATGACTAATTGCTAATGCATATTTTATATTCGTCGAAGAGTTTTCAAAACGTGTATATATACGAGGGGAGACGGTTGGAAAGAAACTAAACTGAAAGAAAAAAAAGGAGGAACGATCAACTGGTTTGATGCAAGAGACACCCGGCAGCATTCTTCAATACCTTCTCTTTCTTTGTGCTACCGTTCTGCAGCCTCTCACAGGTGTAGCACCTCAACCCCCGAACACAGCCCCCTTGAAACTGAGGAAGCGGCGCCGAAACTCTCATAACAGACTCTTAGCAGGCGTGGCCCAACATTGCCAACGATCGATTGCATGTTACAACACTTCCAATGATCAATCGGAGACCACGAAGGAGACAGTCACCATTTTATGGGCACCAGATCATACTGGCATCCCCGGCAAACAAGATCACCAACCTCGTGGCTCGAGATTTGACCCGCTTAGCCAGCGCTGATGAAGCCGGGCACGAGTGCATGCATCCTGCAGTCACAGACCAGGAAGTTACTCAGCACTATAGCCTGTTCCGTAGAACGTATTCCTCCCCGCACAAATCGCTACCGATTAACCAGGAAAGATTACTCCGCGCCCTGCGGGCATACACCTTCCCACACACCATCAGACTCCACCTCTTTGACGGGACACAACTCTCTCCATTTCGTCGCTTCTGTAGAGAGCCTGGGAACCTCATACACATAGTAGGCGGCTGCAACAAGTGTACCGTAGATCCACCCAACCTCCACGTTTCCATAGAGATTTGGGAGACAGCCATGGCCAGCTCCGGCCTGGAAGATCAGTTGCTCTTGATGGAAACGGCTATCGATTAGGCCCCCTCGAATGAGGACGCTTCTCTGCACCTTTGCTTCGATTTAATTAAACTTCATTTTCTCTCTCTCTCTACAAGTGATCATTACTGCTGCTTGTGGCTTCACTTGGCTATCATCTTTCCTAGAGCCCAATCACTGTCACCGGCTGCTGAAGGGCCATGAGCAAGTTTTTTTTTAATTGCGACAGTATGCCCTTTGGCATAAGGTCCTACAGGTACAAGTTTGCACCCATTTCCCGGACGAAGTCCTGAAGACAGCGGTGGTGGGGCCACCACAGCCATCGCTGAAGATCGGGGGGTCTCCCCGGCGGCTAGTGATGGGCCGCCCCTATCCCTATCCAATGCCGTCCTATACATGCCGTCCAATGTGCCTTTATACCCATTCTTACAGCTCTGTTAGCAGATAAAAAATTCCCCGCATTTCCCCGAGGGGAAGAATGTGAAAGTGCGAATGCATGAGTTGAATTTGCGCGATTCGGTAATGTTCGCAAAAGAGAGATCACACACACACACACAACTACAAAGAAAGAAAGATGCATTTATTCACAGACACCTATTTGTGTTGTCGTTGTACTTGATTGCTAGAGCGGATCTCAGCTTTGAAATTTCGTGTCAGTACTCCTTTAAAGGAGCCATGAAGAGAAAACAAAAAGTTTGTTTTATTCGAAAGATTAGGTGTTTCATAGTACCCTAAGCGCTTTCCCGGAAGCAAATGATGCTTTATTCACTGAGAAATAAGGCAATTTAAGCCAAAATTTTCAATCTCCCGCTAAAATTGCACATTTCGTCACGTGAACAATGGCGTCATAGAGCCGGTCCATGAAACAGATACTTAGTATGTCGACTCCATATAGCACCCACACGCGGGAGTCGATCGAGACGGCGGCCATTTTAAAAATACTAGTAAAACCTAGTGCACCCGCAGCCCTAGTCATGGAATCGCCTGATCCGGATAACAAAACTCTCGCCGAGGAGCTCGGGCTTGCATTTAACAACCTCACACCACAAAAACGCTCAATGCTTCTAAGTGCACGAGCGGCAAGAGTTGTGGGATACGCGGTGGACGGGAAAGCGACCATTCCGCGATAGCCACAACAGACGAACGCCCAGCCGTCGGCACCGCTGCCTCGTCAGCCCCGTCGCGACGGACGAATATAGACTGGTACGTATGTGCCGTATTTTGATTACGGTTAATAATAGTTCAATTTCAGTAGCAGTATCACTTATGCCAGTTGGCCGGCGTCGTGTATGGAAAGCCGTTCGCGCGAGCTCTCTGCTTCGACCAGAAAGATACGAGCGTCAATGCGCGGTGTTTACGGCATTTTTTTCCCCAAGGTCAGAGCGGGCGACGAGCGCCAGCATGTCCCAGGAGTGAGCTAACGTAAGGGTCCCTGCCGTAACTGAACAAACTGAAGTTTTCAGTGGTTGTAAACTGGAAACGAGCTCGTAACGACAGCAGCAAGCCAACACCATTCGAAACTTACGCGACGACTGGCACTATCTCGTCGCTTCTTGCTGTTCCTTACTCCCCTCGTTTCTATTTTTACCTTTGCTGGTTGGCGATATGACGGCCAACCTCCTGTGAAGGGATTACGATACGAAGCAAGGTCGCGGCTGTGCGTGCTGGAACGGTTGGTTGGCCCCGAAGAGCCTCGAACCCGAAAATTCGTCTGCGCGACGGCGAGATGTCGAGCTCGGCCGCGGCGCTAGTTTCGTACGCATTGGCGCACACGCTTGCGAGTTCGTTCGGACCTTCAACCGTTTACTCCACCGTTCTTTGTCATAAAAAGAATGTGCAGTATGTTTCACGGGCATTTAGCTCGCTATGCAAGCTGTAAGCCCTGCCTAACATGCGTTTGCTTTTGCCGGCCTCCGCCAATCGCAGAGCATTCCCAAGTGACATCACAGGTTCTGTTGCGGAAAATGAGCTGGTGGGTCGCATGGTCATTTCCTTTTTTCCTAATTATGTAGCTTATTTGAGCGAAGTTTGCGTTATAAGTGGTGTCGTTATGGTTCTAACGAGGCAATCTTTCGAATGAACCAAACTTGTGTTTTCTCTTCATGGCTCCTTTAAGCAGGTGCATTAGCCCTTCTCACGCCCGATTCTTGGCCAATACCCCACGTGGGTATGTGCCATGTCAGCGGCCAAGCAGCGCGCGCCCATCTCCCCCCGTTGCCAAGGAAGACGAGGAGATTCCTGGCCAATCCCCCACGTGGGTATGTGCCATGTCAGCGGCCAGGCTGCGCGCGCCCATCTCCACGTGCGCGGAAATCGCCGGTGGACGCAGGTTCAGGGTCGCTTAAGAAGTGCATTGCACTTAAAAATGAGCAGAAGGAAATTGCTCTAAATGTCACCTGCCACGCTTAGCAGTCGGAAATTAACGCCGACGCCGGACTGTTTTCTACTTCTATCACTGCTAATGATTTCGTGTTAAAGTTAAAGCGCCGTTGAAACTTGGGGTATATGAAAAGCGTAGCAGACCAACCGATTTATTTATAATGCAAATTTTTTTGCCTCATTGTGCGAAGATAGGGGTGCGTGCAAGCGTGCGTGCGTAACATTTCATGGATCCAAAATTCTGGTGAGGATGCATGATTTGTGGACGAGGGGCGGCCCGTCACGAGCCGCCGGAGGGGGGGGGGGGGGTGAGGGGAGGGGAGACGCAAAATGCCCCGCCACGGCGACACTCAAAGGTACCAAAAAAAATTCCGCCACCTTCCAACGAGGGGAACCCTGGGGTGATGCAAGGCATCTCACGGGGTTCAATGCGCGTTTCCGTTATGTTGGTTACCCAAATGTGGTTGAAGTGTAGTGAACCTTAAATGATGCTCATTCACACGTGGAGTTCCAAGTACGTAAAGACCGTCTTCATCGGAAGATTCAACGGAGTCGTCGTCGTCAAGCGAAGCACGAGCAAAGTCAAGCGGAGTCGAGCAACTGTGTCAAGCGAAAGCGCGCGCTTAAATGAACGGGCAGGGTAAATATAACTGGTAGCGAAGCTTCCATAAAAGCCCATACGTTCAAAAAATGGCGGCTCTTAAGCTGCTCATAGAGTTCCTGTATATAGCTTCCGCCGGGAGCTATATACAGGAACTCTAGCTGCTCATGGGGCTTAGCGCCATCTGTGTGAGGAGGGAACACTTCCGGCGGAACAAAAAATAAACAGGATGTGACGCAAAATCCGGTCAGAAAGTGACATCATTTTGGTGGCATTAGCGGGAAAATTTGACTTCAAGGGCCCTATTCTCGACTGCACAAATTGCCGGCATTTCGCCCATGTTTTTTTTGCGTAAGCATGACGTAAGCAATCAGTGACGTGCTGCACCTATAGCTATGACGACATGCAGTGTAATTTGACGAGTCACTCATAAAGATCACTACCAAGGTATCAAATATTGTGCAAGAAAGATATAAAAACACTTGGCATGTACTATAAAAATTAAGACGGTAGCTGAGGCTGACAAGAAAAACACATTTCTGGATGTCAAATTTGGGGCCAACACCACAAGGCGATCGAGTAACGCTGATCCAAAAGCGAGCGAAAGGCGGATGTCGAGCTAAAGAACATCACACAATTTTTTACCGTATCTATTTATTTCTTTCAATCGCTTTTATTAACATAGCTGGGCTCTCTGCTTCAATGCAAGCTTTGTTGCGTTATCACCTTCCCTGCCGCCACCGCCACCGCCGCCACGCCATCGTCTGCTGCTATGTTACAAGTTTATGGCGGGATCACAGAAAAAGACGGCCGCGACCATCGCTTCTATGACACATAAGAGCAGCGAAGCGCTACGCCTGATAACCGCGGAGCGCACCGATGTCGCCGATTCACTCATTCGTCAAGCTCGACTGCAATCAGCGCTGTAATATGGCTGTTGTAAACTAAATAGTCACTTTTCATTGTTATTTTTCTCGTGAGTTCGATCATGTGACCCAACAGCTTACTAGGACAAGTATGGACAAATGCCATGCATTGGGTTCTCTTTGTCATGGAGAGGCTTGTACTGCCCTCTTATGTTGCGGTTACGCCAAACAAATAATTTTTATTTCATTGCCAAACATAAAAGCAAAATACTGCACGTTATTTGTATGTTCCATGATCGGTGACTTGGAAGCAGTTGAAACTATAATTTGTTTCGGTAGGAAACATGCTTTAAACAGCGCGCATGCGAAACTGCGCCTGCTGCAAATTGCCGCACATTTCGCGGCGCCATAAGCCGGGGCAATATTGTGCCCTATTTTGCTTGTATTTTGCGACAAAAACAGCCGCCATTTTTAAGCTGTTACGTAGCATTAGGTCACTTTTACGCAGGCTGAAGTTGCCAATGCATGACGTAATCGTTCCCGCCAACTGTTTAAATTACGTCACGCCTTCTCAGCCAATCACAGAGGGGGGGTGTATAACAAGCAGTATTGTTGTTGAATAGCAAAGACAGGCTTACGTTGTCATGTCCGCTGCATTTTGTCTGGTTTTTCATTGCCGGCCAAGAATTATGCGCCTTTAGTAACGAGAAATAAGGCAAACTGTAGAACTGGTGTCCGTAGACGACATGAAACGTCAAAATGACGACAGCACACACAACCGCTTTGTCAACCGGAAGCACGTGACCAAAACTAAAAGCCAATCAGAAAAGACTTCCGGGAAATTGCCTGAATTGCGGGCAATTTGTGCAGTCGAGAACAGGGCCCCAAAACAGCCTTAGCAGGCCTCTGATCGCTGAGGGCTCATATCAGTGCCATCTGACGCAAGTTGGCGAGCCCTTGGCGTGTGTGCTTCAAGTCAACGCCAATTTATACTCGTGACTAGAGAAACGTACTTTAGCATACTGTCGTGTGATTCGCCTCGGTGTTTATAAAAACATCTTGCATCTTCTCTGAACCTTTTTTCTGTATTCATGCCTTCCACTGCTGTATAAAAGCAATCAGTTGTTTATTTTGATTGCAATGGTTGACAAACGTACCCTCCCCCCTCCCCCTCCGACCGGAATTTTTTTTCTGCCTTGGGATACAGAGCACAAAATGACACTTGACCACTTCCCCGGCTCCCCTTTCATATAAAAAACATGCCTACTCCTTACCCAGATACCAATTTCTACCAACGCCACTGCTGGGTTTAATTGCGTCGCACATACGCAGGTTGCGTGCGTGTTATAGATCAAGGTTATATAATGCTTGCTCAGTTTGTGTACTTCTGTTCTAAGAGAAGAAATAACGCAGTCATGCTATAATCAAGACATTTGAATTTTATTCAAGGATAAACATAAAACAAATTTACCACACTGCACAAAATCAGCACGTATACAATGTTCGTGGGCACTACATGCATTATGATTTTCCTTACGCGCCGAAAAATTGACTTTACCCGTAACACATAGCATTATGAGCAATGAAAGCGACAACAGCAGAACTACTTCGAAACAAGAGAAAAGAACTAGGCACTGCATCTTGACGCAGAAAACCGGGCCGCAGGAATGCTGATTCACGAAAGTGCAGCGAGCACACCGCAGCTGTCCCGGCGTCTTATCAAGTAGACATGGGTTTCTACAGAAGTTCACTCAGCATTCCCGCCTGCAATTTCCAGGTTTCATTATTAGGGAAGTGTCGCAACAGATAAGTAAAAAGAGGAAAAATGGATCAATGCAAACGAAAGCGACGGCAGTATGTAAAAGCACATAGCAGGAAAGATCTGGCAGCAACGCAGCATGGAGCAGCACAACACAAGAGTGCGATGGAAATAATGCTTGCGCATACAAGTGCGGGAAGCAACGAGCGCTACAAGCGTTGTAAGAAGACACCGAGATAGACAATTAAAGCGACTCGTTTAAATTCGAGTGGTACTACGCTGAGAAGTCCTAGAGTAATTGACACCATTTGCTCCGAGCCAGCCTGAGGTGAAATCAAGAGATAACTGTGACATAACAAAGCTTTAGACCCATTTTTTTTCGCAGCACCACCACGTCCCCTTACACAACCCCCGCGCACGTATTAACAGTACTATAGTTTCGCGTTACCTGTGGAAATGAGAGGAAAATGGGGCAGTAAAACGCCAGGCGTACGGGAGTTGCTGTTGCAACCTTGTACAGCATATCATTTCCGTAGGTACCGAGAAAAACGCTCCGCTCCAACCGTTGGCAGCATCGTCCCGTAGTTCACCGTGCCCGCCGGGCACGGTACTAAACGTGTTCACCGACGATACAACGCACCTCGCAACTCCACGCACAGCAAAAATTAAGTGCACACCAAATTAACAAGGAAAAACGAATGCAAATGGGCACCAGCAAAACACGCCAGGGGCGTTTCCTAGTAGACGAACTTTAGGAGCGCCTTCCCGAACACTACAAGGACTGCATCACAGAGCAATGACATGTGTCATTCTTCAGAGGGCACTACAAAAAAGGTTTTTGAAAATGAACAACATTTTTTATAAATTATTTACACAATGTGCCGAAATAAATCTCATTCAGAAATAAATATTGTTCGTAAAATATAAATGTTGTTTTATTGTTGAACAAAACTTGGTTTTTTGTTACTAGTGCTTGTTCCCTCCTCACCTAGTCGCGCTTCAATCGCCACTCCCATAAGCCCCCATGCTGATGTCGCTGGCAATAAGTTCTGAACCGCTTTTCGCCCGAAGCTTCGCTACCATTTATATTTACCTTGGAACGGGAGCCGAGGGCTCACCGCTTTATATGCGCGCTTGAAGGAGAGGAAACAGCGGAGGAAAGTTGCGCATGCGCACACATGCGCGCACAAGCGCGCCGGAGCACATGCGAACGTAGGCGAAGCGCGCCAGCTGTTGTTATGATAATGAGCCGGAGGGAGCGCATAACGCACAGCTGTCGGAGAGAAGAACCGAGGAGAGTTTGCGCATGCGTAATGAGGAGTGCGGACTACGCCGGTCAACCGGTCAACGCGGGACAGGCCGAGTGTAAGAGATGCCTTGCATCTAAAAACGATTGTGGACGGACGGGTCGTCTGCTTAGTAGGTGGAGGCAAAAGGCAGCCTGCAGGGAGGCTGCCCATTGCCAGAAGATTCTGGTTAGGATGCACCGATGGGGGAGGCGCTGGAGCCACCGGGGCGCTGCCAGCTTGCCAGGAGGGTACATGTTTGCCTTCGCGAAGACTGTGGCGAGGATGCATTATTTGGAGACGATGTGTGGCTCGTCACTGGTCGGCGAAGGGAGTGGATCACTGGGCGGCACAGCGGTGGCTCTGAAGAGCCATGCGTTAGAGCGCAGCACTTAAAGGGACCCAAAAAGCCTTTTGTAAAAGTTACAAAAGGCCTTTATTGTCGCGTAGTACCAATATAGCGATGCAATGCCGTTGGAATTATTGATCTACATTCAGTATTAGCTGCGCCAGAAGCAATTAATGCACCTCTCCCTCCTTGCCGATCGATTCCTCCTCCCTCTCTGCTTTTTTAAAGCAGCTGGAAACACTGGGAATAGCCATGTGACATCGCGACGCTCGACTTCCGTTCTCCGCTAGCTACATTCCTGCGCCTAGGCACGCGTCAATCGCTGCAGACCCGTCTTTGCCTTGGGATCGCGCAGGAAGGAGGAAGAGCAGCCGGAAGCCAATGGCAGTGACGTTGCCGGCGACCGACGATCGGCCGAATCAGGGAGGCGCCTCGCTGTTGCGTCAGCCGCGATCGTCGTTGCGTCAGCCGCGGCGGCGTTGCGTCTGCCGTGGTCGGCTCGCTGCGGCGGCGCGCTCATCGGCTGGGAAAGGCGATCTTCAAAAATTGTTTACAAATTATCCGTACAACGTATTAGGCTCACACTTTGCTAAAAAATCCCCCGTTATGTGTTCTACCACCTGAATTCATTTGATTGCCACCTTCACAAAGCTTTTCTGGGTCCCTTTAAGCGCCCTCTCCTGTGGTTTCGCGTAGTTCCTCAGCGTCGGCCTCGTTGTAACCGAGAGAACGAAGACGCCACCGAAGATAGAGCGAGCAGGAAAGCGGAGGACCAAAGTATGGCGAAAGTGGGAGGGGAGGGCGAAATTTCAAGACCGCGCGAGGCATGCTCCATGGCAGCAACGCCTTACGAAAGAACGACAGAGTATACCGCATGCCGTCGTGCATTTGTTGAGGACTTGATCACCTAAGACACAGCAGCTATGCGCCGTCGCCGACAAGACTACAGTTCGCGCTGTGCTCAAATTTCGTATTAGCGACTACCGTAATCGACTGCCATATTTTTTGTTTCCTCAAGAAAACAACTGTGGTGTATAAAAGTGCAGTGGTATATGAACCAAAAATAAAATAAAATTAAATCATAAAAATGAACCAACTTAAATTAGTAGACCTAAACCTGCGACCATAAAGAGTAATGCTTTCCCATTCATACAAATAGGCAGCCTTAAGTGTCCCAACGATCCTTTTGTTTCGCTTCAGTTATTGTTGTAATCGTTGACCTACCTGTCACAATTTGGCCCGCATTCGTGAACGTGGGAGGGTCGTAGTACCCTCTTTCGAGTGACGACCCGCAGCGTGCTGGTGGTGACGGTGACTGACCGCGAGCGGCTGTGCTCGTCGCTGTATATTCGCCAGCCATGCACAATGTTTCCCACCGAGCCTGGCAGTGCCACCGAACTTAGCGGCCAACGAAAATTGGGGAGGGGGAAGGGGGGGAGGGGCACCACATACTTGTCACACTACCACAGAAAACGTTTTGCAGTAGCTTGGACAGTTAAAGGAGCTATTAAACACTTTAGATAAACTCGCCACGGTGGCTCAGTGGAGGCTTGCGCTGCTGAGCCTAAGGACCCTAAGGACGCATGTTCTATTCCCGGCCGCGGCGGCCGCTTTCCTGACGGACGCGAAAAGCGAAAACGTCCGTGTGTACGAGATTTCGGCGCACGTTAAAGATCCCCAGGTGGTCAAAATTAATCTGGAGCCCTCCACTATGGCGCACCTCATTGCCTGCGTTGCGTCGGCGCGTTAAACCCAACAATAAATAAATAAATAAATAAATAAATAAATAAATAAATAAATAAATAAATAAATAAATAAATAAATAAATAAATAAATAAATAAATAAATAAATAAATAAATAAATAAATAAATAACAAAAAAATCAATCAATCAATAAACACTTTCTATAAACGCTTTCACTCTTCTGCGCATCTGGAAGCACTTCCAAAACTATAGCTATTTCCAGCACGGAGCAACAGTGCGTGATTTGCTCGATCGTCGCTGCGGATGCAGCTTCCGTTTCTGCTTCGCTTTTGTGGCTTTCTTTTTAAAGTGGCTATCAAATGCGTTCTATTCTGCAACTTAAGGAAAGCCGGCAAATAGCCGCTACACCGCTGTAATGACCTCATTCAGCGGTCGAAGAACGCCAAGACCGGGAAAGAGAGAAATATATTTAAAGGAGCCATGAAGAGAAAACACAAGTTTGGTTCATTCAAAAGATTGCCTCGTTAGAATCATACTGACACCACTTTTAACGTAAACTTCGGTCGAATAAGCCACATAATTAGGAAAAAAGGGAATGGCCATGCGACCCACTAGCTCATTTCCCGCAACAGAACCTATGATGTCACACGAGACAGCTCTGCGATTGGCGGAGGGCGGGAAAAGCAAACGAAAATTAGGCAGAGTGTAAGCCTGCCGAACGAGCTATTTGCCTTAAATTTAGGGCACATTCTTTTTAAAGCCGTAAGAATGGTGGTAAGTGTAAGTTACGAAAGCACATGTAAACATAGAAGTACCGCTGCGTACTGCTGCTGTTGGTACTGCGCGCACTATTCTTGTTTAGCTGCACAGGACTGCGGGGCTTTGGGTTTGTCTCAGACGACACTGGCCGATTGGTTGACGCGACGGTGTCTCACGTGAACATATTTGTCGAGCGAGCAGTATGTTTCACGAAACGATTTTCTCCCAGAACGAAAAAAAAGGCAGAAAACGACACGCCATGGTATGGTGGCGCCATCTAGGTCCAGTAACGTAAACAAACGCGCGAATACCTCGATACCAACTATGCCGTACAGGGTGGAGACACCCTTTGAACGGTCCCGTGCCGCTGCGATTGGGTCAACGTGCTCAGCGCTCGCGTTGTTCGTTTCGTTTCCCACGTGACCCAGCAACGCGAAACAGATAAGTTGATTCAAACTTTGCCAGTTAACCGCGTTGCGGCGATACTTTTAGCGCGATTTTGATACAATGACTTGCTTCGGCGGCGAGCGAGCGATCCAAAATGGCGGCCCCAGCGTGTACGTGTCTCTACCCTGTACGGCGGACGCGCGAATCAAGGGATCCTAGGCTGCAGAGCGGTCTGTGATGTCATTGCAGCTACGAAAACACACGATTTAGCGGGAAAATCAAAATTTTAACATAAATTGATTAATTTCTCAGTGAATAAAGCTGCGTTTGCATTCGAACAAGCGCTGGGGGCACAACAAAACACGAAATCTTTCGAATAACACAAACTTGTATTTTGTCTTCATGGCTCCTTTAAAGCAAATTTCTAAGTTATCTGATAAGGAGAGAGCAGTAATTTTTGGCTGAGGCACTTTATGACCCTCTAATTTAAGTACAGGATGTGTTGGTTGACTACTTTCTCCAAGCACTCAAGATTTACAAAAAAGTTAAAAAAGTGTTCCAGGGTCGCATTAGTTTGGCCAAGACAAAATATTTGCACACAGAAAAATTCATTATGACTTTGTTTTTATGCCGCCTTGATAAGGAAGCGAAAAACGAGCAGAAAAAATTAACAACAACAACAAAAAAACACGCCTGCTTTTTTTCTTCGAACTCGTTTGAACCCGTTTGAACCGGTTCGATCCGGAACGGAATGGGGCTTTGGAACCGAACCCGAACCGAACCCGAAAGGCTTGAACCCGAACCCGAACCGAACCCGAAAAAATTCCGGTTCGACACCATGCACTGGAGCAAAGGAAAGGGAAATAAAAGCCAAGCGGCAATGGTGAACGACATACTGTGGCGTTAGCAGACAATCAACTGGCGAGGGTGAAGGGCTATCGTATCCATCCTTCAATCGCCACTTCTTTACATGCATTTGAGCAGATAAAAACTTTTCATTAAACTTGCTAGCTGGCAGTTACACGTAACCTCTGTGGAAAATTTAAAGGTAGACAAAACGCCACAAATCTGTTTCCTGTGCATTCAATATTGGCTTCTTACAGATTGCTTAAAATTCGCAGCTCATTGTCTTGCCTTGTCATTAGGACTTTCCAAGTTGAAAGCATAATGGTATTCGAAGCAGCAAATTTGAAAAAACATAGATGAATAAGTGAATTGTCACTTGTTCACACCAAACTTCAAAGCACTATTTATTATAAGTGCCAAACTTGGCCCAAACAGCGATCTTATCGGCTGCACTTCTCCCATGCTTGCACAGTTGAGCTTGAGCCTGCTTGCACAAGAAGCCAGCCAGTCAGCGAATGGTTTCCGCAGTATCTTGAGAAGGCAGGCAGCTGGGCACGCAGCTGGGCTCCACCCATTCATCTGGCCACCCAAAGAAGTGAAGTTGCGCTCCCTGCACGGCTTCTGCAGCGCCGTGTGCACAGGTCGTTTGGATGGTTGCACTTCTTGGCGGCGCAGAGACGGAGAAGTCAGATCGTCTAACACCGGGTTGGAGCTTACTTTGATATAAAAAAATCGCGCCAATCCACCCCGTGAATGTGGTTGGAAAGCAAAGCTGTAAGCGGCACCCATAACGATTACTCATGCGACGTCACTTAAAATCACTCACATCGCTCTACAAATTGTAAAACCAGAGAGAAGTGAAATGCACTTAGCCACATCATTTATTACTTCAAAGAGATATTCTTGGTAAGGTTAAACCAATGCATGATGCATGAACGGTGTTGGGTTGAGTTGTATCTGCGTAGCACAAGAGTGGAAACTTTTTTTTATTATATCAAAGTAAGCTCCAACCCGGTGTTAGACGATCTGACTTCTCCGTCTCTGCGCCGCGG
Source organism: Haemaphysalis longicornis (assembly GCF_048455015.1). NCBI lineage: Eukaryota > Metazoa > Arthropoda > Arachnida > Ixodida > Ixodidae > Haemaphysalis > Haemaphysalis longicornis. The sequence continues at coordinate 96,437,095 of NW_027526203.1, forward strand.
ACAGAGGCGACGAGACGGAAAGGTCAGGGTAAGGCGAAGGTACGGTCTGTCTCAGAAGGCGATAATGCTGGATTATCTCCCTGGACGTGACAAGCGGGTAACTGTCCTCGTGCAGCTCCATAGCATGGGAGGTAAGAGCGCAGGCTTGTTGGGTGGGCGTATTTGTTGCCCTCCATTGAAGCGTGAGGCGGTGTCCAGATGAGCTGAATGGAACCGTTTGGGGAGTGGTTTTTTAGCACGCACAGTGCAGGTCAGGACACCCAATCCGACTGGTAATTCCAGTAGGCTTGCTGGCAATCGGTGACTACCCTCCGAACCCCTGGTTGAGTGAGAACCAAGGTGATGGCTGCCTCATCTGCTGCCATCATTTGTTGGGTCCTAAGCGAAATACACGCAAGCAGGTTGGTTCTGGAGGTAGCCGCGATGATGGCGTGTTGCTGCTTTTGATGTTTGCAGAAGTCTGTGTAGATAACTGCATGAGCCCCACCGAGGGTAGTGTTTCGCGCTTGAGCCCGTGCTTTTCGTTGACCCTCGTCATGTGAGGGGTTCATATTTCTAAGCAAAGGGAGTATCTTTACTTTTAGTCGCCAAGAGTCTGGGAGTACGTCAAGCGGAGTGACATTCTGGGCTGACCAGCCAATCTGGTGAAGCATGCGGTTACCCACCGCAGTTCTGAGTCGGACCTTCTGGTTAGAAAGATGGCCTTCTATCAGCTCTTCAACCGTGTTGTGGAGCCCGTGCTTAGCAGCCTAAGTGTGGACGCACTCATGAGAAGACCAATGACCCGCTCAACCGCCTTTATAATCATTATATAAAGCATCTCTATGTCTTCCTCGTCGAGAAGAAGATAGGGGTTTGTCGTAAGTAACTCTCGAGAGGACAAAAGCTTCAATTAATCGAAAGGTACCGGATTCTTTTAGGCCTCGCTTTTTGGTGGCAACTCGCCTGATCATGTGTGATTAGATTAATGCGGTTTTTGAGGCGCTGCCTGGTCATCAAGGAGTATTTGAATGTATTCCTTGATTTGGCGTGATGGCGGACGACAAGGAGCTGTGATTTTTTACGTGAACACTGGAGGCCACAGGCTTTATTTAGCACATTGGCATACTAAAAGTGAGATTCCATGGATTGGTGTAAGTTTACTTTAATTTTTGTAACTCTTAGCACATGAGCAAGGGCTGCTAGACGGGTGTGAGTGGTCGTGTGACGCTTTCACGTGGCATTCAGCGAGAAGGCAGGGGGTAAACCCGTAGATGTGCTTGGTCAGTACACCATTTGTCTTCCCGTGTTCGCGTGGGCTCGTAGCTAAATCGGTAAGACAACAGGCTCTCGCTTTGTTAGTCTATTAGTTGTAGGTTCGATTCCCGGCGGTTCCAGTAAATTCTGTTATTTGTTGTCTGGAGTTTTCTGGTGACACCAACGGTCGCGAAAGAACCCTTGCGGGGTAGAGGTAGAAAGCTTTGCTTTAAAAAAAGTTTCCACTCTTGTGCTACACAGATACAACTCAACCCAACACCGTTCATGCATCATGCATTGATTTAACCTTACCAAGAATATCTCTTTGAAGTAATAAATGATGTGGCTAAGTGCATTTCACTTCTCTCTGGTTTTACAATTTGTAGAGCGATGTGAGTGATTTTAAGTGACGTCGCATGAGTAATCGTTATGGGTGCCGCTTACAGCTTTGCTTTCCAACCACATTCACGGGGTGGATTGGCGCGATTTTTTAAAGCAAAGCTTTCTACCTCTACCCCGCAAGGGTTCTTTCGTGACCGTTGGTGTCACCAGAAAACTCCAGACAACAAATAAAAGAATTTACTGGAACCGCCGGGAATCGAACCTACAACTAATAGACTAACAAAGCGAGAGCCTGTTGTCTTACCGATTTAGCTGCGAGCCCACGCGAACACGGGAAGACAAATGGTGTACTGACCAAGCACATCTACGGGTTTACCCCCTGCCTTCTCGCTGAATGCCACGTGAAAGCGTTACACGACCACTCAAACCCGTCTAGAAGCCCTTGCTCATGTGCTAAGAGTTACAAAAATTAAAGTAAACTTACACCAATCCATGGAATCTCACTTTTAGTACGCCAATGTGCTAAATAAAGCCTGTGGCCTCCAGTGTTCACGTAAAAAATCACAGCTCCTTGTCGTCCGCCATCACGCCAAATCAAGGAATACATTCAAATACTCCTCGATGACCAGGCAGCGCCTCAAAAACAGCATTAATCTAATCACACATGATCAGGCCAGTTGCCACCAAAAAGCGAGGCCTAAAAGAATCCGGTACCTTTCGATTAATTGAAGCTTTTGTCCTCTCGAGAGTTACTTACGACAAACCCCTATCTTCTTCTCGACGAGGAAGACATAGAGATGCTTTATATAATGATTATAAAGGCGGTTGAGCGGGTCATTGGCCTTCTCATGAGTGCGTCCACACTTAGGCTGCTAAGCACGGGCTCCACAACACGGTTGAAGAGCTGATAGAAGGCCATCTTTCTCACCAGAAGGTCCGACTCAGAACTGCGGTGGGTAACCGCATGCTTCACCAGATTGGCTGGTCAGCCCAGAATGTCACTCCGCTTGACGTACTCCCAGACTCTTGGCGACTAAAAGTAAAGATGCTCCCTTTGCTTAGAAATATGAACCCCTCACATGACGAGGGTCAACGAAAAGCACGGGCTCAAGCGCGAAACACCACCCTCGGTGGGGCTCATGCAGTTATCTACACAGACTTCTGCAAACATCAAAAGCAGCAACACGCCATCATCGCGGCTACCTCCAGAACCAACCTGCGTGTATTTCGCTTAGGACCCAACAAATGATGGCAGCATATGAGGCAGCCATCACCTTGGTTCTCACTCAACCAGGGGTTCGGAGGGTAGACACCGATTCCCAGCAAGCCTACTGGAATTACCAGTCGGATTGGGTGTCCTGACCTGCACTGTGCGTGCTAAAAAACCACTCCCCAAACGGTTCCATTCAGCTCATCTGGACACCGCCTCACGCTTCAATGGAGGGCAACAAATACGCCCACCCAACAAGCCTGCGCTCTTACCTCCCATGCTATGGAGCTGCACGAGGACAGTTACCCGCTTGTCACGTCCAGGGAGATAATCCAGCATTATCGCCTTCTGAGACAGACCGTACCTTCGCCTTACCTTGACCTTTCCGTCCCGTCGCCTCTGTCCGCGGCGCAGAGACGGAGAAGTCAGATCGTCTAACACCGGGTTGGAGCTTACTTTGATATAATAAAAAAAAGTTTCCACTCTTGTGCTACACAGATACAACTCAACCCAACACCGTTCATGCATCATGCATTGGTTTAACCTTACCAAGAATATCTATTTGAAGTAATAAATGATGTGGCTAAGTGCATTTCACTTCTCTCTGGTTTTACAATTTGTAGAGCGATGTGAGTGATTTTAAGTGACGTCGCATGAGTAATCGTTATGGGTGCCGCTTACAGCTTTGCTTTCCAACCACATTCACGGGGTGGATTGGCGCGATTTTTTTTGGTTTTGTTTTCATGCATGCATGTATCGCTGGCCGCTCGCGGGGATGTCAGTAGACCTATTCGACTTTTAGAAAGTGTGATAAGCGTGCGATTATTACTTGGCTTAAGCCTCTCACAAGCGAAGCTTTCCAGACCAATCGCAAAAGCCTTGTCTCTGCTCCCTGTGCATAGGGTTGGCTTGATTCTGAGCAAACATAACGCTTTGCAGACGGCTGGAGGAAACTAGAGGCATGTGTTCTAGCACTATTCCGACAAAGACTCAAGAAAACTAAGATTATACGTCCCGTAACAGTTTGAACATCTTTACGTGGACATATGCATCTATCTGAACCATGCATGCATTTCTAGCCAAAAATGTAATTCATACTGTAATGAGCCACTCTTGCTGCACCATATGTGCATCGTTTAGTTTCACCTGTTCCTTACGTCAGTGGCATTCATGGGGTTGGAGGCTCATGCTTTTTGTGTCGCATGCGTCTAAATCGAGACTTGTGCCTAGACTGAGAGGCCATCACGGCAACCAGCTGATCTGACCACGATGTTTGCAATTGAATTCACTAATGGTGGTTCCACCGTTTGCGTGGGATGCTCAATCCCGTCTTTTCGTTGTCTTGTTTTTTCTTTGTTTTATGCTGGCAGTGAGATGGCGTGTAGTACAGACATCAGATAAAATTTGAGGAGAGACTACGGGACATGGAGGAATAAAAATGGGCCGCGAGATTGTTTAGGTTTTTGTATGTGAGGAGCATGGACACGCGGTGGAGACGTAGGACCATACAACTGACCAAGCGGTACGGAAATTCGGTAGGGAAGGTGGGGTATACACAACAGTTAAAAAGCAGGTAAAAGCAGCAGAGACTACAAATTGGATGCAGAGAATGGAAGACAAAAAAAAACCCTGGAGGCTAATAGAACAGAGAAACTAGAAATCAGGTAGGAAAGTTTCTATGGCGACACGCAAGGCAGTGCATTGCTCTTTGAAGCATGGGCGGGGTGTCTGAGAACACGGGAATACACGGCTAACTACAGCCGACATGACGAAACTTGTGTATGCTGCAGCAGGGATCGGGAGACCGTAGAGCATATTGTCATAGACTGTACAGAGATACGACCGCGGCGGCACGATCGGGAAACGACGTTGACGGAGGCTTTGGGATTTGGTCTGAGGGGGAGCCTCAACTTGAGGGCCATAGAGGTGACGAAGAGGCGGCTGAAGTGGTGGTGGAAGAAAAGTAGGGAAGAGAGTGGGACGTAGGAACAGTAATATACCGACTTAGAATTTAGAACAGAAGGTGGGGGGGGGCAGGAAGGGGGAAGCGATGGGAGTTTAAAACCAAGGGGATGGGGGGGAAGGGTAGGGCAAATAAGTAGAATCACTCAGGCAAGTCGGTTGGTAACAACTGGCGTCCCGATACAAAGGGAGGGCCTCCAATCATCATCATGGGTTGCTGCAAGCGTACCGTTGCAGTGGGTGACATAGGCTGTTACTGTCCTTTTAACCTTACAGGTTGACTAGTAAAGCAATGCTCCACTGTAGGCTACATTCCTATGGCCTTGCTTAGCCTCAAGTACCACTGCAGAGGTGGCACCATCAGCATTTATACACGGCTAGAATCACTGTAATGGTAAGTCCAAATTTTTAAATGCAGAGCATTTCAGTAACTCACGATGTCACCCGCGTTGACGTCCGTCGTAGTCCGCACCGTCGTTGTCCTACACCAGGGGTCTCAAACTCACATCAGTGAGCGGGCCGCAGTCACGAATTTTAGTCCCGCAAGGGCCGGGAGAGCGAAGAAGGGGGGGGGGAGGTGATGATTAACAAAATGTCAGATAACGCTGCCTTTCCAGAATGGAACTGGGCGTCAGGATTCGCGACACGTATCGATACCAATCTCCAGAATGACTAAAATGTGGCTGCCTATTCTGAAATATCAAAAATTTGTTCCACGATTATGCTTCAACATGTGGTGACTGTATTGGGTGCCTTACAAAAAGAGGATTCAGGGCAGCTGCGTCTCCATATCGTACTATAATAAACGTTATTGATAGTAATTGACGAGAAAATATCAGTAATTGACGAGAAAACACAAAACACATCTCATCAGTCATCCTCGACCGGAGAGCTGACTTGTTCACCTTCAGCAAGGAAAGCAGATGTTCGCACAAGTAGGTGCTTCTAAACATGGCAATGATCCTTGCAGCCTGTTGACGAAGAGCCGGGAAACTTGCATCGCCAAGAAACTTGTAGAAGTCTGGTACAGCCACGTCCTGAAATGTCTGCTTCAACGGAATATTAGCTTGCAGCTCAAGAAGTTCCATCTGTAACTCGGGCGTTGCGTCATCCACCGGCACCGAAAACGGCAACGAAAAAATCCGGAATTCATTGGCGAGGCTGGTGATGTCTTGGAAGCGTCCTTCGAATTCTCTTTGGAGATTATGGAGGAGGTCAGCGAAGTTATCACAGGATTGTTTATCCACGTTCTCCAGCGACTTCAGGGTTAGAAAATGATCAAACTTCTGAATTCTCATCTGTCTCTCCCAAAGCTGCAATTTGGATTGAAAGGCTTGAATGTCGTCATGAATTTTCGTGATCAGTTTGTTTTTTCCCTGAAGTTTAACGTTGAGGCAGCTCAAATGATCAGTGATATCACTGAGGAACGCAAGGGAGTGAAGCCACTTTTCGTCTGACAGCTCAACAATGGCCCTGTTCTTGCTCTTCATGAAGGCGTCAATTTCCTCTCGGAGATCAAAAAATCGTTTCAGCACTCTTCCACGACTCAGCCATCGCACCTCTGTATGGTACAAAATTTCACCATATTCGCTGCCAACCGCTTCTAAAAGAGATACAAATTGGCGGTGGTTAAGAGCTCTTGAACGGATGAAGTTCACTGCGCTGAGCACGATTTCCATTACGCTCTTCATTTACAGAGACTTGGCAAAGAGTGATTCTCGGTGCAAAATGCAGTGAACCGCGGCAAATTGATTGGTGATTCCGAGTGCAGGGAGTTTCGTCCGCAATCGACCAACAAGCCCGCTCTTGCATCCCACCATTGATGGCGCACCGTCTGTAGCCAAACAAACCAACTTTTCTTACGGCAGTCCAGCGTGTTCGACCACTCTTTCGAGAACAGAAAGAATATCCGCCCCTGTGGTCGTGCTTTTCATTGGGATTAAGTCCAAGAGTTCCTCAGTGACGTTCAGGTTTTTGTCTACACCCCTTACAAAGATAGCACATTGTGCCTTGTCTGTAATGTCGGTGCTTTCGTCAACTGCAATAGAGAATGCTTCAAACTCGTGGCATCGGTTGATTAATCCTTTTTCAATGTCTCCACTGATCTCGTTAATTCTCTCGGCGACTGTGTTTGGAGAGAGGCTTATTTTCTCGAATGTCTTTTTCATGCTGGGACAGGTAGCATCAGCAACTCCGAGCAGGCACTGCTTAACGAACAGGCCTTCAGTGAAGGGCTTGGAAGATTTGGCAATAAGCTCAGAAATTATGAAGCTGGCCCTTACCGTTTCGTCGCTTTCTTTGGCCGACTTTTTGAACAGGTTTTGCTGCTTTCCCAACGCCGACTTCAGTTGAGTCACGGTGTGCTCGCGAACGTTGCCAGTGAGGGCCCCATACTTCTCGTGATGACAAGTCATGAAGTGGCGTCGAACATTGTACTCCTTCGGCACAGCCACAGTCTGGTGGCAGACTAAGCACAACACCTTGTCTCTTGATTCCGTGAAGAAATAAGAAAGTTCCCATCGCTCCTGAAAGCATCTCTTCTCGTATTCCACTTTGCGTTTTGCAGACTGCTTGGACAACGACATTGTGGCTCCCTAGACTTCCACAGCAGAAAGCTTCGTTTGCAGTTCGTCCAAAAGGTCAAAAAGACACCTGTCACATTTACGGAGGCGACAGGCACGTTGGAGCACAATTATGTAGTGCGCTCTATTATGATTGACTTGGGGCGCCGCTACCATCCACAGTGCTGTCAACAGCTTGCGAGTCGGAGGATCGGCGCTTGGTTTGGCGTCTAAATTTAGCGCACGCGAACAGATATGTGGCGTTTGATGTCTGGAAGTGCAGAGTTTCGAAGGGCAATGTGCAGTCTTTTCCTCAGCAGCGAGATGTCACTCTCTCCCAGGCCATAAATAACGCTGTGACACGCCCCTAAACGCACGTGGGTGCATTTTAGAGCCCGAACCTAGAGTCTGATGTGCGGCCGCGTCATTTTCTCCACAGCTGCAGCGCAGTAAAAGCGTTTGACACAAAGACGAACAGGAAAGCAAATATCCACAAACACCATACAACGCCCGGAAACCGTCGCGCTTTCGAAGAAGCCTCAAAAACTCCGCACAAGCCGCCGTTTTCTCATTAGTGACATGCAGCCAGCCCCGTTCGCGGGGTCGTAAAACGCCGCGGGCAGTTTCTCCGCGGCCTGCGCTCGCCCAGCCCTGTGCGCACTGCAGAGTGCTCGATCCACAAGTCGCACTCGCTTGTGACCATTGTGCACCCGACTTAACGGCGCCCGAATCGAGGGGCCTTCGGAAAAGAGGGGTGTCCGCTCTGGTAACAAGAAGCCGTGAAAGACGATATCCACGCGTTTTCGAGCAGTCTCTGGCCACCTGAGTCCTTGGCTACACAAGCAGGGCGCGCACTGCTCACTCATTCGCTTAAAAAACAAAAATAAACCAAGACACTCATGAGAGGGCCACGGGCCGCAATAGAAGGGTCCGCGTGTTTGAGACCCCTGCCCTACACTGAAAAAAAAATACTATCCGGCGCCTGGTTTCGATCCCTCGACCCTGCGGGCGGAACGCAATGTACATGGTGCTCTACCCACTGCGCCACAAAGCCGACACAGAATGGGAGGCTACGAACGCGCCTTATATCCTTGACTCATTCAAACTACGTCAAGAAGCTGCTGATACAACGCATTCACTACCCCCAACTCCCCAAACACTAAACGTTAACGCAACACACCCACCCCCTATGCGACGCATTTACTCGAGTCCCCCTCGCGGGGAGATGGGACCGCCAAAAACAGCGCGTTGTGGACTGCGCAGTAAGGTGCCGGCACGTGCGAGAACCGCTCGCGCTGTTCGTTCTAGGCAGGGGGCGCGCGAGCACTGCGAAGGTGGGAAATTTGAACTGCTTTGGACAAACCTCGTTCAATTCATCAAGAGAGAAGTGAGACAGGGAGGCGAAGAGCGTGATGGGTAGTAGCAGTAAGCGGATAACGGTGCCACAGGCCGTTATGGCGAATAACTGCTCTGCATTTACGACAGCTTTCACGTTGAGTGGAACGGCTTTAATTTTTTCATTACACTTTTAAAGCATTTAAAGCAAAATTTTGAGTTGTATACAAAGCCCATCACAGTGCCTAGCTTGGTTCATCTCTGAATTGGCAAATGGGCGTGTTCGAAAAAGTTTATTAAGGCACTGATGTGCTGGCGTGCTTTGAATGCATCTGTTTCGTTACTTGTTGAAGACTTCTTTGCTCGTGCATTGTGTTTCCTTCCCTTTCCCCGTGTTCCTTTCTTTGTCTTTTGACTTCCCTCCACTGCCTTCTTCACCTTCTGTGCCACCTGAGTCTCTGAGGCAATGTTCTCTTGCAGGCTTCGGGGCTTGCTGTAGCCACTACGACCACCTTGCTAGCTCTACGCAAACGCACAAGGTCAACCATGGTACACAGAAAGGGCGTTTCTATGTTGTGTTTATAGGCCACAGTAATTTGCAGTGTGAAGCAGCAGATAGTGTGCAGCTGTCTGAAGTAACCTTTTTGAGAGTGGGTGAAAGGGTCTGAAACCGCACAGCCTCTAAGTCATTTTTACTCTGCCGCAGCCGGACGCGCATGCGAGCACCCCTGTACGTGGTCGAGTCTCAAGCCACGGTCTCCTCCTCCTCCAACGTGGATGTGGTATGCGCACTTTCTGTGGAACCCCACTAAGCACTGTGCCAGGTCTGAGCATCCTCCTAAATGGATGAGGCACTAAGAAAGCACAGAGGTGGGGAACTTGCCTTTGTCGAGGCAGTGGTCAGGTTGTTACATCCTGCCGAACAGTGGGGTCGCACAGTGATGGAAGCATCATGCAGTATTTCTGCGACCCTTTGGTGCTATGGCACCCTCTGGTCCTCACCAAATGAAAGGCAGGTGTAAAGAGCAGAACCCTTCCTCATGCTGGCTTAAAGGTCAGAACGAGAATTCAGATTGTTCTGTAGATAGGTTCCCCATGTTTTTGATTCCCTGTGGCAAAATTATGCAATATTAAAAAAAAAAAGTTGGATGATGCTGCTCACTGACATGAAAAACGATGTGAGATGCACCAGTTTCCTGATGAGGAACACTAGTCGTATCTTCTCAGAAGTGGGGGGTTTCCTCATCTGAGGCTGTGACGATATTCCATCTTCACTAAAGGAGGACTCCAAGGAGCAAGCATGATGGTTGCACTGGTTGTGGAATGACTGGAGTGCAGACCGTGAATGAGTGGTGGGATATCACCGACCGGGCTGGGCTCACGCAGGCACAGATTTTGGGACAAGTGCCCGAGTAATGCACTAAAATATGGCAGGCAGTAGAATGTTGCCAAACTCAAGTGACTTGCCCAAACTACCATATGAGCTCTGCATGTCTGTTTCTACTTGAAGGCAGGTCTTTGCAGCAAGAAAACAAAATATTGCAAAATGAACCACCTCATACATTGTGGGGCTCCTGACGCCCTAGCCATTGCGCGATCACTGGGTTTGTGCCATCACGGGGCCCTTTTTCCCTCTCTCCTCCGAAATTCCGGCTCGTCTTGGCGCCTCTGTGTAGAGCCGAGCCGTCTCTCAAACTCTTGCGTGAGGTGAAGCCTGCAGAGACCGTTGCGGCGATAAAACACTGTCACGCAGCGGGCGCTCCGCCCTGGTAGCGGAGCTAACCTCACCTCATTGGTCCGTTTGAACGAGGCCCGAACCCGACTCTCGCCGGGGATGCGAACGCGCGCGCTGCGCGGGAGTCCGTTCGGGGAGACGCTTCCAGGACGCCGAAGGCATTGGCCGAAGGTATGTGACGCTTTCTTTACCAGCCGGCGGCAACTCTGTTGCGGCGGCGAAAGCCCACCAGCCCTTCCAGCTGCGGCCCGTGCCCAAGGCTGCTCCTGTTGTCCCTACGCTTGCATATAGTAAGGCCGTACCTACCACTCGACGAACACGCCGTGCGGTACGCGCCTGTGAGCGAATGGGCCCCGTCTCCCTCGCTGCTGCGAGCCGATCCGGCCAGCACGGCGATGCGCGCGCGCGCAACGTGCGGCGCGCGCACCCCGGAATTTGCCCTGACCTAAGAGCCCACTGGCTTTGCGCCGACGACGCGTACACTTGCGCGTGGCGCCCCATCGCCCTTTTCACCTAACGGGAAGTACGTATACCTGTACTGTAAATTATGTAATTGGGTCTGTAAAATATGTGTCTAGAACGTAAGTATAAAATAAACGTCTTCCCTCCGTACCCTGGGCATATTCCTTTGTCGCCCCTTTCTCCACCTGCCCAACAGAGGCGGTGTTGATTTGGGAGACGGCGTTTCAGTATCGTGAGCGTGCTCAACTAGCCCGAACCCACGGTGGTTCCTCGCAGTGTGCATGAATGCCTGCCTTGTGCAATGCTAGCGTTATGCATATTGTGAGGTAGAGAGACCACAAAATAGAGCGCAACTTGCTCCTTTCATGTTTCTTGTAAAGAGCTCACACTGTATGGTGAAATCACATTTCTTGGATGCCTCTGAATCCGCAAGAAAAATTGTTTTAAGGAGAGTGCAACAAATTCCAACAAACTCTTTGCACATCCCAAAATTTCAAATTCGTTGTGCAACCAGGGTGTCGAACCGGAACCGGAACCGAACGGAAAACCGGAACCGAACCCCAATTTTTGCCCGGAACCGGAACTGAACCGAACCCGTATTTTTTCCGCCATTTTGGAACTGAACCCGAACCGGAACGAATCGAAGGAACCGTTCCGAACCGGTGACGGGGCTTCAAAACTCTAATTTCTAGTTTTTGATTATGGTGGTCCACCTTGTGTGTGAAGGTATTTTTACCACTCGCCTGACGGCGCCACCAAGTATTACGCATAGTGTGTAGTTGCACAACCCATCAGTTTTTCTTCCTATTATAACCGTCAATATAATGTAAAGTTGTCCGTATGTACTATCAGTTTGAGTTAGACACTGGTCATTTCCCCAATTTTCTTTTAGCATTAAGAATAAGTTATGCTTGAACGTATAATCCGAGGCAGCATATCATGGCTCATTCATCGTGGTTCCTATGTACATACATGTTTAATATTGTGTAAAGCTTTCAATGCGTTATTAATTCGAATGCATCCATGCCCCCATGTGAAAGCCTCCAAGGACATCATCAACTGGTGGATCTAGTTGGTGTTGTTCCCTGATGACTAAACTAGGCGAAGACACGGAAAGGGGTGGGGGGGACACAAACAAGCGATGTTGTCACTCAAATTCTTATGCACTGCTCTTAAAGGCTGCTTACAGAACATACCTTTCGGTAAAACAACGCATTGGTCCTCTTCACCCGTTAAATGCAATTTCAGGTCATTGTTTACCATGTAATCCACCATAACGTTCCAGTTGAAGCTTATTTGGGGCTGGGCCGCACGACGGCATCCGTGTACTCCCCGATGCGGCGCTGCTTACCACCCTGGGGAACATGGCGAGCGATGGCACGGGCCAATAAGCTAACCTTTTCCACTTTTTAAAAACGGCGCTCAAAGGCAATCTTTGGGCCTAACTGCAGAACTTAGCGATGGGGCTCCGCGAGCTGCATGCTACCCAACGCGTGCACTTCTCCTTGCGTTGAAGTGGATCTTTTCCTGGATGGGAGGGTAAGCCGGACGATGTTCCAAGGCGCTTCCGGTACTTGGTCAGCGGGAACTATAGGTACTTGAAAAGCGTAGCAGGTCAACCAATTTTTTAATGCGAAATTTTTGGCCTTATTATGCGAAAATACGCGTCTGCGTGCGTGTGCTTGTGTGAATATTTGATGGTATCAAATACGATGACGGTCGGGCAGGCTCTCTGTTACCCAGAGAAATTGCCTGTCCTGCCAAAAGGGTGCCCGCTTGTCAGTAAATTACACCAGCCTGCCCGCCTGCCTGCCTGCCCACTAGCCAGGAGATTTCGGGGAGGATGCGTGATTTGGAGACGAGGGCGGCCCGTCACCAGCCAAACAGGGGGGGGGGGGGGGGGGAAGGGGGTGGGGGCATGCATGCAAAGTCGCACCACGGCGACACTCGATGTAACCAAAAAAATATGGTAGACGGGTGGTCGCCTGCTTTGTGGACGGAGTGGCAATGGGTAGCCTGCAGGGAAGGTGCCCATTGCCAGAAGGTTCAGGCGAGGGTCCCAGAAGGGGGAGGCGGAGGTGGCGTCGGCGGCACCGGGACGCTGCCCACTGGCCAGGAGGCTACATGCCTGCCTGCCAGAAGACTGCGGCGATGATGCTTTATTTAAAGACGAGGTGGTCGGCGAGCGGAGTGGAACACTAGGCGGTACCGCGGCCGTTGCATAGAGTCATGTTCTTGATAGCAGCTTTTAAGCACCCGTTGCTCTCGTTTTGCGTAGTCTCTCAGGGTCGGCCTCGTTGTTACCGATGCAACGGAGAGGCCACCGAAGATAAAGCAAGCATGAAAGTGGAGGATGAAAGTATGGCAAACGTGTGAGCGGGAGGACGGTATGCTGAAGCCGCGCGAGACATGCTCTTCGGCGACGGCTCGCGCTACGAGAGAACGCCAGAGCTTACCGCGTGCCGTCGTGCGTTCGCTGATGACGCGATCACTTCGTGAGTCGCAGGCGCTATACGCCGTCCCCGAGCAGACGGCACTTCGGGCTTCCCTCAACTTTCACATTAGGGTGTATCGTAATAGTCAGTTAATTTTTTTATTTATGAAACTGCGAGTTTATGAGCCAAGAATAAAATTCAAATTGAATCATTTAAATGACCTAACTGAATTAAGAAAAACAAACTAGCGGTCATAAAGAGTAATTCTTTCACATTCACACACACAAGCAGCCTTAAGTGTCCCTGTGAGGCTTTTATATCGTTTAATTAATGTTGTAATCGTTGACCTCCAATGAAAAAGATTTTGCAGTGGATTGTGCAGTTAAAAGAACTCGGCAAAACTTCCAATAACCGCGTTCACTCTTTGCTTCGCGTCTGGAAGCACTGCGAAAGATCTACAAATCGCAGCACGGAGCGGTGCTGCCTGCTTCGCTCGTCGCAGTATGCCTTTCCTTTCTGCATTGCTTTTGTGGCTTTCTTTTAACAGCGGAGCTACTTAAGCTTGAACCTGGTTCGGTGGCGTCCACAAAAAAAAAAAATACTAAGAACAAAACCTTCGCTGCCCGTAATTGGTGCACCACCGCAGAAAGAATTGTGTAACAGTGAAGCCGGCTTTCGCGCCTGCTCGAGTGTTAGCACAAGGGACATATGCGTGTGCCTACCTTTTACTATATACCAACTTAAAGGTGAGGGTCTTTTTCAGGCGACTAAAACGCAAAAACAAATTTGCGCAGCTACACTAGCGGCGCAAGGCTGGAGAAGCAGTGCATCTGAAGGTCGACCTAGCTTCTTCCCCCTGGGATCCGCTGTTAGTGGGGGGGGACCGACCGGAACGGCCTTGTAAAAACCGGGTAAACTTGTTTTCACCCCTCAACACTTAGTCTAGCCTAGCAAGAACATCCCGAAACCTAAAAAACTGAGCGGAGCCCAGCAAAACTTAGGAATAGAGCATGATACGAAAAAGCGAGGATGACCCTCAGCTCCGCTGTTTCTCCAGCCTTGTGCCAGTAGTGCAAGCTGCACCATTTTGAACAGAGAAGCTGCTGTTGCTGGCTGTAATGTGTGCGGCGTCATCACAAAACCCCCCGGTCATAGTTACTCCAGCCGCTTACCGCGCACGTGAGCAGGCGCCTTAAGTGGAGCGCCTGGCATCGTCCAGGCTTGCGCGGGGCGCTCGGAAAATAATACTAAGAAAACAGTTCATGTGCGACCGCGCCTCAAGGGGGAGGCACAAGACAGCTCGCGCTACAGACGCATAGTTCGCGGACCCGGTTGCCACTGGTTCTAGCACCGGTTGACGCGCTCCACTTTCGAACACATGTGAAAGCGTGCGGACAAAGCGATCCTGGGCCGCCAGTCATGCGTGAGAAAGACGACGATATAGATAGATTTGACGATGACTACTACTACCACCGGGAAACGCGACAACGGAACATCTAAATAAGCAATTTCAAACCTACTGACAAGTGGCGGTGTGTCCTTCAGTGCTTACATAGAAAGCAATCCTCCAGGTCTTGCGCGACTTATATAGTGCAAGCATCTCCAATTTTATTACGTGGCTATAGAATGCGTTCTTTGCTGCAGCTGAAGGAAAGCCGGCCAATAGCCCCTCCAGTGCTGTAATGGCGTGTTTCCGGTGGTCGAAGAAGGGAAAGAGAGAAAAACCTTTTGAGCAAATTTCCAAGTTGCCTAATAGATATAGAACGGTAATTTTTGGCTGAGGTGTTTTGCCACCGTCTATAATCTTAGTATTGCACGTGTTCGTTGACTACGTTCTGGAAGGATTTGAGATTTCGAAACAAATTGAAAAAAGGGTTGCAGGGTCTTTTTGAATCGCCAAAATGAGAATGTCTGCGCAAAGAAACATACAATATGAATTTGTTTTTATACCGACGTTACAATGAAACGAAAACGCAGCACTAAAAAAATTAAACACAAAAAACACTCCTGCTTCTTTTCCTCCGAACCCGTTTGAACCCGTTTGAATCGGTTCGAACCGGTTCGAACCGGAACGAAATGGTGCTCCGAAACCGAACCGGAACTGAACCCGAAAGGCATGAACCCGAACCCGAACCGAACCCGAAAAAATTCCGGTTCGACACCCTGTGTGCAACAGTACCAATAAGGAACCCGCCTTCAGTTTTTTTGCACATGAAGTGCAACAACAAGGCTCCTTATCAAGCAATATAGGTGGCAAAGAGGCATTATTTTTTACTGTGCAGGATAACTTGTACGTTTATTTGTATTTTATTATCTGATATTGTCTTTGCAATTCAATTTTCTTAAAGCATGTTGCTGGCTTAGTCTCATAAATAAGTAGAAGCAAAAAAATACAGCAAGCTGTGCAGCGACGGGGGGTGGCATTGAAAAGCCTGAGAACCATGTGAGACTAATGTTTAAAATGTTGCAGGCTTGATTTATAACTTGGTAATGGTGCAGTTAAAATAATTCATAGAAAGAACAAGTGGTGATTGACTTTGCGTTTAGCTGTATAGGCTCCCCAAAATTTTCAAATCGGAATGCCCTGTTGATTTTGACATCTGTTGGTCAAATTGGGAGGGGCAGAGTGAAGAAGCTTGGTTAATATCGTAGCCTCCAACTGGACTTAACAGTGACCAAGTGTACGCAAACATACTTTGTGCCTACCCTTTGTGCCTGTACTCTGTGCCTGCTCCTTTCAAATGTACTTTGTGCGCAATAAAGGCTTTGCTGCAGGGTGCAAGCACTACTTTGGCCAGACCCCAAGGTGCAGGCACCTGCACAAGACCCAGATTGGTGTTCCTTTACAGTGCCTTACAAAACAGTGTGAGTAACATAACAATACAGCTGGGCTCGTGAATATTAGCTTGCTTTTTTTTTCTCGAGGAAAATTTGATGTGGCATTGAACTGTTGTTTTTAATTCCTTCTACTGATATTATTGTGTCCTTAATACAATGAGGTCTGTCCTTTAGACCTGTCAACTGATAAAATAGAATGACATGCTGAGAGACTAGAGTGGGAGAGGGCTTGCGACCCATAACACCTAGGCCAAACAATCTGCATTCCAAACCCACTCGAATATGGTCTTCCTGCGTACCGCTTGGGAATTTGAGCTGTGAACATTTGTTGTGGAATGCAGGAACACCAGCAGCTCGTAAAGTGACCGGGAAGGGAATTTCTGGAACCCTTACTTATGTGGGGATCCTTCACTTCTAAAAGAGAAATTTTTGTTGTTTTATTTATAGTGCAAGTAAGGCCTCACTCTATTTATGGCGTTCAGCATCAGACGCCCTCCACACCAATTCTGAAATTATCACGAGATGTTGAAGTAGTGGTTTTCAGTTTGGTTTGATAGCACCTTACTCTTTTAACCTGTAATAGCTAAACACAGTGGTGGTATTTTAATTTCTGCTGTGTGCAAGTTACAGAGGTGCCATGCACCCACTTTTGCCAGAGTAAGGCGTGGCGTGGCAAATAACATAGCCAATGAAATGCACTTTGGACTCAGCAATTTTTTTCACACGCTATTTTTGCAGCAGAAGATCGCGCATCCAGTCAGCTCATTTGGTGGACAGCTTCTGAGCCAATCTTCTGCGTGCGTATGTGCCCGGGTATGAGGGGCGGCCAACTAACTATACTACATTTCCCAATATTCTCCCGCCTATGAAAGCTTTTACATGATTTCACGTGCTGTGCTAAGACGCCCAGGAGAAAATGGTAGCTGGTCCCAGCTGGTTTATGGTAAAATTCCCAGCTGGGACCAGGTAAGACCAGCTGGGCCCAGCTGGGAGTTTAACCATAAACAATCTGGGACCACCGACGATTTTCTCTTGGTATTCAAGAACAAACTAGGTCAATTTGTGAACAAGTGAAATTGTTGCATCACATTGGCCTCTATGCGTATAATATATACGTTGTTGCTGAACTCCTTTCACCACCTTTCTCAAGGAGCTCGCTAAATTTAGGCCTCTGAAAAGTTGAAACTTTGTCTGCAATGGCTTCTTCACTGCTCTCCGCTTTCCTGAGGTCGCCGTCTCTGGTATTCATGTCTTCCTTGCATTCTTCGACAGCTCACTTAGACTTGTTTGCCTCGATTGTTCTGACCTGTCTTGCGCGGCATGGCCAGGGTCCTATTCTCTGAGGGGTGCAGCTTGTTCCACTTCTTCAGAGGCAGCTGGACTTCCGTGGGCTTGACAAGTGTTGAAATTGACTTCTCCATTATTGCACTGCCTTCGCTTTTCGTCTCTTGTGAATCCTCACTGCTTGCGACTTTGCGTTTCTGTTGTGCTCCTTGGCTGCAACTAGATGTTTAACAGCTGTGTGCAAATTTCCTAGGTGTGCTCTCCAACGGTGCTGCCGCGTGTCCTTCTATTGCAAGAACAGCGTCGTCTACATAGCAATCAGAAGGTGTTTATGTTGCTCGCTTCAAAATTCTTGTAGGACGGCGAATTAACAGTCGATTGTCAAGCAGTGGCGCAGTCTTTGTATTCAACGGGTTGCGTGTGCTGTTTCTTTGCAGGCTTGGAGAAAGGAGCCAGGGCCCCCGGTTGCACAACCTATCTGCTTTGCACAGAGAGGCTTCTCTATGGAGTTGCTGCTGCAGCTGAGGGCACTTGTGAGAATGTGTTGTTAGGGGAGCCGCTTAAACTGCTTTCTTTTCATTAGACAGAGCATCCTTGCGCTCTTCAAGTACCTGTGTACCAAAACTGAAGCACCGTTGAGGGCTGGGAACATTGACAAGTAGCCGGTTTCCTTGAGCTTGTTACAGTGCACAACGGCTGCATCTCTGTTTAGCATTGGACGGCCCCTGCTCTTTGCTTCGGGCGCCATCATGTCACGTTTGTCTTTTGATCTATGCAGAAATAATGTGTTGCTTAATGAGGTGCTGTCATTGTGTACATTGCCCTTGCGGGCAGTTGTTTTTCTGCTTTGCCTTTGGTTATTGAGATGTGTGGGAATCGTGGAGAACCGTGACCCGTGATCCCGAGCCCACGGAGCAAGATCTTGCTCCGTGCCCGAGCCGGCGGGCGCTTCGGGAGAAACTTGTGCGCTGAAACCGGTCCGGCGCTCCGCTGTTCGTCGGCGTCCCCGAGAGATGGCACCACCGATCCGCCTGGAGGGGAGGGGGGCATAGGCGCGCGGGCGGCAACGTGTGCGCTCGGGAGACGGGCAGAGTCTCGGCGGAGGCTCGGTGGGGGCGAGATCAGCTGAGAGAGAGAGAGAACAGCTGAACGTCGCGGCGGTGGCGGATGCATGTATCTCAGGTGGGAACTTTGTCGCGCGCCGTAAGTGCCTGCCTCCCATTCGCGGTCACGACCCGGACGGCGTGATTCGTGAACGCCGTCGAGCCTTGTGCTCGCATGCTTTGGGATTCCCCAAATAAACGGCTGTGCTTCGGCACTACTGTCTACTGTGTTCTCGTATCGGCGAACCTCGCTGGGCTGCCGTAGGCATGGGAGCCCGCGTGGTTGACACGCCGGGAGCTAGCGTGGTGGCCTACCTCAGAGTGCTGGCAAGGTCCCCGAGGAACCCCTCATAGCCCACAGATGTGCATGATAGCGTTGGTGTAATGTTATCCAGCTGTATGTCGTGTCTCTTCAAGTCCTGACATGCAGTTATGTACAATAAAACGACATCACGAAAATATGAACCACAACACACAGTAGTGGAAGTCCAATCAAGGCAGTGTTTAATTACAGTAACAAAGCTTTCCTAATGTAGCCACAGTGTGCCATTATTGACCCTTCACAAACAATATTTGCATCTTTTGGTTCATTATTTCATGTCCGCGTTTCATTTGTCCACGACTGTTCGTCATAAAGGCGGCCGCCGCGGCCGGGAATCGAACCCGCTGTTTTGGGCTCCGCAGCACGACGCCTTAGCCACTGAGCCGCCGCGGCGGGTTAGTCTTTCTTTCTTTCGTCGCACATGTGTTGCTTGAGTCTTCTCTAGGAATTGCCCGCTTCGCCCACATAGCTTTGATCGCAGTCTGCGCACAGAACGCTGTAGAGAACGCCTGGAAATTTTCTTTTCTGTACCTTCACCTTGACGGTCGCCATGAAGTACCATAACTTTTGCGTAGGCACGCGTGCTACCTGTAAAATATTAGGGAGAAAAACACGCGGCATGTGCCCGCTAATCCCAGTTAGATACGGTAACGGAGTACGATTATGGGGACGTGTGGGGCCGGAGCGTTTAGGGCGCCTAGCTCACGTTCCACCGAGTGTACAAACGTGTCAGGTTAGCCACATGCGGAGAGGTCCTGGTGCACGTGCTCTGTGTAGGCAGCCATATCTTCAGGTTGTTCGCAAACCCTGTTGGTACAGCTCACAAGCTATGCCACTGCAAACCTTTCGAAAAACCAGGGTTCAAAGTTAAATTGCAGAGAGCGACCCATGTGGGTGCTCTTTATGCACACTCTGTACGTCGAGGTTTTTCCTTCGCGCTTGACGAGGACGTCGAGAATCGCTCCTCCTCTACGGTAACTGAATGGTTCATGCACGCTGCTCAGGTGTGCTGTGAATGCAGTCAGTGGCTCCTCTTTGATTGCACTGAAACGATCGTCTACGTAACGAATAAGGCTCTGGGCAGAGAACTAAACGAATTGAGTGCGCATTGCTCAAGCCCTCCATCTTAAAAATTGCTGGCGGGACCGGTACGGCAGCGCCCGTCACTATCTCGTGGGCGTCAACTGCAACCTGTGAAAGTGATCCCTTTAGAAACTTGCCCAGAACGTGCTGGCAGTAAACCCTTTTGGACACAATGACGCAAGACGGAGAGCTTTCTTTGTGCGTCTTGGACGAGCAGAAAGCCTGCAGGATGAGCACGTCGGTCTTTCTGTTTCAAGGTCGCTTAGAGCTTCCCCTTGACAGTGCTTTAGACCCTCCCTATGGGCCCTGCTAGGATCAATTTGAGCTGGGCAATAACTTTTCTGGAATGCCGCTTCCGCCTTGTCGTTGTACTACGCTGAGGGAATGACGACGAAGCCATCTTCTTTTTCAGATGGTGCAAGTCTGAGGTCAGCGTCACGACGGACATTGACGACGCTTGGGGTGTCGATGGCCGATATCCTTTTGCACTCCCCTGGCAGGCCTTCAAGCGTCCCCTGAATGCATCGTTCGATAGTGTTCTCATCAGCCTTTGATGTGGTGCCACCAGCAAGCCCAAACACTTCCGTGTTGTCCCTTATCTGGTGTACCCAAACTTCTGACCCAACTTCAACACCATTTCTACATTTTCTGGAACAGCGGGATTTGCAAGGAAAGTTGCAATGTTTTGTTGAAGGAGCGATGTCTCTTGCTTGGGCAGCATTGAGAGTATGCTCCACCAGATGAATTTGGAAACTTCAGAAGCCGTTTGAAGTTCCTGCTGAGACAGGGGATAGTGCTGCCCACGAGAACACTCTGAAGCACATGCTTCAAGAAGGTGGTCCTTCAGAAGGTGAAGGTGCCTCCATACACCATACCGGAGATAGCGGCACAAGTGCAGCTCTAGCGGACGCGATGGTGGGAATGGGCCTACCAGCAGGCAAGCGCAGGTGGGACGTACGCATGCTTGATGGAGTAGGAGAGAAGTCGTGCTTTGCATGCAGCAGCAACAAGAAGGCTGGAATATGTCGTAGGGATCTGAAGAACGCAGTAAAAAAGGGTCCCTAGTAAGAGAAGCAAACTGATTCAGAAGACAGACCGAGCATCACGAGCTCGAGCGTCGTCAATGCACTTCGGGACGCTGACCTCATATTTGACCAGTCTGACAATGAATGTGCCATCGTAGCCATCCCCGCGGTGTTGTACAATGTGCAGGCGCAAAGAGCAGCCCAGGAAAATTTTTTCCCAGTTCAACTTGTTTATTTACGGCCAAAACGCTCAAGGAGGGCTCGCCGTGATGAATCGTTGTGTGCGAAAGCGGTTCCCGGCATTGTTTTTTGGGCCGGTTTCTGCAAAGATCACTTTAAAGCTGACCGATTACCATTTTCTGGTAAAGAGCCCCCCCCCCCCCCCTTCCCCGAGGCACCTGACTACCTCTAACGGCACTGCCTCACTTATCTTCAAGGCGTCTTATTAGATATCAAGGACCTATACCATTCCTTGCTACGCGGCGAGATCGTAGAGGGCGTGTCTGAGTGAATAGACCGCCACGGAGCTGTCTGCTTCCAGAATGCGTGTGGTATGACTATCAGCACCTTCTCGGACACTCGCTCTTCGATTGTAAAGTTCAGCAGTGAGACCTTCGTTAAGAAGAGAGGTGTATGCATAGGTTCATGCTTAGCACACGTGCTGAGTGGTCTCCTGGTGGTGCGGCACTACAGGCTCTTCGAGGCCATGCTTCATACTTCGAAAACCGCGCGAGTCTTTCGCTACTTGATGACTTCTTGGTGCTTTTTCAGTGCGCGAGAGGTGACCTGGAAGAGCAAGTGCAACGCATCACAAATACCTTCGAAACCACCCTTGCTGGCCTTACACTTAGATGGGAACTTCCTTCGGACAGTGGGCTGCGGTTTTTGTACTTGATTCTACATTTTAGACCAAGCTATGTTTGTTGGAGGTATTCCCATCGCTCGAAGAAAAGACACGTGTGCGGAGAGCGGCACGTACCCGCACGCGTTTCTCCTTTCTGGAACCCGTTCTGGCGGGAGTCGGGAGAACACATGAAGGCTGCAGGACCGGCTTAGGAGAGGGAAAAACGCGTGCGGGAGTGCCTCGCTCTCCTCACATATGTGTAGCCCTTAATTCCGTTTATGTCTGCCCGCTACGGAATCGAAAAACGGAGCATTGGCTTGGCCGCATGGAGGGATTCCCGTAAGAGTTCTCGTCCGCATGAAGTAGGGTCAGTTTAGAGTCGCAGGATATGTGGCCGTAGTTGGCAGGCTTCCCAGCGGCCTTGCTAAGCGAATTAGGAGGGGTTTTATAATCGATAATGCGCAGAAACATATCGCTCACGACGGCTCTGGAGGGCGTCGCGATCTCGTAAACAGCACCTAATTTATTTCCCACGTGTTCCTAACCGATGGCGGGCACCTGCTACCGGCAAGTGTGGCCGGAAGTGCTGAATGATGATGTCAGGATAGCCATGATACTCTGCAGGTTTCTCCATGCTAGCAAACCTTTCCACCGCTCCTCGGAACGCACATTCGCCATAAGCCTATTGACGCAACATGACTTCTGCATCTGAGGCCTTCAGGCACCCTCACCTCTCTGCAGGCTTATGTAAATGTCCTCTAGAGTATCTGTCACCACTTGCAGTGGACGGGGAGGGTCTGGGCTCACCTTGGAGGGCACGTATGATTGACTATACATTCAGCTGTGTGTACACTTGTTTGAATATGCAACGCAAGGTGATCCTGTGCCTCAATCCGACTGTTGGAATTACGGGATCGCTGAGTGCGCACAAAACCTGTGACAAAGTTGTTTTTCTTAGAATAGAGGTTTCAAAGGGTATAATTTGCATTGGGTTCGTCTTTGTACCGTGATAAGGATTCGTATGGCCGGGATGCTGACGAAGTTTTCAAGCAGCAGTTGCAGTTGGTGATGGGTTAGGAGCCTTAAAATTTACGGGGGATCACCACGCTGGCGCCTCTCAAGCACACTATTCTCCGGAATGTCTAAACTGATTTTGCCATGGGGCATAGCACGACACCACGCCTATAGTGGTGGGGGTTTGAACAAGGGCCGTGCAGTGCACCGTCTGCATCTATGATCAGTAAAGTAAGCAGGTGTGTTGGTTTGCAATTGTAAAGGGGCATTGGATCTTTTTTCTTCAAGGACCAGGATCTGAATCTCCTTCGAGCACACCGTTGTCCCGAAACCCGTTCTTCTAGACTCCAAGGTCAGGAAATAATTCATTGGAAGGATATACACCACATTGCGGCAGAAAGGCAAACAACGCGTGGCAATGTAAAAATTGAAAGGGAACCTTTCTATGCCTCAATGATGGCGACGTTGCTCCAGAACGCACTGCAGGAAAGGGGACTTTCTCTGATGGTGACGATGGTCGTGGTTGAAGTGAAAGATGGTTGCTGGTCCAAAGCCAATGATGATGATAATAAGTTTATTTTGCCCAAAACTGGGTGAAAGGAGGAAGGGGAAGTGGGAGCCTTCCTGAATTCCTCCTCCTCAGATGGCGGCAGCTTCGGCCAGTTGGACCACCTTGACCTGTATTTCGGGGTCGGAGCCAATCTCTTCAAAGTCCGAAATCCAAATCGTTGCGCTCAAAGCGCACTGCAGGAAAGACGACTTCCACAATGGGTTTCCACAAAGGCACATCAAGCGCCTCAAACAAAAACGCGTCTCGTGGTCGGAATCTAATTTAAGTCCGTCGCGTTGCGAAGCCGAAGAATTCCCCGTAATATTTATTCCAGAGTGTTTCATGGCGGCATTAAGGCGTAAAATATTGGGCATGGCTTAATGCCTCAAATGGAATACACGAATGAATAATGCCTAAATGAGAAAACACGAGATTACAGTGCTTAGTAATCTCTTGATATGTGGTGAGTCGGCTAAGCTATAGTGTATTGTCCAGCGCCGGCTTGGTTAATACGCGGGCCTGTTAGTGAAAAAAACTAGTCGTCCTCCATGAAGGCACAGGCACCGGCCCACACGATTTGTACGGTTATGTTGGGGAATGGACTTGACAGTATCCGATGTGCTAAAGGGGCCACTCATCCCAATTGGTAACATACGTGTGATTCTTGGGGGGCAGTAATGCTTGGGTGGGCTTTCATCGACCTAATGTGCCTACGCCAATATTCAGCCGGATGCAAATGTTTCAGTAGCCAGCAGGCAGGGACACTCAGGCACATTATCGGAGAATGTAGAGTAACTCCAAGATTGTCAGCCCTACTATCCCCTCTTGCCCCTCCCCCAATAACTATGGGAGACACTGGTGTCTATCCACTCACTCCGTGACCAACTCATCCTCGTCGAGAGGGCAGTCGCGGTGAGCTATCCGCGGTGAGGAACTATCCGACGGCTGCTGATAGTCTTCCGTCAGACACACGGCGGTGCCTGTTCAACACTCAGCGGCGCCACTGCAAGTCATCGACATCGTTCATTGGACCGGGCACCCGCCGCGGTGGCTCATTGGCTAAGGCGTTGCGCTGCTGAACACGAGGTCGCGGGTTCGATTCCCGGCTGCGGCGGCCGCTTTTCTGAGGGAGGCGAAAAATAAAAAAACGCCCGTGTGTGCGAGATTTCGGCGCGCGATAAAGATCCCCAGGTGGTCAAAATTAATCCGGAGCCCTCCAATACGACGCGCCTCATCGTCTGCGTTGCGTCGGCGCGTTGAACCTTACAATAAATCAATCATTGGACCGGGCGGTCAATGACATTTCAAGCACCGCTATAAAGCCTGCGCACCAGGAAAGGACCATCACTGGCAGTAGCGGCAGTGGCAGCAGTTCGTCAAAGCTAACCCGCTCACTTCGTGTGTCGCAGGTCAGTAACGAATTCCCGCAAATGGCCTATGTAGTTGTTTTGTGAGCTGCTTCTGTCGCTGCTGCCTTTTATCGCATTTTATCGTATCTTGTGGGTGTGGCTAGCTGATTGAGCCATTCACTGTGACGTTGGCCAAACCAGACCCAGACGATGACGAAAACAATCATTGCCGATGTTAAGCGTGAACTGGAAGATGAGATAAAAAATTGTAGGACGGAATTAGAGGCCCAAATTGAAGAACTTCGAAACAGTGTGAAATTCATCAGTGATGAGTTCGACAAAAACAAAGCTGAACTCGGCGCTGTAAAAGCAGAAAATAAGAAATTGCGGGACGAGAACCCATCCCTTAAAGGGACCATGAAGACAAAACACAAGTTTGGTTCATTAGAAAGACTGCTCTGTCGTGATAACAATGATTCCGATTTCATCGCAAACTTCAGAAAAATAACGGATATATTAAAGAAAATGCGTGGAGGAGTGGCGACTCGCTAGCCAGTTTCCGGCAACTTTTCTATGACGTCACAGTATCTTGTTTGGGCAATTGACGGCGGCCGAACTGATCAATCGCCAGGACACATGACTGGACAATTGTAGTGGGCCACTAGTTCCGATTGATCGAATCACTTGAATGCTAACCTGCAGTTAAGACACTGAAAATTATGTTTTTAGTGCTGGCCCATATGACGTCACTCGTGCCAATAACACGTCACTGTGGCGCGAAATTTGAAAGTTCTGAAGTATTTCCTGCGTTTTTATCGGTTAAAAAACGTTTTTCGTGGCCGGAATGGAGCTGAGTGAGGTACTGAAGTCTAACTCTTTCAAGTTAACCAAAGTTGTATTTTGTCTTCATGGACCCTTTAAGTCTAAGTGTGAAGTTCTCACCGCTCAGTTGACAGGTACCGAGCACCGCGTAAGAGAATGTGAGCAGTACTCTGGTAACGCCAACGTGGAAATCAAAGGTGTGCCGATTTGTAAGGAACAAAGCCTTCCAGAGCTGATGGCTAAAATTGGTGACAAGATCGGAGAGCCGATTCCCCGTCGGGCATTGAAATGTGTCATCGCGTGCCTGTCCCTAAAACAGCGAACCAGCAGAACATCGTTGTCGAGTTTGCTCGGCGCACAAAGCGCGACGAAATCCTCGATAAGGCCCGCAAGGCGAAAATTCTCGGCACTGATTTCGGTCTTACCGGAGCTAATCCGGTGTTCATTAATGAACACCTCTGCCCGGAACTAAAGAGGCTTCTCGGGCAGGCAATATCTCGGAAACGCGAAGTTGGGTGGCGGTTTGTGTGGGTGCGCAACGGCCATATACTCGCACGACGAGCTGAGAACACGCCTGTGCTCAGAATCAATCATGCGTCAGATGTTGCGAGGATGACATAAGGGTCGTGTACGCAAGTTAACTAGTCTCAAGGTTTTTTTTTCAGTATGTTTGCTTGTACTGTTAGTTTGGTTGAAAGCTTCCACATAGCAATTGCACTACCACTCAGAGTTAATAATTTTATGTTGATGAAAGCAGGAAAAATGTTAATCAGAACCTGCAAGTGTACAACAATAAGCTATTTCTCTGTTATAACAATGTTTCATCAACACAGATATAGTGTGTTGGTTTGTCGACTTCGGCATCGTGTAATATCTGATCTTCAATGCAGGCGTCGGCCTATTGAACAGGTTGCGTGTGCGCAGTGTGTTACGTATTTCAATGCTTCACTTCGCCCTGTAGTTGTTTGTTTCTTCTTTTGTATCGCTGCTCCACTTGAACGGCTCTATCTGAAGTGATAGCCCCACACGACCTTGCCTACCCTAAAGACAGCAGACACCTCAATTTTTTTCGTCGCAACGTGCAATCCGCCAGGAACAAACATGAATGTATAACGGCGCTTTTCAATGATTTTTCGTTTAACTTTCATGTCATCATGATAACCGAAACGTGGTATACTTGTGACGATAAAGTTCTTGTACTACCGGGTTATAGATCTTTTTTCTTAAATAGGCAAGGGAAGCGAGGTGGAGGAGTGCTTCGGCTAATAAAAAGTGAACCTTCTGTGAATTCGCTGCCTACCTTTACAGTATCTTCAGTAAACTACGAAGCACTATCTGTAACGTGCGGTGACTACATGTTTACAGTTATATCTAGGCCCCCATTTGGTAATTTGACTTGCTTTTTTTTTTTTGGAAACTTTATTGTGTTTTGCGAACGATAATAAACTCAGAATGGTCATTGGTTGTGACCTCAACTGTAACATGTTAGAAGTGAACACAACGACTAATGAACGTTTATTACTGCTAGAATCAAATATTCTTAAGAATGTAATTTCTGAACCTATGCGCATTACGCTGGAAGCTGAAACTCTTTTACATCTCTTTATTACACAAACTGAGGTACAAATTATAAAAGCCGGAGTTATCGAAAATACCGTTAGTGACCATCTTCCTATTTATATGTTCCTAAAGGCTAATCCCCAATGCAAGAAGATTTATTCATCCTCTACAGTTCTGATTGAGGACATCACTGATACTACCCTGAATACTTTCAGGGAAAGAATTACTTTATTGAACTGGCATGATGTATTAACCTCGCACAACGCAAGTGAAGCCCACAATATTTTTATCGACAAATTTACTTGTGTCTATAAAGAGTGCTTTAAATTAAAAAAACGTGTGAAATCTAAGAAAATACGTAAACCTTGGGTCACCGCAAAATGCCTCGGATGATCCGCAAGAAGAACTTGTACGCGCAATTTATAAAACTCCGGAAGCCAGAAGATTTTAAATGTTTTAAAAACTACAGAAACCTTGTAACTAAAGCGTTGCGAAATGCAAAGCGGGACTACTTCACGAACCTACTGAATGAGGCCACTACGAGACATCCCGATAAAACATGGCGTTCACTAAACACACTTTTAAACCGGTCGCGAACGTGCAATGAGATAACCCAAATCGAACACAACGGCGCTGTTCTTAGTGGCGTACACCTGGCAGATGAGGTTAACTCTTATTTTACTAACCTAGTTAAAAGCAACCACGACGAATCTATCAGGCAGTTTTTGACAACGCCTAATGAAAATAGCGTATTTTTGAGCCCAACGACGCAACAGGAAATTTTTGCAGTTTTTATTTCGCTGAGCAACTCGAGGTCCAGGGATGTTGATGGCATTTGCATAAGACCAATAAAGTATGTCCTTGACTACATTTTACCAGCATTGGAGCATATTTATAACCTATGCTTGCACTCTGGAGTGTTTCCAGTCAAAATGAAACGGTTTAAAGTGGTAGTTATATACAAATCTGGAGATAAAAACAATTTTTCAAACTACCGTCTGATTTCTATACTTCCTGCATTTTGAAAACCTCTAGAAAAGATTATATCATTAGGAATCAATTCTTTCTGTGACAAGAATAATATACTATGAACTCAGCAGTTTGGCTTTAGGAAGGGTAGATCGACAGAGCTAGCACTACTAACACAAAAAGACATTATCCTACAATCATTCGAAGATAAAAAACTAACCATGGGTATTTTTGTTGATTTCTCAAAAGCATTTGATTCTATTAATCACCATTCACTATTATTAAAACTTAAACACTATGGTTTCCACGGTCTTGCCTTAGCATTATTCAGATCATTCCTTGACAATAGGGAACAGTGTGTTCTGATCAATGAATGTATGTCTAAATTTATGAAACTAACCGCTGGCGTTCCTCAGGGTAGTACACTCGGGCCACTACTTTTTAATCTATATGTCAATGATGTCGTAAACATAACTACTGAAGCTACATTTATTATCTATGCCGATGATACGAGCATCTTTATACAATCTAAAGATCCGCATGAACTTTGCCAAATGGCGAACGCTACATTGAACAATCTAAATATATGGAGTGCGGCTAATTCACTTAAAATAAATACCACCAAAACCAAAGCAGTTGTGTTTACCCCCTCCCAGAAGCGTTTACAATATCAGTTTTGCGTTCGAATTGGCTTAAACAACATCGAAGTAGTGTCAGAAATTCAAACACTTGGGGTAATCTTTAATCAAAATATGTCTTGGACTTCGCATGTGAACCGAGTGCTCAGTTCTTTGGCTAAGATCTCAGGCGCTCTTTGCAGAGCCCGTTATGTTTTACCTGATAAATTTAAGTTATTAGTTTTCAAAGCTCTTTTTTGCTCCCACATAAATTATCGTACTTTGGTCTGGGGAACTACCTCAAAACAAAATATAAATAGGATTTACTCAGCCCAAAGAAAGTCCCTCCGACACGTAGCAAACCTAAGCTATCATTCACCCGTTGAACACCTTTTACATTCCTATAAGGTTTTGCTGTTTACTTCTTTATAAAATTTCAATTTACTCATCAGGTACAGAAACAGCACCAAGCATAATAACACAACATTTTTATCTCTATCCCGTTTGCAGAGTGTCCCTGAAACTGGGTATTCTTTTCGAAATAATGATAATTGGGTGATTCCGTTTTGTAAGACCGACCACGGCCTTGATATGGTCAACAACCGTGTACCGCGAATGCTAAATGAATTCGCCTTCAAAGGAATTAATTTACTTAGTATTACACCTACTCAACTGAAACTTTATTACCTTCACAAACACCGCTTTTTTCCTTCCTTTCTTTGAATTACTGTGCATTGTTACATTTGTATTTGCCATTGTGTGTTTGTAACGGGATCCCAATGTGTTGCCGTTCTTTTTTCCTATATTCTTTGTGCTGTAGAATCCTGCACTTTTTTTTCCACCGAAGCTAAATCCTACAAAGTTGTAACTATGTACTAGATGAGTCTTTCTTTTTCTTTTATCCTTCTTTACATTGCACTTGAAATGTCGAGTGCCATGATTTTGTTTGTGAACGTGAAAAGCATGATAAAAAAAAACCTTTTTTTTCCAATCCAATTTTTTTTGCTTGGTGTTGCACTTTTCCCTGAAAATAAAAAAATTCCGGAATTGTTCGCTATGTGCCCCTCTGCTTTGTAAAGGGAGTTGGGTCCCTGTCAAGCTGGCTGCGTCCAGCTTTTTCCCTCCTTCCTGCATTTTCTGCTGCAAAATAAATAAATGCAAAATGAATGAATGAATGAATGAATGAATGAATGAATGAATGAATAAATGAATGGGTTCCCGTGAATAGGGACTCCCTTGAACGGGATCTTCTCATCGACGCTCCCAATAAAATTGTTCTCTCCCCCCCTCTTTCTCTCTCACCTTTTCGTTCTGGCTCGAGTCTTCATCCAATGTCTGCGCTCCGGATCGCCGTACACCCACCGACAGAAGGGTTTCCGCTCGCGCGAGGGTTGTAATACTTAGCATACAAGTGGACCGGCAGACGAATGTTTAGGTGCGGTGCACCTTAGCACCTCACAATGTCTGTCCGCGTCCGTGCCCATAGCATTTACAATCGCAAAAAATCACACAGACACCGGCAGGATTTGAGCGTGTGTCTGGCAGACGAGACAGAGTTAGTGTCAGTCGTCTTACCCACTGGGCTACGACAGTGAGTTAGTACCCGTGGGTCAAATGGCTCACTCCCTCGCCTGTAACGGTGCGGAGTACATTAGGACCTCCCAAAGTCCGTCCGCATCCATCCATGCTCACACCACCCGATTTGCACCCCGACCGTCATTTGATTTGAGCCGTGAGTTGAAATTTCACATCAAAATGCAACTCACGGCTCAAATCGGATGACGGTCGGGGCGCAAATCGGGTGTCACTCGTGGCGCAACTTGGATGTCATTTCAAATCCCCGTACTCCGCACCCTCGCCATCATCCACGGAGTGGAAATGTTGCCATTTTTCGTTTACCTCCTTCAGGTGTAGCGGTGCATATTGCTGTGCACGGAGCAAGATAAACAGGAGCGCCGACTTCGCTCTCGCCGGCGGGCTCTTAATGTCCATAACTCGCGGAGCACAATGTAGATGGCGCAGCGAAAGGGGCCTTAGCCGGCGGCGGCTAAGCGGCCGGCGTTCCCCGTGCGCCGGCGGGCGAGTTGGCGGAACGCATTCCGTCGGCTCTGTCGTCTGCTACGGCGACGGTAGGTTTGGGCACGGACTGCTTTGGGCCTGCTTTGGCGCCGCTTCGCGTTCATTGCGCGCCTCCTTCGCACAGTTGATTAACTTGTTCGACAGCACCTTCCGGGTAACCCGGACCCGAAGGAATTGAGTGGCCGTACGGCAAAGATACGTCAAGGATTGGTTTCCATGGCGGGAAAAGAAAATATACAGACCACATACAAACATATGGCTGCTATACAAACACTACCTTTTGCGCGGTGCTTGCCGAAAATGTGGCTCCGTTTTGTAAATTTGGGAATACCAATTTGGCTCTGTTTTAACAGGTTTTACAAAAGGCGAAAGGAGTAACTGGTTCTGATCACTGGCGATTGTAACAGTTCCCTCAGCTTTCTCGCAGTTCTGCAACTTGCGTCCAAAACAGAGTCGGGCCAAAACACGGGCCGGCACTTACACGCTCACCGGAAAAGAACAGAAATGCGATAACATCACCCGCGACTGCCCGCGACGTAGCAATCTGCTCAAGATCAAGTCCCTGACAGTGCATGCGGTCTTTTCACAAGCCTTCATTTCGCGATAACTCGCCGAAAGAAAAGGTTTAACGAGCCGGTTGTTTTGCTGGTCAGTCGCTTAACGAAAAAAAAAAACGCCGGGAACCCTGGTAGGCCAAAAAATTGCAGCCATACAAATCCCAGCATTTTATTTGGAGACCGCGGTGTTATCGACGAGATAACACGACCGTAGAGCGACAGTGAACATCGGGCGGTAAGTTGCGGCATGAGTTAAAATGAAGTATGCGTTTGATATTCTTGGGTTCCTTATGAAGCTGACAGTGTTTTTGTACAGTTGATACAACAGGGCAGCCGTCCAATTCAGTCATTGGCACAGAAATGTGTCTCATTGCCGTTTGCCGATGGAGACTCCGGGCGACCCTTGTAAGCGTTGTTCGTGCGCAGAAGCAGCATAAATAATTAAGCACGCGGCCGGAGAGCGGGATAACAACAGAGGGTAACCTTTGCGCTGCATCGATTCGTCGTAAGCAGAATCACGCTAGACTATGTTGTGGCGTTCCATATTACTCTTGCTCATTCTTTGGTGCTTCTGAAGTCGTCGTCGTTCAGTTGCGTCTTACATGTGCTGGGTTAGTACAATATTTTTAGTGGATATTCATAATGTCAGACTAAACGTTCCGGGAATAAGCGATCGCCATGTATGCGGCGGCGTGCGCTTATCTGCGCCGTCTATTGCGGCCGCGCACGGGTGTTTAAATTCCGCGCGTGCACGCATGCCTCCTGCATAGTAGGACAGGCATAAGACAGACGTCGCTGCGCAAGAAAAGATGCCTCTGGGGAGAGCGAAGAAGGGAAGAGCCATGTACAGAGGCACAGCGACGAGAGGGCGAACGGAGGAGGAAGAGAGCAAAGGGAAAGCTGGGCGGCCGGCGGCGCGTGGACATTATCTGCCCGAGCAAAAGATTTTTCCTGGGCCACAGTCGGCGCTCCTCTTTATATCTTGCTCCGTGTTGCTGTGAACCACGCATTGGGTGTATTTATTTGTGCTTTGCTTTTGCCGCCCGGCTGCGCTGGTCTGTGTTATCGGTGTTGTCTGTGTGCCAAGGGAGGCGCGTGTTCCGTTCTTTCTTTCTGTGCCGCATGTGTGATCTCTTCTGATAGGGAGAGCGTTCCGAACTAATGTGAACAGCCTAGAATAATCTTCGTCGATCTACAGTGTTCTGGATAAACTTTGACTATTCGAGAAACCCTCGCGCCGAGTGATAAATTCCCCAGAGCAGATGCAGCGGCATTCGAATCGCCGACGCTCGCCTTCGAACGTCACTTTGCTGACTGCTGCTTCCCCGCCTGTATTCTTTGAGCTGTTAGGGGAGCACAAGTTCGCTCCAATAAACTTGTTTTCCTTGAAGACAACTGCGTCGTCTTTGGCTTCGTGACATCTGGTGGAGGTGCTGGGTACATGCACTCTAAACCATCTGCAAGTCGCCGAGCAAGCCCCACTAGTACCAGCCGCCGACAGGAAGGCCTCCCACCGGAACTCGGTCTACTACCGGAGAAAGTGAAGAAGGAAGACGTCGCAACCAACACCATGTTCCACCAAGCTAATCCTTCTGTCGTTCTGCAGGAACCTCGGGAGCCCCCATCATTCCGAGGATCTCATGGGGAAGACCCCGAAGAGTGGCTGGAGAAGCTGGACCGCGTCCGAAATTTCAACCGATGGGATGACGAAGAAACTTTGAGGCAAGTGTTTTTCTACCTCGGAGACTCGGCTCGAGTCTAGTTTGAAAATCACGAGAGCTCGCTAACATCATGGGGCATCTTCAAAACACAAATTTTGAAAACGTGCACAACTGTGGTGCGTATAGAACGAGCTGAGCTATTGTTGCAGATGCGAATCCAACACCCCAACGAAGGTGTTGTAGTGTTCGTAGAGTTGATGAAGATGCTGTTCCGACGAGCTGACCCAGAAATGGCGGAAGAGAAGAAGCTGCGCTTTCTCATGCTGGGTGTAAAGCAAGAGCTATTCGCTGGCCTAATTCGCAACCCCCCAAGAACCGTCGCTGAATTCGTGACCGAGAGGTCCATGATCGACATGACCCTGGAGGCAGTACGATCGACCACAGAATGCGTTTTTGGCGAATCCCGTCAACGCCCCTGGATTCGCGACAGAAGACTTACGGGAAGCAATCCGCGCCATCGTTCGCGAAGAACTGAGGAAACTTTTTTCAACAACGCCGCAACCCCAAGTACCCTCCCTGACCGATGTTATCCGAGAAGACGTTCAACACGCACTGGGTACTTCTACGCCGTCGGAAGCACCCCGTGAGCCACAAGCTATGGCCTACGCCGAAGCTGTTGGTCGACCCCGCCCTGCTCCAACTCGTCGTCAAGAGGCCCCGCCATACCGCCGCCCACTGTCGCCCGCCCGACCCCCTGAGGTCCAAAACCAGACGCCGAGGAAGACGGACGTAAGGCGACCTCCCGATAATCGTCCTCTGTGCTACCACTTCGGAGGGGCTGACCACATCTACCGTCGCTGCCCATACAAGAGACTCGGACTGCGTGGTTTCTCCGTTGACGCACCTCGCCCTCTCCCTAGCCAACGACCACGTGAGATCGACGAGTATCTATCTGAAACCAGCCGTGGCCCAGCCCGTTTCAACCATTCGCCATCGCCCTATCTACACCAGTCGCCCAACCGCCGTAGCAATGCTGACTTCGCACGTGGAAGGTCCCCCAGCCCACGCAGGGGAAACTAAAAGCAGCAACTTCGGGAGGAAAAGTTGCACAACGGCGGAAAAATGAAAACCCTCCAATGACGCAGCCATACCGCTGAAGACCATGATTCACGACATGCCCTCAGCCCGGCGACCCGATGCAACTCGGACGTGACTCCCGAACACGACGACAACTACATGACGCGACGCCAGTGGCGTAGCCAGGGGGGGGCTGACCGGGCTTCAGCCCCCCCCGAAATTTTTCCGGCCGTCGCCGGTCTGCCTGTATGCCTGGTACGTCGCCTGCGAACAAAACTGCATATCCTTTGAAAGTGCCACTAGTAGAAGCATTCACGACTCAATGTCTTCCCTACGCAAGGGTGTTTACACAAAACCACGGCCGGACTCGACTCTTTTTCCGCGCTGCGGAAAGGGAGTCGAGTCCGGCCGTGACAAAATGAAGCCCCTGAAGGGTGCGAACCGCTGAGGGATGATTGCGGAGGGGGGCAGCCCTGAAAGCCACGGCGCCTTCAGGTAAGCTCAGCGCACGGGACGACACAGGCATGCGTTGTGTCCCTTTGTGCGAGACATGTGGCAACACAGAGAATAATAGGCCGGCTGAGTACTCAGCAGAGGAGATTGACTCGGCCGGGGAAGCAAGGATTGGTCCGCACTAACTCGCGGGAAAAAAAAAAGAGGGACCGCCGGTCATTGATGGTTTAAGACTGGTACGATGCAGGCCCGTAAGGGAACAGACGATCTTTGTATGTTAAGCAGAACAACGTGCACGCGGCGGTGGCTGACCACGGCCGCTCCATCTCCTAGAAAAGGGGAGATCAAGCGGCCGTGGGCACGTGCACATTCAAGACTCGTGCAAGGTAACTGAAGAATGCGATGGGGCTACGTAATGGATGAAACATGCAGTTTAGCTGGATGAATGTCGTGCGCGGGAAAAGGGCCTTTGCGAATGAGACACACAGCAAGGTACGCCCCTCTTCCTCGCGTCAGCCCTTCATTCTTCCTTTTTCACGTTTCTGCGAGCCCGGGAGGGTTTTGTTGGAGTGGGCTCAGACTGCGCGCACTGAGTGTCCCCTTCCGACGGCGATGTTGCGACAATCAATTTCACCCCTGCGATTAGGCAGCTTTGTTCGGAAGTATTCTCCCCTAACCTAGGAAACTGGAGAACAGCGGTTCGACAAAAAAGGCGCGCTGCAGCTCCCCGAGCCAGTCCCAGACTTTATCCTAAATGTGTCGGCACCGCGGTCACCAGCCCTGCCACAGGCAGACGGCGTCGCGAGAGTAACAACGATCAGGTGGCCATATTCTACCTCGATCACAACTAAAGCCCCTCCATTGTGTCCACGGCCGCTTTTTCTCTGGACGGCGGCTGCCCAGAGCAGTGTATATTAAGGGCCTGAAACACAACGGCAATATGTCGCGAGGATAGAAGCGCCCCTGGTTTTGAGAAGCTCATGTTCCAAGTGCCAACACCCAAAAGAGGCCTCGAATTGTAAGTCATTTCCTTCCAGTGATTAATCCTTCCATGATCACTGATGTCTTTTGACGATGGAGGTTGCATTGTACGTTAAGTTGTGCAGTGCAGATCAGTTATGCATTCTCTGATATTTAAATAATAATTTCTTTATATTTATACGATGCCCCAGTATCTTGCGTCTGCGAGCTAAAATTGTGTATTTCGTTTTATTCCGAATGCAGTATTTGCGTTTGAATTGGTTGTTAAAAGCGCCCACGGTGGAGCGGATAGGTGATTTTTAATGAGGGAAAACGTAAATTCAACTCCTGTAACGCCTAAATATTTTATTATGCACGAAGTTGGAGAGGGTTACTCAGAGTGTATCGGGACAGCGTGAGTATCAGTACATGAAGAGTGAAAAATATATTTGTTCTGGCTGCAGTTTTAATAGTTTGCTTTTACTGGAACGAAACTCCATGTGATGTAGCCGCTGTTGCATTGTGTGCGCGTTATCGGGACTTTTGTTACCGCGTTTATTATCTACGCGTGCATCGACTGCTACACCAAATTTTAAACCCATAGCAGCGTGCGTGCACAGCGCAAGTGAAGGACCTTCGTACTGGTGGCGAAGAAACGAACGTGCCTTTCTGGTAGAATTTTCCTTTAACTCTTCCTGGCCTTCTTTGAAGTTCTGTGGACGCAGGAGTATCGTTCTTTCAAGGCTCAATCGGTCGTGCAAGACAACATAATTTCCTAATTAAATAAACGGGCTACAGACAGCAGGCCCCCTCAAGAGCACCAGCACACCTCTGCCCTCCTCCTCCGCTCACCTCACCCCCCCACCCCCCACCCCCCCCACCCCCCCCCCCCCGCACACACACATACGGGTGCGCGCTGTTGTCTTTCTTCCTGAATCCACAACTGCTACTTATACATTCTAAAATGTGGCATGAAGGACATTTTGAGCAATCGTCAGCATTTCCTAAGTAACCGAAATGACCGAGGAATTATCACGGTAAACAACTTTGCAACTTTTAGCCAATCTATCTTGTCGTATAGCCTGAAACCATGCTTGAGTTTCAACATCACGCTCGCTGTCAACCAAGGAAATAGTTTAACTATGTCATTACTGTCTGCTTCATGCTGAAGCATGGTAGTCTTTGGTCTTTCTGTATACGGGGCCATGCCAATGCGCATGGTTTCTTGGTGCACTCCGGAAAACAAAATGCTGACTTGTTTCGCGCATCGCACCACGCCCGAAGGTCATGCTGGCTCTGCACAGCTGCCCAATCCTCCGTTTTCTGGTGGGCCAAGGAGATTCCCAACATAATTTCCATTTCCCGCGTCTCTAACAAAAACTACAAAACTCATGTGCGCCCTATACATTCCAGAGCCACCCATGCTTATGCACTGATATTTTTTTTATCGTTTAGCTTTAAAACCGGCAGTGTGTACTCGGCTGAAAAATGGCAGTGCACGCGTCAGCTAAAAAAGTATGTCCTTTCATTAAAGTTTGAAACCAAAATGGTAGGACCGCATTATAACTCTTTCCTCAGATCTCACGACAAAATTCAAAACAGCAATATTTTGCTCAGATTGCACAGAACACGCCTAACCGCAAGAGTACGGTCAGGCATCGTCGTCTTTGCGTTCCTATTTTTTCTTGCTAAATATAAAGTTCGATACAGCATCGAATGGTGAACTTTGCAGTGACTTGCTCTACCTCATCTAGGAGTGGTAGCTAAATGGGGTGGCTGCTCCAGAAAAGTTACTGGATAGTACACGCCTTCAGGCAGACTATAGGGCATTTATGCACGAAGCATTGAAAACTTGACAGGTAATAATGCAACTATTTGAGAACACCAAGCTCATTACAGCAGACTCTACATTTAGGCTGTGCCGAAATGTAAGCCAGATCCATTATGTTACAAAGCACAAGCTTCTCATGTCCGCCCGGAGACCTGATAGAAGCTACGAAATGGACTGTGTTGAGACTCAAAACAGAAGCGCAAATTTAAACTGGCATGACTTAACAAATACCAATGGCTGAATTATTACGCTTTGGTGTGGACTAATCTTGCCATGTTCATGTAATTTTCGTGCTTAACAGCGCTGTTATTGCGCATGATGTCTGTGTGTTTAGGGTTGATATTTGTTAAAATTATTGCTAGAGATATAACGCTTCTTGTATGTATAATTCATAGCCTCTCATTTTTTAAAGATAAGATCTGCGCTACAGATAACGCAAGTGCATAGAATCGATGTATACTGCACAGAATGAGCTCCATTGGCCTGACACTGGCCGCTACTGTGCAGGCGTACGCAAAATATTTTATTTTGCATTTTGGACAAGGACAACTAAATAAAAAAAATCTAATTCTTACGGCCTACGTCATTTTATTGCGGTTGTCACACCTATCATACTCCACACGTTGAGATAAAGCAAGTAATTGCATGAAACTATGGCCGTTTAATGCAATGCCTGCACAAGGTTCCTGTGCGTGCAATGTACGTCCCGTATCACGGGCGCAGATTTGCCCCACGCGGTCTGCGGATTTCCGCCCAGTTTACAACTTCAGCTGGCACTAATACAATCATAATCAACACCAATATCATGAGAGAACCTTAAAGAGCCTTTTAAAGACAAAATACAACCTTGTTCAATTGAATAGCAACTAGCCTTTGGTAACTCGCACAGCTCCATTCCAATCACAGGCGTTTTTTAAACCGAAGCAATGCAACAAATGTCAAAAATTTTTAAATTTAGCGCTGCAGTGAAGTGATATCGGCAGGAGTGGTATATAAATAGGCTAGCACTAACGCGTAGTTATGAGTGTGTTAACTGCACGTTAGAATTCAAATGATAAGATCAATGGAGGCCCGTCTACAATCGCGCAATCATGTTCCTTGGCGGTGACTTAAGTCGTTGGGCACCAATCGTACCAACAAGATCCTGAACTGTCATAGTGAAATCGCCGCCGGAAAGTGGGCGGGGATTCGTCATTGCTTCAAACGTTTAATTTAATATTTTGATTATTCCTTTGAAGATTGCGATAAAACTGGTATCATTGACATCGGGACAAGGCAGACTTTTGAATGAACCAAACATGTATTTTATCTTCATAGCCTTTAAGGGCGCTTGCAAACTACCGCACATTTTTTGTTCGGGGGGGTGGGGGGAGGAGGGGGGGGGGACGAGAACAATTTTAGCCCCCCCCGAACAAAAATCCTGGCTACGCGCCTGCGCGACGCGTACCCGAAATGACATGGCCTGAAGCTAAGACGACGATAGCGAGCACCGCCAACACGCATAAACCGATATACGACGCCCCAACGCACCCGAAACTCGAGGAAAGCGGCGTCCGACGTCTAGTTGTCCATCGACGGCTTTGATGTAGTTGCCCTCATAGACACGGGAGCCGACTACTCAGTAATGAGCGGACCATTTGCGGCTAAGCTGAAGAAAGTTATGACCAGATGGGACGGTCCGCACATACGCACAGCAGGAGGCCACCTGGTGACGCCAAGTGGAACGTGCACATCACGCGTCACCATAGATGGCACGACGTACCCTGCTGCGTTGGTCATTTTACCTAACTGTTCCCGCGACGTAATTC